>NW_026020340.1:2045678-2727571 GCF_900185275.1 Solanum verrucosum
TTTTCTAATTTTAACTCTTTTCTTGACAGTTCATTGCCATTAATCTCATTTCCCCACTTGTTCTTCCTATCTATGTTCTTCCTAACTACTTTATTTATGTGAAAACCCTCTCTTTGTTGAAAGATCAAGAACCCAACTTCATAGTTACATTTTTTCTTTTCCTCAAAAATTGTGAGAATATATAGCATAAAGATACCTTATCTTGTGTTTGGTAAGAAAGAAAGGAGAAAAAAAAAGATGTCTGGTACTGTTAGTGGGGTTCTTTTCCCCTTTCTATTCTTTGTGTTAGTTATGAGTACTCATGCTGCCCCAATTTCTCAAGTAAGTTTTTTTTGTCTCTTGTTATCTGTTAATAATGTTTCTTGATAGATCCCATCAGAGTTCTTGATTTAAAGATTGGATTTTTATGGAGTGTTTGAGCTATATTTGGTTCTGTAGGCAAAAGGGTCTGAGGTGGTGTCTATTAAATATTGGATTTTTATGGAATATTGAGATATATTTTGCTTCTGTAGGCAAAAGGGTCTGATATTGTGCCAATAAAGATTGGATTATTATTGTATATTGAGCTAGATTTTGCTTCTGTAGGCAAAAGGGTCTGAGATGGTGTGTATAAAGATTGATTTTTTATGTAATGTTGAGCTATATTTTGCTTCTGTAGGCAAAAGGGTCCGAGATGGTGTGTGTAAAGATTGAATTTTTATGTAATGTTGAGCTATATTTTGCTTCTGTAGGCAAAAGGGTCTGAGATAGTGTCTGTAAAGATTGAAATTTTATGGAATATTGAGCTATATTTTGCTTCTGTAGGCAAAAGGGTCTGAGATTGTGCCTATAAAGATTGAATTTTTATGGTTTATTGAGATGCAGTTTGCTTGTGTAGGCAAAAGGGTCTGAGATGGTGCCTCTAATTGAGCCAGGGAAGGCAGAGAAAATGATGATTATGCTGAATAACACAAGGAGGAAGCTTGGGAGTTTTCAGATTTGTGCACTTTGCACTTGCTGTGGTGGGGCTAAAGCAGTATGCTTGCCTACTCCTTGTTGCTATGCTATCAATTGCAACATACCAAACAGGCCTTTTGGTTACTGTTCTTTCACTCCCAAAACTTGTAATTGTTTTGGATGCCATTACTAAATCCACAAGAAATCAAAAAGTACCTCTCTTTCTTTAAAAGAAAAGAAGTAAAGGGAAGGAAAAAGTCAAATTAGATCTTTTTTTGATCTTTGATTTGTGTTTCTGTAAGTCTGAAAGGGGAGAGGAATATCTGTTCTTAGATTTGATTTGTTTATAATTGTTTGAAGGACAGCTATTTCCAGGTAATCTTTTGCTACTTCATGATGGGATTTGTGCCCTTAGCAGTAGTGTTAAGTTTTTACTCTTTCAGTAATGAAGAAAATGTGATTCTTTTTCTAAGTTGCAAAAAACTTGGATGAAGTACTAGTTTCAGATTGAAGTATAATACATATATCCATTGTGTTTCTCTCTCTCTTAATGAAGTTGTTTATTGAGTAAACTTGTTAGTATATTTTATTGATGTTGATAGTTTCTGTCATTATAAAATATTGTTTGCTTACTGAGGTATGTCTACTGAGGTATTCATTACTGTCACTATAGTTATGTTTATTGTCTCCATGTTTTGGCCATTAATTAATTGCTTACTGTTGTGCCATTAAGGTTATTTAGCAATAGAATTTCAATGTATGGATAATTTATTATAATACATCAACAAAACACTCAAACTTTGCCTTAACTGACAAGTAAAAGCACTCCAACTTTGAGAGTACACATCTAGACATCTCAGCTTGGTATCAACTGACAACTAAACACTCCAACTCGTCCCCATTGTGTCTCGTCGCGACACATAAATCTTGGAGGTGTTATCATTTTGTAAGTTGGAGTGTTCAATTGGCACAGTGCATACGAGTTGAGTTGTCTAGATGTGTATACTCAAAGTTAGAGTTTGAGGTCAAGTTTGAGTGTCTGTTTAGTGTAAATACTGAACCTAAGGTTGAATTTCCTTTTGTTGTCATTACAGCTAGTCAATGAGAAAATGGTGTGCTGAGTTTATTATAGAGTAGGACAATTTTTGTTTATTATTGATGTTGAAAGTATCTTCATGTGATATTGGTTCACTCTTAGACAAATGATGCAGCCCCCACAAGTCCCTATTATGTATAAGTGAAAGTTTGGGAGAGAGCTTTCACTTATCCTAAGCAATAAAGATATTAGATGGGCTTTTATTGCTTGTAGAGAAGGGAATGAATGAGGTTGTTGTCAATGTAAACAAACTTAAAACTTATGGTGGGTGGAAGTTGGGGTAGGGTAGTTAAACTCAGCTACCATAATAATGCACTGTTGTAGTGTTGTTCAATTGTACAGTAGTATAATCTATGCCCATTGCATTTATAAGTTATAGTTTACTTTAGGTCCTACATTTTCTAGGAGTCTTTTAGTCTTATCGTAGATTATAGGCCGGTAGAAAATATAGAGAACTTCTAGTAATTGTCGTTTTTATTTTGATTATACTATTAGATTAGGATGAGTTTAATGAGCGACATGATTAGTGAGGATTCATGTAGCCGATATTAACTTGCTTTGGATCGAAGAAAAGAAAGTAGTAGTAGATATATTATAGGACTAACACATAATGGTTGGTAGATGAGCATATGGTGGCATGGGCACATGGTAATCCCCCTCCCCCCCTTGTTTTTTTTAAAGAATAATGGTGTGGTGTTCGAGTCTATTTGTGTGCATCTTGATTGTCCTTCAGGATATCTGTTTCCTCCATTATGTTGTTCGGACTCTTCAAAAATGTTGCTACATTTGTGTACTACTTTTGGAGGATTCGACACGCGCTTTCGAGTGCCAAGAAGTAATCTTGCAATTTTATTTTGTTTCATCTAAGAATTGAACCTTGGTCTCATGTGTTTTTTAGTTTGGTTATCTTTGAATCTTTATGACTCCTAAACTTATGCAGCTTGTGAGTATCGAATGACCAATCAGAGTTGTGGTGGAATAGACGTGATCCCTCAATTTTTAATAAGAGGTCTCGAGTTTGAGCTTTTATTATGGAAAAATCATGTTAGGGAGTACTTTCTCCTTAAATGAGCCGTACATTGGCTGAATCTGGATTAATCGGGGCCTAATACGGGCATCAAACACCAAATGAGAAATTAAAAATGAAATAAATTGAGAATGTGAATGAGTGGGGGACTGGTGATGGCCATCCAATTCTGAATCTGCTGTTTTAAAACACTTTGACTCTATAGATGAGTGTGTAGGGAATCTAATTGACCTTGAGTTTAAAACAATTATTTTTTAGCAACCCATGTGACATGTCCTCCTTGGGACATTTAAGAAGATTTGCATCCCTCCCTTTGCATAATTGAATTGTATATTATTTTTTCTTTTAGTCATCGTTCAAATTTTGAGAATTGAGAAGTTTTTGATAGAAAGTATTTCTCTTTTTAAAAAATCCTATGCAACACGAATTCAAATTAGTCGTCATAAACCCCACAATTTACCCCGCACCTTTTGCTTAGGTCCACACCCTCTGGGATTATCATCCTAACCTCGACTTGACTTGGAACTCCAACCTTGACCCCGACCAAAGACCCAACCACCACCCTAACTCGAGATCCGATCTAACCCTAACCTAAGATCGACCTCCACCCTGACTTGACTAGAGAAGCAACTCGAGACTAGACCTCGACCTGTTACGCGACTTGTGACCCGACCTCTATCTAGAACTTGACCCCAACCTCAACTCAAGATCCAATCCCTACTACAATATGGGACTTGATCGTGACCCTTGCACATAACTCGAGCCCTTTTTTGGGGTCATGTCTAGGGTTGAATCTTGGCTTGGGTCTTGGCTCGAGGTCAAGTCTCTAGTAGGGATTGGATCTTGGATCGGTCGCAACTCTCGGGTCAAGTTTTATATTGATGTTGGTCTTGAGTTAGGGTCAAGTCCTGGGTTAGGGTCAGGTCAGAATTGGGTCTTGGGTCAGGTCAGAGATCCAAGTATGTTGTAAAGAGTGGGGGTCCAAGTCCAAAATTATAATATTTGCCTAGATTATACCAAATGCTTCTAGGATAATATATTTTTCTTATTCATTAAACATAAAAAAACATAAATAAGAAAATCAGTTATTCTCCAAAATATTTTCTAAGAAAACAGTTTTCTCCGTATCAACCACAATCTAAAAGTAACTTATATGTTATTTTTTTTTTTTGTTGGGGGATAAGAATTTGAAGAGATTTTTAAATGTCATTAGTCATTACATTGGAATGACATTAATCGAATATTTCCTAAAAACTTAATAGGTTGGACAAAAATGTACATTGCTAAAATACTACTCTATGAGTCTAGGATTAAAAAGAAAATATATTTCCAAATTATAGGAAACAAGTGGCAAAAGGATAAAATAAAAGAGGACCATATGTGTGTATTGTATATATATTAAATAGAAAATGAAGTCAAAGTAGCATGTGCTTCTCTGTTTGAAATGTTGGTACTCTCTCATCATTTATAAGGGGCTAACAACATTATTGATTCCTAAATTATTAATAAATTTTAATTTTAGCAAATTTAATTTTAATTATTTAAATATACATTTTTAATTACTTTGCTAGTGAATATTCACAAATTTACCATACTTGTAAATTGTTCCATCACTTAATTTTTCACTTTTCATGTGTTATGTTAGGTTTGTACTATTAGTCGATATTTGACAATAATATAGTTCTACATATAACATATTTCCTTCGTAAAGAGACCAGAAGCACACATTTAGTTAATTTGAAGATTATGTGTTGGAGTCATAAATATCACGAGGATCAAAATTAGAATTTACCATCAATTAAAGGACTAAAAGTGCTATTATCCCTTTATAAATTTGCAACTTTAGAGTTCTATTAGGGACAAGGGCAATACAAAGTAACGATAACATATGAATGACCTCAAAGTACAACGAACGTTAAAATTGAGATACCTCGTATAATAGAGGGATACATTTGTCCCTTTTCGCTATATAATATTTCTACGATAACCATATAACTTATAAAAATAAAAATAAAAATAAAAAAACTTGCTAGATATTGTGAAAAAGGTAAAAACTTAACCCAAAATATTACATATATTGCTCAAATAATGTGTGACTTCCATAACTTACCTATATATACACACATATTACACAATTTGTATAACTAAAAACTTCCATGTTTTTGAGTATTAGCATATTTATCTATCAATATTTGTAACTTTATAGAAACTGTACATTTTTTCTGCTGTTCTAAAATTATAATTCATCCACTTTACATTTCTTATGCATCATATCTACTTCTTTAAACTGTGACACTCACAGATTTGATGTCCTTCCTTCTGTTAACGCGAAAATTAGCAGCTAATGTGCAAACTTTGCCTATCTCCATTTCTTGAATCTGCAGCATCTCGCGTTCATTTCATCCTTTTCAAGAACCTGTGGAAAATGAGCCGGTTGGATCAAAACAAGGTTGAAATCGATGAAAAAATGAATTGATTTTGTCACCTCTACGAGTACCTGATGTACTGAAAGTCCATGTAGAGCAATGCTTTACTTTTCTGACTCTGGATAGAGATCCGTCCAACATGTGTCCTCGTTGACAGCTTGTTTCCATCGTCTTTTGAATATCTTATACTCGTTGTATGATTGTCTTCTCACCTGAAGAAACTCACACATAGCTAGAGTCAAAAAATGGCTTCGCGTTTTTGAATGAATATAAGAAGTGTGAAGTGTATGCTACTATATATAGTCGACCTCAACTAGCTTGAAATTGAGGCCAACTAAAAGTTGAACACAAAGTCAGGTAGATGTTTACCTCCACTCTGAAATTGGGAGTGTTGGGTTGAGATGGTGCCTGCATTGATGAAAAGACGCGTCAAAACTCATATGTAAACACATCTAACATGGTGGACACGATAAGAGGTTGTGAAGGAAGGTTAGTAGGTAGTAGAGTGTTGTCTCGCTTATTTTACCATATTAGTTGTTAGTATTATTCATGTAGCTTCCTGTACTTCAATTTTCATATTATTTTGGTGACTTCTTCACTTCCACTATTTCTTTTTTCGACCAGCTTTGAAATGATTTTCCTTGAGCCGAGGGTCAATCAGAAACAACATCTCTACCTCCCAAGGTAGGAGTAAGGTTTGCGTACACTCTACCCTCCTCCCAGACCCCACTCGTGGGATTGCACTAGGTAAGCTATTGACTCTTTTTCAATATAAACATCATCGATCACTGTATAAAGTTATCTAACACATACTTGTTTTCCAAGGCTTGTGATGTTTTCTCCACCCACTGTCAAATTCTTCTGCATGATTGACATCAACAAGAAAATTAATTGTTTGACAAATAAGAAACGATGATTTAAAACTCGTAATATAACTCAAAAGAATGTTGTAAGTGTAGAGCACAAGCATAACAGGTTACACATTAGAGAGGAAACTTTACTGCTGTCTATTGCTTAACTTTTCTCTCTATGGGTGAAATGAACTCAAAACAGTCGAGTTAATGGAGCGAATGTGTATGTACCAGACTGTCGATCAGGTATGAACATTAACCAAACGCGACTGATTCATTATATAGCTGTATATACATTTTTTCATGTGTCTGTTGCAGATTTCAAAGTTCATTCTAAGCATTCTTATGTGCTTGTTTTCGTCGTGTGGTAGTTACCTTCTTTTCAGGCTCCCCTAGTGTCGGAAGGCCATAATGAACGATGTATTCAGCATCAACAACTCCAATATTTTGAGTTCTGTCTCCCTATCACAAAAATGAACCAACAACTCATGACTGTAACTCAAACGAGCTATCGATACAACAGACGAAAAAAATGCCCTGTCTCAAATCTAAGAACTACCTGTGCACAGTAACCAAGCTGGATGTCTAAACCCCAAGCATGGATCAAGTCATTCTGCAAAACAACGATAGAAGGAATAAGAGGTAAATATCAATTACTCCTTCTGTTTCAATTCGTTTGTCTGGTTTTGACTTTGCACGGAGTTTAGGAAAGTAAAGAAGACTTTTGAATCTTGTGGTTTTAAACTAAAGAAAGGAAAGAGTAACTTTATTTCAACGACCAAATTTTAACAGTTAAATATATGTAATGCAGATATAGCATGACATATATAGTTGTTACTGACAATATAGTGTTTCTAAAAAGGAAAAACCTGGATCATATACCAGACGCAGCGCCAGGCAGCGTTGGAAAACACAGGAGCCATTACTTCTATCCACCTACAACATCAGAGACTCCTTATGAGTTACGCGAAATAATTGAGTTTCTATCATTTCCAGAGAGTAAAAGAGGTTACTACTGTAACAATTCGTAGTTATTTCCCATGAAGATATCCGTGACAAGGCATAAAACAAAATTAAGTTACCCTGTACAAGGAGGAGCCATACTGGTATAGTCACATCGAGTGCCAGTATCGCCAGCCTTATAAGTCCTTCTGCAATGTAATGTGTTAATCAAGTTTCAGCTTCAAAATCTATGGCCAAACATGAGCTTAAGACGGAAAATTGTTGACAAGAACCTGTGCACTCTTGATCTCCTCCCGCGGGCAGTAATCTGATGATGCACCTCTGATTTCCCCATATCTAGAGCTGGTTGTGAAATCTCAAGACCTTCATCTCTCACAATAGATATGTATCTACAAGGATGATGTAAGTTGGGTTCAGTAAATGTAGTACGTCGATTAGAATGCTTCGTATCTATTTTTAGTTCCGTCTTTTAATTTCTTGTATATGAGCTCCTCTCCTTACAGTCAAGTGGCTTCAACTCTTTAACATAAAAAGCCTGAACTACAGTGTAACTTTCGTCTCTGATAGGTGTCTTTTTCAAGACCAAAAGACGGGAGATCCTTGGGAGTGGATCATAGTTCAGATGGTACTCCTCGAGTACTCCCTCTATTTCAATTTGTTTGTCTGATTATGACTTGACACGGAGTTCAAGAAAATAAATGAGACTTTTGAATCTTGTGATCTTAAACATGTCATGTGGAAAGTTAGAACTAAAGAGTTGTCAAAAAGGGAAAAAAGAGACGTTCTTTTTGAAACAGACTAAAAAGGAAAGTATACCAACTTTCACATACCGTTTTGGGTTGAAATTTTCAACTCCGAGGTCTTCATCCCAGAGGAAGATATAACTGTACTCAGCAACTATATCTGGATGTAAAAATCTCTTTGCAAACCACCTGTTATTTTTCATAACATTGCGAAAAATGTCAAGAGAGTTTTGATCCAAGCACAAGACGTTTCTAGACTAAAGCAACTCCGTTTTTGAGATGCAAATAGAAACTGTACCATTTTGTTTGATTCAAAGCTGAGATGTGTATTACACTGTTACTCCATTTAAAAGTCCTCCATCCATCGACATTACCATCGTAGTGAAAAAGCATCACCACGAAATCACTTGATAGAAACTACGAACCAATTCAATAAACGAAACTTATGGTAACTCTGTATGTCATAAAAATAAGCAAGGTAACAGAACACACACACCTTTAGTACCATCTTGTTTACTGTTTCTTTTTGCTTTATCCCAACAGCTGCAGCAAATAAGTACTTTGAAGGCACTTTTTTCTGTTAAAAAAACAAAACATGTTAGTGGCATACACCTTCCGTTTCAATTTGCTTGTCTTACTTTTCTTTTTCAACAGGTAAGTTCAAGTCTGCATTTAGAACTTATGAGGAACGCGGAGAAGATGGATATGAAAATAACCTCTGGATAACCCCATAATGGACGTCTTTCAAAGTTAGACGTCTTGGCGATGATACCTTCAGGTAATGTCTCACTTCCATTAGGCCTGCATTGATTCTAAAATGGATGACACAAATTATTTACGCGAAGAATATAATCAAGGTACTCAGAAACCAATGAATAAATGAAGAACAAACCTCACATGATCTTCCTCCTTTCCACCGCGAACTTCTCTGCATAATAGAGTTCTTATGATTATCATCCATTCACATTGTGCATCACTTGAGCAACAATTTACACACAACTCAAAAATACACCAACTTTCCTTTTTAGTCTGTTTCAAAAACATGTTTTTTTCCGTTTCTAACAACTCTTCAATTTCAACTTGTTTAAAACCACAAGACATATCCAAAACCAGACAAACAAGTTGAAACCGAGGGAGTACTATCTTGTTCGTTATTTCAACTTCATCTTGAAACAGAGAATTTGAAGATGAGAATCTTAGTTTTTACTCGCAAAACTTCAACCTTTTCAAAGCGATTCATGTCCAAACACAAACGAAACAAGTACTCCTTTTCAATTTCAACTTCAAAAACTCATTTTTTTTCAACTTCAACCAAATATGTATGTTCAAACGGGGAACGTCAAGCAGGGGATGTTCCATAAACTACAGAAGAGGTCAAGAGAATACGACATGTACCTGATTATCATTTTCTGTAAAGTCACTTCCTAACAAGAGAATCAGACACAAAAACGAAGCTGTAGGAAAGATCGCGTAGAAACATGACCTTCTGATTTTCGGATCTTTGAGTAGTGACACCTAAAAATACCAAAGAAAGAGTCTCATTTAGCACATTGAACTGAACATTGCAAACAAACAACAAGCTATGTTGCATTACTATAAGCTATGTTGCTTGGACTCCTCAGAAATGATGTCGGGTGCGTGTCTGATCCTCCAAAAGTAGTGTATTTTTTAAGGATCTGACACGGGTGTAGAAGCATTTTTCGGAGAGTCTGAGCAACATAGGCTACAAGATCATATATGTTTTGCATTACTCTAAAACTCTCTAAAAAAGATAACATGAAACATCAAGATAGTGACTTTCTTCTTTGACAACCAAGTAATCCCTGTTAACGAAAAAATATGATAAGAAAATCAAAACATTATATACAACAACTCACTTCCCCGTATCAATGGCTTACACAAAAACTACTCATGGAGTCGAACTCGAATCAAGTATATAACCAACCGTCAAGGGCAGAGTCAAGTGAGAGCAAGGAGGTTCGATGGGAAATTACACTATATATACAATGTTAAGATTGTTTTTATTAATTAACATTAAATTTGAAGTATATATTGAAATACTTCTTCAAATTTTGAAGTCATTAATGAAATTTCTGACTCCGCCACTGCCAATAGAATCTAGCATTCTCGACATAGAAAAATGCTAAATTTTTATACATACATTAAATTTGGAACCCATTAATTTCAAAAGTACTAACAGTTTCAATCATAAGAACATGAACTCATCAAATTCAAATCTTAATAACACAAACAACATTGCATGAACTTAAATATTAATCAATGCTAAACAGATGCAAATACTACTACAACAACAAAAACAACATATCCCCGTAAGTGGGGTCTGGAGAGCGTGATGTGTACAACGTACAACACCTACAAGATAGAAAAATTGTTTCTGATAGACCCCTACATGCAAATACATTGAAATAAAAAAGAAGAAAAAAACTTACAAATGGCCTCATGTTCTTTGAAACAAACAAGAAAAATCAACTTGCTGCCTTTGCCTTTTTTTCATGGATTCAACATTTTCTTAATAAAAAAGAAAGCATTTTTTTTTAGAAAGCAAATTTTAAAAAAAAGGGTATTTTTCAAGATTCAACCTTTTTTCAAAATTTGAGAAGAAAAAAGAAGAATTGTTAGAGAAAACAATAAGATGGGGAAATTGTAGGGAAAAGAAACTGAGTCAATTTTTTCAATGATGCCTATAGTGGGGGGATGTTGTGGAAGATATTACGCGGTTTTCAACTACCATTATTTACACACAAAAATAATATGAGAATTAATAAATAAAATATATTTCATGTATTATGTTATTAACATATTTTATTTTGATATTATAAAAACTATGTCAAAGGAAAAAAGTCAATATATTTTTTAAAAGGGAGAATTGTACATAATGGCAAACTATTAATTCAAATTAAATGGTATAACCACACTTTGATTTAATTGTGCCCTGTAGCAAACTGTTTGCCGGTCGCCTCTCTCCCTCAAACTCTCGCTCGCCACTCTGCCTCTCTCGCTCGCTCTCTCTGTCGCTCGCCTCTCTCACTTTGAACAAACAGAAATGTATAAATTGTGTTTCTGTTTGTATAAAGCCAGAGAAAATTGTATATACACATGCAAATACATATATTTTCGTCTTATAAACTTATAATTATACAATACAAATATTCCTCTGTCCAGTTTGCTTTTCTCTCTTTCTCGCTTTATACAAACACAATTATACAAAATACAATGTATAATTTATGTTTGTATAAAGCGAGAGAGAGAACGATATTTGATATACAAACGTTTTATTTCGATTCAACTGTATACAAATTCAAATTTTATACAGATATACAAACACATAAAATTAAATTGAGAGACTCTCAACGATTTATACAAACGAGAGGCTGACAACAATTTATACAAATGGCCTGCCAGCGAAATTATACAAATCTGAAGAGGAGCCAGCGAATTATACAATTGCTTCTTTTGTATATATGTATAGCGAAATAGCCTAGTCATAGCATGTTTGCTATGAAGCGCAATTATGCAAACTTTGTTATAACATACAAATATGAATTTTGTGTTTGCTATATGTGAAAGTTGTTCTTTTTAAAATTGACTAGTAAATAAATAAAGGGAAAATGGATAAATATACCCCGAAGTATCGTAAATGGTATGCAAATATCATCCATTATACTTTTGGGACATTGGTGCCCCTGCCGTCCAAAAACTAGAGCATATATGCCCTTCACTCTAACGGAAGACTAAAAAGGGACACGTGGCACAATCTTATCCGTCGATAAATGTTGGATTGGTGGATAAGATTATGACACATATATGTCCGTTATTATAAAAGATATATATGCTCTAGTTTTTGGACGGCAGAGGCACCAATATCCCAAAGGGAAAAAGGATAAATATATCCCGAACTATCGTAAATGGTATGTAGATACCCTCTGTCATACTTTTGGCACATTGATGTCCCTTCCGTCTAAAAACTAGAGCATATATGCCCTTCACTCTAACGGAAGACTAAATAGGGACACGTGACACAATCTTATTCGTCAATCAAGAGCATATATGCTCTAGTTTTTGGACGGCAGGAGCATCAATATCCCAAAAATATGACGGAGGGTATATGCATACCATTTAGGATAGTTCGAGGTATATTTTTCCGTAAATAAAAAGAAGGAATGAATGGGATTTAAATTAGTTGGGAAAAAGAAGATTTTAGTTGTGATGTGTAAATGTGGACGCTTGTTCAAACGCCTCCTCTTCCATCTCCTCCATGTGGTGTGCAAAATCCTTATTCATCATATCGTCGCCGTCGCATCTCAATCGCGTTTGGCCATTCTACTGGTAATAGTAAGAGTATCAAATCCATTCCGCGTTGTAATTACAACGATTCTATACAATCATTTTGCAAAAAAGGACAACTCAAAGAAGCCCTTCAACTCCTCTCTCAAGAACCCAATCCCACTCAACATACCTACGAGCTGCTCATCCTCTCCTGCTCTGAAAAACACTCATTCTATGATGCTTTAACTGTTCACCGTAAACTTATTGATGATGGGTTCGAACAAGATTCATTTTTGGCTACTAAACTCATTAATATGTTCTCTAATTTCGACTCTATTGACCATGCCCGCCAAGTGTTTGATAAAATTTACAACCGAACTATATTCATTTGGAATGCCTTTTTCAGGGCATTGACATTAGCTGGACATGGTGTGGAGGTTTTGGACTTGTACAGACATATGAATGCCATTGGAATAATCCCATCTGATAGGTTCACTTATACATATGTCCTCAAGGCTTGTGTTGTTGCCTCTATACCAAAACATAAGGAAATTCACGCCCACATATTCAGACATGGTTATCACACTCATATACATATTATGACTACCTTAATTGATGTATATGCTAGGTTTGGTTCCGTACAGAATGCAACTTGTGTCTTCTCTCAAATGCCACAGAAAAATATGGTTTCTTGGAGCGCAATGATTGCTTGTTATGCAAAGAATGGAAAACCTCTTGAAGCATTCGACGTTTTTCGTGATATGATGACCCATGTTTTGTTACCAAACTCGGTGACAATGGTTAGTGTTGTTCAAGCTTGTGCAGCACTGGGTGCACTAGAGCAAGGGAAGCTATTACATGGATATATAATAAGAAATGGGCTTGACTCTATTTTGCCTGTTCTCAGTGCCCTTGTGACAATGTATGCAAGATGTGGTGCTTTAGAATTGGGACGAAGAGTGTTTGATCAGATGGGAAAGCGGGATGTTGTTGCATGGAATTCCATGATTTCAAGCTATGGAATACATGGATTTGGGGCCAAAGCAATTGAAACTTTTAGAGAAATGATTCGACATGGAGTGTCACCAAGTCCAATATCATTTGTTAGTGTATTGGGAGCTTGTAGTCATGCAGGGCTTGTTGAGGAGGGGAAACAATTATTTGATTCAATGTGGAAAGAACATAAAATCTACCCTAGTGTGGAACACTACGCTTGTATGGTTGATCTTCTTGGAAGAGCCAATCAGTTGGAAGAAGCAGCTATAATCATTCAAGATATGCGGATTGAACCAGGACCCAAAGTTTGGGGTTCTCTTCTTGGATCATGTAGGATTCATTGTAATGTTGAACTTGCAGAGAGGGCAAGTAGAAGGTTATTCGAGCTTGAACCCACAAATGCTGGGAACTACGTACTTTTGGCTGATATTTATGCAGAAGCTAAGATGTGGGATGAGGTTAAACAAGTAAGGAAACTTTTGGAGGCCAAGGGATTGCGGAAAGTGTCTGGTTGCAGCATGATTGAAGTAAAGAGGAAAATCTACTCTCTCCAGTCAGTTGATGAAATTAACATCCAAATTGAGCAAATTCATGCGTTGTTGCTAAAACTATCAATGGAGATGAAACAGAATGGGATGTATGTCCCAGATACCAGAATTGTGCTGTATGATCTTGAAGAAGAGGAGAAAGAACGTATTTTGTTGGGTCACAGTGAGAAATTAGCAGTTGCTTTTGGCTTGATTAATAGCAGCAAAGGAGATCCTATAAGGATTAGTAAGAACTTGAGGTTATGTGAGGACTGCCACTCATTCACCAAGCTCATTTCAAAATATACAAACAGAGAGATTCTAGTCAGAGACATCAATCGATTTCATCATTTCACCAATGGGGTTTGTTCATGTGGAGATTATTGGTAGACTTGTTCTCTTTCCTCTAACAAAGCCACCTTGCATAAACTCTATTCCGTTTTATGTATTATCCGTTAAGTTTTCGTTTTGTGAACACTCTTATCGTTTGGTTTGAATACAAGTTATGCTGGGAAATGTAGCATCCTCGCAAGTTAGTTTTGAAGCTTCACTAGATGTACATCCTCCATGGACCTGATTCTGATGCAACAGTTACAGGTAACTTTAGACATCCTTTCAACTGATGCAGACTCAGACAAACAGAGGCACCAGCAGGATATACTTCTAATTGTGCAAGTTCTCTAAACAACTATGTTTGATCAGTAGAAATACTCTAAAAAACGTTCAATTGACTACCCTTTGGTCTATGTAGCTCCGCGACTAGCCTAAATGATTGAAGACAGGGGAATGTTGGAACAGAGCTTGTCTTTTAATTTTTAGTGTGTTGATGATTAATTGTGTTTTGATCTTACGAGCAGATAGTCGCGATCAAACAACTTAATCTCGAAGGCCTTCAAGGGAACCAAGAATATGTTGTGGAGGTACTTATGTTGATTTTAATGCATCATAACAATCTTGTGATACTGCACTCATGGAGAACAGAGGTTGTTGGTTTACGAGTTCATATAACGCTATACTTTTCTATCATAGTGATTAGTTTCTCTTAAAGAGCAATTCGTTCAGAGTTCATATAACGCGATAGTTTTCTATCTTAGTGATTAGTTTTTCTTAAAGAGCAATTCGTTCCGAACTCAGTTGACTTCTACTGTTCTTTATATTACACATCCTTTTATTTTTGTCCTCTAAAAGTCTCATATTCAATTGATTTGTTGCAAAATTAGCCAAAAATGAATGACTATATATGTGAGAATGACAAAGAGGGGCAAAAGAGAAACATAATTGAAAACAAAAAGTTGTTGTACCATATATATATATATATATATATATATTATTAATTTAATAAAATGACCAAAAGAATAGTGAACCATATCGAATAATTTGTTACGTGTAATATTAACTGCAAACCACTTCTAAATGCAATACAACTGCCACTAAATTTAGCATTTTGATTCAACAAGATTCTTGACTGAAGGGGAAGAACCTTACTACGCTATAAGTCGTTGGATCGGTGAGAAAGGGACAAAAGAGAAGATCAATTTTCATTCATCCTTACTAAAATTTTAACAATGTTCAAAAAAAGTCACCAAAATAGTAAAAAGAAATTGTAATGACGCATTGCAATTGAAATCTTTTTTTTTTTTTTGTTTATATGAAGAAACCTTGTAGAATGGGACAAAAGAGAAAGATCAATTTTCAATTATCCTTGCCGTAATTCTTAACAGAGTTCATAAAAAGTCATCAAAATTGCAAAAAGAAATTGCAATAGTTACATGAATCACTATGACTTACAGTAAAGATTAAGCTTCATGAAATAGGGGAAGTAAAATTTTGAGGAATGAAACACACTTCATAAGAAGCCTAATTAATGTATTTGAGTTCGACCCCCCTATAGAGGAAAAAAAAAACTTACAAATAATAGGAGTCCGGAGCCAAAAGGGCAAAAAAAATTGTCAAAAATTTCAAAATGGCACATCAAATTTTTTTAAAACCAAAAGAGCAAAATCGCTCCTGACGAAGTGATTTCCCTCTGACACAATGACTAAAGCGATTTTGTCCAATTTTATTTTATTTTTTAAATTAAAAATCGCTACCCTAGCAGTGATTTAAGTCGAATATTTTTTTACTTTACACATCGCTGCAGGGACAGCGTTTTTCATGCATAGTGCTATTATTTTCATGCCTATTATTAATTATTAATAATATAAAAATGCCTATTCATGCCTATTATTTAATAATATAAAAATGCTTATTCATGAAAATTTGTAGGTCACATTCAGATGACCTAAGCAATGTCAGTGGAAATAAGTGGCCTATGTTAAATAGTCGTGTCATACCCCCTAACCCCACACACACACACAAAAAAAAGAGTATATTTGAGAGCTTTTAACTGAAAAAATCTATAAAAACTGTGGGCTGGCATAGTACTACGGTTTATTGTTAGCGGCTCATGACGTACGCAACTTCTTAATAAAAATAGCTGCCTTTAGCAGCGATTTTCTTAAAAAAATAATCTTTTTTCTTCAAAATTGCTGATATAGCAGCAATTTTAATTAACAATAGACATGAATAGGCATTTTAATATTATTAATAATTAACAATAGGCATGAATAGATATTTTATATTATTAATAATTAATAATAGGCATGAATAGATATTTTTATATTATTAATAATTAACAATAGGCATGAAAAATGCTTCCCCTGCAGAGATGTGTAAAGAAAAATTCGACTTAAAATTGCTGCCACAACAACAATTTTTAATAAAAAACTTTTTTTTTGGACAAAATCGCTGCTAGAGCAACGATTTTTAGTCATTGTGTCAGAGGGAAATCGCTTCGTCAGTGGTGATTTTACCCTTTTGGTTTTAAAAAAAATTGATGTGCCATTTTGAAATTTTTGACAATTTTTTTTGCCCTTTTGGCTCCAGACTTCAAATAATAGTGGTAGAAATAGAAGTTTTGCTTACTAAAGAACCAAATGTAATGAATTCAACCATTCCATCAGCTTTCTGAGTTGTGGACTGAGAGGTGCAAGAGTAGTAATGTCGCATTGCAATTAAAATCAATTTTCTTTGTTTATTCTTTCTTCTAATGGTGCCTTGGAATTAAGCGTTGGATTTTTAAATGTGTGAATAAAAAATGAAGAATTGTGACTTTTGTGAAAACGTTGTGATTTTTATGAAAAATTGTGACTTTAATAAAAAGTTGTGACTTTTGCGAAACTTTTATGAAGAGTTCTGACTTTTCTAAAGGATTGTGACTTTTTAAGAAGGGTTAAATAAGAATCCTAATCTGTGAGGGTGCCACATAGGTGGGTCGACTGTTGTAAACAGGCGACAACGTTTATGAAGAGTGGTAAAACAATGAACAGGAGAAACAATTGTTGAAGGCTGAAGCAACGTTCCTATTGCAGAGGAGAAGGTTTTTTTGTAAATAAGTAAATAAAAAGAGAATTCTTGCTTCTGGTGGCGCTACGTCATAGGATTGAGAGTTCTCTTTATATATATATATATATATATGATAGTGTAGTTTTTTCGCCTAACCGACTCTATCCCTGCTCCCTACCCCACAAAGGTATGGACATAATTTGTATACGTTCTATCATTTTCGAACTCTGATCCACTTATGAGATTAAATTAGATATATTGTCGTTGTTGTTATATATTCTTTTGTTTGCAATTTTTGAGTCATTGAGTATGTAATATAATGACGTTAAAATTAATTACGTATGCAGTATAACGTGAATATTTTTTTTAGTATTAATGCATTCATATTTGATTTTACCTCGTGAGTTTAAAAAAAAAAATCATAAATAACTGCCTTTGACTAAATATTTTGGAATAAGTATCGATAGAAGAAAATAAATTCAGTCAACATAAAACGTATAAGACAAGTATTTCGATAATCAATTAATTGAACTTTAGCTAATACTTTAAAGTATTTTTAATGTAATATTTAGTCCTATTTAAAATTTGACGATTAATTAATTAGTGAAATGTATGAAACAATATTGGGGAAAAAAAATTAAATTTAAAAGATATTTTATATGCCACTTTGCCAACTTGATATTTGCTATTGGATTGATCATCATCAATTGCAACTAATATATTTTCATCACATGAATTACTACCTTTTTGGCTTTGAACATTCAAAAAAAAATGTCAAAAAGATAATTTCCAAGAGTCAATTCAACATTCTTAGTATAGTATTTCAATTACTCGTTCTATCTCAGTTCATGCGAAACTTTTTTTTAAGTTAGCCCTCAAAAAATTCTCTATTTTCTTAATGAGATGATAACTATACAAATATATAACGTTTCTTTTAGTCACAGTTTAATTTCAAAAATCCTCTTTTCTTAGTTTTAATTTTTTTTATCACATTATCAAGGACATGACTCTTGATAGGAAGGAGTGGAGGTTCCGTAGTATGGTAGAAGATTAGCAGGGATAGAGTGTTGTCTTGCCTTGAAAAGGTTTAGGCTTGTTAGTGTCTGTCGTAGTTCTAGTCGTACCATTATAGTTTTGGTCATATATATGTTGCTTACTGTATTTCTATTATCACACTATTTTGCTATTGTTATTGTTCTTTCTCGTAGACTTTATACTATTTTTCTTATTGTATAAGTTATATAATTTAGTATACTTTTTTTCATTGTTTTCCCCTTCTTTTACTTGAGTTTGATGCACTTGAGTCGAGGGTCTTTCAGATACAGTCTCTCTACCTCCACGAGATAGTGGTAAGGTTTGTGTACACTATACTCCTCAGACCCCCAACTAGTGGGAATTCATTGTATGTTATTGTTGTTGTACACTTGTAGATGATATTTTAGTAATCAAACAACTTATTTTTAAAGATTACGCAATGTATATTATTTTTAATACAATAAATCAAACATTTACTAAAAATAATACAAAAACTAAGTAAATAATCTCAATATAATTAATTTCATCATAACTTATCCAAAGGAACTGCTCACTCCTCTCTATTTGGCTTCCTCTGATGATCAACAAATCTATTTTTTTTTGTAAATGATTGAAATATTTTAACTGTAAACCGCCGCTAAATGTGATACAACCGTCACTAATTTGCTTAACCACGTACATATTTAGTCGGACGATAAAAAATAATTACATTCACTAATCAAATATATATATTTATAGATTGAGTTCGACTATTCTGAATTCGCGTTGCATAAGACTCGATCTATTTAGAGGAAAGAGTTATTTATCAAACAAAAATTCATATTCAAAGCTCGATTCTAATCAAATCTCTAATTAAGAAAGAAGCAACTTTATTCTCTGCTCCAATTTTCACTAGTCATTACACATGCATGTATATAGTTGAATATGCTTGAGAAACTTCCTAATAGGCTAAGAAGTTTCTTAACATGCAGTAATAATAATAATAATAATGTATGAAATAATATGCCACTGCACTTGGATATTTGCTATGAGATTGATGATCAATTTGCAACTAGGATATTTCTTATCACATGAATTATATTACTACTTTTTTTGGCATTGAAATATTCAAAAAAAAAAAGAAAAGTCCAAAGGATTATTTCAAGAGTCAATTCAAAAGTATACTTTTCAATTATTCGCACTATCTTAGTTTATGTGACACTTTTTTTTTAAATTGTCAGTTCCAAATAAGGAAGTACGTCGTTCTATATTTAGTATAATTCAAACTTAAACTTCCTAGTTTTTTTCGTAACAAGATGATTTAAAATCACACGAATAAATATAACTTGTTTTAAATCACAATTAAATTAAATTTCAAATTATCTTTTTTCATTCTCAAACTCTGTATCCAGTCATCCATCACCAATAATATGTCTATATATATATGTCATGTCTAAATGAAATTGCATAAAACAACTCAACAAGAGTCTTTCACCCTCTCCAAACCTAACGTGACATTTTTTCATTATAGTGATTAGTTTCTCTCAAAGAGCTAATTCGTTTAGAATTCAATCGACTTCAACTATTTTTTATATAACACATCCTCCTCTTTTTTTATCCTCCAAGAAGTTTTATATTCAATTATTTTTTTGCAAAAATAGCCAAAAAAAGAATGACTATTTCACTAGAAGCATTGGCAATGAGTGGAGGTGATTATATTAAAGATGGAATTAGCATAGAAGAATTTGAAAAATATGAAGACCAAGTGCCTCCTCATTTGTTAATTGATGAAGATGATGAAATTTTCTTCTCAAAAAAGACAAATATGCCCCAAAATTTTATTATGAATATTTTTTTTGTTATCAAGAGATTCATATATGTGAGAATGATGAAGAGGGGCAAAAGAGACTTTTAATTGAAAACAATTTTATTCTTTTGTGAATTCTTGAAAAAGAAGGATATAGAATTATTTTTTTTAGACTAGTAGGAATATTCATTGTATAATATCGTTGTAAATATTCAAGGGTTGGTTTAAGTGGAACCAACCGAATCGAGCCTTATAATTTGTATGAGAAAATTTGTAATTACTATTTTTTGAATGTGTATAAAGTAGACCGCGTTAATGTAATTGTCCACAAATATCCAATAATAGTGAATTGAGCCATATAATTATCATATTTGTTTGGTTTGTTAATAAAATTGTAGGCATTATATAAATGCATAATTATATTGTACCATATATATATATATATATATATATATATATATATATAATTAATTTAATAAAATGACCAAACGAATAGTGAATCATATCGAATAATTTGTTACGTGTAAATTGTAATATTAACTGCAAACCACCTCTAACTGCAATACAACTGCCACTAAATTTAGCATTTTTTATTCAAACAAGGTTCTTATAAGATGAATGGGATTAACCTTACTATACTATAAGTCGATGAATTGGTGAGATAAGAATAATAACTTCGAGATCAAATATAAAATTATTTTTTTCATATTTGATTATGATTATTAATTAATTAATTCTAAATTATTTTGTATATTAACTTGTGAAGTTATACTAAATATATTATTGTTGATTGTTTTTTTTTAACCTCCGGATAACCCACAACTGTTACAACTTCTGTCCTTCGATCAAGTGAGCACTTTGCATGCTCACTATGTAATAGCCTACAAACCACACAGAAAATATAAATTGTACCAAGCAAATTTTATGCGACAGATTTAACTTAGAAGGCATTGAAAGAGATCGATATCATTTGTACTAAAGAACAAAAATAGTTATTTCATAGATATAAAAGATGGAATAACTTAATCTGATGAAATAAATTTATCTATCTTATTCCACCGATCAAATCACCGTTTTTGACTTAAAGCCTTGGTTCTTACTTGAGACATTCTCACACGTGCAATTTTCAATTCAATAGTAATCCAATTATACACTTTTAACTTTCAATAGTCATTACTCATTACTCAGTTGAATATTCTTAAGATTTACCAAAACTTCCATAGTTGAATCTGCAGAACATGCATGTGTATATGTCTATGTTCATCGTACATATATTATAACCTATGATTCTCGTGAATATTCTTTGTCAATTTCAAGTACAACTCTAAAATATTTCCTTTTTTTGGTAGGGGTTACATATACAAATATCATCATATCGTTACGACGATATTAGTTCGTTCATTCATGATTTAAACTTTTATGAGTTCTTTTGAAATTCTTCCATGATTCATATGATTTACTAAATTCGAAATTATTGCAACGAACTATAATAATATATCTAATGTCATTCCACAAATGAGATTTAGAAAGAGTAGGATCTACACAGAATTTTTCCAAAATGAGGGAAAATATCTTTTTAGAATTCACGTTCAACTTCGTCACCCCAATCACCTAATTCACCGAAACACCCCCGGCCCGTAGCTTCTCAACCCTACTACCTCATAACGCGATCAACCCCACTCCGATTGACTCGGGACTCGGCTTAAGATTGCTCAATCCGAGACCCGGCCCACCCCAAATTGGGAGCCCCGACACTCGATCCAGTCTGATCCTAACCCGAGATTTGATATACCCGGCCCAAGCCTAATTGGAAAAGGGCATCTTTGGTATTGTAGTGTCAAGTAAAATTAAACTATTTTTGAAATAATGGACAGGTAAAAGTGAACGAATAGAATATATATTATTGCAATTTTGGAGTCATTAAGTATGTAATCAATTAAAATCCATTGCGTATGCATTAGAGTATGAATGCTCTTAACAATTACTACAATCATATTTTGTTTTAACCCTCGTGAGTTTCAAAATACTTGACTATAAAATATTCATTGAACTCATGATTCATGAATATCAATAAAAGAATTAAAAAAGCATACGGAAAATATATTCAGTCAACGTAAAAGTACCTCTTGTACTTGAAAATATATCAAAAAATAGTTTCGATCCATGTATATTATTTTTTTCAGATTTAACTTGTGAGATTACACTAAATATATTATTACATTATACTTAAAATGTACATCGAAATTCAATAATTACTCCTTATGTTTCATTTTTACGCGGCTCTTATTGACTTGATATTCTTCTTCGGAATTCAAATACTTAATTCAAATTAAATTCAAACTTTTTTTACAAGTATATTTACTATACCTTTTTGGCCTCGAAACTTCCTCTTAAATGTCAAAAAAGTTAATTTCAAGACTCAATTCAATATTCTTAAGTACGTAGTATATATCAATTTAAACTTCAACTTAATTCTTTTTATCACCTCTATATAAGTATATATATGCCATGTCTAAATGAAATTGAATAAAACAACGCAACAAAAGTCTCATCTCTCTCTAAACCAGCCATTTTTATATCAAGAAGTTATTAGTTCAGAACTCAGTTAACTGCTTTTATAATATAAAGGAAGTGGAGTGTCCTCAATGCAATAATATAATTAATGAAATTGGAACAGTGACTTAATTAGCTAAATCAGAGTAATATAGGTTGATAATGAATTGCCCAAGAAGTTTTGTATTCAATTAATTTGGTGCAAAAATGCAAAAAAAAATATGAAAAAAGGGGTATTTTTCAAGATTCAACCTTGGAAGATATTGCACGGTTTTCAATTACCAATATTTACACACAAAAAAAATAATTTTATTTATATCGCTTCTATTAATTATAAGCCATTTAAATATTAAGAAATGATATAGTAGTTAACAATGTTTTAATAGGCGATGCGTTTTATGCAGTATCAGGCAAGGCATAAGCCTCGAGATACGGGGCGTAAGTCTCATGGATCTACGGGGTGTAGTCTCATGTATATTCAATTTTATAGTTTTATTACTAGTAAAATAAGCAAAAGTAAATTTTTCAATGATTTTTTATTTGAGATAAGTAATAATAATCAATAATGAAGAAAAAAAGTATTATAATTACTAGTATTTGAGAAATATCATTACACCAATAATAAAAATATGATTTAAAGCAAAAAAATGTTCAAAAAAATAAATTAAAAACGCTCGGGCGTACGTTTTCACGCCCAAGACTTATGTTTTTATGCTTGGGACTTATGCCTCAAATTTTAGGACCGACGCCTTATGAATCTACGTCTTTAATTTACGCCCCTGAGCGTCTTTAATCTACGTCTCATACCTAAACTATTGAGAGTGTGAGTTTCATACCTAAACTATCACTTTTTAGTTTGAGAAACACACATCTCTTTTGTATATCACTCTCATCATTCTGTGTGTAATATACTCTCTCTTTTATTTTAAAAATTGTCACATCACACTCTACATGGACAAAACATTCAACCTTGACAAAAATTAAATAAATTATTAGTATTAGTTAAAATTAAAAATTAAAAAATTATTATCCAAAAAAATATAATAATATTTCTTTTATAAAATAAAATGTAAAATATTTTTCTTATCCCACTCCATTACTTCCTCTCACCACCCTCCACCTCCTGACCATTTTTTTTAGTTTTTTTTGTTTAAATTTCTTTTATAAAATTATTTAATATTTTTTTACTTCATCTCCTCCCCAATCAAATACTAATTTAGATATTATTTTATTTTTAAAAAAAAATAATTCTACCCACCCCACCTAACCCTCCGCTTCCAATTTTTTTCTCATTTAGTGTTAGATATATACATATCCAAAAAAAATTTTACTTGCCGCTGCAAGACTTTTTTTAATTTTTATTTATTTATGTTATATTCGTACACTAGTAGATTTCTTTTTTCTAAAAATATATGTACGTACATATCTAACACAAAATGAGAAAAATGTAAAAAAATAAAAATTAGAAGCGAAGGATTAAATAGGATGGGATAGAATTTTTATTTTTTAAAAAATAATATAAAATTCTTTTCTTTCCCCTGAAGTGTTATGTTTTGTTTCTACATCTGAATCTCCAGCCAAGAATGGAGAAGTAGCCAACATTTCTCCTAAAGTGCTAATGTTCAGTGTTTTCATGTTTCACAATAGTTTAGAGACACTATTCTATTTCCTGTGATGCAATATTTTCCTCTATATAGCGTTGTGTTCCTGTGCTACATTCTAATCTTGATATTCTTTGTGTTAATGAATCTCTTGATATCTTGCTATAATCGCTATGTCTTCTACTCTTCTAACTATTGTCATAATAGTTTGTTTTTTTTTCCTCTGAACAAAACTTCCATTGTTAGGCAACTAACGTAAACTGCATTGGCTAAAACTGTTAAGATCTCAAAACTAGCACAAATGAGTTAAAAGGAACTGAAAAATGCATCTATAATGGTAAATATACACATGTAAAATAACAGGTAATAACAAGGGCTTTATTTTTTCTATGGTCTTAAACTAAAGATATATATATACCAAAATATTTTTTAATCCTGTGGTTTAAAACATATCATGTGGAAGTTAATTTTAAAAATTGATCTAAAAAAATAAATATTATTTAATGTTTCGAAACAAACTAAAAAATGACAAATAAATTACAAAATATAGTATAATTTTTTTTTATTAAAAAAGGTTATAATAATTTTATTATTATTAAAAACTTAGGCTCTTCGAATTTAATGCCTAAAGCATATGCCTCATTTTTAAAGGCATTAAGCCGCCCCGACTGCAAACCACCTCTAAATGCAATACAACCGCCACTAAATTTAGCATTTTGATTCAAACAAGGTTCTTGGCTGAAGGGGAACAACCTTACTATACTATAAGTCGTTGGATTGATAAGATAAGAATAATAATTTCGAGATATAAAATTATTTTATTTCACATTTGATTATGAGTGTTAATTAATTTTAAAATTATTTTATATGTACTAACTTGTGAAGTTACACTAAATATATTATTGTTGATTTTTTTTTATTTTTTTTTGGAACCTTAGAATAACCTGCAATCTTTACAATCTATGTCATAGTATCTGCCCTTCGAGTGAACACTATATGCGCAATGGATAAACCTCTCATACATAAAATGTAAATCACACTAGACAAGATTTATGTGACAGACTCGACTCAGAAAACATTGAGGAGAATCGATGATTACCGTTTGTACTAAAAAATGAAAATAATATATATATGCTGAGAAACTTCTTAAGATTTACTAAGACTTCTATATTTGAATCTGCAGAACATGTGTACGTGTCTAATGTCTATGTTCATCGTACATATATTATAACCTATGATTCTCGTGATTCCTTATCGTACAATCTCAAGTACAACTCTTCTTTTTTGGTAGGACTTATTCAAATATTATCATAATTTACGATGACGTAATATCATTCATTCTTTATTTAAACGTTCTTTTGAAAATCCTCCACATTTCATTTGATTTATTGAACTTTGAAATTACTACAACTACAATAATAAACATCTATAATAATGGACTTTGTGTAATTTTACAAGTAAGATTTAGAAAGAGTAGTATATATTTACGCAGACCTTATTATCCCTATATCTTTGTGAGCGATCGGATCTTTCCAAATTAAAATAGGGAAAATATTTTTTTAAATTTTCGTTCAACTTCGCCACCCCAACCACCTAGTCCACCCAAACACCCCCGACCCGCAGCTCCTTAATCTACCACCTCATAACTCGACCAACCTTGCCCCAATTGACTCGGGACTCGGCTGAAGATCGCGGAATTTGAGATCCGATTTGAGACTCGACCCCAACCTAATCCTAACTCGAGATTTGACACTCGATCGACCCAAGCCTTGGAAAAGGGCATTTTTGGAATTGTAGTGTCACGTAAAAATGAACTATTTTTGAAATTATGGACAAGTAAAAGTGAGCGGATGAAATATATATTGTTGCAATTTTGGAGTTATTGCGTATGTAATGAATTAATACCCATTGCGTATGCATTAGAATATGAATGTTCTTTACAAATATTATATTATTTAGACTTAACTTGTGAGATTACACTAAATATATTGTTACAGTACATCGAGATTCAATAATTACTTCTTGCGTTTCATTTTACATGGCTCTTATTGTCTTGATATTCCTCTTTGGAATTTGAATACTTAATTCAAAATCAAACTTTTTAAATTTCTTTCACAAGTATTTACTATACCTCTTTGGCCTTGAAACTTCCTCTAATTAAATGTCAAAAAAGTTGATTTCAAGAGTCAATTCAACATTTTTAAGTACGTAGTTTATGTCAATTTAAACTTCAATTTAATTCTTCATCACCTCTCTATATATATGTCATGTCTAAATGAAATTGCATAAAACAACTTCAACAAAAGTCTCATCTCTCTCTCTTAAACATATAGATCAAGTCATTGTTATATCAAGAAGTTATTCGTTCAGAACTCAGTTGACTGCTTTTATAATATAAAGGAGGTAACGTCCTCAACACAACAATATAATACTTGTCCTTGAGCCTCGTAATAAAAAAAATGTCGATTTCGCTTGAAGCATTAGCCATGATGGGAGTTGATTATGTTAAAGATGGAATTAGCTTAGAAGAATATGAAAAATATGAAGAACAAGTGCCTCCTTATTTGTTAGTTGATGATGAAGAAGATAAAAATATCCCTAAAGAAAATATTTACACAAAAAAATTATGTGAATATTCTTTTTGTTATCAAGAGTTGTTAGGGTTTTGCCCTGATTTTTTTTCCTTGTTTGAAGTTTATTTTTTTCCTTAAAAAAAATCAAAGTATTACCATAAATGCTTGAATTTTTTCTTTTCTTCCATATTTGGTTTATTCTTTCCTTAGAGGAAAAATTTGGAGATCTATAAATTGAAAATCTCTATTCTCATAGCATAACATAATAGAATCCACAATGTAATCGTTTAAGAGTCTTGTTTATGGGGAGATTTTCTCCTAAACATAGTTATGCTTTTTCAATACTAGTTTTTATAATATGTAGGTCGCTTGGTCAAACTATATTAATAATATGTCTTTAGTATACTTTTATTTGTCGTCTAATTTATCAACATGTGATTTGCAATTATAACTTCCGCATGACGCCCCAATCACCTTCATAACCCAACAAGAGTTTCATAGATGTGAAAAAGATGAAAAGGGGAAAAAGAAACTATTATTAATTAGAAATAATATTTTTAGTGCTATCTCCATCCAAGAATGGACAAGAAGCCCCGACTTTGATTGCTGAAGCGCTATCTTCTGAAGTTCAAGTAGTCCCCATTTCGATTTCTCAAGTGCTATCTTCTGAAGCTCAAGTAGCCCTATTTCAATTTCTCAAGTGCTATTTTCTGAAGATGAAGTGCTATCTCTGTTCTTCTTCAGATATCTAAAGATGCAAATTTTACTTCTTTTTTTTTTAATAACAAGAGCTTTATTTTTTCTATGGTTTTAAACTAAAGATATATATATATATATATATATATATATATCAAAACATTTTTTAATCTTGTGAACTTAAACATATCATGTGGAAGTTAATTTTAAAAATTGATCCAAAAAAAAAAAATTCTTTAATGTTTTGAAACAAACTAAAAGCTGACAAATAAATTACAAAATATAGTATAATTTTTTTTAATTAGAAAAGGATATAATAATTTTATTATTATTAAAAACTTAGGCCCTTCGAATTTAAGGCCTAAAGCATATGCCTCATTTTTAAAGGCATTAAGTCACCCCGGCTGCAAACCACCTCTAAATGCAATACAACTGCCACTAAATTTAGCATTTTGATTCAAACAAGGTTCTTGGCTGAACCTTACTATACTATATGTCGCTGGATTGGTAAGATAAGAATAATAATTTTGAGATATAAAATTATTTTATTTCACATTTAATTATGAGTGTTACTTAAATTTAAACTTATTTTATATGCACTAACTTGTGAAGTTACACTAAATATAATATTAGTGATTTTTTTTTTAAAAAAATTGAACCTTAGAATAACCTGCAATCCTTACCCTCTTTGTCATAATCTCTGCTCTTCGAGTGAACACTTTATGCGTAATGGATAAATCTCTCATATAAAAAATGTAAATCACACTAGATAAGATTTATGCTACAGACTCGACTCAAAAGACATTAATGAGAATTGATGATTACCGTTCGTACTAAAAAATGAAAATAGTTATCTTTTATATATATATATATATATATATGCTGAGAAACTTCTTTAAGATTTACCAAAACTTCCGTAGTTGAATCTGCAGAACATGTGTACGTGTCTAATGTCTATGTTCATCGTACATATATTATAACCTATGATTCTCGTGATTCCTTATCGTACAATCTCAAGTACAACTCTTCTTTTTTGGTAGGACTTATTCAAATATTATCATAAGTTACGATGATGTAATATCATTCATTCGATATTTAAACGTTTTTTTTTTTGAAAATCCTCCACAATTCATTTGATTTACTGAACTTGAAATCACTACAACAACAATAATAAACATCTATAATAATGGACTGAGTGTAATTTCACAAGTATGATTTAAAAAAAGTACTGTATATCTACGCAGACCTTATTATCCCTTTATCTTTGTAATCGATCGAGGAATTTTCCAAATTAAAATAGGAAAAATATTTTTCTAAATTTTCGTTCAACTTCGCCACCCCAATCACCTAATCCACCCAAACACCCCCGACCCGTAGCTCCTTAACCTACCACCTCATAACTTGACCAACCTTGCCTTAATCGACTCGGGACTTGGTTGAAGATCGTGCAATCTAAGATCTCACTCGAGACTCGACCCCAACCTAATCCTGCCCCGAGATTTGTCACTCGATCAACCCAAGCCTTGGAAAAGGGCATTTTTTGTATTGTAGTGTCACGTAAAAATGGACTATTTTTGAAATAATGGACAAGTAAAAGTGAACGGATGAAATATATATTGTTGCAATTTTGGAGTCATTGCGTATGTAATGAATTAATTCCCATTGCGTATGCATTAGAATATGAATGTTCTTTACAATTAATACAATCATATTTTGTTTTAACCCTCGTGAGTTTTAAAATACTTGACTATAAAATATTCATTGAACTCATGATTCATGAATATCAATAAAAGAGAAAAAAAACATACGGAAAATAAATTCAGTCAACGTAAAAGTACCTCTTGTACTTGAAAAATACATCGGACAATAGTCTCGATCTCGTACATTATTTTTTTCAGACTTAACTTGTGAGATTATAATAAATATATTGTTACATTATACTTAAAATGTATAACGAGATTCAATAAATACTCCTTGCGTTTCATTTTACAGGGCTCTTATTGTCTTGATATTTCTCTTCGGAATTTGAATATTTAATTCAAAATCAAACTTTTTTAATTCTCCACAAGTATTTACTATACCTTTTTGGCCTTGAAACTTCCTCTAATTAAATGTCAAAAAAGTTAATTTCAAGAGTCAATTCAACATTTTTAAGTACATAGTATATCAATTTAATTCATCATCACCTCTCTATATATATGTCATGTTTTAATGAAATTGCATAAAACAACTCAACAAAAATCTCATCTCTCTCTCTAAAACCTATAGATCAAGTCATTGTTATATCAAGAAGGTTATTCCTTCAGAACTCAGTTGACTCCTTTTATAATATAAAGGAGGTGGAACGTCCTCAACGCAACAATATAATACTTACTTCTCGAGCCTCGTAACCAAAAAAATGTCGATTTCGCTTGAAGCATTAGCCATGATGGGAGTTGATTATGTTAAAGATGGAATTAGCGTAGAAGAATATGAAAAATATGAAGAACAAGTGCCTCCTTATTTATTAGTTGATGATGAAGAAGATGAAAATATCCATAAAGAAAATATTTACACAAAAAAATTATGTGAATATTCTTTTTGTTATCAAGAGTTTCATAAATGTGAAAAAGATGAAGGGGAGAAAAAGAAGCTATTATTAATTAGAAATAATATTTTTAGGGAATTCTTGAAAAATAAAGATGTAGCTAGTTTTTTAAGACTAGTAGGGATAGTCATTGTATAATAATATCATTGTACCTCATGTTCTTGTTTGGAAAAAAATAAAATATGGAGTATCATTATTTTAAGGTTATATATTTCAATTAGTTTAGTATTAAGAAAAAAATATATATGATTTTTTAAAAAAAAATGAAAAGTGGCAAATAAATGCTTTTTTTACTTATATTCTAGCTTTCTCACACTACAAAAAGAGTGAGGTCACTTTTCATGTCACTTGATACGATGGGAGTTTCAGATCGGATATGAAATATCGTTATTGTTTAGATGATTAACAATAATACCTCATAATTTAAGTATTAAACGAACTAAACGATACAATTTCATATTTAGTTGTGACCGATACTCAAATAATTACATTGGGAATTTTGATTTCCTTGATATTATAGGACCCTTAATTCACTTAGCTTTATAGACGTACACTTTTAAATAATTATTATCCTACATAATTAAGACTTTTTTTGCAACATATATAGTTGGACTAAAATGGATATTTTCAAATTAAAGTTGCTAAATCCTGGTCCAAATAATGAATTTATCTGGAGAAATTTATTAAACATGCATTACTTATTAATTTAAAACTCAGTTACTTAAACAGACTAAAATCGTAAATTCATAAGTCTTAAATTTTGACTTTGCCTAGACACTACATGCAATTTTTCATTTAATACTAATTTCATACCTACACTTTTTAACTTTCCATATTTGAATATGCAAAACATATATATATATATATATATATGTGTGTGTGTGTGTGTTCATTGTACTTATATCATTCCTATTGATATATTCAACGTTTTACTAGACCCCAAATCATAATATGACCTACGATTCTCGTGACTCCTTGTCGTACAATCTAGAGGACAATATTTTTAGTCGAGTTCGTCATATCAAGTTTGTCTAATACAATTTACATTTTCCGTACACATAATTTACAGGCTATTGCATAAGAATATGGTTATTCAGAAAATTTCGAGGACAACTCTAAGATACTTTTTTTTTTTGTAGGACACATTCAAATATTAACTTTCTCTACCATAAGTAACTACGTAAATTTGATTGACTATCTCAGGATTTGAATTTTATGAGTTTTATTTTGGAACTAGATATAGGACCCCGTGCCAGCACGGGGCCCAATATATATATATTTTTTATTTTAATTTATGTCATATTATGGAATTTGAGAAGTTATTGAAATTTTTATATGATTTTAAAAATATTTTAAATTTTACTCTGTTTGTTCTAATTTATGTGGCACAGGCAGAATTTCAAATATTAACCATTTTTTATATGTCTCTTTAATATATTAAGTTCTTAATTATTGTATTTTATAGTACATTTTGAACCTAATTTTTTAATAATATATGTTATTTGCCATGTCCCAATTTATGTGGCATTAATTGATAGATTTGTTGGATTCGAGAGATATATTTTGTTAATTATTGTAATTTATAGTTTTTTTTTCCGTCAATTTCAAACACTATATGTTGTTAATTGATAGAATACCTTTAATGTAATTTTTTTAAAAAAATATGTGTGACTCTCCATGTCCCAATTTATGTGGCGCATGTAAAGTTTTGACAATTAACCAAAATTTTAATACATTTAAAAAAATATTTTTAAGTCGTTAAATTTTAAGTAATTTAAATTGTTGTATTATTTATTACAATTTATAATACTTTTAAAGTAGTTGAAATATTGTACTATTTATTATGATTTATAACACTTCTTTTTTAATTTATGTCATATTATGGAATTTGAGAAGTTATTGAAATTTTTATATGATTTTTAAAATATTTTAAATTGTTAGCTATTGTGATTTGTAGTACTTTTTTTTAACATAATTTTGAAAATAATATTTATTACTCTATTTGTTCTAATTTATGTGGCAGACGCAGAATTTCAAATATTAACCCTTTTTTATATGTCTCTTTAATATATTAAGTTCTTAATTATTGTATTTTATAGTACATTTTGAACCTAATTTTTTAATAATATATGTTATTTGCCATGTCCCAATTTATGTGGCATTAATTGATAGATTTGTTGGAGTCGAGAGATTTATTTTGTTAATTATTGTAATTTATAATTTGTTTTTCGTCAATTTTGTCGACTATTTTTTTTATTAATTATTGTAATTTATTGTTTCTTTTTCGTCAATTTCAAACAATATATGTTTATCATATAATCCATTTTATGTGGTACCAATAGAATTTAGAGAGTCAATTAAATTTTTTATATAAGTTTTAAATAATTAAGCTGTTAATTATTGTAATGTATAGTATTACTTATATTATTTTTAAATATATTTAAATATTATATGTTAGGTTTTTTATCCTAATTTATATGGCATTGATAGAATTTAAAGTGTCAAATAATTGTTAATTATTGTAATAGATAATATGGAGTATTTAAGTCATTTATAGTATAGTAATTAATATATAATATGTAGTATTTAAGTGTTATATTATGAAATTTGAGAAGTTATTGAAATTTTTATATGATTTTAAAAATATTTTAAATTTTTAGCTATTGTGATTTGTAGTACTTTTTTTTAACATAATTTTGAAAATAATATTTATTACTCTGTTTGTTCTAATTTATGTGGCACAGGCAGAATTTCAATTATTAACCATTTTTTATATGTCTCTTTAATATATTAAGTTCTTAATTATTGTATTTTATAGTACATTTTGAACCTAATTTTTTAATAATATATGTTATTTGCCATGTCCCAATTTATGTGGCATTAATTGATAGATTTGTTGGAGTCGAGAGATTTATTTTGTTAATTATTGTAATTTATAGTTTCTTTTTTGTCAATTTCAAACAATATATGTTGTTAATTGATAGAATACTTTTAACGTAATTTTTTTAAAAAAATATGTGTGACTGTCCATGTCCCAATTTATGTGGCACATGTAAAGTTTTGACAATTAACCAAAATTTTAATACATTTAAAAAAAAAAAATTAAGTCGTTAAATTTTCAGTAATTTAAATTGTTGTATTATTTATTACAATTTATAATGCTTTTAAAGTAGTTTAAATATTGTACTATTTATTATGATTTATAACACTTTTTTTTTTAATTTATGTCATATTATGGAATTTGAGAAGTTATTGAAATTTGTATATGATTTAAAAAATATTTTAAATTGTTAGCTATTGTGATTTGTAGTACTTTTTTTTAACATTATTTTGAAAATAATATTTATTACTCTTTTTGTTCTAATTTATGTGGCAGATGCATAATTTCAAATATTAACCCTTTTTTATATGTCTCTTTAATATATTAAGTTGTTAATTATTGTATTTTTTAGTACATTTTGAACCTAAATTTTTAATAATATATGTTATTTGCCATGTCCCAATTTATGTGGCATTAATTGATAGATTTGTTGGATTCGAGAGATTTATTTTGTTAATTATTGTAATTTATAGTTTATTTTTCGTCAATTTTAAACAATATATGTTGTTAATTGATAGATTTTTTGGAGTGGACTATTTTTTTTATTAATTATTGAAATTTATTGTTTCTTTTTCGTCAATTTCAAACAATATATGTTTATTATATAATCCATTTTATGTGGTACCAATAGAATTTAGAGAGTCAATTAAATTTTTTATATAAGTTTTAAATAATTAAGCTGTTAATTATTGTAATGTATAGTATTACTTATATTATTTTTAAATATATTTAAATATTATATGTTAGGTTTTTTATCCTAATTTATATGGCATTGATAGAATTTAAAGTGTCAAATAATTGTTAATTATTGTAATAGATAATATGGAGTATTTAAGTCATTTATAGTATAGTAATTAATATATAATATGTAGTATTTAAGTGGAAGGTGGTGGGGCCCACTTATATAGTTTGATAAATATATTGGATATTAGTTGTGATTTATAGTATAGTAATTAATAATATATAATATGTAGTATTTAAGTGGAAGGTGGTGGGGCCCACTTATATATTTTATAAATATATTGGACATTAGTAGTGATCTTATTGGACCATTGGTAGTCATTCCTAGACTCTTCTATAATATAGTAATTCAATCACGACTCATTTGATTTCGATACGTTGTACATGTGATTCTTAAATTAAAAAAATAAAGAGTATGTGCCGTGGCAACAAGAATAGCTTTGTTATAAGATTTATCATCATCACGAGAAGTTTACTATTTCTTATTAAAAATTCAAACGTCTTTCTTCTCATCACACATGAATTACTACCTTTTTTTAGTTTGAAATTTTCAAAAAGAAAATGTCAAAAATGTTTATTTCAAGAGTCAAAATTCAAAATTATTCTAAGGACCTATATATATGTCCTATCCTAAATTATGTTATTGCATAAACAACTCTACAAAATTAGAGTCTTATAAGTTATATCTCTCTCCAAACTTAACGTGTTAATTTTCCATCATATATATACACGAAGGAGTCAATTCGTTCAGAACTTTGTTGTTTTTGTTTACAAAGTCTCCATTCTTGTATTCTATTTGATTATTTGCAAAAATAACCAAAAAAGAATGTCGATTTCGCTTGAAGCATTGGCTATGATGGGAGGTGATTATGTTAAAGATGGAATTAGCTTTGAAGAATATGAAAAATATGAAGAACAAGTGCCTCCTTATTTGTTAGTTGATGATCAAGATGATGAATATGAAAAATTCTTCTCAAAGAAGAAAAATATTTATCAAGAAAATCTTCCCGCAAAAAAATCATATGAACATTCTTTTTGTTCTCATCAAGAGTTTCTTGGTAGACGTGAAAATAATGATGAACTGTTAGCACCAGTCCTACATTTTGTCTCTATGGACCGAGGAGAAAAGAGGCTCGAAAAAGGGAAGCAAAAGAAGCCTTTAATTGAAAAGCATATTAATTTTTGGGAAGTCTTGAAAAAGAAGGATCTATCAAGTTTTCTTGAGACTAGTAGAAATAATATAATCATTGTATAGTGTCGTCGTAACTATTGTTTTTATTAGGATTCATATAGTCAATTTCAACTTGTTTGAGACTGAAGAATATTATGGTTGTTGCAGTAGTTCTAGAATCCCAAACTCGAACCCATAGTATTCAAACTCAATCTCCTCCACACAACTAGTGGAGAAGGCACGGGGCACAAAGGTGCTCATTTCGTCGATAAATTAGTATTGTATATAGAATCAAAATTGTTTAATGTATATATGTAGTAGATGTTGAATTTCTTTAACTTTCTGATCATGTACTTAATTTTTTATATTTTGAATCGTCTTAATAAAAAATTTGACTATGTTATTGCATGCAACAAAATTATTTATATATATTTAACCAATTGGCAAACCTCGTATATGGAAGATAAATGAAACACAAATTATGTCATGTGCAAAGTATGTTCACATCATAAGTGATGTCTTAAAAGCCATATGTAAAATATATTTTATATTGTCTGTATATATCGAAAAAATCTATGTTATTTTGATCTCCATCTATCTTGAGCGACATCTTTAATCCATTGTATTAGAATCAATTATTGGCAACAATATTCAACACAATATATACCAACCCGCGTATGCACCATGGTTTTTTAATGATAAAACAATGATATCACAACATCAATGATGACCCTTTATGGGAGTGGATTGATAGTGTAAAGATTCTTTTACAATATTTGTAACGATCTGAACCGTCGTTAATTAGGAAAAGCAAGGATTCGGGAAATTCTGGGCCACTGTCCCGCTAGGGCGGGCCAGATGCCGTTGGGTCGGCGGCGCCAGAGTAGGTTAGGCAAGACAGAACGTAATTTACGCGAATCCTTATTCTCCCTTCTTCCTAAAATACCTAAATAAGTCGTAAATACCCTAGAAACCTCAGAAAAGCTGATCTAAGCTTGGGAAGGAAGAAGAAGAAGATTTCTAGCGTGGGGATCATGAAATCTTGTGAATTCTTGGCCAAACTCACCGTCGCGAATCCGAAAAACTCGAACCGAAGTCAAAAACTCTATACAACTGCTTGGCACCCAGGTAGGCTAGGTTTTATGAATTGAGTAGTTATAAATCTGTGTTTACCACGTAATGTATGTAATTCAATAGTAGGGTTATGTGTCGACCTTTGTGCACCAAGTGAATTCCATGGGTAATTTCTAGAATTCAACGTAATTGGGATTATGCCTTGAGAAGGGAAATTGATGACTCGTTAGGGCTTCTAGAATTGCTATCTTGGATAGAATTGTTTCAAGAATAAGAATGTGAAATCATAAATGGATCTAGAATTATGAATGTGTGCACATCCGGTAAAGTTGAAGTGATGAACTTGAGGAATTATGATGAATTGTGATTAAACCCTAATAAGAAATCCTAATGATGAACTAGGGTTGAGCTTAGTCGATATATATATATTTATATGACAGAGATTGAAGAATAATTTGTAGGTGATGGTCGTGATTTCATAATTGTGTGATATATGTTTGTTCTTGCTTCATTATGATGCATGTATGTATATGACTGTTGCATTGTTGATCACACTAATTGTACGAGTATGAACGAATAACTATATGTCATGAGTCACTTCTTGATTGTATGATTATTGAGAATATACTTGTAATTGTGATTGTGGTGTGTTGAATGGATCGGTTGCCACGTTCTGGGATAATTAATTGGAATCGGTGGCCACGTTCCGGCATAACTAACTGGGATCGGTTGCCACGTTCCGGCATAAATATGGGATCGATTGCCACATTTCGGTATAACTAATTGGGATCGGTTGCCACGTTCCGACATAATTAACTAGGATCGATTGCCATGTTCCGGCATAAACATTGGATCGGAAACCACGTTCCAGTATGCTAACAGTTTGGGTATGGGTCCTGTAAGAAGGCCAATGATGTGCTATTAAATGTGAGTTGTTCGGTGTTTGTGTGCATGTTGATAATATGGTATATGATTGATATACGTTTGTGAGTATAGTGTGGTATTGGTTGTATAGGTTGTACTTAGTGGACTCGTGTTATAACGACTTATAGTTGGTGGTTCGTGGGATGTAATGGCGAGAGTAGAGATAGTAAATGCGATGGGATATGTTAGGTGAATTTCACCTTAGGGGAAAGAATATTGGGTTAGTGCGAAGAAAGTAGAATTAATGTATGATGTGACTGTGGTGGGGTAATGTGACGAGGAAGCAAGAGTATGACGTGAGTGGTTAGTTGAGTTGGCGGTGGTTGTACTTGGGGATTGACTATGTGTTTAGAATGGTTAAGCCATAATCAAGAATCTGGTAAATGGGTTGATTAAAAAGGGGTTAGTAGTTAGAATGCTAGTGTGGTTTGGAGGTATTTTAATGAAAGAGTGATGGTGGAGAAGCGAGTGATTATTTCATAATCTTACTATGGGTTTCTTATATTATGTGGTGGGCGTCGGGTTGACCGATGATGCCTACCAGTACGTGTGTTTTGTACTGATACTACTTTTGCTATGTCTTTTTGACATAGTCTGAATGCAGGATTGGTGACGTTTCACTAGGTGAAGACGAAGAAAATCTACAGTAGCTTCTATTCTTCCTTCCATATTGTGGGAGTTGTGTCATTTATTTTATGGTTCATTGTACTCTTAGTAGCTCTTGTACCTGTTTAGACTAGATTATTGGGGTGTTAATTACTTTACAAGTCTTAACCAGTATTTAATTAAAGAGGTTTTTCGTTTATAAAAATGTATGTTTTCCATTTAATTCCATCTTTCGTAAGATTTTCCGCATGTTTAAAACTTTTGGGGTATGAAGGTTCTCCTACTTAGGTGTTAGAGTGGGTGCCCGCACGACTCGATGGGTTGGGTCGTGAGACTAATAGAGTATAAAAGTTAAATTTTTTACATAAATCAATTAGCAGATTGACAACAAATTTGGGCCAAATTACATGCACTCTTTTCAAAAATCAAAATCAAATTATTATACATTTGTAGAAAGGCCCAATTCCAATTTTTCTCTTTCCCTCTACTTCCTATTGGCCTATAAGGCCCATTGGGCTAAACATATTCATCCAAAGGCCCATTTGGATTGATGTGTTAATCAAACTCCCAACAACTTTTTGTACAAATTGTTGTTATTTTTAGTTGGTCTTTAATTTTTGTCCCTATTGCTCGTTTAAATAAAAAATTTGGACACAAACGGAGCTAAGTGGAGATTCAAGAGTTCAGACGAATTCAGTAGATTTTTTCGTAGATTATGTATTTGTATTAGAAAATTAAATAAATATATTTGTATATTAACTTGTGAACCCCTTAATAAAATTGATTGACGATTCGATGGTAAGGAAGGGCCATGAAAACACTTTCTCACGTTAGAGTTGTAGGTTTGAACCCATACCTCGCTCAACATAAGTTATGTAAAAATATAGTTATGCAACATTAGTTCGTTCAACATAAGTTTAGGAAACTTTTGCCTCGTTTAGCTTAAGTTTGCAGACACTAAGTTGTCTTTTACGATATAACTCGTGGATTTTAAAATTGAAATATTTCCTCGCTCAACATAAATTCATCGGTTCCAAAAAATAATACATTTCTATATTTAAAATAATTCAATCTTTATTTTACTTAGGGGTGTACATGACCGGATTGGTTCGGATTTTTCAAATATCAAACCAAACCATTTGTATAAAAAAATTATATTTATAAACCAAACCAAACTAATAAAATTCGAATTTTTTCGGGGTTTTCACCCTTGGGTTGGTTCGGGTTTTTCAAATATCAAACCAAACCATTGTGTCAAATTTTTAAATTTTAAAATCAAACCAAACTAATAAACCTCGAATTTTTTTAGATTTTTGGATTTTTTCGGTAAAGTTTGCATACAAGCATATAATTAACTTGTGCTCCAAATATTTCTTTAGTCCAACCAAAATACAATTATCTAAGGTGTTTCTTAAAAAATAACACAAAATATGAGATGAGTACTGATGACACAAAAATATTCAATAAAAAATAATAATGAAATCATCATATAAAATAAATATTGCATAGTCATAATGAAAATGATCATAATTTAAAAGTACTAAATCATGCTAAAATAAGTTTAATAAATATTAGTTACATTACTAAATATTTAAGGAAAATTAAAATTAGATTATGTATTTTAATTGTCTAAACCAATGTAAAACTAAAGAACAAATATTCAATATTATTGTCATTCTTAGTGTTGAATTGATTTTCTTTTTGCATTAGTATTAATTTGATTTTGATTTAAGTTTTATTATAATTATCAACATCTATGAACTATAATTTTTATTGGACCATTCCGAATTCTAAGTTTTAAACTTGAAATAATATATTAAAAGATAAAAACTATGAAATAGTATAAGAAATATTTTAAAATTATATCAAAGTAAATATTTTTATGTAAAATAAAATTTTAAAATTACATATATAATGCCAGGTTGGTTTGGTCTCGAGTTGGTTTTTTTTAGTTAAAACCAAACCAACCCAAATATAGTCGGGTTTCTTTTTTCCATTACCAAACCAAGTCAAACCAAACCACTAGTCAGGATTTTTTTTCGGTTTAACTCTTTACGATTTGGTTTGGTTTTCAGTTCGATTTTGCACACCCCTAAATTTTTACTTACGGTGGTATGGCATATTTAAAACAACAAACTTTTAAAAATATTTCTTTCTTTCGTAAACTTCATCTCCAATCAAACACCGCCACATAAACCGAAACATTTCAAAGGGAAGTCACTTTTGCACTTTTTGGAACTTATCGAAACAAAAATCACAATCCAACAATTACAAAAAGTATATTGTTCATCTCCCTTTTACTATAATCTCTTCTTCACCACATATATATTCCCTATATCAACTGGTAATATAAACTCTTCATACATTCAATGGACATAACTGTATCATAAGAACAAATATCTTCTCTAAGACGTAGAAAAAGTGTGTCCACAAAACCATTAAATTCCCAGTGGAAAAAGTGAAAAAAGCAACTCGAGTCACGGATGTATCAACGAATTCATATGTTCTATGTGTATGACAAAGTGTCTAGGCTGCTATAACTTCTTTCACATGTCAGAATTTTATATCGAAAATGGAAAGAACAACAATGCACGAGATATGTCAAGGGCGGAATGAGTATAAATATGCTTCATCAATGTCAAACAACTTACCTTATTTCGAAGACTTTAGAACTTTGACGAGAGAAAAAAAGAGAGTTTGAAGCTATGTCAGTTGATGCTCTTGCTATGTCTGGTGCAGATTACATGATGTGCACCGTTCATTTTGAAGATACTATTACGAATCAGAGGAGCTCGGAAAGGATACCACAGTACCTTCTTGCTGATGAAAGTGAGGGAGGGAATCATGATCACGGGCAATGGTTAGGAGGACAGGCAAGGAGACAGGCAAATATGAACGTTCAAGCTGAGGCCACAGCATCTGCAAATGTAAAACCAGATTCAAGTCTTGTACATGAAAGATGTACATGTCAATAAAAGTAATAGTACCTTCATACTATGTTGCTCGGACTCTCCAAAAATGTTGTTGTACCTGTGTCGGATCCTCCAGAAATGAACTAACTTTGGAGGATCCGACACACACCTGCTAGCATTTTTGAAAAGTCCGAGTAACATAAGCCTTCACAAATAGGATTATAGCTTTCCTTGTGATGTAATCACACTACCAAAGGATGTGAATTGTTCCAGGAAAGCATAATCGTTCAACAATGAATGTATGAAAGCAATACATAAATACTGCGTATTATATAAATCGCGACTTACCATAGCACAAATGAAGCCTTTTCCCTGCAGATATCAACAAAGACGAAAATACAAATAATTTACTGGTCAATTCTATGTGTATGATGCATTCATAGTGTTAATGTGTCGTAGAATACAAAGAATACTAGAGACCTCCAGAATCCAGATAGAGCAAAACTCAAATCACTATAACAAAGATTGATGTTACAATTGAAACAAAAAGAAAGTCGATATATATTATGTCGCTGCACAGGCCAATCATACAGGAAAAAATCGATTAAGTAAGAGAAGCATACGAAAAACAATACAATCAAGATATGACACAAGCAATATGAAAACGTGGAATGATTGCCACTCAGCGACAAGTTCTATGTATCAAGGAGACTAATACAGGAAATTATGTACTTGTTTGGAGTTACAGATTTTGTTATCTTCCACCAGACAATTCAACAGCATCTTGATTATAGATTGAATCTTCGCCCCAATCAAATCGTCGTTGTAGTCTCTCGTATTCTTGCCTACGTGTAACTTCGACATGCTGCCATTCTTCCCACCGCTCAGCAAGTCCTTCTCCTTCAAGCATTCGTACTACCTCTGACATTGCTGGACGATCCTCTGGTGATCCTTGAGTACACAGCAACGCAACTTGAATCATCATCTCTACTTCATCCATGTTATAGTTCTTATGTAGGTTGCGGTCGACAATAGCATCCAACCTTTTCTCCCTTTGCAGTTTTTTCACCTTCAAGATGACACATGCAGCCATTCAGTAACCAACAACATACCCAATGTAACTCCCACAAAGTGGAATCTGGGAGGGTAGAGTCTACATAGAGACCTTACCCCTACCTCAGAATAGAGAGGTTGTCTCCGATAGACCCTCGGCTCAAGGAAAAACAAACAAAAGCAGTCCAGAAAAAGTAATGGATGTGAAAGCATAACAAAGCATGCTGAACAATAACTACATCAAAATAATACGACAATCGAAATACAAGAAACAACAGATAGTAACAAAAAACATAGGACAAGAAACAAAAGGAGCACTACTACAACTACTAGTATGGACGGATAGCAAGAAAATGCACTATCTACTATCCTTCTACCCTAATTAAGAAATTTTGCGTCCTCTCAATGTTATTTCACCTTTTTTTCACTAATTTACTTTACTCCTAAAAAGGGTATCCAACAAAAGAGGCTGAGTATTAAGACCTATGTTTGACATGCAAAAGAATTTGCGTAAGAGTGCTATATGGAAAATGAAACTTCTTTTTTGTCCCTCCTTCCTGTTGAATATAAAATTACAACATATACCAAGAAAGCAACATAAAAAAGAAGAAATACGTATATAATTCATGAGAATGTCTTGTGATGGACAATGAGCCATCCACCAATATGCAGCTTAGAGAAGAGTGAAAGTATAAGTAAGATAAATAAAATAAACTTAGAAGAAACTGAATAATTTTAGAGGACACGTTAAAAGTAATATGCAGACCAATAGAATCACAAGTTAATATCAGTCGTTGAGTTATGTACACTCACATGATCAAGTAACAAGACATCATCTTCCTCTTCTAGGCGTGAGAAGTCTATAGCGCGTTGACCAGTTACAATCTCCAAAAGCATGATTCCATATCCAAAAACATCAGTTTTTTCTGATGATTTCCCAGTGGACAAGTATTCAGGAGCTATATGGCCCATAGTACCCCGAACTTGCGTTGTCACGTTGGTTTTCCTAACATCAACTAACTTTGCCAAGCCAAAATCACCAACTACAGCCTCGAAATCTTCATCCAGTAAAACATTGGCTGCTTTAACATCACGGTGAATAATTTTTGGATTACAGTGTTCGTGAAGGTATTCAAGTCCACGTGCAGTGCCCAGTGCCACACGCTTTCTGGTTGGCCAAATTAAAACAGACTCCCCAGGTTTAAGTTCTGCATTTAATAAAATACTACAAATAAGAAGCCACCAAAATCTCATCATCTCTGGGAGATAAATGCTGAATTTTAAAGTTTGACCGACTACTGCATGTGTCATCTTCAATTCATGCAAGGTTTTCAAAAAAGTCACCTCGGGGGAAATGATGAATGCGCAAGAATGAATTCATGAACTCATTTAAGCTCTCATTATGGATATCGGTCAATTCATACGTGATGTAAGTTCTGTCTTGACGAGGTACAATCCAACTATGGCTCTTGAAGACTGAAGAGAACCAAATGTTCAAGAACTCACGCACTTCTAAGAATATTAGGAATACGAGTACCTATGCAAATACCCTCCTTTATTATCTGTTCAACTTGTCTAACTCTACTAAAGATCACTGGGAAAAAGTAGGTGATTAGACCTTTGATAGGAGTCTAATAGCCTAAAATCAAAATAAGCTGATTTTAGAAGCTTGGCAAAATAGGCTATTAGACAGTTAGACTATTAACATAAGCATTTGACCATAAAATTCCAGACTTCTATAGAAATTCAGCTGAGTTTGGAGCAAAAGAAATAAGTGATCCCAGGAAAATTTGATATTGAGATAAACAAGGAATGCCTTGAGAAAACTGCAAACCAAGATCTAAGCACTATTGTGAAAAAATAAGTACCTCGTAGACGATAGGCAACACTTAGGTTCTGCATATATGGGTACACTAGCAAGCGTTCAGTCGGTGTGGTGCAAAATCCTATAAGCCGCAAAAGATTTCTATGAACAGCAACACTAATCATCTCAACTTCACGCTGAAATGCAGCATCTCCCCCAGGACTCTCATAGTCAGTTAAGCGTTTTACAGCAACTTTGGTGCTGTCACTGAGCACTCCTTTATAAACCTTGCCAAAACCTCCCTGTCCAAGAACATTCTTTTCACTAAAGTTTTCAGTAGCGAGTTGCAATTCCCTCCATGCAAATCTCCTCAATTGACCAAATGGGATTCGTCTGTCAACCTCACCTGGGCACACCGAACACACACAAGAAAAAACGTCACAACATACTCAATGGACCTATCCCATCTTACAGTGCAAGTGAACTCAAGTAATGCTGATAAACGAACTAGTCTCCTATGTAAGATGGAACTATGAATGTAGCAATAGGTAACTACTTCAGCCTTCTTCTTCTTTTTTTTTCAGGAGAGCTAACACATACTCCAACCGTTTCAATTTGTTTGTTTCGTTTTGACTTGGCATGGAGTTTAAAAAAATAAAGAAGACTTTTGAATCTTGTGGTCCTAAACATGCCACATGAAAAGTTGAAATTGAAGAGTTGCCAAAAAGGGAAAGGGGCATTCTTTTTAAACGAGCTAAAAAAGCAAGTAAGACAAACAAATTGAAATGGAGGGAGTATTTTTTTGATGAGCTAACAAACACATATTGAAGTTAATACTGTGTAAAACAGGTGATAAGGACCTGGAACATCAACATAGATTTCACGTTTGTAGCCTTTGTGCCTCCCCCGCCAGAAAAATAACATTAATCCCCCAAGAAGGATAATTCCAAGAAATCCACCAACGATACCAATTACGAGACCAGTCTTTGATTTACTTGGAGAACCTGCCAGAATATCAACTTTAGAATTTAGAATTGTACCATGGTGCATAAATCATCCAACTGCCAAACATATCCGGCAACATCTAACTTCTAAAGTAAATACTTGTAGTTCAAAAATGTGGTATTTGCTCTTTCAATTAATTACCTTCACTGTCAGATACACAACGACGACTGAAGTTTAAGCCACAATTCAAATGGTTCTCTGAAAAACTAGTAAGCAAACTGAGTTAAACTAATATCAACAGTTCTGACTCATGCAAAAGAAGCAGGGGCTATTATAAAAAGGGCATAATACATAAACACACACTCAAACTTGACTTCAGCTGGAAACTAAACACTCCAACTTTGAGTATGCACATCTAGATACCTCAACTCATCTTCATTGTGTCAGTTGAACACTCCAACTTACAAAAAGATCATCAAGACACCACCAAAATTTATATGCCACATCAGCATCAGGTGTCCACTAGACACAGTGGGGACGAGCTAGAGTGTTTAGTTGTTAGTTGAGACCAAGTTGAGGTGTCTAGACGTGCTCTCTCAAAGTTGGAGCGCTTACTTGCCAGTTGAGACCAAGTTTGAGTGTCTATTTATGTATTATACCTTTTTAAAATGTTCAAATTATTAAGCAGCTTCAATCTATCATCAAATTAAACAATGCAAGAATTGAGATCTGCATACTTGTATTTTGGGACTTGGTACAAACTGTCGGGAACTTTTCCAGTAAGATCATTTAATGCAAGCTGACTGGCAAAGAGATATCACCAGGTCAGGTCAAAATCACTTGGCACACGTTGTAAGCACATCAAAGATCAAGCTACATGAATCACTTACAGGTTAATCAAGTTGGGAAGGCCTGAAAGTGACTCAGGGATAGTCCCAGACAGATTGTTTTGACTCAAAAACCTGTTCAAAGAAACATTATAATAGACTCCCAAGTCAACCACCAAATGTAAAACTCAGTTCTAAAAGAAACAATAATCAATGAAATAATATTACTTACAGAAATTGAAGCTTTTTCAGATTGCCTAGGGCAGCTGGTATTTCTCCAGACAAACTGTTTTTTTCCAGATCCAACATGGTCAAGCTGGTTAAATTTCCTAGTGCTTCGGGAATTTTACCAGTAATTCCATTTCCTTGCAAAGAACTGCCAGGATGTTGACCGCCCAGTCAGTTCAATACATAACACAACTAAGGACAAGAAAATTGATGAGTTCACAAATATCACTAAAGTAGAACTTCCTACTGACAAGGATGAAAACTTATTTTTAGGAGATCTTCTTAGCAAATGTTACCAGTTATGACCTTAGAATGCTTATCAGAGGCACTACGAGAATAATGTGATAACGGACAAGAAATGAAGATGAAATATCCAACACTCTGGCAAAAGCATTTCCAAACACTCAAGAATGTCGTTTCCTAATTATTAACTTGAAAGAATACTAATCTTTAGTTGGAAAATTAAGAACCAAAATTGCGAGTAGATTTCTACACATGCTTGTGTGGGTAGGAAAGTAGTACAATCGGAAAAGGCTAAGATCCCAAACCATGCACGGGCAAAGATACAAGCAATCACCAGTCCCCCAAACAAGAGCAGTTAGTAATGTGCCAATATCATGAGTAGATTAATATCAGCTTGATGAAGGAAATCAATAAATATAGACTTCTAGAGTAGCACATGTTAGCATGATGGACAGCTAAATAATTGTATATATTAATGTAATTATATAGTGATATAAATTAGTATTATCATATAGATTTGTTGTAGAATCAGAGGAATAAATATTGTGATAGAATAGTTGATTTTGAGGGCCAGCAAAGCAGATTTAGAGCGATTGAATAGCAGATTTGTAAAGATAGAATAGCTGATCTTTAGGGATAGGAATGACGGATCTTTAGGGATGTGTAATCTTTATGCTCTCTATATAATGGAAAGACTCTCACTTTGAGAGGCATTCAGCAGAAAATTGACAGCACATAACCTAACAAACCATATTTTTATTTCACCATCACATTTTCCACAATGGTTTCAAATTGAAAGTTCAATGTTATTTCCTCCCCTAAGAACAAGAAACTCAAAATTATCATCCAAATCAAAGGTCAGAGATTACAAAATAACGAATGACACACTACTTTACGAACAGAATAGAAACAACCTAAAGTCAGCACAAGTAAAATCTACCCTCCCTAGATCCCACTTGTTGGATTACACTGGTATGTTGTTGTTTGTTTCAGTTGATCACATTTACCTAGTTTTTGTAAATGGGGTGATTTATCTACTGATGCTATGATTAAAGTGCACACTTGATCTCTATAAGTACATCATAGATACACATTAGCATTCAATCGAAAATAATTCCACGAATTCTCAATACGTACAGAGTATTAAGATGCATTAGAACACCTAATCTTGGAGTTAAAGTGCCAGTGAACCCCATATTTGACAACGACCTGCAAATAAAGCACAGACAACATTAAATATAGGATTTCAGAAATGGTAGTTGACCAACTAAAGCTCAAGTATTTGGGACCATAATTTTATCATGTAAATGGTGATCAATATGGCTCGCAAAGTAACTTCAACTTACACCATCAAGACATTGCTGTTATCATCACAAGTTATCTTTGACCAAGTGCATGGATTAACTTGATTCTGATTCCAATCAGAAAGTTGATCATTTGAAGCATTTAGTGACCTCTTCAATTCAAACAGTGCATCTCCTAATCAAGAGATTACAAAATAACGAATGTCACACTACTTTACGAGCAGAATAGAGACAACATTAAGTCAGCACAAGCAAAATTATCTAACCCCTCTAAATTTTTATTTATACCTTTGAATAGATAAAAGAGTAAAGACAGCAAAGGGTATCTCTTTGTTAGTTTGCTAAAGTAGAAAATGGGAGAAATGTGTACCCTGCTGATCAGGTGAGACAGATGAGTAGAGACATGCTATTATCAGAATTGCAAGGAACAGTTCCATATTGCAGTTGTTGTTCAATTCTATAGATCAAGTAAACTTGTTCCCCTTCATCACTGTAACATAAAGCACTATCTTCCTTGGTAATGACAAATGGCAGTTCTGCATAATATATTAGAAAGATTACTCCGAGCAAAATTAGTATAACCTCAAGGGGAACAGCTATGCCTAATTAAATATGTAAAAGAGATATTTGATGCAAGAACAACAACAACATACCCAGTGTAATACCACAAATGGGGAGAGGGTAGAGTCAAGAGTGTATGCAGAACTTAGCCCTAACTCATAGAGGTAGAGAGGCAGTCTCCAAAAGACCCTCGGCTCAAGGAAAAGTATATCAAAGCAGATCGAAAAAGAAATAACTGAAGTGAAGGGATCATAGCAAAATACATTCTAAAAAAAGGACCAGTAAGTAGCTACACCAAAAAAGTGTGATAATTGAAGTACAAAGAACAAGAAGAAAACGGTAGCGGTCGATGATATAGATCAATCACATGAAAAGCATAATACGGAATTACATAATGCCCTCAATTAATAATGTAAAGCATGTAACCACGTACTTAGAACTGCAAACCCATATAAGCAAACTGTAGCAGTATTGCAGAATCGTAAAAGTTACTAGGAAATGAAAGAACAACTAAACACTCATCTTCTCCATCCAAACAATATTTCAGCTACTACCAATTATGTCAACCATCCAAAGGAAGAATTGATCCACAACTTTCAAACAATCGACAAACCTATCCTTTTCTTTGACAAAGACCAGATATTTTCGCCAGCAATTCTTTGAATATCTATTGGTTGTCTATCAGATAACCACAAGAAATTCATGATATGAAGATATAACAAACCTGCTAAATAATTCCCCCATTTTCTCAAAATACATCAAGTGAGTAATGAACTATAACAAAAAACTTTCAATCACTTATTAAGGGGAAAGACACAAGTTCTTCAAAAGAAACTCCAACAAATGAAACAACAAAGGTTGTTGTAGATAAAACACTGACTATGTAAATATTCAAATCTCCTTCTCAGCCATTGTAATTCCTAAAACATAACCAGACTCGCAAAAATCCAAGTTCATTCTTTTTTTTTACTGTCCCTTATGGTTTGATTTCTCACATGGTCACTCAACTAACCGCTATTGTCTCATAAAGTCTTTCCTCTTGACTCCAATTTCCTTCGACAAAGAAAGTAACTTCCTAACATAATAACTATTAGTCGAGAGACCATAACCGAAATCAACTATGCCCCTTGCCTATGGTTAACAATTTAAATTTGACCTCCTTCTATTTCACCACATGTATCACAAAAAACAAACAATTAGCAACTCCCCTCTCCACCCAAAAAGAAAAGAACCCCACATCCTCAAATTCACAAAATCCATCAAGAACAAATTTTTCCAAGGAAAAAGTTCACTTTTTTGCTTCCATATGTCAAGTCAAATCAGAAAAGACAAACCCACCATATCTAAAGACAAAACACCATTCTCAATATACCAAGCAAATAACAGTAAATGACAGAATCTGAAAACAAGAACAAGAGCTGAGTAAGTCAAGTACCTTTAAGCAAGCACCAATTTTTTTAGGCAGTGAAAGAAAGAGCAGAGTTTGAACCAAAGATTGAAACTTTACTTTGAATTAAGCAAAAAAATAAGCTTTACAAAGCAAATCTTGAAGAAAAAAACACAAATAAAAGCTGTTCTTTGTTGTGCTGTAAAAAAAAAGTAGTAGTCAATGGAGAAGAAGTTCAAGAAAGGTTCTCTCTTTTGGATACTGCAATTATTACTACGTTTAAGTCTTCTCTTCCTGTCACTCACAGCAGTATTTCTTAGTCACCTCCACCCCAACCCATTGTCGCTAACTGGAAATGGACCCCAGTGATTCTTTTTCCTTTCATTTTTGCTGGTAAATGTGAAGATTGAAGAAAGGGCCTACGGGGTATTAGTAAATGGAAAGATCTTTGGTGTTCCCTAGTGAAACATAATGGTATTAATCGAGTCTGAGTACGGAGAAAATTTTGTTGGAAGTATTCGATTCTAATGTGTATTCTAAACATCGAGTAGAAAATCAAATAAAAAATAATAATAATGGGGTTAATCATGGACTATCGTGGGATGATTGAGATATTTTCGATTTTAACTGGGAAAAAATGTGAATTTAAGGCTTCAAGCTCAAGGTATGAAATTTGTCTACTTTTTGTTTTAATTTATATGGTATATTTTCTTTTTTAATCGGTACAAAAATAAAAGGTGTCATATTTCTACAAATGAAAATAATTTAACTTTAAAATTTCATTTTTTACTCTTAATTTTGATTTTATTTTTGAAAGATATTTTCTTACTCTAGGAACATCCAAGTTAACCAGAATCATTGTAGATTTTATAGTTATTTCACGATAGATCGATAATATTCAAGAAAAGAAAAATACCATAACAAAATCAAAAAAGCTTTAATAGATTATTTTTAGGTTCGAGAAATAAATAAAAAAATTAGTAGATTGTTTTTAGGTTCAAGGGATGAATTAGAAATCTTCCATAACATAAATGGTCAAGATAAAAATAGTAGGGTTATAGTGAAAACAAAAAAGATCTTTCTGAATGGAGGGTCCATAATTTTTAGTTATTTTATTTTATTAAAAATTTCTTCCACTTCAAAAAAGGAAAAAAGTAATATGAACTTTTAAAAAAAAGGAGCATCCAAAGTTTTTATTAGTCAATTAATGTCTTATGGAATGAAGAATAAAACTCTTTGTATCAAAAAAATAAAATAAAATGTAGAATGAAATTCTATTTGAGTCACTAAATAGAATTCCAAGTTGAATTAAAGCATAAAAAAAAGAGTATCAAATTAGTTGTAAAAGTGGCAAAAACTTCACTATTAAAACTACAAATTCCAAAGTTGTAAATAAACTAAAATTTGGATGTCTTTTCCAAGACTTTTTGGAGTTCGTAAAAAGTCAATTAATTGCACAATTTAATTGCATTTTAAACATTTTTGGGTCAAGAAACTTAAGTTGATTTAGATGGTAATAGTATTTTATTTCATTTTTCAAAAAGAAAAAAAAATTGATGAGAAAATTTGGCCAGAATTTAGTCAAAATGGTGTTTTACCTATGTTATTTTACTTTTTTAAACATTTTTACCCTTTTAACTTTATTACCTTTTAACTAAAAAATGAAAAAAAGATCAATTTATTTTAAAATTAAAAAAAAAATTATAGTTTTTTAAAATTTCTAGCCATTTAGCATTTCTCTTCCAAAAAATTATATGTATAACATGAACTCACTATAGAGAATATTACAACTATTTTCAAAAAATTTAAAGTAATTAATATTTTTATAATCAACTTTTTTACCCTTTATTAGTTATTTAAATAGCCACAATATCACATAATAAATAAGGTGTTTGTAATATTCAAGACAATAACTGATAGTAATAAAATAAAATAAAATATATATATTAAACTTTTAAAATTAATAAATAATAAAAGATAACTATTTTTAAAAACGGCGTAACACATGTAGATTGGCACTTTTAACTTATATATAACTTAAAATAAGGAGTGAGTTTGACTAGAAAATAAATTAAAGAATTCCAAAAATATTGAATAAATTAAATCTTTGACCACTTGGACCATATCATAGTTTATTGATTCTTCATCTGACATTATATAATTATCTCATTAACTTTCACAAGATAACTTAGAAATCACTCAAGTATAGATCATCCTCTCTTCTTTTTTTAAAAAAATAAGTAATATTTATTTGTACTCGATATTTTCATTAAATCAATAATTTAATTTAAATAGATATTTACCCCGCTTTCGAAAAGCTAAACATATTTATTAAATTTACAAAAAAAATATTTATCTAAAAGAGTTAATATGTTTGATCAAACATGTTGTAAGAGCCATAATCTAAAGTAATAATGATAAATTTATATTCAAGATATGTATCTTACTTGATTTATTATAAACACTTAATGTGAATAAATATTTTATATAAACTATAAATATTTCTACTTGAGATCAAAATAAAATCTTAGAAATTGTTTTTTTTCATCCTGTGTCCGTGATCTATATTGGAGTCCGACTAAATTTGAATTTGTGTCGAAAAGTTTTATATTGGAGAATAAAACACTCCTTAACAAAGATACTCGAACTCCAAACCTTCAATTAAAAATGAAGGAATACTTATTGCTCCCAAAATCAGAGAAAATGTTAGTGTTAGGCAAATGGGTCCAACATGTCAACAAATAGAAAGAAAACTTGATTATAAAAATATGTTGTTTTTAAATGCTACCTAACAAAAGAATGGATCATTATAACTTTTAACATTTAACATAATAAATAAGTATCCACTACACTCAAGCAATCAACATAATTATGACATAAAATTCTCCATCAATTTTTTAACTAATCAAATTGTCAAGAGCAAGCCATAATGTGCCAGTCAAAATTGTTAGTTTTTTCTTTTATTTTAATAAGTGATATTGTTTTCTTGCCAAATATGATAATGATGTGCTTTAACATCATCACCAATAATATATCTGATGTAATCTTATGAACGGGGTTTAAGGAAGATACGTCACTTTTATAAATGAGTTCTATAATATGAAAATTTAAATTTAATTATGTTTCATATATATGAGTTTCGAATATCGTTTGAAAAACCATAAAGTTAAAAGAAGTAACAGAATGATTAGGTTTTTATAAATTCATATAAAAAGACCAAAAAAAAAAAAGGGAAGAAAACTTATGGTTGGGTATTTAAGACTATTACAATTTATATTATCTTCTTTTGCAATGAATTTGGTATTATGTCATTTTCAAAGAATGAGAAGTGTTCATTTCATTATTTTTTTCCAAAAATATAATGGGGCAAGTATATTGAACCAAATTCATTTCAATTTTTTGTTCTTATTCGGAAATTAAAGAACTTATTTTGTCCTTCGGAAAGTTATTGTATTATAGGCTATGGCATTGCTGCTAGTTAATTTAAATTGCATCAAATCCCTCGTTTGAACATCATAAATAAAAATATTGATTAGAAACTCGAGACTTGACATGAATTCAAGTAAAGATTTTTTCTTAAGACGTAGAAAATAGCATGCAAAAGACATATTGAAAAACTAAAGATATAATTCAAACATAAAAAACAGTGAATAACTAGCGATGGCTAGTTATATATATATATATATATATATTTATCAAACATCATAAATAAATGGTCAAATCCATCGGTGGCTCCCTAAAGTTGGCACGAAGTTTCACTTAGACATCTCAACTGGACGATGTTCATTTTAGACACATCATGTAGGATCCCGTTGTGTCAGTTTGACACTTTTTTTGACAATCCGCTAAAATTACACTGTGCGTGTAACACACTCGCGAATAATGTAATATAATGGCTAATTAAGGAAAGACACGTGATATTTAAGTACAAATTAATACTTTAAAAATACATTATAAGGAAAAATTAATTTTCAGCCAAAAATAATAAATAAAAGCATTTAGTTTCTAAAACCCCACCAAACTATCCCACCCCTTCTTCCTCATTCTTCCAAACTTTTCCGGCGCCTCCTCTTTACCCCTAATTTCTTCTTTTACTTTTTTTCTTTTTGGGGTTTTTATTAAATTCAGATTTCCATTTTATTTTTTTTTGTAGATTTAATTTGTATGTTATCAATTTCATGCTTTTTAATTGTGTATCTAATATTACAATGCCTCCAAAAGGAATAAAACTATAAAAGGAGCACAGATACGAATGCTATGTATTATTTATACATTATAGTCCCTCTCGTTTAGAATGAATATATGCGTATATGAACTTGATGGGTGTGATATATGTACAATGGTCTGTACCCCTTCACGCGTTAATTTTGGGTGCATTACACTTATCATGTCATGTCAGCGAAAAGTATCAAAATGACACAGTGAAATTCTACCTGAGGTGTCTAAAATGAATATTAACTAGTTAAGGTGTCTAAGTGAAATTTTGTGTCAACTTTAGGAGGCTATCGATGAATTTGGCCTAAATAAATTAAAACTCACATATACTTTTTTTTTAAATCATTTTATTTTTTAAAAACACACACATTTTTCCTTTGTACTAGATCTGGAATTAATGCACCTCAGCTAATAATAGTCAAAGTTTTCTCATCTACTTATATTATCATTTTTTTCCTGACAATATTCAGAACAATTAATTATTTAAAAGTCAGGAAAACAGTTCTCAACACGTGCACAATAGTTAGATTTCTTTATTGAAAATAAAAATAAAAATTGCAATTAGATGTCTCAAATTATTTTTTGTTATTTTAAAATTTTCAATTTACTAGTAATAGTAATTGTTCTTGAAAAATTATGATTTAAAGTAAATATACGATGAAGAGATATTATATCTTAAGATATAAATAAAAATAAAATAATTAATTTTTTTTGACTAAAATCATAAATTACCTTTAGTACAACATGATGGAATATATTTACCATATAAAAATCTTTATATTATTAGGGACATGGCATGCAGACCGACCAATTATAATTCTAGTCTAGTTATAAGTAGATTATTTTTTCTGTGGTCCATTTGTGCTTTTTATGTTCGGTATAATATCAATTGTCGTGAAGTGGTAAGTACTTTAAGTATTAATTACTTTTTTAAAAAATATTTTTATTTTATTCTCGACATTAATTACTTATTTCTCAAGACATAAGACTGACTATATATCAAGTAATATGAATATCGTGATGATATTAGTTCATAAAAAGTGTACAAAATTTAAAGTGGACAAATAAAAGTTGACGGAACGAGTAATTATTAGCAATGAATCAAACCTTGAAAGAACATTATCCTTAACAATATTATCACTTTAGAATCTTTAATCACATGGTAACAGCCTGGATGCTCTAATAACATTAGTTGTTTATATGTTATAATCATCTATTAATGACTTAATTACATTTTCATATAATACTCTTGTATTGTCCATTTCGAAATTATATTTGTTTTATTTTTGTTTTTATCAAATTAAAAACAATTCATTTTTTCCTAACATAATATATATTTCGAAAACAAAGAAGCAAAATTGGTTCACCATATTATTGTGTTTTAACATAATTCAAGAATATGACTTGTGATAATAATTATAATTAAGTGAATCTCAAATGAATCAAGTAAAATTGCAATGGATTTGTCGATGGGTGCTTCTTCCTTAACTAGAATTTTCGATTTGTCCTGAGTATAGAAAAATCCTTCTTAAGAGTTTTTTTCCAAATGGGTCATATTCGGCGCAAATACGGATTAATTGGAATCCAATACGGATATCGAACACTGATTGAAAAGAAGAAGAAGAAGAAGAATCATTTAGATGAATTGTTTAAGTGTTTAATGTAATTAAGTTTTGGTAATCCTTATAGAGTGTTTATACTAAATTAATTATATGTCATGTGATTTTACACATAAGGCGGATCAAGGATTTTAGCTCTAGGAATCAATGTTGAAGGTTCATAAAAAAAAGTTTTGGTTATCCGTATAGAGTGTTTGTACTAAATTATATATATATTCATGTGGTTGTACATATAAGGCGGATCGAGGATTTTAGCTATATCGGTCAACATTGGAGGTTCGTAAAAAGAAACAAAAGAATTTCCGTTGCCGGGACTTGAACCCGGGTCTCTAGGGTGAGAGCCGAGTATCCTAACCAACTAGACTACAACGGATTGTTGTATACTATGTGGTCTTTAAAAATAAGATTATTCTTGTCTTTATTGAAAAGAGAAAAAGAAACGAGAGTCCAATTATCATTTCAAGTATAGTAATCCACTGATCAATACTTAATTTTTTCATGTAGATAATCTCTTATAATAATAGTAATAAAAAAAAATTGTCCACACGTTGTTTCCGATATATCCTCAATTCAAGAAAAGTGTTTTAATTTAACAAATATTATAGCCCGTAATTGTTTAATGTTAAAACTTGAAACATAAAGCATAATGTCATAACTAGTAATAATTATTTTCCCTTAGACTTGTATATGTTAATTATAAAATTGACAAATTACTTAACTACACTCTTTTACTTACCTTAATATCCATTTATCCCTACTTATTTCAAAAATTTCAAAAATCCCTTATTTACCTATGTATCCGGTGCACAACGCTATGTATCCCGCTATGTAGAATGTATCAAACGCTATGTATCTCGTGCACAACGCTATAAATCCCGCTATGTGGAATGTATCAAACCTAATGTATCCCGTGCACAACGCTATGTATCCCGCTATGTGATATGTATCAAACCTAATGTATCTCGTGCACAACGCTATGTATCCCGCAAACATCATTTTTAAGGGATTTTTGGTAAATAGAAAACTAGAAGGGATAGGATGTTATTTAGTACTTATAATATGTGGTTCCTATAATTTATAGTGTAAATTTCATATATGACATATATTATAGTACTATTTTCAAGCTATAGCAGTAGATCTAGACTTTCACGTTATAACATTAAAAATTTCAGGTTATAACAAATTTACAAAAAAAAAAAAATGTTTTTATTAATTGGAAAAAACTTAAAAATAAAATAAAAAGATAAACGAAAATTTAAAAAAAAATGGAATTAGCAATAATAAAGTAAAAAACTGAAATTGTGGCCTGTAATTTAATTTGAACTTATTGTAGATAATTAATGATTAGCATGAAATAAGGGATCCAAACAAATTAACCATATTTTTTATCCTTAATTCACTCAAAGCAGTTAAAATAAAATAAAAAATCAGATCATATCCTTTTTTTCTTCAACATTTCTCTCTCTTAATTCTTCAGCCTAAAAGATTAACACAATCGAGTAATTGAAGGTTTTTTTCATTAAAAAAATTGATTTTATTGAGATGGACAATTACGTATCAATTCTAATTAAACATGGTGGAAGATGGGATCATTCGGGTTAGTATTTATTATTGTTTAGTGTTTGTTTTTAAATTACATTGAAATGAAAAAAAATACATTAAACTGTAAATCGTCTCTATGTTTAAGATGATATCATTACTTGTTAACTGTTGTGAAATGTATAATATTAGTGATTTTCTGAATTTATGATTGTTTTGCGTATTTTTTTAAAAAAATTATAAAGTAATTGTATATTTATGAATGAATTTAATAGAATTATTGGAAAGAAATTTGTAAGAAAATGTGTTTCGTAAGATGTAAAAAAAGTTATTTGGATTTTTGACGAATTGTATAACAAGTGTTTTAAGTTGGTATTAAATTATAAATTTTAGTGTGTTATATTAGATGTTGTCATTTCTGAAGTAATTAGTGAGATAGAAATGAATTATTTGGTACGATAAGATATAGATATTTGTAATGTATGATTATTTGTTGTATGAAATGTGTATTAAGTGAGTTTGAAAGTTGTTATGAAATAAGTTGAATTAATGATATATGTATGAAATGTATATTAAGAAAGTATGAAATTTGTATGAAAGCGTGTCCAGTAATCTGAAAAAAAAGTTATTTGAAATTTTGACGAATTGTATTATAAGTGTTTTAAGGTTGTATTAATTTTGAAATTTTATTGTTGACATTTTTGTATAAATTTGTGTGACTTTAATGAAGTATTTTCGTAAAAAAATGTACATATTTGTTGTATGAAATTTGTATTAAAATAGTATGAACGTTACTATTTGAATGATATTTGTATGAAATGTTTTTTGATTGAATATAAAATTTGTTTTGTAATGTTCTGACTGTCTGAATGATATTTGTATTTCGAATTGTTTGTTTATAATGTGAGACTAATTTATATTTTTTTTAATGAAACAGGGAATTATGTCAATTTTCAAATTGAGGGGGTTATATACGATTCTTCTAGTCTTTATAGTGGTCTAGTAAGTGCGATAACATCGCAGCTTATGATAAAGACTAATATAAATGATTTAGCGATAAAATATTTAGTAAATGATAGATGTCCACCTGTTAGAATCCACAATGATGTTGGTGTGCGGGTTTTTTTAGATCAAAAGAAAGTTAATTTAGATTTCTTTACTAAATATCCATTGTGCATAACTTTGAAGAATATAGCAATGGATAATGTAATTGAGATTTCAATTAAACATGTAATTGAGATTTCAACTGAAATAGCCAACGTAAAACTAGTTAATATTGTATCAAATTTGTATAAATTTAGTATTGAATTGATATCCCATTGGAAAATTGAAAAATCAACAGGTGGTTGAGATATCAATCAAATTAGACAACCTAATCAAATTAATGTTGTATTCAATTGGTATCCAACAGATATCCCACTTGAAAATGAAAAAAAAAAAATATAACTGATATTTCAACCAAATTAGACAATCTAAAACAAGTTAATGTTTTATCCAATTTATATACACTTGGTATCCAACTTGAAATTTTAGAACAAAGACAAAAAATAAAAAAGTATAAAATTAGTATCCAACGAATATAAATCCGGGAAGAATAAATTTGGTTGTAAAACAATGCATATTATATATTGTTGTCAGAAATTGTAGCAAAAGAAATATACATCACCCAAAAATCAAAACATGTAATTAAAAGTCTAAACTGCAATAATTAATATAAGTTCTATATTTTCCGCTCTCTTCAATTTATATTCCGTATTCAAGTGTGATTTTTTTTCATCATATTTAAGCTAAAACTTAAGAAATCCTTATTAAAGATTTTATGATCTCATATTATCTATATGTATCAACAAATTTCAGAATTAAATATACTTACTTCACCAACAAAACAATATTTTAGATATAGAAAAACACACCAAAAACAAGTTCAAAACTTAAGTAAAACGGTTTTTTCCTCAAGAAATCAAGTTTTAGATTAATTAAAATAAAAAACGAAATCAAATTTTCAAAATATAGAATTCTTAATTCTAAAAAAATTAGATTAAAAAAAAAACATATCAAAATTTAAAATAAAAAAAATATGAATAAAAGAAAAAAAAATAGATTAAAGAGAGAGAAAATTACATGTTAAAATATACGGTCATAAATTTATTTTTTTAAAAATAATTAAAGGCCCCAATAGTCATTAATAAATAAAAGTTATTTGAATAAGTTAAAAAATCCCTTAAAAAGTGTAATAGATAATTACAAATTGATTCTCTCTCATTAATATTATTTCTCTCACCTATTAATTATATAAAAGGAATTGCAATCAATATAATTAAATAATTAATAATATAAAAAGATTAATCATTTAATAAAGTAAATTTTAATTGATTTTTAAATAAAGTTAAATTTAATTGATATGTTATAACCCGTAATTAAATTGTTATAAGTAAGAATTTTTTAAGAATAGGTTTAAAACTCGTAATATTATCTCTTAAATGTGTATATGGTGTGATTTTTCCTAATTTATACTTATAAAATTTCCACTTGATTAACACATCAATATAAATGGGCCTTTAGATGAATATGTTTAGCCCAACGGGCCTTATAGACCAATCGGGTCTTTCTACAAATGTATAATAATTTTGATTTTTGAGAAGAGTGCATGTAGTTTGGCCCAAATTTGTTGTCAATCTGTTTGTTGGTATATGTTAAAATTTTCAACTTTTATACTCTAACAACATAAAAGAATCTTTACACTATCAATTCACTCCCGTAAAGGGTTATCATTGATGTTGTGATATCATTGTTTTATTATTAAAAAGCCACGGTGCATACGTGGGTTGGTATATATCGTGTTGAATAGTAATTGATTCTCATACGATGGATTAAAGATGTATCAATCATCTTGATGGGAATAAATATGACATAGAAATATTGGTTTATATACACGGACAATATATACATATTTTCGGTATATTCTTGAGAAGTAAGGTAACATATATTACTATATATAAAAACATGGCTTTCAAGACACTATAATAAGTTTAAACTTCACTTATGGTGTAAACATACTTTGCACATAACAACATAATGTATATTTCATTAATCTTCCATGTACGATTTTTGTGCCAATTGGTTAGGTATATATATAAAATTTTGTTGCATATAATGACAACCAATTTTTTTATTAAGACGATTCAAAATATAAAAAAGTAAGTAAATGATCAAGAAGTAAAAAAAATTCAACATCTACTACATATACATTAAAAACAATTTTGATCGTATATACAATACTAATTTTTCAATGAAGATCGAGAAATCCGAGATGAGCACCTTTATCCCCCCCCCCCCCCCCATGCCATCTTCAGTACTAGTTGTGTGGAGGAGATTGAGTTTGAATACTATGGGTTCGAGTTTGGGATTCTAGAACTACAACAACAACCATAGCTACGTCTCAGCCTCAAACGAGTTAGGATTGGATCTTTGTGCCCCTGTACCTTCTTCACTAGTTGTGTGGAGGAGATTGAGTTTGAATACTATGGGTTCGAGTTTGGGATTCTAGAACTACTATACAACAACCACATCTACACCAAGTCTCAAAAAAGTTGAGATTAACTATATGAATCATAATAAAAAGAATAGTTATGACGACATTATACAATGATTATTCCTACTAGTCTCAAGAAAACTTGATAGATCCTTCTTTTTCAAGACTTCCCAAAAATTAATATGCTTTTCAATTAAAGGCTTCTTTTGCTTCCCTTTTTCGAGCCTCTTTTCTCCTCGCTCTACAGAGATAAAATGTAGGACTGGTGCCAACAGTTCATCATTATTTTTACATTTACGTTGAAACTCTTGATGAGAAGAAAAAGAATGTTCATATAATTTTTTTGTAGGAAGATTTTCTTGATAAATATTTTTCTTCTTTGAGAAGAATTTTTCATACTCATCTTCTTGATCATCAACTAACAAATAAGGTGGCACTTGTTCTTCATATTTTTCATATTCTTCAAAGCTAATTCCATCTTTAACATAGTCATCTCCCATCATAGCCAACGCTTCAAGCGAAATCGACATTGTTTTGGTTATTTTTGCAAATAATCAAATAGAATACAAGAATCGAGGACTTGTAAATACAATCAACTAAGTTATGAACGAATTGACTCCATATAAATATATGATGGAAAACTAACACGTTAAGTTTGGAGAGAGATATAACTCACAAGACTTCAATTTTGTAGAGTTGTTTATGAAAGAACATAATTTAGGATAGGACATATATATAGGTACTTAGAATAATGCTGAATTTTGACTCTTGAAAATATTAACCTTTTTGACATTTTCTTTTTGGAAGTTTCAAACTAAAAAAAAGGTAGTAGTAATTCATGTGTGATGAGAAGAAAAACGTTTGAATTTTTAATAAGAAATAGTAATTAAAATTCTCGTGATGATGATAAATCTTATAACAAAGATATCCTTGTTGCAACGGTACATTTTTTTTTATTTTTTTTAAGAATCACATGTACAATGTATAGAGATTAAATGAGTCGTGATCGAATCCCAAAAATTCTCATACAATTCAAATCATGAAATAGTCGATCGAGTTTACGTAGTTACTTATGGTAGAGAAAGTTGATATTTGAATGTGTCCTACCAAAAAAAGGAAATATCTTAGAGTTGTCCTCAAATTTTTCTCGATAACCATGTTCTTAAGTAATAGCCTATAATTTGTAAATCACACGTACAAAAAATGTAAATTGTATTAGACAAACTTAATATGACGAACTCGACTGATCAAAAGGAATTGCCCAAATTGTACGACAAGTAATCACGAGAATCATAGGTAATATTGGGGTCTAGTAAAACGTTGAATTAATAGGAATGATATATATATGTTTTGCATATCCAAAATATGGGAAGTTAAAAGTGTAGGTATAAAAGGACTAGTATTGAATGAAAAATTGCACGTAGGAGAATGTTTCGGATAGAGGGTGAAATTAAAATTTTAAAACTTATGAATTTACGATTTTAATCCGTTTAAGTAACTGGGTTTTAAACTAATAATTTACATCTATTTAATGAATTTCTTAAAATAAATCCATTATATTTGGACCAAGTTTTGTCAACTTTAATTTGAAAATATCCATTTTGGTTCAACTATATATATTGTAAAAAGTCTTAATTATGTAGGATAATAATTATTTAAAAGTGTCTACAAAGTGAATTAAGGGTCCTATAATATCAAGGAAATCAAAATTCCCAATGTAATTATTTGAGTATCGGTCACAACTAAATATGAAATTGTATTGTGACAAATTTGATATCAAAGCAAAGATTTAGAGATCGGAATCTTGAAAGTGTATCTATGTGTCGAGTTGCCATACTTGTAAACACAAGGCTTCTAAAAAAAGTCATATCAGAAAAGTCTAATATATATATACACTCAGATTTGACTACGAAGGAAGGAACTCGAAGTGAAAGGGCACTGTCTTGTGCAAGGCAACGATAGTTGGCCCTCTATCATCTTCTATCTGGTAGACTTGGTAAAAGGGCCCCGACTTATTTCCAGAATTTGAGTTCGACTGCGGCTTCCCCCTTTTTTTTGGGGGGGATTAAGTTCCTTGCCAACTGTCACCTAACGACCCCTATCTCTTTTCATTTGTTTTGGATATTACCAAACCTAGCCTAGCCTTCTTAAATCACACTAAAGCGGACACCCAACTATGGAAAAGCCTCCTTAAGGGTGAGACACAGGTGTCCGTATTAGCACATACGAGATATCTTAGTATTTTTTATTTTAATTTATGTGATAGGTTGAATTTAGAAGTTGATTAAATTTTAATATGATTTTTTAGATATTTAAGTTGTTAATTACTTTTTGTTTGCGTAAATTTAATGTGAAGAGGTCCATTAAAATGTCCATAATTAAAGTATTTTTCATTGTCATTTTTCGTTATCAATCGTTGATTTTCTACTCAAAGTAGTTACAAGATATAAACAAATATTACCGACATTCAAAATAATAAAGCAATAACTAAAGAATATGAATTTTAAACTAAAAAGTCACAGCTAAAACGAATTTCATAATTTCAAAAAAATTATACAGTAATTAAATTAAAGTAGAACAAAAGAAAGTTTTTTAGATTTTTTTTTTAAACACGCAGCACTGCAGCAGGCACGTCGACGAAGAAACTTAAAATCATAGCTAAAAACAAATTTCTTAATTTTAAAAATATTATGCACTAATTAAATTAAAGTAGAACAAATATAAGAATTATGACACTTTTTTATCATCTAATTAATTAGAGTTTAAAGTCGTTCTTTTATCACATTCAACAAATATAGCTTTTTATAATTATAAGTTATATAGTAACTACTTTCTAAAGATAATATTAAAAAAATTAGGTAGTGAATGTTATTTCTACACATAAAATAGTGTAAAACAACTTAAGCTTGACTGGACATAGTATAAAGTGAATTATGGCTCTCTTCTCTTTATACCACCTCAAAACAATGGCTCCTTGTCCTTCTTGTAAGCAAAGAAAAAAAAGTTGTACTGAAGACTGCTTCATCCGTAAGCATATCTCAGATATAAAAGATTATGAAACTGCGCACAAGCTATATGGAGGCCCCCAAACCATCGAGAAAGTTATAAAGTTGTGTACAATTGACACGTTAAAAGCTGTTAATTCACTGGACTGCAAAACCCTTCTGGGGATGTTGGAAAATCATTATCCACCTGAATATCAGACAACTTTCTTCAACAGATACCGGGAAAGTAATCAGTGAACCGTAGCAACAATTGCAACAACTCGATTCTGCAGAAATCATCAATATTCTACAACAACAAGTCCAAGAACTCTCAGAAACAAGGTTGGGAAAACAATCAATGACTTGTATAAACAAGTGCAACATCTAACTTAGAAAGTTGCGGCTCAAGAAGAAGCCGACAATCATCAACAAACAAAGTACGACATTATGAAAGATTTCTATTATGTTCTTACTTTTTGTTCTGATCAGTGCACACAATATTTCTCTATTTCTCTATTTCTCTATACTCTGATCTTACTTTAGACATTAACACTTTGAGCCAGACACTTGCCCCTTTGCTCCATTCTTTGAGCCTCTCTTGAAAATCCCTTATAATATGGTGGAAGAAGTCTTAGAACAAACAGTCGTTGTCACAGACTTAGAGACTTACTAAAGTTTCGTGCGGCACTTGACAACTTACTCACGACTATTTCATATTCTTGTAAGCTCAAGTAAGCCTTTTGAAGCTGGATCGCTAAAAGAATGTAAAGAAAGACTTAGAAAGATTTAGAGAGCTTTTGGGAAGAAGACTTTGTATTTGCTTGGAGAAAGCTTTACAAGTGAGTAATGGTTTGCAAATGAAGGCCCCTCTATTTATATTACTATCTATGGGCTAAAGTGTAAATAATATTTACTTTACAAATTCCTCTAATAATTACACTTTGGTCCCTTTCTAGAATTCTCTACATACTCTAGGGATTTCTAAAACCTTCTTGAAGTTGTTTAGGAAGTTCTAGAGTTCTCCATAAACCTCTCCACAACTCTAGATTCTTCCTCCCTTATCCGGATGCAAAATTTGACTAGCAAATTGGCGGGACATGACACTCTCCCCACCTATTGATGTGACCACCGCGATGCATTGTTGTTGTTGCAAGAACTTCTGGATTCGGTCCTTGAACTGCCACAAGTCTTCATATTTCTCCCATGTGGCCTCCTCCGGAATTTGTCCCTTCCAATGAACAAGGAACATGACGATCACTTGTTTACCTCGCTTTCGTTTTGCTTGATAGTCTATGATAGATTTAATCTCCCGATCGTGCGAGGCAGTGATAGTTATGGGTGCCCATCTCGATTGGTTTCTGCTCGGGTCTTCCTTATCCTCATGGTATGGCTTAAGGACGCTTACATGAAAAACCGGATGGATCTTAAAGTGTGGAGGCCATGAAAGAGGATTTGCTTTTGTTTCTTTTAAGAAGATCAATGATTTGAATTTGGGTATTTGGGCATTCTTCATTTTTCGATTTTGGCTTGAAAACTTAAAACTCTGTGTCGCTACATGGACATGGCAGCTTGGATCCAAGGAGAAAAAGAGGCGCTACCATACTCTGTGTTAAATTTGAAATTTTGCTTTTTGCGGTTTAAGTTGAAACCCAAATGGACCATAGTGTCATAGACTTAGAGTGCAAAATTTGACCGTGAAATGGCGGGACGTGACACTAGGCTATCCAACTTGGACAAATAAGAAATGCGATCCACAATATTTATTTTTTAAGATATGATACATAGAATCACAACAAATTAATTTCTTTGTTTTTCCTTATCAACATGTTCCCCTCAATTACAATTAGTTGCCTTCAATAATCAATACATTTGACTATTTAGGGTCTCATGGTCATGTAGAAGGAACAATCATATTATATGCTCTCTTTCAAAAATTTATATTATATATATATATATATTTATTTATTTATTTATTTTTGATGATCGTGAAGTCTGAGTCAGCCTTCGTGATGAATTCCACGGGATATCTGTACCTCCCATCAACAAGCAATACCATATAACTCTGCCCACCAACACTAGGACTAAGGTCAACTTTTGCGCCCCTCGACTAATTCCAAGGCAACTAATTTCACAATTTTCAAATAATCAATAGGTTTTAACTTTGTATGGGTTCACAATTTTGATTAATTCCATCTTTAAAAAAATAAATAAAAAATTGGAGAAATTATAGAAATCCACCTTTTAGTTTACTTATTACCATTATCCCTTATAAGTTTTACAAATCTCCAAAATCCCTCATTTTCGCGCATCAGATTAGTGTATCAACGCTTATGTTATTGTATCTCGCGCATCAGATTAATGTATCAGCGCTTATATTATTGTATCTCGCGCATCAGATTAATGTATCAACGCTTATATTATTGTATCCGTTTGAGGAATTTCTATAATTATAAACTTTTAAGGGATATATTATAATTTTACCTTAAAAGTATGTGATTTCTGTAATTTGCCCTAAAAAATTTACACGTTAAATAAAACGGGCCCAACATACATATGAATCCTTTTAGAGATCAAAGTTACATAAATATGAATCCTTTTAGAAATCGAAGTTGACTTGTACAAGGACTTTATATTCTTAAAAAAAAAAATTGACAAAAAGATTATTTTATTATAAATAGAATCACTGCCTTAATTAACCATAAACTTAATTTTTTTTTTCTTCTTCAGAATTTCAATTTTTTTTTGTTTCTTCCTTAGAAGCTATGCATATTCACGACGTTCAAGAGGAAATTCTTGGTAGGCTGTACGTAAAGTCTCTTCTTCGATTCAAGTGCGTTTCAAAATCTTGGAATTCATTAATCTCCAAACCTTACTTAGCTTTAAGAAGAATCATCTCAATCATGCCAAATATCACGATTCCCGAAAAGTGCTTATTAGCCAAATAGGTTATGATAAGGATGATCCTTTTACCTTCCATTCATCATCTTTGTCCTCAATTCAACTTGTTAACGATATACAACTACTCGACTGGTCTTTAAACTCTAAAACAACTCATGCTAGAGTTTGTTGTTGTTACGATGGTTTATTTCTCATCGGGATTTGGAGTAAACTTCACAAGGTTATTATTTGAGGTATATTTTAGTTTCATTTAATATTTCAAATGAGATGTATGAAGAAATACCCATACCTAATGTAATACACTCATTCCATAGTTATCCAGGTGCATCAGTGTTAGGAGGAATGTTTTGTTGTCATTGTAACGAGAACAGGATTTTTAATTTATGGATAATGAAAGAGTATGGTATTAAAGAATCGTGGATTAAATCCTTCACGATACCCAATGAAGGGATGCCAATATATAGGTTTCCAGATGGTGAAGTGTTACTAATTTGTAACATCGTAAAAAATGGAAGTATTGGAAGTATATTTAGGACATCTGATGGATCATTCAGATTAAGCAATCGAGTGTGGCCGTTAGATGACATTAATTCATCTATTCTTCAAGATGATTTTGTTTATACAGAAAGTTTGATCTCTCCAAAATTAAATAATTAAATTTGGGTGCATATTGTCCCATTTTGAATAATAAGTATGTTTATAATTACTTACATATTGTCCCATTTTGAATAATAAATATGTTTATAATTACTTACTATGTATCATGTATTTTACCTTTGGCTGCTTCACTTTGTGAAACTTTAACATGTATATGTGTTCCACTAATTGCATGCAATTCTGATATTATAATTATCAATTAAAATATAAATAATTTTGACATTAGCCATGTCTTTGGATTTTAATAAACCTGACTAACAAGCAAAGTATTGAGACCATGGTAAAGGTCTTTGAAAGGTTTTTAATTTTCGAGTTAGAAATCGTTATTTGAAATTAGGTGGATTTGAAAATAAAATTTTAGTTGGAAATATAATTTGAATTTTTAAAAATAAATAAATCATAAATATGAAAATTCATAATTTTTGAATTTTATCAAAACTTCCCAACTCTCATATAATCCTATCAATTGAGCAAAGATATTAATATGTATTTCTACGGACCACCATCTCCATATTTTTTTTTGTATAAGTGAATGCTTGCGATTACGTTTTGTTACAAATTTTTAATTATACATTATCCTATAAAGATCTGTTGATTAAAAAAATTAGCAATAGGAATATAAGTGGTGAATCTTTTTTATTTTATTATAAATTTAATATAGGCCAAGTTTTACAATTGAGAAAATTTGAAATTCATTTTTTTTAAAAAAGTGGAGATTTAAAATTTAAGTAAAAATAATTATGCAGAATAATTAAAATTTGAAATTTTATGATCAAACCCCTACTTAGTACTTAGGATTATATATATCTTTAACACATACCATTCAATTAGAAAATGTAATGTCATTTTGGTACTAAAATTCAATTAGAATTCCATGACAAAATAAATCTCTTTCAAACAATCACCTCTTATAAAAACATATCTAGTATGGTTTATTAAGTTATTTCGAAATAAGTTATTCATCATATATATATAAGATAATTTATTTTATCACTATAATATAAATGATGAGATAAATAACCACGTAACTGTTAAATACCTTCAATCAAACACACGATTACATATTTTTGAAATTATTACTATATCTTATACCTCAGAGCAAATGACTCCGAAATAAAACTATCCTACGACATAGCTTTACAGTCCAATTTTTCTCAAACTCCATATATAACGAGAGTTTAATGCACTAATACCTTACTCTTCCTAACAACATGATAATATGAAATCATAAGTCCAACAAAGAGTAAAGTTCCATAATTTTAGAGTAAAGTTAAGGAATAAATTTAATCATTTTTAAAAATAAATTAAATAAATAAACCTAAGAAAAAAAATGTAGTGTTATGAAAAAAAATAAAATACTATCCAAACATTGAAGAGAAGTGTTTGGGCGTTTTGCGAACTTTCACCTGGAACCACAAACAAGAAGAGAAACCCAAATCAGAAAAAAGAAAACTTAGCAAAGTAATTGATTTTCTTGGTTTTGTATATATAAAAAGTTGAATTTTTGGGTACCCATTTGGCTGAAATGGCAGTAAGAACACCTATAACAGGGATAGCTATGGCTTCAGCACCTTCAATTTCATCTTGTAATAGGGTTGTTGTTGTAAAGGTGATGCCTTTTAGAGCTTCTTTCTTTGGTCAAGGAGGTAATGTTTCAGTTTATTTTGAAATTACTGAAATTGGGTTTTCTTGATCTTTGTATGTGATTTAATCTTTGAAAATTTCTGAGCTTTCTGTTTAATTCTTGATTGGGGTTATCTTAATCTTTTGTGTTTATTGTTTGTGTGATGCCCTTTTATGTTTTTAAGCTTTTGGTTACTGTGGATTTTTCTGATTTTTAGATTCTGATCTCAAACTGTGGGATTTATCAATTCAGTTTGTGTAAAGATGCAGCCTTTATAGTTTGTTTTGTATCTTTACTTTTTTTAATGTTTGGTTTGATTAGTATTTGTGAACCAGTTATAAGATGTAGACTGTTTAGGAGCTTCTTGAAACACTTCAATAATGTTCTGTTTTATAATGTGTTGCAACAACATACCCATTGTAATGACTTGTGGTAGATAAAGTTTGTCTAACCACAGCTCTCTAGAACATACCTTTAAGCCTTGGCGACACGTTATTATAGCACAGTACCGGAGGCGAGCCTCTGATTTACCTACCCCGTCCAATACGATGTGCGATATCACCATTAATATCTCCATCTCCTTGAATTATGGATCCAAAATACTTGAAACTTTCTCTCGTAGGTAAGACTTGTGCATTGATCTTTCTTGTGGTTGGTTTTTCACTTCACCCAAATGGATAGTACAACGAAATATTAATGTTAACGTTTGTGTTTGAATGTGACTGAATGTATTTTTCATCTTTCACTAGGATGGTGTAGATATAGATATAGGTCCCTGGGGGCTTATGAAGTTTTAGGACCATGGTAATAGCAAGTTTAGGCATTGATAAATTTGAGACTTAAAAGGAAATCTTTCAACTATTCAATGGCGTTTGGGGTGTTTTACACTAAGTGATTTATTCCCATATGCCCAAGCCCTGGCGAACAAAGTTACCCAATATCTGTGGTGATGGGAGGTAGCAGGTACCGTGTGGAATAAGTCGAGGTGCGCACGAGCTGATCCAAACACCACGGTTATAAAAAGAAAAGTCTCAAGATGAATCATCCCGGGTACAATGTTTTCATTAAAGACAGAACTATGGGATGCACTATCTCAATGCCAACTCATCCTACTGACCCAACCTTCCACTCCCTATATTAACCTTTAGATTAGATGAAATTAGCTTTACATATTAAGCGTGATCACTCAGTACACAAATTAAATATTAAATAGTCAAATATCATAGGTTACATCCTTGCTTACATTCTTGTTAGTTGTATCCTTGCATCTGTATCAAATATTTCACACATATTCCTTAACTTAACTATAGATGTTATGGCCTGCTCAATACCTCAGCATGCATTACTGATCAACAATCGTTCCCTAGGCAAGTAAGATGGGATAGCGGCAAATTAACCTACACGAATTAAATTCCATTTCAACGCAACCCACATTTATCATTGATGATGCATCTTGTCATGCATGCTCATTAAGTCTGTCGATCTCAATGTTCTTACCATGCTTGGCCAGTCTAATAAGTTGGTTTAGAAAGTTTTGCGCTTTTGGAATTCTTCAAGTGTGCCATAATGGCTAGTAGTAAAGTCCCTTCTTTGTCATGTTTCTTCTTGTCTATACTAAGGTTAAGCTTCTGTACAAGAAACTTCTGCTTTTGTCTATATGTAGATATAGCTCCATTAATTCTTTGGTACATGGAGGCAAATTAGTTAGCATGTAACCACTGTTTTGGCATGATTTTATCAGTTCAGAGGAGTAACTAATGTGTTGGTCAATTGCCGCCTTCAACTTTGGTCTTACCTTTGACAAGTACTTGCTCTTGGTGTTTGAGCTTTATTCATCCTTTTACTGTTTGATGAAAAACATAAAATTTATTTTATGTAAGGTTAACTCTAGAAAGCTCTACGTATACAACGGGTAGAAATTTATGCTCACATATTTGACCAATAGACATAAATGGAAAGTCTTGATGTTTTAAGGTTTTCATTGTATACTGTTTTGGTGTATAACCAAGACCAGGTTTTCGTTTACATAGTGTTCAGGGTCGTAAGTCAAAGTTTGCTAGAAAACTAGCAGGTTCCTCCTCAGTTTAATCTTCTTTCATTACTCTGCTGGGAAAAAAATCTCCCCTCCCATCTTTCTCTCCTCGGTCTTCCCATCCTCTTCCCGCCCCTTCCCAAGCATTAATTTGCTGACAAATTCTATTTACTTGCAGTGGGAGCTGTAAAACTTGCTGGGCTACAGCTTACTCTTTCTAATAGATCCAGGTGTAACAGTCATGGTGGGGGTGCCCTTGGAGCTCGTATGAATCTATTTGATCGGTTTGCTAGAGTTGTCAAGGTTATCTGGTCTTTGTTGTTTGTCATTCAATCATGTATCCCTACATTCAGTCTCCTATCGCTCGCTCTAAACTCAAATGTTATTTTCTCTTCTATGTGTTATGTAGTCATACGCAAATGCACTTATAAGCACCTTCGAAGACCCAGAGAAGATCTTGGAACAGACTGTCCTAGAAATGAATAATGATTTGATTAAGCTGCGACAAGCTACAGCACAAGTATGCCCTTAGCAAGTTGCGTTTTATGGTGATTGAGATATCATAGTTAAGGAAGTGGAAATAAGTTTGATGTTTTTCTTTTCTCTGAAGGTCTTGGCTTCACAAAAGCAATTGGAAAATAAGTATAAAGCTGCACAACAAGCTTCTGAAGATTGGTAAGTGCTAAGGAAGCTTAATTGGTTCTGTATGTATTAGTTGTGGTTTAATTTTGCTTCAATCCTAGGTATCGTAGAGCCCAGCTTGCTCTTGGAAAGGGGGATGAGGACCTTGCTCGTGAAGCTCTCAAAAGAAGAAAATCTTATGCTGTAAGGCAATTTTCTGTTGACAAATTTGTTGGAGTTCATTTATTTACATATAATGTTTAAAATGGAGTTGTCGTGGAATAGGAAGTTATCTTATCATTCAGGTTGCTGGAATTCTACATTGAGCTCTTTCTTTTTGTTAGAATAGGAATATGTTTATACAATCCTATTAGAATAGGAATAGGAATAGAAATAGATATAGGAATACTAAATAGTATCCTACTTGGTAAAGGATTGTATTCTAGGGTCTATAAATAGGGTCTCAATGTAATAATGTAGACACAACAACAATTCAATAATATTCTTTTCCTATATTTCTTACATGGTATCGGAGCTTCTATGATCTTGGTAAACAATCAAAGTGCTTCCCCTGCCCGCGGGCGGCTATTACTCATATATGCTGCCCGTCTGGCCAACAATTATGTTAGCAAAAGTTGGGTCACCGTGTATCTTTCCGGTGATTATTTTCTCATATTTGATTTATGTAAGCACTGTGCCATCATTCCGGTGACTACTTTCTTATATCTAACTTGTAGCACCGTGCCATCTTTTCGGTGACTACTTTTTCATATTTAATTTGTGTAGCACTGTGACATCATTCCAGTGACTACTTTTTCATATATAATTTTTGTAGCACCGTTCCATCCTTCCGGTGACTACCTTTTTTTTGCATATTTGATTTGCGTAGCACCGTGCATCTTTTCGGACTACTTTTCATATTTAATTTGTGTAGTATCGTGGATTTTTCCGAACTATTTTCTCATATCTGAGTCGCATAGCATTATGTGTCTTTTTAGTGACTCCTCAGATTTGATTTGCATAGTTCCATTCGTTTTTTCGGTGACTCCTCAAATCTGATTTGCGTAGGGTTGTGCCATCATTCCAACCCTACCCGTATAATTTTTCTTTTTCAGTAGGGTCGTGTCATCATTCCGACCCTACCTATATTATTTCTCTTTTTCAATGGGGTCGTTCCATCAATTCGAACTATCCTATATAATTTCTATCTTCTAGTGACATCATTCCAACCTACCCATATAATTTTATTTCTTAGATTGTAACCACTTTTAGCCATCAAATCTAATACTCCGGCATATGAGCATGTTTAGGCCAATTTTTCGGTGACTTTCTTGTTTAATATTGACTCGTCTATTGATTCCAACATGATCCATACACTTTATACTAGATTTTGAGCACTTCCGGCGACCGTTGCATTGTGATGAAGTCTATATGGAGCAACCACCTAATTTTGTTGCTCAGGGGGAGTTTAGTAGCCTTGTATTTGATTACGTAAGTCACTCTATGGTCTGAAACAGTCTTTACAAGCTTGGTTTGGGAAGTTCAACACTGTAATTTTATTACTCTGTGTTTTATCAGCATTATGCATCAAATTCAATATTTCTAGAGATGACCAAGCACAATGAGATTGATTGTCAATTTTGTGAAGTCGTGTGATCAACTTGCAGATATCTCACCAATCCCCTCATCGGTCCTTGTGTTAACTACATTTGTAACAAGTTAGGTACATGAATTGTATGCATTAGCTTGAGGGGGAGTGTTAGAATAGGAATATGTTTATGCAATCCTATTAGAATAGGAATAGGTTTATACAATCCTATTAGAATAGGAATAGTAATAGAAATAGAAATAGGAATACTAAATAGTATCCTACTTGGTAAAGGATTGTATTCTAGGGTCTATAAATAGGGTCTCAATGTAATAATGTAAATAACAACAATTCAATAATATTCTTTTCTTATATTTCTCACATAGTCAAAGAAGACAAACAACATTGTAGTAGTTCAAGGAGTCTCACATATTGGAAGATTGTTTGACTATCCAAGAAGAAATTAACCCTTTTCAAACCCAGCATTGTAGCAACATCAAGTCCTTCAATCAGTGCTTTCAGCTCTACAATTTCATCAGTCAAGACGACTTCAGCACTTGCAATCAAACCCTTACTCACTTCAAACACCAATATACCACTCGGGTCACAAACAGCAACTCCAATCCCAGCGACTTGTTTTTCCCCAACTCCATCCGTCTCTTCAACATCTTCACCCATCAAACCCTTAACATAAACCCTAAAACACTCCCCATTTTGCATCGCCACCCCTCCCTTGGACGAACCTTCACCATAAGGCCTCTGTAAATGATCCCCAGTCTTCTTCCACTAATACTCCGGCATATGAGCATGTTTCGGCCAATTTTTCGGTGACTTGTTTAATATCGACTCATCTATTGATTCCAACATGATCCATGTACTTTATACTAGATTTTGAGCACTTTGTTGCTCAGGGGGAGTTTAGTAGCCTTGTATGTCGATTATGTGAGTCACTCTATGGTCTGAAACAGTCTTTGCAAGTTAGGTTTGGGAAGTTCAACGCTGTAATTTTATCACTCTATTTTATCGGCATTATGCATCAAATTCAGTATTTCATGAGAAGATTAAGCACATTGAGATTGACTGACATTATGCATCAAATCCAGTATTTAATGAGAAGACAAACACATTGAGATTGACTGTCAATTTTGTGAAGTCGAGTGATCAACTTGCAGATATCTCACCAAGCCCCTCATCGGTCCTCATGTTAATTACATTTGTAACAAGCTAGGTACATGAATTGTATGCACTAGCTTGAGGGGGAGTGTTAGAATATGAATATGTTTATACAATCCTATTAGAATAGGAATAGGAATAGAAATAGATATAGGAATACTAAATAGTATCCTACTTGGTAAAGGATTGTATTCTAGGGTCTATAAATAGGGTCTCAATGTAATAATGTAGACACAACAACAATTCAATAATATTCTTTTCCTATATTTCTTACACTTTTGATATTTCATTGTTGTATTTAGATGTCCTCGATCTCTTATAAGAAATGAGCAGATAAGACCAAGGAGTTAGATTCAGTTTGATGAGTTACATTCTTGAGTGACATGACTTGTGCATTTGCTGGTTAGGAAGGACTTGAATTACTTTTCGAACTTTATTATTATCCCTTAAATCTAGTCTAAGAATCTATCACCTGACCTTCTCCTAATCAATCAGAGAGAAAGTTATTGCTGCATGGGTGAAAATCTCCGAAGATAAATCTTATGAAGCTGATTGGATTGAGAAATAGTAAAGTGCATCAAGAAATTGGAAGTTCCTCTACAACAAGAATTATATAAGACAACTCAATCTAACTAACCTCTGGTGGAACTAACATTAGCTTATTTGTGATGTAATAGCACATCTATTTGCTGGATATATGGTGGAATAGTCTAGGGGATGTAACATCCTCAACATCCCTTTATTTAAAATTTCACATATAATATAAAGTCCGTCAACACCCAAGGGTGTGGAGGTCGATGAAGTGGGTGCAAACTTTGGAAACCAAGGTTCAAACCCCAGTAAAGACAACAGACTAGGTGTTTTTTCTTATTTTCTTAATCTTTAGTGCATAGAGTTAACCGGTAATTGTGCTGGCGGGAGATAGCCGGTACTTGCTAGAATAGTCGAGGTGTGTGCAAGTTGGCTCGAACACTACTATAAATAACAAAAGAAAGTTTTTCAATTTTTCATAACGGAAAAGAAGAGCAACAGTGACATCGTATTTGTCTAGTGACCTCCAAACATATGCCACATTTGTATGTCTAGTTTTTTGCATTATTATTTCTTGAAGTGGCAAAATTTCATGTCTTAATAGAAATAAGGATTCTTGATTGATATTGTTTGGTTCATTACATTGTTCTCAAGTGTATAATTGCAATACCAAGAACAGACATAAAATATTTTCAGAGTGTTGTGTCTAATGCGTAATTGCAATATGAACACAACCACAAAACTAGGTATTGCTGACTTCAGTGGAATTTGAGAAGTGATACAATTTAGTTATAATTGGGTTCCACGACTTCTTAATCTAATTATGTAACACGGAAGATGGGTTAACTTACATATTGAAGAGTCTTATAGTGTCCTTCTCTCCTCCATATCTCAGTAGATTACTTCTTTGAGCTTGATATGCCAAAGTGGATGACTTAGTAAAAGACTAGTATGCTTTAGCAGCAAATTTCATGTTTCCCAAGAAAAGAAAGAAATATTTGAATAAGGGAAGAAGGGTGTGGTGGGCTGAAAAAGCTCGTCCAGAATTTGAACTTGAGGATCTTTATACCAAGAATACCACACACTTATCATTTTCTTGATTGGTTTACAGAGTGTCTGCTTAAGAGGATAATGAAGTGAAATGAACATCATGGCTATTATATGTTGAGTTTGCATCCACTCAAGTTTGAATTGTGCAGGATAATGCAAATGCCTTAAAGACTCAACTTGATCAGCAGAAGGCTGTGGTTGACAATCTAGTCAGCAATACACGGGTGTGTTCCTAAACTTTTCTTTTTTATCTGCTTATTATTCTGGAAATTTATTTCTCAGATTGGTCTTTAATCTGAGTAATTTTTGGGATATTTATTGTAAGTTCCATCTAGGAACAAATTTTACCAAAATCTGGGTGTTGCACTTTATGTTAAAAATGAACTGGAACCTTTTATCTTTGACTATTGTCATCTCTCATCTGGCAGCTTTTGGAGAGCAAGATACAGGAAGCAAAATCAAAGAAGGATACTCTGAAAGCACGTGCTCAGTCAGCAAAGTCAGTTACATTCCTTCTCATCATTTCATATTTATCCTGAATTACAAATATCCAGGACTCACACTTTTGGTTATACCTCTTGTAAGGGGCATTTCCCCCAACTTATCAATAAAACTATTGCATCAATATAAAAATATATGTGGCTCATAAAATTGCCACACTTCATTAATCTCGTTTCAAGAAAATGACTATGAGGTTTATCATCTAGGACGGCAACCAAAGTAAGCGAGATGTTGGGAAATGTAAATACAAGCAGCGCTCTCTCAGCCTTTGAAAGAATGGAAGAAAAAGGTTCTTACAGATATTCCACCTTATCTTTCCATGTTTTCTTCTTTTGCTTCCAATTTCAGATGCTTACTTTGCTTCTACTTTAAAATTTTCTTGTCTTGTAGTAATGCCTGTAAGAGGTTGATTTTTTGGCTGCCTATATATACAAACAATAAGACTGAATGCTTATCCTTTCACAGCATTTTCCTTGTATCAACTACAAAAATGTAACCTGTATAGAACTGTCAAATTACTGATTTATTTGTTTTTAAACATCTTCACCTTGGTCTCTCATGTTTGATACTCTATATGTATATCATATGAAATGATGTCTTCTGAGACAACAAAATCTCACTAGGTTGGCTAGAATCCAGGAGGAGCTCAGCCGTGGGCATGAACTCTGCTATTTATTACAATTTGTTGAGTCCAGCTGTCATTGCTTATAAAATAAAGATAAACACATGTTCAATGTCAGCACCTTTTTTTGAAAATAATTAATTGAAGTGTGCAAAAGGACGTTGGTAAGAGTAGTGCTTTTGTTGTAAAGCCAACATATTTTTGTGCAGCTATTTAGACAATGTTCTTGTCATAGAATAATTCTCCTCCCACCCTTGAATGCACCATTAGTGTTGAAAATAAGAATTGGTTATCCTGGATATAGTTCCGCTGAAACTATGGAATCACCTACCCTAGTCACGCGCTAAAATAGTTGTGGTTGATTAAAATGATTGTCTTACTTTTTCTCAATTTTCCATAGTTTTGACGATGGAGTCTCAAGCTGATGCTCTTAACCAGTTAACCAGTGATGAGCTTGAAGGAAAGGTAATTAGTGTTTCTCAATTGCATTGCCTTCTTTTAGGTCATGTGCTCTTGGTTATTCTCTCTTTGTATTAGTCCAAGAGTTGCTTTCTTTGAATAGACCTGAATTACTTTTTTCCCTCTCCTCTTTGGTGTCTCTAACTCTCTATCTTACATTGTAATATGCAAGTCTTCAAACTTCATGGTTTTGTTACTATCCATTACCTCTTATTTTCCTCTTTGCCAATGTTTATTGAAACCTGAAGCAATGGTAATATTTGGTGTCTCCTTTTTTCATCGCTCTCTCCTTTTTTTTTTTGTCTGTCTTGATCATTTTTATTTGGAAATGTGGCTAACTTCTTGTGCTTTTTCTTATTATTGTGAAAATGGAAAGTGATCCAAAATGTAACTAGTCTGACTTTGCATATTCACAACATACATAATTGGTGAAAATATTTTTTGTTTCGGTACTCATTTCTTGTGAGCACAAAACACCACAAAAGGACAACATGCCTGTGCTGCAAACGAAGTTTTAACTTCCATTATGCAAAGCCTTTGTGGGAGAATTTAGTGCTTCTTAGGGGATTGTATTTTTTTTTATCCTAAATGATCATTCTGCTTTTGACAGTTTGCGTTGCTGGAGACCTCTTCTGTTGATGATGATCTTGCCAGTTTAAAAAAGGAATTGTCTGGAAGCGCAAAGGTATTTTGTACTCGATCTATCCATAGATGGATATGAATGTTTCAGATGTGTCTTCATTGTTGAAAGCACGAATTAATGGAAGTATGGGCACCTAGAGTACAGACTAATCTTTCCTTCTAGATTGAGCTATGCTTGGCCAAGTATGCTAACCATACCAAGCAGCAAGATTTCTAGGATATAAGAAAATAATCATGAATGTTGGCAAGCTATTTTCCTTTTGTCTCCCTGATATTGTTATCGGGTGATGTCAAATTTTAATAAATCAAACTACATATGGTAAATAGATGAGACGAAGTATGAGTTGTTTCTCTCCATTATACACACTTCTGGCTAAGTTAATTGTCTAGCCATGAAATTGTATTATCCGTAAAAGCAGAACTAGTGTGCATATGTGGGCGACTACGGAAGGTGAGGGAGTTACTTGAGGATGCATAATTTGCTCTATTGTGCCCCCAGACTTTGGTCTAGTTGTAATGTAAGAGTGTAGCATGTGTGGGTTATGAGCACGTCACGAGTTTCAAACCGTGCCCCAATTGGCCCTTGGGAGATTTTCTCATCTATCAGGAAAAAAACACAATCTTCTTCATTGTTGATGCAGCATTTCCTTATAAACCTCCAGACTAGAGCTGAGGTATTTTGGTTTAATGTTTTCCTTTTATTGACTAAGCAGAAAGGAGATCTTCCACCGGGGAGAACACCAGTTGCCAGATCAAGCTCGCCATTACAATTTCAAGATTCAGAGATTGAAAAAGAATTGAACGAGTTAAGGAGGCGGGCAAATGACTTCTAGAGATCACAGTCGATCTTTCACACTACAAATCGTCTTCCTTTAGGCATCTGTTACTCAAAGAATGTGGCTTTTGGCTTTTCCGAAAAGTTGCCTCATCGATGAAGGCCAGTGAAATAGGAAGTGAAACTGGGGAAAGTATATTGCAATATGTTGATACATCTTCTTTCAAATTATTGACCTACATTATGGCAATATAGTGTAAGCTAGTCCTGACTTCAGTTTTGTATACTGCCACCCAAATGTTTTCATGTGAGAATAGTCACTTCAAGTTACATTGTAGATTTGGAAATTCCACAATGTTGGTTTTGCTCTCATTTTGTGAAAACTGTTTTTTCACATGCTATTCTCCACAACTTGCTTCAAACTCTGTGCTTTCAGTGAGCGAGAGTCTATTAGAAACAACATCTCTACCTTCACAAGGTAGGGGCAAAGTTGTGTATACACCACCCTCCTCAAATCCTATTTTTGTCTCATAAATAGCGACTTGCTCGGAATAATGTAGCGATGGTCCCTCTCTCTCTGACTTGGACTCAGTTAAACTGAATTCTCTGTAAAAATGCGGTGTACCAAACGGATAGACGGTAAGACCCTATGTACCTCAACTATATCTTCACAGAGACAACGTTAATCGAATGTGTACGATAAGTGAGAGGTGGCAACACACAACAACCAATTGATTAATCCTGAACTTCACAACGACAACTTTAATCGAATGTACATGATAGATGAGAGGTGACAACACATAACGACCAATTGACAAATCTAGAACTTCACAATTTTAATCGTGAGAGGTGGCGACACATGACGACCAATCTTGAAAATTACAGGTTAGTATTTATTAGTAAATGAAACAACAATCCGTTGTAGTCTAGTTGGTTAGGATACTCGGCTCTCACCCGAGAGACCCGGGTTCAAGTCCCGGCAACGGAATTATTTTTTTTCATTTTTATTTTTCATCAAAATAATGCATTATATAAGCGTACCTTACGCATTACAACTTGTACCTCAAACAACAAAAATCCATATAAATAAAACTCTAGCTACTTCCCAAAACCTCACAACTCCCCAAAAATGGCTTCCATTCCTCTTCTCCGTTTCACTCCGACTACCCCTCGCCTTCTTCCCCACCCACTCAACGTCAATTTCCTCCAAACCCGTATTCAAACCCGAACCCGTATCCACACAAAACCCGCTTCCATCTCCGCCTCTTACAACCCAATCCCCGCCACTGACCGCCTTATCTCCGCCGTCGCTTACTTTCTCCCCTTCTTCAACGGCCTTCAATACGGCCGTTTCCTTTTCGCTCAATTCCCAACCCTAGCTCTTCCATTTCAACCAATTCTCCCACTTCTATCACTCTACCGCTCTCTCCCTTACGCTAGCTTCGTCACTTTCTTTGCTCTCTACTTAGGTATTGCTCGGAATGAGAATCTGAACAAGTACCCCCGGTTCAACGCCCTGCAAGCGGTGGTGCTCGACGTTCTACTGGTGCTTCCGATGTTGATTCAGAGGATTTTCTCACCGGGTCAATCGGGTATTGGGCTGAAATTTACGGTTTGGATGCATAATGGGCTTTTTGTGTTTGTTGTGGGCTGTTTTGTTTATGGACTTGTTTCTTCTATACTTGGAAAAACTCCTTATTTGCCTTTTGTTACTGAAGCTGCTAATAGGCAAATGTAGTTTTTTTTTTTTTTTTTTGATATGTTGTTGTTTTGTGATTTCTTTTTTTTTTTGGTAATGAAAGGAAGGTTTTTGTTGCATGGAATTGTAATTTTATGTGTGATATTTTAAATCGAATCGTCGATGAGATGTTTATCAAAGAGAGATTTAATTATGGGATGCAATTGAAGGGCTCGTAAAGTTCTAACACTTGAGAAGTAAGGGGTCGTTTGATAGTTGGTTAAGATAATGCAGGTATTAGTTACTTATTTCATAAGACAAATACATCAATTTCCTCATATAACTTATAAAAGGGTAGTTTGGTTTCAAAACTCAAAAATTAACTTGCCTATGAGAAAGTGAAAAAATAAAGCTTCAAAACTCAAAATTGTCTGGTATAAGTACAGTACTGCTGTCCTGGACTGTGCAATCATATTTACATTTGGTGGTGTCCAATGTATCTAGTGAAGGAGAGCATAAAGTTTCTCCTTTCTCGTATGCAAGATACACAGGTTTATCGAAAACAATCTTTCTACCTTCCAAGATAGGAGGGTAAGGTCTACTACATACACTCTACCCTCCCCAGACCCCACTTGTGGGGTTACACTGGTTATGTTGTTCTTGTTGTTGTAAGATACATTGTTGAAGGGCTGAACTTCAAAGGATGAGGAAACTACAATGTGTTCATCATGCAAGGCCAAAACCAGATTACTATCATCAGCCAGAAAAATGATAGGCTCGCAATGCAATTGCAACCATAGATCAGCCATTGTTTCTCAGCAAGTGAAGCAAATTATGGAGCAGAAAATGTGGCACTAATTGAACAACTCTTGCAAGTGTAAATCCTTTAGTCGCGCCAAATCTTCATCACATTAATACTACCATAACTTGAGTTCCTAAAGACTCCCAAGAAATAGATTTATACTGTACTCCAGCCAACTTCTTTCCTCACTTTCCTGTCCTTCATTATTTTCCGCACAATTTCTACCTCTTCCCACATTCCTACAGAACTATATAGGTCTGAAATTGCTATATAGTACCCATCATTTTCCGGGTCAGATTCAATAGCATGTTTTGCAATTCTGATACCCTTCTCAACCTGACTGTGAAGTTTACAAGAACTTAGTAAAGAACCCCAAATAGCTGCATCTCGAGCAATTGGCATGGACAAAACCAAAGTTTCAGCGTCATCCAAATTACCAGAACGACCTAGAAGATCAACCATACAAGAATAGTGCTTCAGTGTGGGCATCAAGGAAGAATCTTTCATTCTTCTAAATGTGGACTTTCCTTCTTCAACCAACCCTGCATGAGCACACGCAGAGAGCACAGCAAGAAAAGTCAGTTCATTTGGCTTAATTTTCATCTGTTCCATTTTTTTGAACATTTCTATAGCATAATTTGCTTCTCCATACATAGCATAGCCTGAGATCAGTACATTCCAAGAAACAATATCTTTCTTTTCCATCGAATCAAATATTTCTCTGGACTTTGTTAGCTGTCCACATTTTGCATACATATCAGTCAATGCAGTATCAAGCAAAGTATTCTTTCCGAACTCAACTTCCTTGATGTATTGATGAACTTTCTCTCCTTTCTCCAGGGAAGATACTTGAGAAGAAGCAGAGAGCAAAATAACCAGCGTTGCCATATTAGGCTTGTAACTTTCTGCTCTCATTTCATCAAAAAGACTAAAGGCCTCCGCAATTTTTCCACAACTAATATAGGAAGTCATCATTGTGTTCCACGTAACAACATCCTTATCGGTCATCATACAAAAGACTCTCCACGATAAAGTTAGATTCTTGCTTCTTCCATACATATCTATTAGAGAATTGGCGACAGAAACATTTCCAAGCATCAGATTTTTTATAACATGACAATGCAGAGATTGACCTAAACGAAGTTTTTCCAACCGGGAGCAAGAAGAAATCACAGATATCAAGCTGTTGACATCAGATTCAACTCCCAAGTATTGCATATCTCTGAATAAATCAATGCACTTGGCTTCTAATCCGTCCTTCCAATAGCCAATTGCCATCACGTTCCAAGCCTCTGTGTTTTGTCCATTCCCTCTATTAAATATCTTTTCTGCCAAATTCAAGAGTCTAAGCTTACAATACATGGCCAGTAATGTGTTACTAACCATGTTATCCTCATCATAGTTTCTTCTCAAGATGAATCCATGAAAAGTCTTAGTTTCAGAAATCATCGCGGCATTACCTAGACCAGAAAGTACACAACTAATCACCATCCCATCCGGGGATATCCCACTAGCCAGCATTTTCAAGAACATATCAATGCATTCATCTATACACCCATATTTTGCATAAACGCCAATTACTACCGTCCAGGATAACAAATCCTTCTCATCAACCTCACAAAACGAACTACAAGTTTCTTCAACCGAACCACATTTCGAGTACATCGACAAAACAGAAGACTGAACAACTTGATAACAACCAAAACCAGATTTCATTGCCAACCCATGAAAACACTTACCTTCTACCAATGCACCCAAATTCCCACAAGCTTGAAATCCACCCTCCAACGTCCGAAAATTCGGCCTCACCTCACCTACTCCATTCTTACACATCAAACAAAAATATTCCAACCCTTTACTACTCTCTCCATTCTCTACATACCCTTTTATAATCGCAGTCCAAGACACCACATCTCTCACAGGAATTTCATCAAACACATCAGACGCATACTCCATAACCCCACATTTCGAGTACATATAAACCAACGAAGCTCCAACAGCACTATTATCATAAAAAAGATTCAATTTTAACACCAACCCATGAACCCCCATCCCAATTTCAACCAACCCAAGTTCCGCACAAGCAGAAACAACCATTGGTACCGTAAACTGGTTAGGCAGAGCATTAGAACCCCGCATACTGGAATAAAACTCAAGCGATTCTGTGTATTTCCCATTAGAGAAATAAGCTTTGATAATCGAATTCCAAAGAAAAGGGTCCTTAAAATCGATGAAATCAAACACTTTCCTTGAAGAAATGAGGTTATTGTTCGAAGCATAAAGAGAGATAAGCTTTGCTGCTATGTACACGTTGTGGGTATGACCAGTTGTGATTATGAAGGCGTGGGATTGAAGAAGGGATTTGAGGTCTGAAGAAAAGCCATTAATGGAGAGGAATGTGTTGATTTTATGGTGAAGATTTTGAAGTTTAGTTCTGAACATGGAGAGAGTGTACAATGAGCCAATTGAAAGCAAAAACAGGAAATGGGGTAATATGAATTTTACTTTTAAAAACTGTTTAAGAACTATTATTTAACTTAAAACAATTCTAAAAAAATATTTACTAGTTCACAACATTTGAGATATTGTAGATCATTATTTTGAAATTGGTTTTCTCTATCATTAATATATTATTATTATTATTTAGGGATAAAGCATAAGTATATCCTAAACTATGAATTAAATCTTAGCGACACATCTTAACTATACTGAGGTTCCATTATTCGCCCTCAAAACCCTACTACTATAGAAAGTTAAAACAGACTGATTAATTTGAAAATTGTGAACTTAGCTACCTTGCAATCTTTGAATATTTGGTATGATACTATATTGAAAATTTTAATTCGGTTATAAAAATATTATATTATTATCATTTTAAGTTAATTTGATATTTTAAAGTTCTTTTCGATAATTTGTATATGTTGTTTGACTTCAACGTACATAAACTCATATAGTAGAGAATTATGACTTTGATTTTCAAGAAACATTTCAATTATATCAAACTAACACCTTACACATATAGAAACATTCAAAAGAAAGTAAAAGTAATTATTTTTAGTTAAGTAATTACATAAATAAAACATTTAAATCAAGATAGAATAGTCAAAGTTTCAATATCGCATAAACAATTTTTTTTGTACCAATACTAATTCGTATATTTATTAGCATCATAATAATATATTGTATATGTAACTCTATACTTCAGACCTTCTATATAATATTCGAGGTTTCTTTTATAAAATTGAATACCATATCAAATCGGATAAATAAAATACATATTAAATATTATAATACAGAATCATGGTATTAAAATTTTAGTTATAATATTATAATAGTATCTATTGTACCATGTTCACCTTTAATCCTAACCATAAAAATAAGTGAATTTCACATCCATTGCTTTATTTTCAGTTTTGACAAAATTGTTGACAAAACATTTTCTCCGAAAATACATTTTGGAAAAGTTGTTGTGGTTCATTTTTTTCATTTATTGTTTAGGTAGAATATCATTTTCAATGAGGACAAGTGAGACAAAAATTGCAATTATTTCCCACCAAACAAAAAATGGTTTCCCCACCAATTATTTCAATTTTTGAATTTATCTTTTTGTCCATATTTAAGTGTTTCTCCTTCCATTCTATTATAATTGTCTTTTTAACTCTTTTCATGTCCATTAAATTTTTTTATAAGGTATTAGTTATTAGTTATCCTATTAATTATATGGTTTTTGATAATTAAGTAGTATTAAAAAGAATTGCGTCTTTAATATTAAGAGTATGATTGAAAATATCTTTCAATTTTAATCTTGAATTGATAAAGCGATAATTATTTTGGAATAATTCTTTTAAGCTAAAGTAACAATCAAAACGGGACAGAGTGAGTATTAAATAAAACTAAGTATTTTCTCATGTCCATTTTACTTATCATAAGTTTTTCATGTCCCTTGAGAAAATATTATCTAAAAAAATAATTTAAACAAATTATCCTAATTTACTCTGGTCTAATTTAATAGTTTCCCCCCTATATCAATCACCCTATATTTATTGAGCTTTCATTTGTTTGCACTTAATAGATGTTTGATTTTGAATGGTTCAGATTTTTAGTCATTATAAATACATTTACTTTTATTAATTTGTATAAAAAGATCTTAATAATTAAAATCTAAAAAGAAAAATCATAATCCTTGTGTGCACTATATTTAGAGAGAAGTATTGAAAATATCCTTAAATTGAGCATGAATTATTAGTTTATCTCGAACTATTGACAGCCTTAAAAACACACCTTTACTTGACTAACTAAACTTAAATACACTCCCGATCTTGCAACACGAGTAAAATATACCTCTAAATTCTCGTCAAGTTTAGGACTGTTTTCAACACTTCTGTCGGTTTTTTTTTTAAGAGTTGCATGCTACTACAAGAATTTGAGACCACTTGTTATATCATGTGACAAATAGTGGTGCATCTATATTTAATTAGTCAAGTAGAAGTATTTTCACGACTATCAATAAATCAAAAATGAAACTAATAATTTACATCAAATTGAGGATATTTTTAATACCCTCTAATATTTATCATCATTCTATCCACGATCACCGACCCTACCACAAAATACAGCAAAATAAGGCTAATTAATTTTTATTTTATTTTTTTAACCTATTAGGACCCTCAAAGCATCAATCAAGCATCAATCATTGAAGCATAGTGTGTGACAGGAATATAATGAGTCAAGTAAAATACAATAAAAGATCAATAAATTAACTAGTAAAGCATACTCTGACAAGAACAAACATCAGAATCCCACTATACATTCCTTAAAAAACACTTTTTTTCTCCCCTCAATTCTTTCTTTTGTCCATTAAGGTATTGGAATCCAGCAAAATCTCATGATTCTTTGATTCTTTATATGTTTATGGTGCTCATAAGTCATAGTTTCCAATAGTATATGGCCAAGTCAAACTGTTTCAGCGTCACTGCATCTAGAAGCTGGTTCCTCAAATACTCTTTTTCAAACTCAGGTTTAAAATCTTCCACCACAGATTTAGGCAATGGTACTATAATCCACTGCTGGATACCCAAAACCCATAAAGAAAAAAAGCCCTCTTTGGTCCTCATACATGGGATTGGAGCTAATGCTATGTGGCAATGGAGTGAGTTCATCAAACCCTTATCATCAAGATTCAATCTTTATGTCCCTGACTTGTTGTTTTTTGGTGAATCTTACACTTCTAGGCCAGAAAGAACTGAATCTTTTCAGGCTGAGTGTGTTATGAGGACTATGGAGGGTTATGGGGTTAAGAAAATGGATGTTGTAGGGTTGAGTTATGGTGGTTTTGTGGGGTATAGTATGGCTGTTCAGTTTCCTGAGGTAGTGGAGAAACTGGTTCTTGTGTGTTGTGGTGTTTGTTTTGAGGAAAAAGATATGGAGAATAGGATGTTTCAAGTGAAGAGTGTTGATGAGGCTGTTGCAGTTTTGTTGCCACAGAGTCCTGAAAAGTTGAGAGAGTTGGTGAAATTGTCTTTTTACAAGCCTATCAAGAATCTTCCTTCTTGTTTTCTCATGATTTTATTGATGTAAGTCTTGATTTCCCACTTCTATATACTTTTTTTATGTTGGAATTTGTTTCTGTTTACATGACTATCTAACTAGTGTTTGTGCAGGTTGAGTATTAGGTATAAAGATTGAATTTTTTTTGTTTTAGAGCAAAGGAAGTTTATGTTTTCTATCATGAATTATTGGTGATTATTTTGTTGCTTGGTGGGATAAGTAGGATTCTTGAAGGTTTTGATGTTTTCATTGAATTATTAGAACCACTGAACAAGATAGAAGAATTGAGGATTATAAATCAGTCTCATGCTTACTATTACAAAAAAAGCTTGTGTACCTCATGGGGAGGTCGATGATTAGAGTATAAGGTGAGTTAGAAGTCGTTCCCTTTTCCCAGAGTTTAGATATATTCGTTTCTTTCACTTATTTTTAGATTTCTATCACTATTTGTTGTTTCGGCTTGATATTTGATTATCTTGTTGTTTTTGTTTGTTGCTATTGCTTCTTTTTCATTATTTGTTTGGCCGAGTCTTTCAGTAACAACCTCTCTACCTTCAAAGGTAGGGGTAAGGTTTGGGCACACTCTACCCTCCCCCAGAAAGTTGCCAAAAGAAAATGATCGAAAAAAACAATTTTATCCGACCTGACGGATTCGAACCAGCGACCTAAGGATATCTGAAAGGTTTACACCTACTACAGTCCTCCGCTCTACCAACTGAGCTAAGGTCAGTTGCATATAAATCCTTCCTAGTTGATAATATTATGAGGTGATCTATCTTATCAAATTCCAAGAATGTATATTCTACATCCCCCATTTCACAAAATTGATGTTGAGAGATATAAACTTTTGGATTCCAAGAATGTATATTCTAGATTTTGGCATGAAGAATGTTATTAGTTGTTTCAACTGGTTCTGTTAATCATACTTGTTGCCGTCATGATGTTCTTTTGCACCATTATTTTTTCTGTACGACGCTGCATATCATTCACCTAAAGCTTGCAGTTCAAGATTTGATGTCTATCTATCTCTTTGCTACAAACTCTTTTCTTCCTTTTTCTTTTTTTAAATACTCAGACAATGCAGTCTCAAGAGTTTGATCAATGTGTATTAGAAGATTTTGTGACTGTTGGATCATGGTTGTCTTCCTTATATTGCTATATGAAAATCTGAATATCTGTATTTGAAGATATTTGTGACAATTGGATAGTTGTTTTCTTCCTTATATTGATGTACGGAAATTAGTATTTGTTTGTTTGTTTGATCTTGCCTGTATATTGGAATCTGGATGATATTGTAAGGTGGTCTTACTTAGAAAGTTCCAAGAATGAATTTTGTCTTCCATCTACAACTTCAAATATATCAAGTTGAGGAAGCAGCTTCTTAAAGTTGTTTCTAAGATGTTTATTGACTTATCTACCTTTTGGCCTGAAGTGTATATTGTTTCTTCGACCAGTTCTGGCTCCAAAGAAGTACAAGTTGTCATGATCTATGTTCATTACATCCTTCTCGTTATTTGTTCTCATGTTGTTCCTTTTGCACCACTACCTGTGCCCCCTTTCTCTCTCAAAAATAAAATCTTGAAATCTATGTTGTTCGGACTCTTCAAAAATGTCAATGGGTGCGTGTCGGATCCTCCAAAATTAGTGTATTTTTGGAGTATCCAACACGGGTGCAGCAACGTTTTCGGAGAGTCAGAGCAACTTAGCTTGAAATTTGGTATATGATTGGTATGATAAGACATCAGAGACAATTGGTTTCTTGATGGTTCCTACATTGGTTTATATAAGCTAGTTGTTGTGTCTCTGGGTTTCTTACTGAGATTTTAAGAACTCTGCCTGGATTAAGAAATTGGAGTTTGCAGGGAATCTCACACTACTGAGACAAGAATATTTTTATAAGGTGATGTTTCCCAGAAAAATGATAATAAATTCTTTTCATGCATCACTTGTCAGATGAGAGAATATTATATGAATAGCCTCTTCTCTAGAATAGAAATTATAAAAAAAATCATACCCTCTTCTCTAGAATAAAAATTATATAACAAAAGGAGAAAAAAATAGCACAAAAAATAATCAAAATCCGACCTGCCGGATTCGAACCAGCGACCTAAGGATAACTGATAGGTTTTACCCCCACTACAGTCCTCCGCTCTACCAACTGAGCTAAGGTCGGTTGTTATTGATTCTTTCCAATGTTGTTTTTAAAACATTAAAAATGTTTATTTTGACTTGTTCCAAGAAAATGACTTATGTAGTTTTGCTTCAAAGAAGCCCAGCTGTCTACCAAAGCTAGGACAAATGAGTAGAATCACCTAGTGTTTTTTTTGTCTCTGCTGGGAAATGAACGTAAGACCTCATGGCTCTCAACCACTTCATTGACCACTAAGGCCACATTCTTTTAATTACTTGCTCTCATGTTGTTCCTTTTGCTCCAATAATTGTTCTCTAGGCATTCCTTCTGCATTTTTTTTAACAAGTAGGCATTCTTTCTGCATTTTCACGCCTAATATCATTTTAAAGTTCTTGCTGTCTGCTTGTCTACATCAAATCTTTCCTTCGCCTTCACCACCCTGGTGCGCTGTTTCTCTTTCTCAAATACTATATGTAGTATGTACTCTTGAAATTCGATAGATGATTGGTATCTCAAGACATGTATGACGGTTGGATGCTTGTTTTTCTCTTACATTTGTGTAGAGAAACTAGTTGTTATGGGTCTATGTTCTGCCTGGATTAAAAAAATGAAAATTGCAGGGAATCTCACACTACTCACACATGAACATATTCAATAAGTTGCTATTCCCTATGATAATGGTAATAAATACTTTTCATGTACCTCTTGTCAGAATGGGAGTATATTAAAAGGGAAACCCCTCTTCTACAGACTAAAATAGTTTTTAAAAAAAAATAGAAAGTACATGGCAAAAAATAATCAATCCGACCTGCCGGATTCGAACCAGCGACCTAAGGATATCTGATAGGTTTTACACCCACTACAGTCCTCCGCTCTACCAACTGAGCTAAGGTCGGTTTCTATTTATTCTTCTCTATGTTGTAGTTTTGAGAACATAAAATGCCTATCTTGCATGTTCCTTAGAAGCTTGAAAACATTGTAAGGTGATCTTAGTGAGTTACAAGAATAAATTTTGTCTTCCATCTCCAATTTCAAATATATGCAGTTGAGGAAGAAAATTCTAAAATTGTTTATAAAATGATTGGTTCTGAGGGTCTTTTGGAAACAACCTATCTATCTCCACAAGGTAGGGGTAAGGTTTGTGTACATTCTACTCTCCCCTAAACCCCATTTGTGGGAATACAATGGGTATGTTGTTGTTGTTGGTTCTTTTGGCCTGAAATTTACAATATTTCTTCCACCAGTTCTCCTCCAAAGAAGCGCAAATTAACATGAACTATGTGCATTGCATCCTTCTAATTATTTGTTCTCGTGTTGTTCCTTTTGCACCACCAATTATCCTTAGGTATTCCTTGTGCATTTTCATGCAAAGTATTGGTTTCAAGTTATTGTCTGTTTGTCTATTTAATTCTTTCCTTCCCCTCCACCGCCCTGGTTCCCCTTTCTTTATCAAATGTGATGTCTGTATATATTCTTGAAATTCGATAAATGATTGGTATTTCAAGACATTTGTTTGAGTTGAGTGCTTGTTTTCTGCCTGGATTATAAAATTGGAGATTGCAGGGAATCTCACACTACTGACACAACACTAAAACTATATAGGTTGCTATTGCTGAAGAAATGATATTAAATATTGTTGTCTTGTTGTCAGAGTGGGACTATATTATATGGCAAGCCCCTCTTCTCCAGAATAAAATAATTATTTTGAAAAAAGAGAAAAAGAATCAATCCGACCTGCCGGATTCGAACCAGCGACCTAAGGATATCCGAAAGGCTTACACCTACTACAGTCCTCCGCTCTACCAACTGAGCTAAGGTCGGTTGTTGTTGGTTCTTTCCAATGCTATGGTTTTGAAAACATTAAAGAATGTCTATCTTGTTTTGTCCCAAGAATGAATTCCCTCTCTAAACACAGCTGAATATTGTCCAACAGTTGCATGAGCATGATCACTTTTTTTTTTCTTATCGAGAAAAGATAAAAGAAGAGGAACTCATTCTAATGCTTACCTTGACTTGGAGTCTTGATAACATTATAAGTAAGGTGATCTTACTTTGTGAATCCCAAGAATGAATTTCGTCTTCCGTCTACATTTTTAATGAATATGAAGTTGTGGAAGAAACTTTGAAGTTGTTTATTAGATGTTTGGTGACTTATCTACCTTTTGGACTAAAGTGTACATTATTTCTTCAACTAGTTCTGCTGCATAGAAGACCAGTTCTCCTCCACAGAAGCGCAATGAACTATGTGCATTGCATCCATTTAATTATTTGTTCTTGTGTTGTTCCTTTTGCACCACTACTTTATCTCTATGTATTCCTTGTGCATTTTCATGCATAGTATTGGTTTCAAGTTGTTGTTTGTTTGTCTATGTTAACTCTTTCCTTCCCCTCCACCACCCTGGTTTCCCTTTCTTTATCAAATCTAATATGTCTGTATATATTCTTGAAATTCGATAAATGATTGGTGTTTCAAGACATTTGTTTGAGTTGAGTGCTTGTTTTCTGCCTGGATTATAAAATTGGAGATTGCAGGGAATCTCACACTACTGACACAACACTAAAACTATATAGGTTGCTATTGCTGAAGAAATGATATTAAATATTGTTGTCTTGTTGTCAGAGTGGGACTATATTATATGGCAAGCCCCTCTTCTCCAGAATAAAACAATGATTTAAAAAAATAAATAGAAAAAGAACATGGCAAAAGAATCAATCCGACCTGCCGGATTCGAACCAGCGACCTAAGGATATCTGAAAGGTTTACACCCCACTACAGTCCTCCGCTCTACCAACTGAGCTAAGGTCGGTTGTTGTTGGTTCTTTCCAATGCTATGGTTTTGTAAACATTAAAGAATGTCTATCTTGTTTTGTTCCAAGAATGAATTCCCTCTCAAAGCACTGCTGAATATTGTCCATCAGTGTTATCAAGAATGCCTATTGCATGAGCATTTTTTTACTTGTCAAAAAAGGTAAAAGAAGGGGAAACTCATGCTAATGCTTATATGAAGTTGAGGAAGAAAGATTTAAAGCTGGTTATAAGATGTTTGGTGACTTTATCTACCAAGCCTAAATTATCATGATCTATGTGCATTGTGTCCTTGTTATTTGCTCTTGTATTTTTCCATTTGCACCACTACTTGTTCTCTAGGCATTCTTTCTGCATTTTCATGCCTAAGTATTGGTTTAAAGTTCTTGCTGTCTGTTTGTCTATATAAACTCTCACTCCCCTCCACCGCCCTGGTGCCCCTTTTCTCTTCCTCAAATATCATGTGTAGTATATATTCTCGAAATTTGTTATACGGTTGGTATATCAAGACATTTGTGACTGTTGAGTGCTTGTTTTCTTATATTGGTTTTTAGAGAAGTCAGTTATTGTGAGTCTTGTTTTTTTTAAAGAAATCTTAAGCCTCTGTCTGGATTAAGAAATTGGAGATTACAGGGAATCTCACAGTACTGACACAAAAATATATTCTATAAGCTGCTATTACCAAAGAAAATGGTAGTAAACTCTTTTCATGTACCACTTGCTAGAGTAGGAGTGTATTATATGGTAAGTCCTTTACATATATAAAAAAAAGATGGCAAAAGAATAAATCCGACCTGCCGGATTCGAACCAGCGACCTAAGGATATCTGAAAGGTTTACACCCCACTACAGTCCTCCGCTCTACCAACTGAGCTAAGGTCGGTTGCTGTTGGTTCTTTCCAATGATATGGTTTTGAAAACGTTAATAAAATGTCTTATCTTGTTTTGTCCCAAGAATGAATTTCCACTCAAAGCTACTGCTTAGTGTGTTGTTCACCAGTGATATGGAGTTATGTAATGACCTTTTTAAGGATTTTAGTTTTGGCTCTCGGAAACAACCTCTCCAACTCCAAGGTAGGAGTAAGGTTTGTGTACGCTCTACCCTCCTCCGACCCCACTTTGTGGAATTACAATATGTTAGTTGTTTGGAGATGGAGTTTTCTCATGTATGTTAGTAGTGAGAAAAAAGTTTTCTCGTAGTATCAACTTGTGGAGGTGATAAATGGAAGCATGTACTATGGAGTTCTATACAATTACTATAGCATGCACTTTCTCCACTAGTTTAATTAAGTGATCACCTCTATCTTTTGTGCGCGAGGAGTTTCAGTGAGATGAACACTGAGGCTTTCAGCTAGTAGAATTTTCACAGAAGCTAGATAGGAATGCTGTCGACATTTAGCAAATTGATCAACTGAACTTCGATCCAGCTTTTAATCTACATCTATGTTTGGCTTCTCATTAATACGAGAAGTTTGAATAAATGTCACGATTGTTCAACCTAAAGTTGGTATTTACGTGTTTTCCCCCCTTGTTGTGGCAGGTGATGTGCACAGTCAATCATCAAGAAAGAAAGGAGTTGATCGAAACATTACACTATAACAGAAAGCTCTCTGATCTTCCTAAGATTACTCAGGTTCGTATAAACTATGGTCTTACCTCTGCGCTTAAAGTTCAACAATTATCGTTTGTTATTAGTTCTCTTACTGATATCCATCTCCTTTATGCAGCCTACGTTGATAATATGGGGAGAATATGATCAGATACTCCCACTAGAATTGGCTCACAGATTAAAAAGGTCAAACCTTACAAAACTAGACTAGCTCAAGCATTAAACGACTAGCTTTGCGTTTTTGTCTGAACTTGCTTTGATGGTGCAGGCATTTAAGTGAGAACGCGGAACTTGTTATAATAAAGGATGCAGGACATGCAATTAACATGGAGAAACCGAAGGAGCTTTTCAAACACTTGAAGTCATTCCTTCTTGATTCGCGCCCTCATACTAAACACGACAGTAATGGCAACAGCCACAAGCTGGATTAAAACGCGTGAAGACGACATTACATTGGAGGACTTTCCTGGTAATTTGGCTGAATCTCTTGGTTATCTACCTTCATTGCATTTATTTGTCACTTGGTTCTTGCAATCTCTCGGTGCATATTCATGAGCACCTGCACAGAGTATTTGTTCTTTGAAGGTAGTTCCCTGAACCGAACAATACGATCCTGGATATTCTCCTTTCCATCACTAACTTATTTAGGCTCAGAGTTTCAAGTTGCAAGGTCCTCTTCCTGAGTCGATTCAAAACCTTATGAACCTAACGCAACTTGATCTTAAGTTACATTTACGAAACCCCAATCATGGGTAGAGGACTCTGCAGTCAGTTAAAACTCGGTCTAAATAACTTAGTGATGGAAGGGAGAATATCCAGGATGGTATTGTTCCGTTCAGGGAGTAACCTTTAATGAACGAATACTCTGTGTGGGTGAGATTCGAAAGAGATTCAAGAATAGACCCTGAGAGATTGGAAGAATCAAGCGAGAAATAATGCAATGAAGTTAGATAGCCAAGAGATCCAGGCAAATGACTAGAAAAAATCATTCTAGTGAACATACTTATTTCCTTCTAGACCTATTTAATAGGCGTTTCGCAATAGAAATCAAATATTTTTCACTTTTTTTTGGAATTTTTAAATTGGAGTTACGTTTGATTATATTTTTTGCAAAGAATATTTGGTTGATTAAATGTACTTTTTCTAATAAGATGTGATTTTAACATACAATCAAATCTGCTTTTTAAATGCCCAAAATTGTTGTTTCACTAATTCAAATGCCATAATTAGCTAACAAGCTTATTCCAGGTTATAACACATTTTGTTAATTACTTAATGTTGCTAGGATTCTGCAAAATCTTTTATTATGTACTTATGTTTTTTTTCCCCTTAAAATGGGGGCGTTTTAATAAAATACAAAAAAATTGGTCTAAATTTGAAAAAAGAAAATAAATGCAGTGGTCAAAAAGTGAGATGGAAATTAAACAAGTTTTCCATCGGATTCATTTTTTTCTAACTTTTATGAAAACACAATTTGAGTTTGGGTGTATCGAAAATAACATTTCTGCTCAATGAAGATATTAATGTAAGATTTGCATATATTTCACCTTCCTCAAATCGTAATTATGAAACTATACTAAATATATTTTTGTTGTTGAATGTTTCACCAAATAAATATGTATCTTCTCCGTAAATTTAAACGTTTCTCATATATTATTTCATTTGTGTCCGTAAGAACATTAATTAATGTCAAATTGAGAAAATTATTAGGTGAGACTTGCAAAGCATAACAATGACAGATTGACAATGGTGCAAAACTTGGTGGTAGTGCAAGACACCCCACAATAACACATATCGAAGATCTAGCGTCGATGAGTTTAAAATATATTCGTGCTAAATGGTTTATTATTTAGGTAGTATTTTGCTCAAATATTAGGCTATGGAGGAATAGCTGGAAAGTATCAAAATGGATTACGTTGTGTTCGAACTCTGAAAATGAAATCGTTTTACTTCAATGCCTATTGTGTCGGCTTGGCCTTTCATAAGTGGAGACAGAATAAAGCGGTGAAATATTCCGACGCAAATCCGAATAAGTCGAAACATGGAAAAAAGATTAAAAAATCCGACCTGCCGGATTCGAACCAGCGACCTAAAGATTATCTGACAGGCTTGCACCCACTACAGTCTTCCGCTCTACCAACTGAGCTAAGGTCGGTTGTGTTTTAATTCTTCGATAAATATATTATATACTATTCTATCCTAATTATTGTGAAGTATGTATAGTCAAAAATAGATCGGCCCTCAAATCGGGTCAAGTTATACTTGTTCGAGTTGACTCGATAGTGGTACGATCAACTAAGCTTTATTTGAGCAACTGTTCCTGGGCTTACATTAGTTATAATTATATATGGTCTTCCAAAAGTAGACCACCAAGTGTTAAGAGTTGTCAGGTTGTCATTTTAATTTTTTACTTTTTTTTTATTTCCAATCAGTTGTTCAGTATACACGTTAAGATTCGACTAAATCAAGGATCATATCCCTTGAAGGACATGAGTAATGAGAGACAAGCAACAGTGCTTGGAACTGAAAAATAAGATTACATTATATAGACATATACTATGAATGTGATGTGATTTAACTGTTATTTTACACAAAATGAATAATTATGAACAATTTATTTTAGAACAAAAAATGATACAAGCTTGCCAAAACTTCTTTTCAGATACCAAGGACTCCGTTGTTTCAGCTTCGAAACTCTTTGTATAATGGACCCGTCCCTCTATCCTATTTCGTGACCACAACATCTTGAAGAAGTGACTCTAAATCATTAAACCTGCACGAACGCAATAATTAGTCATAAATCATCATTCCTATAAGTTTGTTAAAGTATTATACTACAATGACCAGCATATATGTGTGTATGTATTCATACCTAACATCACTCAAGTCAGGATAGATTGCTATGGCTTCTTTGAAATCCTGTGAAACATGATAATGTGTCCCGATAATGATGTCACTTATCGTTAAGCATGAAAGGCGATGAAGGAAGACCATAATGATATGTGTTACCTGATCCGCGGTAGATGAAGTGTAGGTTATTACACACGACATTCCAGCTCCGGTTGCAGCCTGAGAAATTGGTTAAGTACAGAACAGTTATAACGAATACTGCAGTTCACATATCCGGACCCTAACAATGCCATTTTGATCACCTATATATAAGCCTATTAAGAAGATGAAATTAGTTTCGCGAGAAGGCAAAGATGTACTAATAAGGGCGAGTTACAAATAGGCGTTACATTTCCATATGATGAAGATCAAAGTCCTACTACTTCGAACTACAAACAACCTCTCGAAAGAACTTTAGAATGTAAGTTACAGAAAATTGGGAGATGAACCTGTAGTCCGATGACACTATCCTCTACCACCAAACAATTGCTTTCTGAGACGCCAAGTTTCTGACGAAAACCAAACCAAATGTCAAAAGAAGTATGATAAATGTTATAATACGCGGTATGAAAGTGCAAATATGTATAATACTAATCACCTTGGCAGCTGTAATGTATATTGAAGGATCAGGCTTTTTTTCTTTCACATCATCACCTGGAAATTACAATTACGCTATTCAAAGAGTCCTGTGCTGATACACATCTACTAACTAAAATCATGTAATCTTATGAGATAGTAGTAGTAGTTTCAAGACGAAATGGACCGTGTTCTATCATACAGCATTTCAATTTACGACAGCATAAATACGTGAAGTAGTTATGAAGTAGCATCATGTTCTTTTACAGAAATAGGTAGCATAAGTCATCAAAAGAAGTCCGGATAAAGATACCTGCAAGGAAGCAATCAAGACCATGGAACCGATCCTAAAAGAAAAAATTTGGACAAACAATTAACCTTGTTTCGACAAGAAATAGAACGAAAAGGAAACATGCTTCCACTTACAAGTCCTATAAGATTCTCAAGACACAGTACAACTGAACTTTTAGTTGCAGCAGAGCAGACAGCGAGCATCTTGCCCTGGAATACAATGGAAAAGGTGTTAATGCTAGGAACGGAACCAGGTAGGCCCAAGGGGTTCATTCGAACCCCCTTCAACGGAAAATTACACAGCAGAGTAAGAACTGCAGTTGTAAGGTAAATATCTTACAGCAGCCTTAGCCTCATCCATCAATCTTAAAACTCCTGGTCTCGGCTCAACCTGCCAAAAGCAACACCAAATCGTTTCGTAAATGAAAACTGGATATGCTACGAAATTCAAGCGATTTAAGCAGGAACAATGATGAATATAGATAATCTATCTTACAGTTCCAGATTTGATTATCTCTTTGTACCTCTCAGTCTTCCAATCCTACAAAAAAAATGGAAAGAATGCAAAGGGCATCGTCACCGACAAGAAATCATTTGAAAGGAAAGATACTAGTAATAATAGTAAGAACAACAAAGCAAATAAAGCAATCACATAGTTAAGCCTTGAACTAGTGACCCCTATCCATACCTTGTCGTTCGAAAACCTACTTCTAAGACTGCTTGTTGATTAGACTATAGTGTAAAACCAAAATCAATATTGTCTCATGAAAAACACATTTATTATCTCCATTTGCAAGTTTAGAGCTTAAAACAATCCGCCAATCTTCCTAGCTGCTGCATCCCCATCCCCTAGCTTCATACATTACTCAGTCAAACTTTGTTTAAGTTATGATCAAACAGTTCCGCGTCTCATTTCCCAGCCTCCCAAGCCTCCAAATCAGCCCTCAGAGTTCCACCTACCCCAGTTACCATCCTACTTGTGTTCAACTCTCCCTGCACACTATATTTCTCTGGTCCTTCCTAGTTTTTTCCTTTTTGATGAGCTATAACCTTTTATAAGATTATTTTTTATGTATATTAATAAGCATATGAGTCAAACATCAATTCACATAGCGGAAAGAATAAAGAAAATCAGATATAATACCTGAAGAGTATCAATCAGCTTGGCTCTATCGTTGTCATCCTCCGGAGAATGCTGAAAGATTGTTGAAGTAGGCCAACCATGCTCCTTAAAATACCTATCAAAACACTCGAAAAAACTCCATCAGTATATGATAAATGTTAGAAAAATGTGAACAAAATCTCATCTAAAAAGTCCGCGTAATGATTTGATCTAATCTATATTGCCATTAAAGCCTATTCCGCGTCATTTAACAACTTGTTTGGATGGTTACTACGTATCATTTCATAATATATCTTCTCAAATTTTCAAGTTTAAACTTCATAAATCTACAGGACTTCAACAGTCAAAAATATTGAGAAGAAAAATAGATAATACCATCGCATTTTGGGTTTTCCACCTCCAATTTGATTCTGTAGCACATCATAGAACTCAAGGCTCCAATTCAGCGGCTCGTCGTCATCAGAAGGGCATCGCACATTGAAATGAGAGAAAGCATCGTTATACGCTTGGCGATGAAGATGCTCGGATTCCAAAATTACGCCATCGCAATCGAATATCAAAGCTTCTAATGCTCTCGTTGAAGAAGAGGAAGCTGAAATTGATAGCGATTTCGAAGGAAGAGTTCTTCGGAATGTTGTAACTGAAGGAGAGAAGAAAAGTGAATTGCGAGAACAGAATGAGTATTGCGAATTTGGTGGAGAGATAAGTAGGTTAATGGAAGACGCCATTGTTGTAGCTGTAAACTGGAGCTTTGTGTGAAGCTTTTTTGGTTATGGCGATTGGCGGGGGATTTGATTTGTGTGGTAGTTAAGCAAATGGGGATTTTTGCATAAGTAGCCAATTTTTGTGCCTTTACTTAATAGCCTAATCCATGAAAATTAGCCGAGGCCGATCCAAAGTTTTGAAGTGTATGAGTTGCTACTAAAATAATAATTGAGTTTATAGATTTCTTAAAATAAATACAAGATATGAAGAGTTTTGTACATCTTTAAACACAATTACACAAACACTAATTTATTTTCAACGAAAATCTATCTAAGAGATTGAATGATAATAAAATAAATCTCTGTTTAATGTAAGACAATGTTAATACTTGTAGTGAATAACTATGAAATCAATCAAAAGTAGTCTTTGATCTCTAGGTTCTCGTGAGCACATACCTCAAGGGTTATATACGTCTGAAAATTAGGTAGAATGGCTAATTTTTCAAGCTTGATATAAGTTTTTAGTCCCACTAAAATACGGGAAAGAATACCGTCACTAAAAACACAAAAAAAAGCTTATGAAGATTTGAACTCCGTAAATAATTTATTGGGTTTGAATATGAAGTTTGAAAAACTAGCAAAAATTTATAACGCATTGAATCATCACTTAAATTTCACTTATCAATTCTTTGAAATTCAATATCGTTCTGTATTTTAATAAAGACATTCTTTTATCTAATTATTTTCACGTATCAAAAGAATAATAAAACAACAATATCCTTTAAAATAATAATTAATATTAGATAATAGGAGCTAAAACATAACAATATCAGATAATAATCTTAATAGTTTAGTTGACTGGTCACCTAATCTTTCATTTTATTAACGAAGATTTCGATTATCCACCTCGTAATATTCCTATGTTGAATTAAACAAAGCCCATTGGACTCGGATTCCATTTGCTCCGAATTTTTCTCTTTATTTTGAGCCACACAACAAAACCAATTCATTTTCCCCCAATTCTTCTCAATCTAGGTATACAGATTCTGTGCTCAAATTCAAAACCTTCAAGAGCGAAAATGAATGGCAGAGATGAAGAAAAGGGTTTAATATGGAAGCTACCGATAGTTAAATCAAAGCATTTAGGGAAAATTGGACCTGGTTTCGGAATCGGCGTTGGTTGTGGTGTTGGTATCGGAATTGGCCTTATCGGAGGCACTGGTTTTGGTCCGGGACTTCCTGGATTGCAGCTGGGTTTTGGATTAGGTGCTGGTTGTGGAATTGGTATTGGTTTTGGTTATGCAGTTGGAAGAGGTTATGCTTATGATGATAATCGGAGATACTCTAACGCCGGTAACGTTTTCAATCGGCCGGCGAGTTTTCCGAATCATGATGAAGTAGGTCAATTGCTTGATGAGATTGTTACGAATACTAAGAAATTGATCAAAACAACTACACAAGAGTTAGATAAGTGGAGAAGATCTTAATTGTGTGCTGTTATGGGCTAAGTTGCGTGGACACTTCACTTTCAATGTCGCACCGTGTCGGATACTCCTAGAATACACTATTTTTGGTGAATCCGACACACACCCGTGACATTTTTGAATAGTCCGAGCAACCTATGGGTAAGTTTCTGCTCCTTTGAAAATGGATGTGTCATTTGCTCTACTCATAAAATTAGCTTAGCTTCTTCTTCTTGTATGGATACAAGAAATATCTCGTGTTTGGTACCGAAGTAAAAAATATTATATTATGTTAAAGATGTTTGTGTATAATTTAGACGAATATTATGTATGATGGACGGTGGGAGTAGGGTAGGGGTGTTCGAGGGTATTCGAACTAAAGGATCAGCAACACTAAAAGAGTCTTAAGCATTCATCAAGAGCCATTAGACCAGTCAGAACATTTGTTCACGAAATGCTCTATGTTAATTTTATACAGATGCTTCTTAATTTCTATATATATATATATATATTTCAATACGAGGTTAATGGGTGTTCGAGCACTCTAGGTTGGTCCGCCCCTGGTTATTTTGTGGAATAAGGGTGAAGATGGTTTGTGTGAGAGTGGAAGGACGTAATCAATGCAGAATATTACTTTGTGATTTGTAAAGTTTATTTTTCATACTTTTTAGTTAGCGAATAATGCTATACTTTTACAATTGAGGTTTAAAGAGGAAGGTTTAGAAAGGGAGAACGTGAGTAAATCTTATCTTTATCGAATAAAGAAATTGTTTTTGATAGATATGAAGAGAAAACAAATAATGTAAAGAGGGAGTTGTTCGGACGATAAATATTCTTTATCTCTAACTACTTCTTCTATTTTAAAAACAATGACCTTCTTTCCTAAATAGTTTGTTTAAAAAGGAATTACCTCTTTTTTTTTTGTAACATTTTAATTTCAATTTTTCACGTGGCATGTTTAAGGTCACAAAATTAAAGGACAATTTTGTACATTTGACATAACTTTAATTTAGGACCACAAGATTCAAAAGTCTTCTTTATTTACTTAAACTCCGTGTCAAGTCAAATCAGGTCATTCTTTGTAAAACTAAGGGAGTATAAAGTTATGATTTCGAGTCACCAAGAAAATAAAAATGATGAAAGTTGTGCATAGGATGGTTGTTCAAAATTGAATCGAGAATAAGTTATTGGTTTATCAATAATGTATTATTTGGTTTAGTAGTTTTGATTTTTTTTATATCAGGTTATCAGATCTTAATGGTTATTAAGATCTTTTTAATTGGCTAACTAATAACTCGATAGTAAATTAAATAATTATATTTGTGCCATTTTGTATATAAAGTCTTTGACTTAGTGTTTGATTTTCTACTTTTATGTCGAGTTGTCTCAAACTCTTGATTATTCTATAATGTAAAAGTGTTTGCTTTGGAACAAGATGTAACTTGTAAACTCATGTGTACGGTTCAATTGATTTGTCACCTTGTTTTTAAGTGATTTCTCATGATTTTTTGTGTGTAAAATCTTAATGATTAAAAACCGATAACTGAATGATAACGATCAATAACCAATTAGCTAATATCTTAATGATTTTATAATATTTTAACATTTCTAAAAATCAATACCTAATAAGTTAAATTGATAAACTTTACAACCAAACCGATCGATACACAATCTTACGGGTTAAGAAAAAGAGAGAGAGAAGAATTGTAGTAGCATAATGGAATAACTTTTTTTGCTATGGAAAAGTTTACTGAAGATTCTCTCGTTCAAACTTTAAAAAAAAAAAAAAACAAACAAATTAAATTCCGAAAGTCTAACCCTGATGTATTTCTTCTATTTCAATTTATTTGATCTATTTCAATTCAACACAAAATTTTAAAAAATATATAAAATTTTATAATTTTATGAACTTAAATTAAAAATGCGACCATCATAGCAGAAGTACTGCAACATTAAATCAACACTGTGAAAAAGGTTATGTACAACATCAATGTATTAATATCAAAATTTGTACACCATACTAAATGCTTCTAACAGCCTCATTAAATATATCTTGTCTCTAAAAACAAAACAAAAACCACAAGGGACCAAATTTATTGATATCAAAATTCCTTCAAAAATAAATTCAAATAATACATACATACATACCATCCATCCACGTGTTAAATATAAATCACACTACTAATAGAAAAAAATAAATCAAAATTCACAAGTTGATCTGAACAATACGATTATTACCAAACTAAGGATTGTAAAAGTGGTCTTCACATCTACATTTCCATTCAAGTGGCTTATAATTCGAGTACCTATTAGATCCGATTGATGGTGATGATGAGTCAAAATATTCCATAGCCATATTTTTACCTCGACTCGGACTCGATTCAACTCGATGATGACTCGGTGTCGTTGGCACTTGTGCCGCCATGCATGGGTGGCATTGGTTACACTTGTTGTAACAACTTGGTGGCATCGACCCTAACCTTGTTTTCTCTTCCATTAACAAATCCTAAAAAACAAAAAACTAATAATTAAAAATTCAACTCCATAACATAATAGTGTATATTTACATGCAAAGTCAACTTGTATTATTATAACTAATAAACTATACGTATGCTAATTTTTTAAACTAATATTGGGACACTACTATAAAACATGAATTTCTAATGGACGTTCCAACAAAAATTGACTCATCGTTAAGGAAATTTGTAGGGAACATTTCCGATAAGTCAATTTTCGACGAATTTCATAGGAAAGAAGAGAATTTACCTTAGTAGAATCTTGGAGTTTATGTTTATGATGATATAAACAATAAGAAGGAGAGAATAGGATAAGAAGGAAGAAAAAAAAGACAATAATTGTGGATTTGATAGAAAAATATAATGAGAAAATTGAAGTGTTACTCAAAATCATGGTAGCATTTTTTTTTCACTTTATATATAAAAATAAATTCACATAAAAAAGAAAAAAATCAAAGTTTTGTATTTTTAGAATTAGAAGAAAGAGTAGGAAGAGAGAAAAATGGGAAGAAATGAAATGAAATGAGAGATGGAAGAAAGTAAGAAGAAACTAGTGATATAATATATGAATTTTATTATATTTTTTTCTTTATTATTGTTATTTTTAGTGATGTGGGGAAAAAACAGAGAGTGAAAACAACAAGTCAAGGAAAAAGGAGAGACAGAAATAGAGGGAGAATTGGTGCAGAAAAAAGGTGGAAAAAGCTTTTTTACATTATTGAGGGCTTCACTTGATATAAATCGATACAACGTTTATTCAGATTTCAAGTTAGATACATATAGGAGTATTAAATATATTAGGTATATATATTTTCATACCAAATATATTATGTAATACAAATACGTAGGAAGAGAGAGGTGAGTAAGAGAGAAGAGGGGCGAGTGACATAGCAGAGAGGTGAGCGAGAAAGTCAGTATATCCTAGATATATACGAATCATACTTAAATATAGTCTATCTAAATAGATTACAATTAATTTAACCCACATGTATCCAAAATACATGCATTTGAGTGTGTCACTTACTGAAATAAATGTTATACATAAGGTAGTATTCGAAAACTACAGTTACAACACATAATTAGACTCTAAACTAATAAAATTTGTATGTGTTTAAATAGATTGATACAACAACAATATACTTGGTAAAAGTTTTATAAGTGAGGTTTGAAAGGACTGAAGTGTGCACAAATTCTATTGCTATTTTTGAGAAGGTACACAAATTATTTTTTATAGACCTTCGACTCAGAAACAGGTTTAAAGGTGATAGACAAATTAGTAAATGGAAAAAATAGAAATAAATCTAAAACTAAAAACATTTTTTTTATTTTCTTTTATTTCTGGTAGACTATATAGCTAGTCAGTAAACTGTAATATATGACGTGAGAACTAAGACTTGTGTAATCAATACATTTTTCTATATTTGCTTTTCTGAAGCTAATTCTCTCCCTATCTTAATTTGTTTAAAAAAAAAAAAAAAACATCTCATAGATTCTAATTTTTTGAAGTTGAAAAATGATACTATAATTTGAAAGTTTAAAATATCGTGTTTGAACATGTATTTTACATGAAACTCAAAATTTCGTAAGTGGATTCATTAAAGAAAAATCAAAAAATCAATCTAATATAGTACTATAACTAAATAATATTTTACATTGAAGAAGATCTCTTAGTTACAATTAAAGTGCATGACAACAACATAACATATTGAATGTGACTTCACAAGTAAGATCTGAACATGATGGAATATATATACAGATTTTACCCTTATCTAGGACGACTTCGATAAATTCTCAACTAAGAAAACTTAACAATATATTAAAATGCAAATGGCTATAATTTCATCAAATAGGGTTTCAAACAAATGTTTTAAAAAATAGCACTTAATTAAAAGACACATAACATGTAATAAGAAAAAATATTGATAGTTCCAATATTTTGCAAAGAGTGACCATAAAATAGTGACAGTTCAAAGAGAAGTGTCAACATCCCCTTCCCTAAAAAGGGATTTTAATCAGTCAATAAAGGAGCTAGCTACTACTATTATTTATTTATTTTAAATGTGGTCACTTTCTGCAAAAACACAGAGAATAGTACTTTTAAAAATGGTCCATATAATTAATTAAAGATAATTAATTGACATATATTTAAGAAGATTGAATGATTTGTGACATGCTATAGTAACCTAATTCTGAAAAACCTAAGCCCTAATTTAATAGGAGTCTATGAAAATGGTGTAGCTTTTTAGAGTAGTGTCTAATTTGACTTGTAACTTCATGTGTTGGAAGGGACAATTTGCTATAGTAGTGGTTATCCTTTCAAGTTTCATCTTGTTTGCTTATTGGACTTTTTTTAGAAAAATATTAGTAGTGGTAGGCTATTACCTAAAGTTTATTGACTCGATTAATTTAGATAGGTGTTGTATATGACTTATTAAAGAGGAAGTGTGTTCTTTGCTTGGAGTTTCTCTATTCTCGAACTTCATAACACGACCCGCCTCGAGACTCGATCTGTGACCTAACCATGTGATCTAACGCTCATCAGGTCTTCCTAAACCTAGGACCTGACCTTGAATTTTTCAACCCGAACCCCGACCTGAGACTCGTTCTTGAATTGAAACAGGGCCAAAGCCCATCAAGATAGGGTTGGTGTTAGGTTTAGGTCTTGGAGTTGGGTCTCTGGATCAAGTTCATGTCTTGGGGTAGGGCCTAGTGTTGGGGTTGGCTCTCGGGTGGAGGTCAAGTCAAGGTTGGGTCTCGAGGTCGGGGTTAGGATCTCAAGCTCAATCTTGGTATCGAGTTTGGTCTTAAGTCTCAAGTCGGATCTTAGGTTAGGGTTAGGATTGTGTCCGAGGTCGGTCTTGGGTTGGCATCAAACTATAAGGGTGAGGTCCTGCATTGGGTCGTTACATGGGTTAGGGTCTAGAGTTATAGTGTTTGTTTAGATTATATACCTAAATCCCCTTGGGACTATATATTTTTCCTTTATTACTGAACACAAGAAAATAACTTGAAAAAATACTTATTTTCTAGAAAAACACTTTTTGTGGAAATTTTTTTATCTTCCTTCGTATCGACCATTGTCTAATATAATTTAAAACAAAAACTAACTATTATAGTATATATTTTTTAATACAAAACTCAAATTGGTTTAGTTTCTAACATCAATGTGCTTTAGGGAAAAGTGTATGAAAAATACTTTAATTTTGGACGAAATTGTTGTTACGATATCAAACTTTATGGAAGATCTTTTACCCACTGTACTATTTAATAGTGTATTTTAAATGTATATATGTGTCCATGTGAACACATTATTTTTTATAATGATGCAATATTTATGATGTCCATGTGGGCACATATATACTTTTAAAATACACTATTAAATAGTGCAAGGAGGTAAAAGGTCATTTCCAAAATTCAATATTGTTACATCAATTTCGGATATATTTCAGACCTTTTTTTTCATTTATTTAGAAAGATTATAACTTAATTAAATAATATTCAATTTTCAAGTATCTTGATTTATTTTTTATTGTTGGATTCACCTAAGTAAAGTTTCACAAAGATACAACCAAATATATGCCAAATATCAATGACAAGACATGACATCGGCCTAAAATAAATTTGAGAATGATGTTACGTTGTATTATTTCACGTACATGTCATAATGCATATATTCCTACCCATTATTTCTAGGTCAACTGTGCTGAATAAATTATTCATTTCACTGTGACGTTTTTATTAAAAGGTGAACGATAAATGCGAGTTAAAGAGAGAAAAAAGACTTCTAGGTTGATCAGGTTCGTAAGAAGGGGTGCAGTTGTACACACATGAACACTTTAGAAAGTGTAGCACAAATTCATATGATACTCCCATTTTTCAACTCGATCGAAGAGACAAATTTGTGAGGTATGTTACTATGAGCATGTAATAATTGAACCAACTAAAGCAACACGAGATCGATTTCACTTACTTAAATATTTTCATAGTCTCTTTTTTTTTTTCAAATTTAACTCATAATAAAATTTACAATATTTTTCAAACAACAAAGATTATAACATGTTGGTTGAAATTAATTATTTCTTTTTGTGAATACTCAAAACAAATCATTTCCCTACTATTAAGAACATCATAGGCCCATTCATAATCTGTGAAATGGGTTGGGCTCTAAATTTTGTTAGGCCCATATAGTAGTGGACCCATTTGGTGGCCCAAAAGAAAAGTACCAAATAATCAGCCCATTAACTTAAGGAAGCCCAAAATATTATCTGGCCCACCACAAACAGTATGCCTGTCTCATACCTATATATTAGAAGTTTAATTTTAGACTCGCAAATCTAAATTTAATTGCTAAACTTACAAATATTATAACCTTTGTTAGATATATTCTCGTTGATATCGTCTTCTCTCATCGTTAAAATCGATGCAAGGCATTCAACTAGAAGGAGTGAACGTTAGGCACGAATAAAAGACGTGTACCTAATAGGTTAGTGGATGTCTAAAAGAACTACTAGATGCTCATTCTTGCATATAAATATATTTTCTTTTGCTTCTCAAACATTTTATTTTATTTAATAAATAAATTAAGAATTTTTAATAATCATATTCTTTTAGCAGACAATGCAGAATCTACTTTAAAAAGTCTTTGGAATAATATGAAACAACTTGTCATTATTTGGCAAATAACTCGAATTCTCAAATACATGAAAAAATTAGTATTTGGACCAAATCTCATTATTTGGGAACTTTTAAAAATTTAAATTCTACACCAAATTTTTGCATTTGCAGTGGCGGAGCCAGTATTTTTAATAAGGGAGTTCAAAATCTGAAAAAATATATACACGAAGTAGCCGAAGGATGTTCGACATCTACTATATATATACCTAAAAAGTTATTTTAATCATGTATAAATTAATATAATTTTTCGTCGAATGGGATTTCGGATGAACCTTTTAACTATAATGTCATGGACACTACTTGTTATTTGTTGCAACGAAGATCCAATAGATTTGTTGTGGAAGTATTGATAGTTTTTAAAACTTATGGGTATAAATCATATTTCTTAAAAAAGTGAAATGTTTTCCAAATACTATGATCAATCACATGGTGAAATTTCATCCAAATTTTCACTCAAATAATATTTGCCAAAAATATTTGGGAATCTATGATCGAACGCTAGCCAAGAATGGAAAAAAATGGGAAATCCAAATAAACTAACATTTAAATAAAGTTTTAAATTTCAATATATTTTAAACAGTATGCCAATTTTATTTGTGAATAATAATATAAAACTTTAATTCAGCCAAAGTTCAATAGGTATGAATTAATTGAAATAGGGTTGTACCATGAAATGACAGCCTACTAAAAGATCACTACAAGGAGTACAAAAATTTCTGATGTATCATGTGTGGTGTTTTAGTAACACTATACTGTTCTGTTCTTCTTTATTTTTTAATTATTCGTTCGATGTTCGATATTTTATTGATAATTTGATTTCAGATTCTGAACTAACATCGTTTATTAGTTAAAATAGAAGAATTATATTCATCTCATTACACTCCTAATTTTAACATGTACGCTCTTAATTCCAAAAAAAAAAGTTTGTTGGAATTAAATGATTTTAAGAAGTTGGAGTAATATGTATTAACTATATGATTAAATGAATATAAATTTATGTGTTTTATGTATATAAATATTGAACGTGGTAAGTATTTATCATAAGAATTAAGAATGTGTTTAGATATTTTGTTACACCTGATATTGATATCAAACTGTTTCAATTCACTATGATGATTACTTAATTATAATTAAGAAAGTAATCTTTTTTAGGATCATGTACTATATATTTGACATGAAAATTGAATGCGACATATTTGCAATATCGAGCTTACCCGATGACATGATTTTAAATAAAAGATTATGAAATCGAAGATTATAATAAAAAATTAGGTAGATAATTAAGTACTTTTTTCCTTTCTCGTGGAAGAGACATGATAATAGTTTAAGGGAAAAAGGATAAATATACCCCCGAATTATCGTAAATGGTATGCAGATACCCTCCGTCATACTTTTGGGACATTAGTTCCCCTGTCGTCCAAAAACTAGAGCATATATACCCTTTATACTAACAGACAAACACGTTTCATAATCTTATCCATCGACCCGACATTTATTAAATATTAAATCGACGAATAAGATTGTGACACGTATCCCTGTTTAGTCTTTTGTTAGAGTGAAAGGTATATATGCTCTAGTTTTTGGACGGCAAGGACATCAATGTCCCAAAAATATGACGGATGATATCTGCATACCATTTACGATAGTTCGGGGTATATTTATCCTTTTTTCCATAGTTTAATTTGAAATATACCTTACATGTCCCTTCTTTTTCATTTTAGTATTATTATTACTTTTTTACTATCTTATTTTTTATTTTTGTTATTAAATGTTATTTTTATTTTGATTATAATTATTTTATTATTTTTGTGTGCATTTTTTTTTTATTTTCAACATAACTTTTTAACTACTATATTTCCTTTTCAAATATGCTTTTTGTGTGTCTCTTAATTATTTTCAACATAACTTTTTAACTACTAAATTTCCTTTTTAAATCTGCTTTAAAAGTCTTTTACTTGAACTAAGAATTACACGATAAAAATAAGATCTATATACATACGATGTTCGGGGAACGTTAACAAATCCCACAACAAAAAAGATTAACTTTTTAGAGTCACAATCAATGTTTCAGCTTTATTATCAGTATACATAACTACTCTTTTTCCCACACAGTTTCTTAACTCACTTCCACACTCAATGCACAAACCAAACATAGAATTGATAAAGAAAGAAAAAAGAAGATACAACCATCTAGTAAGTAATTAATGAAGTGAGAAGGGGAGGTTCGATATTCGATTTGATATTTATAAAGTTTGATTTTGATAATTTAATAATGTAATAATTAATATAAATATTAAATATTAAATTTTGAAAGTTTGATATGATATTATAAATAAAATTTTAATACGATAATTGTATAATGGGAAAAAATAATATATTTATAATTTGGAGTAAAACATTTGCCCTGTTAGCTTTTGAAAAAGTCACATGCTCCTAACATTATGAATTGGACGTCGTAAATCAATCAAAAAATTTAAATCACTCATTAATGTTACTCGATCATATGTTAATGCTGTTGTTGTTATTATTAATATTATTATTATTAGGAAAAATGGTAAAAAATGCCCTTAAACTATGTGAAAGAAATAAAAATGTCATCCGTTTATCGTTTGGCTCAAAAATGTCATTATCGTCAATACTTTGGTTCAAAAATGCCCCTGTAGTCAATACTTTGGTCCAAAATTACCCCTATAGTTACTATATGGTCAAAAATGCCATTTTTCGAATACATATATTATTTTTTTCCTTTTTAAACACATCTTGTTCATAATTTAAATATTATTAAAAAATCATGTTCTTGTTTTCTTTCTTTTAAAATCACTTTAAAAAATAAAAAATGTAAGAAATATTTTTTTCTTCTTAATCTCATTTTATCAATTAAAATAAAATAATTTCATATACCCTTTCGACATATTATATATGTCATATATATAAGATCATAGTATATCCATCATTGATTTATATTTATATAACGATAAAAAAAAATTATAATATTTTTTTTATTAAAATAAGAATTTTATTTTTATTTTTTTTATTTTCTGCATTGAAGTAAGATAAACATTTGCTAATTTTAAAAAATATTATTAGAAAAAAATTGTGTTAAAAAGATAATAAACTATATATTTATTTGAAAGATGAGTATTTTTTACCTACTCCCTCCGTCCCTATTTACTTGTCCATATTTCCTTTTTTAGTTGTCCCTATTTAGTTGTCCATTTTGACAAATCAAGAAAGGACAACAAATTTTTTCCTATTATGCCCTTATTTACACTTCTTGAAAATTGTAAAAGTGTATGTTGTTTCCCTCCAATTTATTTCACTTGAATTCAAATAAGTGTTTGTAATTTTAAAGTGAAAAGTTGTCATAAGGGTAAAATTGTAACTTCACTGTGCTAATCATTGTTGCCTTAATCTGTGTGCCATTTCTAAAGTGGATAACTAAAAAGGGACGGAGGGAGTATTAAATAACAATGAGGACTTTTTTGGACCAAAGTATTAACAGTAAAGACATTTTTGGACCAAACTATAAACGGAAGACATTTTTGTTCTTTTCTCATAGTTTAAGGGTATTTTTGACCCTTTTCCATTATTGTTGTTGTTGTATATGACATGACCATTATTTATCATAAATAAAAGACAAATTTTTTAAAGGTAACATTTGATATTTGATTTAATATTTTTAAAGTGTGATAGTAGCTATTAAAGACAAATCACTCATTAATGTTATCCGGTCATATGTTAATGTTGTTATTATTATTATTAGTATATATGAAAAAGAAATAGGGAAAATGCATAGATTTCCATTAAACTTGTGTCGAAAAGTCAGTTACACACTTAAATTACCATGACGATTTATTACACACCTATGTTATTTAAAAGTGAATTTAATACCACCCTGCTATGTGCAACACCACTTTCATAGTATGTGGTGTATTACACTCGCTCCCACATCAGTGCTACGTCAGAAATTGTATTTTTTAATATCTTTTTTACTTTCTTTTCTTTATTAGTTAACTCTTATTTTATTAATTATATTTTAAACTAATTAATTCCTAATCAATTATTAAAAATCTCTAATAATTATATCTTCTTCATTGCAAAATGGTAAAGAAGAGGCTTTTAGCAATGACCGCCAAGGAAATTGCCCGCAATCTAGAGTTGATTCGTGGAGTGAAAGGATTCTTCCATTCCAAAATGTATCCATAAAAAGGTTGCTTCAGTTTCTTCCATTGATTGGCCATGAAAACTAAGCTTTCATTGTTATTTGTTGCGGCTTGTAGTTGTATTAGGTATACATTTTTTGTTATTTTTTCATGTTCTTCCCATTTTCAATCGATCACTCAATACTCAAAAACGTCCACCGAAGCCTCACCGATTGAAACCTCCCAAATTCTTACTCCTTTTGGAAGTTATTTATTTCTTGGTTGCTTCTTGTTATTGGTTTATTTTAAGCTTAATGGGGTGTGAAGAAGATGAGGAGGGTGGGGTGTGAAGAAGAGATGTGGGGATGGGGGTTTATAAGAAATATTTTAATTTTTTTTAATTTTTTAATTTTAATAACTATCTGATGCGCATGTTTTTTTTTAATTATTATTATTTTTCCATGTCAGCTTTAGGGGTAAATAAATTCACTTTTAAATAGCAGAGGTGTGTAATAGATCGTCATGATAGTTTAAGCGTGTAACTGACATTTCGGTACAAATTCAGGGGAAATCTATGCCTTTTCCCAAGAAAAATATATGACATGACAATTGTTATGATAAATAAAAGATAATTTTTTTAAAGGTAATCTTTGATATTTGATTCGATATTTTTAAAGTATGATAGTCATTATTAAATGTAGATATTTAAGCATTTTTTAGTTTTGAGTAAAATTTTAAAACTTAATTCTAAGTCAAAATAATAAATAAGCTAAAACCTAAAAATCAAAAGCTAATTTAAATAGACTATAACTATTGTACTTTGAATATCTGACCGGTTAATAAATCAAACTTAGTATGATAAATTCTAATTAATTTGATTCGATAATTTATAATCAAATTAAAATACAAAAAATTAGTAACTCATTTAATTTTTAACTAACTAATACAAGTTGCCGTAAAAATAATTGAAGTACTTATAAAATCTGTCCAAATACAAGAAAAGACAAAAATAAAGGAGGGAAAAAAGTAATATCTTTACTAGTACTATGCTCTTTTTACATTCAAGCTGCTGTAATAATTGATCTTAAAATATTTTTTTCGTTTTAAATTTATCTGATATAATTTATCTAAGTATGAAATTACAAAAAAATAATATTTTTTAATAATATTTCAAAATAAATAATTTCTTTAATAGAAAAATATATCTTTGTGGATATTTTTTGCCAAATAGATCTAATATGAGTAAAATATTAATAATGTCTTTTAAGATTCATCAAATTAGATAATGTGTCTCTTTTTTTTTTAAGAAAGACCAAAAAAATGATATCAATAAATTGGAAAAAAAGAAATAATAATCTGTCTTTACTCTTTTTATGTAAGTTAAGAATTTATTGTAATTTTATTTTTATTTTACACGAGTAAGATTGCCGTTTATATACATAAAGTACTATGTAAATATTAACTTGTAAAATTACATTGAGTATGTTATTTTATTATAATATTTTGTATAATTGTTTATATTTAGACTTAAATTTGATTCGAGACTTTTCTACTCAACTGACTTTTTAAATTATTACATTTATTATTGATGTTGCACTAGTCCATAGTATTTAATTTGGCATCTTATCAAGTGAAAATGACTGACTTTCAAGGAGGTACGCAACCAAATTCCAAAATATACCAAAAAGAAATGGTATACAATTAAGAGTCGTTTATTAGCGGGTTAGAGTTACGTAAATATTAGTATTAAAAATTATTTTTAAAAAATAAAAAATTATGTATTGTTTTATATAAACTTTCGTTATTCTTTTATTAATGGTTAATGTTTTATTCTATATAAAATAATATATAGATTTCTTAATAACTTGTACATATATTGTTATTTCATTTTTTATTTCGTAAACAATAATTATTTCTTATAACTTATACATATATAATAGTTATGAGACAACAACAACATATTCAATGAAATTTCATAAATGAGACCTGGAGATGATATAATATATGCAGACCTTACCACTACTTCTTGGAGATAGAGAGATTGTTTCGAAAGACCCTTAGTTCAGATACAATGAATTCAGGTACAAAGAAGAAGGACATAAAATAGTTATACGAGTTTCTAAATTACCAATATTAATTTCATATATAAATAACTTATCTCCTAACCTAATCAATAAACATGATATTTTAGTTAAGTAAAATTCAACATTTACCAAACTCACCTTCAAATCAATTACCAAACGGATACTTCTATTTCCTCAAACTTATTTTTTTTGTTTTTTCATCTGATGTTTTGTATTTATATTTAAGTTTGATTAAATTTGAATTTTATATCAATGTTTTTTTACATCAGGGATACAACAGTTTTTAACAAAAATAATTTTATATTCAGGAAAATGCGAACTCGAACATCTGATTAAGGATTAACAAATCCATTTGCTCAATCTTTTTTCAAACTTCACATGTTTATTTATTTATAAATTTATTATTTCTGTCTGAGTAATCAAAATCTTGTTTCCTTTTTGTTTCTCTTCTTGTTTCTTTCTTACATACTTTAGCTTCTCTCTTTTCTTTCTCTCAAAAACTTGCAACCCCACAAAAGCTAAAAAGGGTACTGAGGTGCTGAAGCTCCTCATATTACCCTTCATTTCAGGCGGATAAACCGGTGGTTTTTTCACAGATCCAAACTTTAGCTAATCTTTTTTGAGGTCTTGTCTCTTTTACTGACATGGGGTTTCTAATTTGTACATTTTCTTGAATGTTTGTGTTCTGAATGTTACATTTCAGCTGAGTTGCAGCAAGATTATTGGTTTTTTCAACAAGGGTGTTTGGGAAATTTCTTGAAATGACTTATCTTGAAAGATTTTACCTTTTGGGAAACTAGTAATTGTTGTGCTGGTGTAAAGAACTTAACTTTCTTGATTTGTGTATTGAGATTTATGTACAGCTGCAAAGAGGGTGGTTTTGAAATGAGTTTTTCTGAAAGATTTTAACTTTTAGGAAACTTATAGTAATTGTTGTGCTGGTGTAAAGGACTTGCCTTTCTTGATTTGTGTATTGAGATTTATGTACTGCTACAAAGAATTTTCCACAAGGGTGTTTGGGAAGATTAGAAATGACTTTTCTTGAAAGGTTTTACCTTTTGGGAAACTAATTGTTGTGTTGGTGTATAAAACTTACCTTTCTTGATTAATGTATTGAGATTTATGTAGTGCTGGAAGAATTTTCATAATGGTATTTGGGAAGCTTAGAAATGACTTTTCTTGAAAGGTTTTACCTTTTGAGAAACTAATTGTTGTGCTGGTGCAAAAAAAATAAAAAAATCCTTTCTTGATTTGTGTATTGGGATTTTTCAAAAGGTAAGGGTGTTTGGGAGTTTTGAAATGACTTTTCTTGAAAGATATCACCTTTTGGTATAGTAATTAAAACTGTTGTAGATTTTTTTTTTTTCCTCTTGATTTGTGTATATTGAGATTTCCAAAGTCTATTTGGTTTCATAAGGGTGTTTGGGAAGTCTTGAAATGACTTTTCTTGAAAGATTTTTTAACTTTTGTGAAAGTAATTTTTGCTAGTGTAATTTTTCTTTGAGATTTCCAAGATTTACTTGTTTATGGGGTTATTTAGAATTTTCATATAAGGATGTTTTGAGAAGTTTTGAAATGACTTTTCTTGGTTTTCTGGTTTTATTTAGATGTTTGTATCCTGATTTGAGCATTTCCATCAACAGGGTGTTGGTTAGTTTTGAGTGATGCTGATCTGTGTAGCCATTTGAATCTGTAGATTGTTTTGCTGGTGGCAATATGGTTGTGTAAAGGTATGTTCTTTATCTTTGTATGTTCTTGATACTTGATATTTTTCGTTAATTACTGTGTTTCTCTTGTAAAGATTGTGACTTTCTGTTGTTATGTTACCAATTTCATTTGTATGGATAAATCTCTTCTTTTGTGAGTATGGGGGTGTTTTTATCTTTTCAAGATTCAATTTTTATGGTTATTGTTAGCTCATTGAGTTGATTTTTCTTTGGTTTTGTACTAGATTGCTATGTTTTCACTACTTTTTCATCCTTTATACTATGTTGGGAAGATTTTGCGTGGATATAACTACTCCAGTCTTTTAGCTCCCGTTCGGCCATATATTTCGAAGTTGAAACTAGAAATTTGAGTTTTTGAAGTTGAATTGAAGTTTTGTGAGTGGAAGTTGGCCAGTTTTTGGAAACTTGAAAATATTTGAAGATTCAGATTTTCGAAATCTGATCAAATTTCACGGCCAAACAAATATTTGAAGAAGAAATTTCAAAATCTATGGTCAAACGCTAGCTTAGTAGCTAAATTCTTAAACTTGCTTGAATTCTCTTAGTTTTTGGTCATGTGTTTCAAATATGGAAATTTGGTATAACATAGGTGAATTGTATCATACTTTGTGAGCTGTGGAACGTCTGTTCTCAACGTTATTCATTATTATAGGAGAGAATCAAGAATTGAAATGGAAGAAGGATTCGAGTTTAGGCCGTGGGATGAATTGTTACCCGATGCACTCGGGCTAATATTTAGAAACCTTTCTCTTCAAGAGGTGCTAACTGTAGTTCCAAGGGTTTGCAAGTCATGGGGAAAAGCAGTAAAGGGACCTTATTGTTGGCAAGAGATTGACATTGAGGAATGGAGCAAAAATCGCTGCCCTGAAAACCTTGATCGGATGCTTCGCTTGCTTATTCCAAGAAGCTGTGGTTCCCTTCGTAAACTCTGTGTCTCTGGTCTCTCGGACAAATCGAGCTTCGAATTCATTGCAAACAAGTTAGTATATCATCTTATTGCAGTTATATATACATCATTGAATATAGACATCAGTTAAAGATACTATGCCTCACGTAGATTGTAATAATGCATTATGTAGAAGTTCAATTTCTTTCAACTCATTTTGTATAAATTTACCGTGTCAATGTACTGGATATGAGTCTCCATAAGGAAAGACAAATCCTTGGATGATAACAAAAAGTACATTTTGAATTTTTTTTAAAAAAAAGAGGAAATATGGAAGTTCTATTGCATTCGAGTTTGTTGCTGATCTAATTGGAATTCAGTAGACTTGTCGTATAGCAATAAAGAACATGTCATTACTTTCTTATCCCCTCCCGTGTTTGTAAATATTTACTTGAAGTGAGCGTAAACTTCTCTGTTTTGGTTGCTAGTGCCAAATCTCTGCAGACATTGCGGTTGCCAAAGTGTGAATTAAGCGACTCCGTAGTGGAACAGGTTGCAGGAACATTTTCCAACATTACGTTTTTGGATGTAAGCTACTGCATAAAAATAGGTGCAAGAGCCCTGGAAGCCATTGGGAAGCATTGTAAATGTCTGACTGGTTTGCGTCGAACTATGCACCCACTCGAGGTTATCGACAAGCTCTCACAAGACGATGAAGCCCTTGCAATTGCTACATCGATGCCTAAGCTCAAACAACTGGAAATTGCTTACATGCTGGTTGGTACATTGAGCATATCAGAGGTTCTTCAGAACTGCAGGCAGCTCGAGCTGTTAGACGTAAGGGGTTGTTGGAATGTGAACCTTGATGAGAACTTTGTCAAGAAATTCAATAAGCTAAAGGTTGTCGGACCCCTTGTCGTGGATTACTATGATAAGAATGGCTGGGACAACTGCTCGGACTATTCAGGTTCTTCTGGTTATATACCATGGGACTTCGTGGCTGGTGACATTGATGATGACTTTGACGATGATGAGATGTCTGATGGCTACTGGGAAGACGAGGAACATGTGGAGGATGTGGAAATGTGGTTTTACGATGACTTAAATGCCGTGGATGCTGGATATGATTGGCCCCAATCTCCTTGAGGTTTGATGAACTAAGTTCTGATTCAATTTCCAGTAGTTTTTCGTATACTATATCTTGTATCTGCTAATGACTCTGCTTATACTACTATCTAAATGAAAGTTTGCTTGCTTTCGAAGATGTAAATGTGATTTCTGTGTTCATCAGATTATATGTACTCCGCGGAATCATATAATAAAAAGTTGTCATTGTATCAATTGATTGAGTTCAGCTATATACTTTTCAGCTTTCTCTTTGTTGTGTTCCTTGATGAATCCATAAACTTAACGCCTTATCAGGGCGATCTTAGTTGAAACACTCATCAGGATTGTCTCGAGTTGTTCCATACATTTTTCGTATGGGAAGCTGTTGTTGAACTCATGTTACTTTGATACGTTGCAAGGTGTTCTGCTATCGATCTTCCTTGTTCTATTATGTGTACATTGAATATATCACAATTTCAATGTCACAAGTCCATTTTTTACCTATGTTTGAAGTTCATCCATTCATCATCAATGGCTACAACTAATAGTAGAAAAATGAAAAAAGAGCTTGAATTTTGCTCTCTTGTGTGGGATTCTCAACTTTCATTAGCTTAGGCCAAAAGATATGTTGCTCTGACTCTTCAAAAATGTTGATAGACATGTCTGATCCTCTAAAACTAGTGCATTTTTTGAGTATATGTCGTTGGTGTAGCTAGTGGCGTAGTCAGGAATTTGGCTAAGGGTATGCAAAAGTAAATATGCTATCAAAGTAGCTAACCATTAAACTCGTACACCACAATTTCCTGACGAAGGATTTGCACTGGACCACCTAGGGGCTTCGCCCATGTGTGCAGCAATATTTTTGGAGTGTTCGAGCAATATCGACCAAAAGTACCTTGCTTTGGGAACCAAAAATCTCAGTGACACTTGATGAAGAAATAAAGCACTTAAAAGAAGACTATTTTGAGTTGGTAAAAAGAAAACAAAGGAAAAAGGTGGTTTCTCAACTAATCCCAACACCAAAAGGAAAACATAGAGAAAGTTAAAATCTAACTTTGGTATAGTGAAAGAAAGATATAATTGAGATGGAAATTTTTCCTCCCAATTCCACCAAGAAAAAAGCAAAAATTGACCAAAGTGAAAGAGTGAACTTAAAGCCAAAAATACCAACCAAATATTTGATATCTTAAGTTATTTTCATGGGCCCTCAAATGAGACATGCAAGGACAAACATGAAAAATAATACAATTGACTTTGTGTTAAAAAAAGCATGTCTACTTTTTTTTTTTTTTATGTTTACTTAATGGACCACACAACATCTTACATCTTATTGAAGTGTTAGCTTGACTTTTTGTTTTCAACATTTTATTATGTTAATGACACTTTTTTTTCGATGATCAAGAAATTCGTCTGGAGCTGAACGTAGTTTTTGAAACTGAAAATGATGAATCTTGACCCTCTATCTCTACTTTGACGTAATGCTGAAACTTGTGACTTAACTCTGTATAAGTTGACGATCAATGTAAATATTATCTAGCTATGATTAGAGAAAAAAATGAATACAAAGAAGTGATATAACATATCCTGATTAATTTAGGATTAAGACATGGTTAATTATTGATTGATTGATCAAATGATATTTTTTTTGTCAATCTTATAATAATTAGTGATTGATGGGAAGGGAATAAAAGAACAAATTGGATTTTCTTTTTGGATGGAAAAAGGAATTTCTACATTTGGGAATCGAATGTAACTATCATATTATCCCAATTGATTCTTGGACTCACTTTATTCTCTTATTTATGCCACTTATCTCCTCCTTTGGTGTCATTTTTTATTCCGGTCGCGTTCGAATCAATTTACGCACATTTTATTTATTTCATTGAATATATGCTTTCTTTCGCTAGCACAAGTACCAGATACATCTGTCTATTAAGGCTTAAGCATCTTAGAAAAGAATCATCTAATACTTTTTTTTATCTCGAATTATATGAATCTTGAAATACTCCCTTTGTACTACAGTAATAATTTAATTTAAAATTAATGTGATAGCTGTATAGGACAGATTAAAACAGAAACTATAGGTCAATAATTTTTTGTATAAATTTTAGGAATCACATAGTTTTAATATGAAATTACAATCTATCCCTATTTAGTTTGTAATTACATTAATCCCTGAAAAAGTAAAACAAATCGGATACATAATATGTAGCTCGGATACATTATAAAATAGGCCGGATATATAATATGTAGCTCGAATACATTAAAAACTAGCTCAGATACATTATAAAATAATTTAGAATTATGAGAGAAATAAGGAATTTTAAAGGTTTTTAGAAATAGAAGGGAATATTAGAAATAAGGGAAACATAAGACGTGTATTTCAGTAATTTTTCCTAATTGGTATGGAGGGAGAAAATTTGTTTTGCTAAATAAAGATTAAGGCCAAAAACGAAACAAATACTACATGAAATTGACCATATTTCTAAATTATTAATAATTTTTGGCAAATATAGAATGTAAAATGCCCTTTATGATTAATTGACATGAATGGCCAACAATGACTTTATTTTTTTCATATTTTAATTTGAAAATCTCTTAAACAAACAATCTTTTATAGAAATGCATTTACTATTTATTTCCATCATGTATTTATAATTTACTTTATTTGTCATTTGATGTGAATGATGTGTATGTTGAACTGTTATTTTTGATAGATCATCGATTCAGGTAAATCATTACAAAATATGTTAGATCTTTAAAAAAAAAACCTCTTTTTTAATCATCATACACAAAAAGTTTTATAATAAATTATTAGATATTAAGGAATTGTCCGACCCTAAAATCAGGAATTATTGATAACATGTCTTTTCTATAGAAAAAGGGAATCTCTGTGGTCCAATAAAAGTGATGTGAATTATTCAATAATTGATTTCGATTTGCTTCGTAAAAAAGAAATATCAAAAGAAAAGTTACTAATTTCAACACTAATGTTGAATATAAATTAACCAACCAACCAATCCCTCAGGGTAAATACTCCATCTTTAATGAGAGATCTCGAGTCTGAGACTTCAAGTCTTGAATATGAAATTGTCTTTGTTAAAAAACACTTCACATTCATTGTGAAACATCCCATCACGAATCCTAATTCAAATTTAACCGACCTCAATGCGAATACCAGATGAAAAAAAATAAAATAACCAGTCTAGAAAAAGTGAATAAACCAATGTAAATATGAAACCATAGTCAATATTGGTGTGAATTATTGTCATTACACCCCCCCCCCCCCCCCCAAACAAAGTGATGTGAATTATTCAATAATCGAGATCGATTTGCTCCCCCCCCCCCCCCCCAACCCCCAACCCCCACAAACAAATAAGTCTCAAGTTTGAACATTAAATATGATATCTCCTTCGTTAAAAAGCATTTTACCCCATTGTGTACTTTTCCAACACGAATCTCAACTTAATCGATCTCAATGTGAATACCGAACACTAGATAGGAAAAAACTTTAAAAACTAAACCCCACCAAATTTCTATGAAAAGTTCTTTAATCAAAAGTCTTAAGTTTGAATATGACAAATTGCCCTTAGTCATAAATCTCATGTTTGAATTATGAATATGATATTGCCTTTATTAAAAAGTGTTTTAACTTCAATGTGTACCTTTTCAGCACGAATCCAAAACTAAATCGACCTCAATGTGAGTACCGAACACCAGATAGAAAAAAAAATAATAAAATAAACCAGTCTAGAAGAAGTGAATAAACCAATGTAAATGTGAAACCATTGTCAAAATTTCTATGAATTATTGTCATCACACATAGAAGTCAAACAAAAAAACATGAATTTTACAGAAATGGGGTGGCCACCCCATGCTAGAAAAAGGTGAAAAAAAGATTCCTTTTAATTGACTCATACTAAAGAAGAAGACAATAATTAAAAGCCCCACACCAAAAAAAAGATTTGTTTCAATACATTTGGTTTTTCTTTCTTGGCTTATTACTATTGCAGTATGTATAGCAGAAGCTGTACGTAAGACTCTGAAGATGCTTTTTTGATAAAATGCCAATTCATGTCAGATCTTCAAAGAATATTTTGCATAAAAACATAAATTTTACATCTTCACTCACATGTTGAGTGTCCTCATTTTCACACCAGCACCAGTGTTGTTCCCAAATCCAAATAAATAATGTACAACGACAATAACATATCCAGTATAGTTCCGTAAGAAGGGTCTCGGGAGGGTAGAGTGAACACAAACTTACCCTTATCTTGGGAGGTAGAGAGGTTGTTTCCGATAGAGAAAATGCATATCAAAACAGGTCAGAAATACCGGAAGTGAAGAAACCATGACAAAGCATTTTGTAACCTTGTACCATAATCTGTGTCCACCACAACGAAATAAGTAATGTACAACAGTGCAAGAAAACAACCCTTAAAAAGAAAAATTGTTCAAAATACCATAACTCCTAGTTTTAGAACATGAAGTAGCAATCTTTTTTCACCTTTTTTGATCAATAAACGTAATCTTTTTTGCTTCGGATGGTGGTGTCTAGGTCAGCTTGTCGTGCACCTTGACTATTCTACCGGGTACATGTTACAGGTACTTGGTGACTCCGTCGCCAAGGCTTAGGCAGAAGGGAGGAAGAAATGACCTAGTGTTTTTTTCTTTTTTGATTAAGAGTTGTAGAACATAAGTCACTCGTAGGATTACACTAGGTTTGTTGTTGTTTAGTTGTAGAACATAAAGTAATAATACTACCCAACTAGCTAATCAGACGTGAACCCCTCTTGGAGCGGAATGAGGGGTCAAGAGACAAATAGGGAGGCTTCTATGATGGTAAATGGGGAGGATTAGATGCTAACCTCCAGATTGTCTTTTTTTGTTTTCGTTTATGCAGATTTACGTTGTTTCAGCTGCCATTTTAGTGGTTTCTGGCTGGTAGGGCTTGACTGTTGTTGAGTATTCTGTGATGGCTTCGAATTCAAAACATCAGATCGATATAGTTCCTCGTCTTCAATAACAGAAGGTATACTCCATGTTCCAAGAGATGGACCTGACGTCTTCCCGCCTAACAATCAAAGGAAGATAGTTAAAATTTGGATAAATTCTAAAGGAATAAAGCAAAATCCTGATAATAAAGATCATAGGTTGAAGGGTCAAATAGTTGAAGGATTCGTAAAAAAAATTAATAGGCGAAAATATTACCTTCTTTAGTAGCTTCTTCACATCTCTTCTGATACTTCAGAGAGAGCTCGGGATCGAGAGCTTTCAAAAGACTATCATACTTCTCTTCAGCTTCAGTTATAACTTTTGCCTGGAATTCGCTTCAGTTAGCTTCTACATTGAGAAAAAAACAAATCTCGAGCATTCTTTCTTTCACGGTTCAAGTACTTATTGCAACAGTATGGTTAAATCTTAACAGTTAGCATCCCCTTGGAAGATTTAATCCGACATTTCTAAAACTAAATTGGTCAAATGTCCCCGACTCTCCTAAATACTTCACAAGTAGATGCTTTAATTGAAGGAAATACTAGAATATTTGATCGATAACAACATCCCAAATGCACTCTTCACGAACCAGTCATGGACATTAAAGTCCCTATAGAAGGAACAGAAGCTCCAAAACGGAATTTTTTTTTGAAGACTCAAACCTGCCCATGTTCATAGCATTTATCAGAACAAACACGGTTACTTACCAGCATGGTTGGTGCTGCAGAAGCCCCATAAATTCCATTGAACATGCGCAGAATATTGAAACTATTCTCTAACACATCGTCCTATGAAAAAGAAAAAGGAATAATCATCTTCCCGCATGAATGACTTGAGGGTAAACAAACCATTGAAATTAAATGATTCACCTCATAATCAAACCTGGCATCATCCAGTCATTTAAGATCATCCAGATTTATCACATCAAGAAAACCAGAGAACCCGCATTAATTGGGAAGCACAAAAACTTTTCTCTATCAGAATGGAAGTAATTAACATAATTTACCAGATACTTACAAGTCATCGGATATCTCCACAAGGAACTCCGATATTGTCAAAAATTCCATATGCATATCATTGACCTGCAGAACAGTATCAAAAGAAACACATGAACACAAAATCACAACATAAAAAGATTAACGCATATGACTAAAAGCATTGTCAACTTATCGTTGAGAAAACTATATACATGAAATCAAGAACACGAACTACAACGTAAAACAATTGATTACTACACTACTCATTAAGAAATTCTACTGGGAATACTATGCATGGAGTACTTCACAATTAGTAACTCTTCTTGCCTTTTGCCTACACACCACCCTCCCCAGACCCATTGGTGAGATTACACTTGCTGTTGTCATCTCAAGAACCAATAGTTTGATATGAAAATGGTAAATTATAAACAATTTTAGCAACTCTCAATATACTTCAATTTATAGAGGAGGAAAATTATATTGAACTTACATTTCAAAGATAAAGATATCAGAACGTTTCTAGTCAAAGCAAAATGTTAAAGAAACCAATGACCACTTCTTCCTAATGAGATATACCTTTTCATCTCTCAGTTGATACAACAGAAGATTCAGCACCCGGTAATCAAAGGACTTCAGATGAATTGCCTTCATGACATCTTCAACTGAAATCTGTTCACAGAATCATTGATCAAAACCATCCATGGAAATAAGATAGGGGCTCAGATAGGACATGAGTCACAGTTTAAAGGAAAGATCATAAGTCATAGCTAATCCTGCGACATAAAAATCAAAAGTACGCATTTCAGGCACTACAGGATTTCAGTTTTAAGTAATCTAGTAACTGAAACTGCTTTTTTTAACGTCCCGAAACACACGAAAGGATTATGACTCCATTGTTTAGTACACTTATCAAGACAATCTATCCCACAAATTTTCAGCTTTCGGTCACATAGGAACTTCGCCGACAATATGCTAGAATCCATAAAGGTATTTTATACAGCATGGATCTGGCAAATGAGTCTGTATATTGTATATGTCTTTCTAAGAATTGCTTTGACGCCCTAATTCATGCATAGGTTAGAATTATTACTCTAATTCATAACCTAATGAAAATCAAGTAAAGAAAAGACCACAATTAATGTCTGTAAGAGGTCCATGGCATTGGAATAATTAGATTCAAGAAGACTATCCCCCGATAAATCTTAATCAGAAAGGAATAGTAGATAAGAAACTTGTGAGAATTTGATCAATTTGTTCAGAATATGGAATCAATACCTCTTGTTTACTCCCAAGTGCATGACACAGCTTTCTCTCCAGAGACCAATATTCTGTTCCACTACTAAACTCTTCTCTTACCCTGAACAAAGTGAATAAACACTTAAAGGTCACAGCATAAGAACCACCTCACGCCATGGAAAGATGACCAGCAAAGTATCTATAGAGTATTTTACCCTAGAAAAGAACTACCTTTAGCACAAAAACAGAAATCAAACTTCAAAGAGCATATACACAAAATGAGGCAAAGAAAAAGGAGAAGAGAGAAAAAGATGTGTTGTAGACAGATTCTGCCCTCTTTCTTTTGTCATTCCTGTGCAATCACCTTCTTCTGAACTTTCTATAGGGAGGACTACACGGGTGAGTAAGCAAGGTAGACAAATGACTTATTGATTGATAAAAAAGAACAAAAAGGAAATGTAAACAGTACAATGGATGTAACAAAGACAACGGTACAAGAAAGAAGTCAGAAAGATATTCTATGAGTGAAATGGTCTTCAAAAGATTTTTTGGAGAAGTTGTCAGTGAAAGTGAAGTAAGCAAAGTTCTTATTAAAATATTCCTAAGGAGATAAATAATTCTAGCATGGTTTGGAGCTTCACAAACAGAATGGAAAAGGATGAAAAGGAAAATAGCTATATGAAGTTAGACCTGTCTGTCAAAAGCCCATGCTGCTGAAGTAAAATAGAAAGAGGTCTAAACGGATCATTGGTCATCATTCTCACATATGTAAGCTCCCAGCTTTCTTCCTGCACATAATAAAACACACAGAAATAAGGAATTGGATTCAACTATAAGCAAGTAAAAACTCAAATGTTCCTAAAATATTATTTATGAGAATCTTATGTGCCTGTAGTACTACCACACTGTATTCACGATATGACGATTGATCCTTCCTCACTGATGGCTGCAGCAGTTTCTCATTTAAATTATCCAACTGCATCAAGAAAGATATACGAATTAGAAAGAGGTTGGGATGTTTCCCTTCTTACCTACCCAAGGGGAAAGAAATAGATCTTTACCCTGTAGTATCCTTTTTACCCAAACAAAGCAAAGGGGGACAAAAGGAGTGAACAGCAGAGGAAAGAAGTCACGGTTGTTAATAAGGAAAGTATCTCCCGTCGAGAGCGATGCGTATTTTAACGAAATTCCATGATGTGTCATGTGCAACAAGATTTTATTGAAATGCTTCAACCCAAAATGATCAGCAGCCTGTCAATCTCCTTACCTGATAAATGTAACTTTCAGTAAATGAAAGTATCGGTAGGTATCTGAACATAGACTGAGGTTGGTGAGGATCCATTTTGTGAAACATAAAATAAGACCTGCACTGGCACACGAAACTAACATCAGCTTATTATTTCTACAAGGTCCTAGAGCAATAAAAAAACAGAAAACTTGGTCAGCCAACATCAATAATTTGATGCATGGTGTTAGAGAGAAAATAACCAGTCTTGCAAGTCAGCAAATATGCAGAATTTTCCAATATGATTTCAGAGTAAGGGCAATGGATGAATTTACAACAAGATGTTTGAGAAATTAAGCAAATTTGGACGACTGAAACACAAGAGTTTAACTCAAGAGTGAGAGTTAAGAATTGTAGTGGTTAAGAACATTACACCATTCTCAGTTCTTACAAGCTAGAAGGGGATAAATGACCTGCGGCAGGTATTATTAAGGTTAAGAACATAAGATCATTCTAAGTTATTCCAAGCTAGAAGGGTCTAGCATAAAAAAAGAAGAGAATTGCCTTCAATATATGCTTAAAAAGGTAGTCACCAATGCGAGAAGCCAGTTTGTTGGATTATCAATAATAGCTTACAGGGTAAAGTTCAAGTGCTCCTTTGGTTAAGGAATGTGAAGACATCAAGATGACTTACGGCAGTCATCCTGCCTATGGATGTAAAAGTGCAGGACAAGATGAATGAAATATTCTTCATTTCCATAGTTAATTTTCTTTTTCGTACAGTTCTTCTTATCAGATGTTGGTAAAAGGTTATTCTTGATTAGAATAAAAAAATAATGAGTACTTATCTTTTTTTCTTAGAAAGGTAATATTTTACTGGTTTTATTTATCCTTGATAATGCTATATATATCACTTATCAGCACTCATTTTTCCAGCAAGCTTCATACAATTCCTCCATTTCAACATTAATGCCTGGGATATTTTAGTCAGCTGTCTTTATTAATCTTTATCCCATTTAGCCAATATGAATGTAGGATAATTAGTAAGATGATATCCTTCACCTAGAGTCTCATCACGCATTTACCACAAATAGGACAAATATTTATTTGATGAAGACCCATTTGCTTTATCCTGTTCATCAACCCAATATGCACTACAGTTAAAGCCGCCATCTTTTCATTTGTCCACCTTTATTACTAAAATGAAGATAGTAACAAAGATGAGTTTGAAAACTACCAAATCACCCTATCTTAAGTCCTAGGCAGCATAACTTGTTCAGAGATGAGAACTACAATTGATACGACATCATAAGAAGTAGTGGAGTAATGTGAATCGAAAAAAAAGATGCTCCAACATGCAAACTACTTAGTCCTAGATTGATGAGATGTTCACTCGATAATCGAATATCAACTTGCCAAAAAGCTAATTACGCTGTTTTCCCCAACATACAAAAAGACAGCAAAAACCTTTGCGAATTTAATCATCAAAATCTTGTGTTGTTTGCCAGCAATATACAGAGACAGTCCAGAGACCAAAAATGGTATGATAAACAGCAATCCTTAAGATCCACAAGGAAAATAAATACTCACAAAATCTTCTAATGTAGAATTAGCTCGTTGCATAGCATCAAGTCCAATCATTGGCATATCTTCGGATCCCATTTTAGATGGATCCGGTATAATCTTATCACCACAATCAAGTGGACCGGTATTTACCATTTGTTCAACACCTGCAAGAAAGTTAAAGGTGGAAACAAGCTAATTCCCTCTGCTCGGGTAAAAAGAAAAAGCAAGCTAATTCCAGGAAAGACAATACACTTCTAACATGAATATAGGCGAACTGGAAAATCTCATATATTTTTATTACTTCTGAAATACCTCCAGCTGATATGACAAGTTTGTGGTATTTTGGCTCATCAGATTTCAAAGTATTTGACAACCCCGTCTCCCAATTCCCACTACGTTTTCTCATTTGTGCTCGTTTCATTAGCGAGTTATTAATGTAGGTTTATCATAAATCAACTATGATAGAAACCTCATGCTTCTGTAAGACATGACCAACTTTTTGAGAAATTATGGGGAGAAAGAGAGCAATAGATACAGATGTTAGGGGAAGGTCAAAGATTGACTTGTACTAGTAGCACCTGGAAATTGTAAGCAAATAAATTAACAAACTAATCCCATATTTGAACAAGATATGTGTCATGTTGTGTGGGAGATCACCAAGGAAAAGGTATCAAAAGCCCACCACATTTCCATAAAAGTACATCATTTAGCAAGTAAGATGGAAACAAAATGATCAGATCTTTTGAACTCCCCTTTTTTTTTGGCTTTTTGGATTAGTAAGTTTCAGCATCTAGTCAATACAAGTCCTTTTATCAAAATTCCAAGGAAGAATCAATTACACAAATAAAAGGAACCAAATCTCAAGGGACGAAACAAAGAGAAGAATAACCAAAGAAAATGTATTGTGCATGACTCTGTCATCACTTCTGTAGAACACACCTTGCTCACTAGCACACTGCAATGCTTCCTCAAGGAAAGCATGTGAAAACTGCCAAAGAAACAACATGTATGTTCACTGCAGCCTCTCACACAATTGAAAGAGCTTCTAAATTTCGATGCAAACCTTTGGCACATGGTCAATAATCAATTGGCACTTGGCACCAATGTCAAGTTCACAGCATCGCGATACCTTCAGTGATATATGAATAATATTAGAAAGTGACTAGAAAGTAGAGAACAACTCTTAGTGTACATCCTGATGTAGCAATACCCATATATACCAACCAATTCAAAATCAGTACAAAGGATCAAAGAAAAGAGAAACACAACCAATTGACTGTACCGCCAAATAATCAGCCCTGAAATATATCTGAAGGTATTAAAATGAAGGTTGCTCGTTGTTTAAGCCTTCTTTAGTTCTTTAGGGTTATAGGGTGAGAAGTAATTACTATTTCTCCTTCAGAGTCTTCATATTCCTCCCGCAGTCGGTAATTATCACTATCTACATCTTGAATTGATTTGAGTATGTATCAGTTATCCTAGCTCCATAATGATTTGGTAGCTTACAAACCGCGTACAAAAGCACTCTTCTGCTGAAGAGTTACAAAGTCAATAATAATCAATCATAGCTACCAAGTTAGCCACATTTGGGGGAAGAATATATAGGGTCACTCTGTGTGCAGCTAAAATGGAACCCATAACCTCAATTGCTCTTCTTCTATGAAATGGCCTCAAATGGGCAATAAGCAACATACCACGATCTTGGCTTACTAGATAACTTTCTTGGTGAAGGAGAAAGAGTTAAACAAGCTAAGAAAGTCTCATTGAAAGCAAGAACTCAAATTGTGACAAAGATTTTCACTAGAAGGGCTGAAGCTATTGGAGGTTACTTAGGCCTGCTATAACTTAATATCTAGCTGTAGAAGAAATGATCTCCCTGAAAACAGGAGGTTTTAGACATTAGTTCCCTTTACTTGATATTAAATTAGTAAAGTAACACCTAGCTAAAGGAGCCTGCTTTGGTGATCCTATAAGGAAGTGTTGCATAACTAAAAATAATAAAATGGTTTTAACGAGAACTCTGAGAGGGTGTAGAAATTTTGAACTCAGTACAAAGTAACCACATCAAAGCTCATTTCTTTATTCACTTTGCAACTCCCAAATCCCTTCTTCAGTTTTTGTTACTGTCACTGATTGTCAGCATGTCTCAAAACACATCAATCTTGTTCCTACTCCTAACAACAACCGCCTCAATCAAAAACTAATTGGGATAGGTTGTTTTAATTCTCTATATCCATTCCACTTCATTTGGACAAGTTTCATGCTAATACAAGAAAATACACACTCCCTCCATTCCAATTTGATTGTCTAGTTTTGACTTGGCATGAAGTTTAAGAAAGGAAAGAATACTTATGAATCTTATGGTCTTAAACATACCACGTGTAAAGTTGAAAGTAAAGAGTTACTAAGAAATAGAAAGATACATTCTTTATGGAACGGACTAAAAAGGAAATTAAGACAATCAAATTGAAACGGAGGAACTACATACACACTAAAAAATCCGGTTTCAGTTTTTCATTACTGCCAAGCATCAAAACCCACATCAATCTTGATCCTAACAACAACAACGCCTCAATCCCGAACAAATTGGGGTCGACTATTTCAATTCTCTATACCCATTCCACTTCATTCAAACAATTTTCATCCCCATACAAAAAATAATATACACACATACTGAAAATTAAGCCTAAAAACTAATTCAAGAATCAAAAAAGAATGAAGCTTTACCAAAAGAAGGACTACATCAGCAAGAAAACGAAGAGAGCTGGCATTATGGGTGTTGCTAGAAGAACTAACGATACCGTGAGACTCCATCATTTGTATAATTTTCTGTACATTTTCTAGCTTCCTCAGTCCATCCATTCTTAGCTTTTGCTCTGTTCGTCTTCTTCACCCCTCTGGTTTACTGCAGCTCCAACACACAGAGGTACAGCAACGAGCGTGAATTGAGTATTTATTTGTTGTTTGAAAAAAGAAAATCACAAAAATGGTCTCCCGTCTTTAGAGTAGGTTAAAAATAGTATTTATTTTTTTATGGTTTTTCATCCGGTGTCCGTAATTGTATTGAAACTTGTATCCGCTTTAAAACCCGATTAAACCAACTTCGCGCCGCCTAGGCTCCATTTGGGGGAAGCACATTCTTACCTAGGCTCAAATATGTCATCAAACTTTGAGAAAAGACTCATTTATGTCATTGTCGTTTGAGAAAAGACTCATCTATTTTTTTTTCTGGTTTTTCATCCGGTGTTCATACCCACATTGAAACCTGATTAATTCGAATTCATGTTGTCTAGGCCCCATTCAGGGAAAGCACTTTCATACCTAGGCTTGAACCCAAAACAGTGTATCTTTAAGTATCATTTAAGCAACTTTTAGTTTTCTAAATTTGTTAAAAGTCAAAATTGAGTATTGTTTTATTTCCGTCAAATGTTTACTAAACTCTTATTAGTGAGACTTCAATATTTATATCGATTGGTCTTAAGGTGGAGAACCAAAAAAAAAAAAAGATTTACCATACATTGCAATATGTTAAGAGTCGAATCTAATCATATATATTCATAACTTTCAAGTGTAAGCTATTCTTTTGTGATGAGAAAAAAGATCTCATTTAATCAAGTTAGCAAAATGTTTACTATGTTTCTTGAAAATATTGTACTTTGTTCTTGAATAATTGTTCAGCATACTTCTTTTAGCACATCATTTCAAAGATTAGAGAAACAAGTGGGATCTAGAGAAGGTAGTGTTCACGCAGACCTTACCTCAAGTAAAAGCATTTCAAAGCAGTTCGAGAGGAAAAAAAAGCAAGTGAAGAAGCGACAAAACGCTAAAGAAAACATGCCAGAGCATTCTTGGCATTGCAATACCAGAACAAAATTTGACAACTAATGACCCTTTAGCATCAGAACTGCAGGAGATAGAATGATCAATTGTGTTTTCTTAATACACAACGTTACGTTGTCAAATAAACGTGAACAAGAACATCGAGTTTCACCTTTCTCCTCTCCCTCCCTACAGAGATATTGCTCAAAAAAACCCAGGAGAAAAGAATCTGCACAAGGATATATGATTCCTCAAATATCTGTCAATCTTCATCCATATAAGTGTGAGACCATGCATATCACCCTTTCGTCGTTTAAAGAAATCTTACTGGTCTATACTGAAAGAAACTAGATTCTGTCATTATTGGTTTCCCGCTGTCTCTTCAAAGCTTGAATTTGATTCACTCCCAACTGTGGAAATCCATCCGCGGCTGTATTAGACATGTCATTTGTATTTTTATTTGGATCTTGACTAAGCCCTTGCTTGTTCTCAAATAACTTTCCAGTTTTCCCAATTGCGAGAATTAATTCAAGCTGTTTGTGTTGCTGGTCCTGTAGATGAGTAAATAACAAATAGGAGTCAGGTGAAGAAAACTAACACAACTTCTATGTAAATTATTGATGCTTAGAAATTCATATTAGCTCTATTTTTCATTACAATACTTTTACTGTCAAGATGCCATTTTAAATTTGGCAAGAGTATGCATATGCTAGATTAACACCAAATAAAAGACACACCCAGTGAAATCCCACAAGTAGGGTCTGGGAGGGTAGAGTGTACGTAGAATTATCCCAACGTCTTGGAGGTAGAGAGGCTATTTCTGAAGGGCCATCAGATCAAGTTTAGCAAATCAAAGTAGTGATGAAAAGGAAAAACAATTGTGAACATGGTGACTAATAGGAAAGCAGTGCATTCAGGAAGGAACAGTAACATCAGCAAAATAGTGTGATCACCGAAACCTAATATACAACAGAGGATAACAGAATAAGGTTAATACTACGACAGATACGGTGCTCCAGATTAGCACCAAGCCTAATCCCATTGAAAAGCAAGACAATGTTCTACTACCTACTAACTTTCTACCCTAATATGCGACCTCCATACCCTCCTATCTAAGGTTATGTCCTCAGGAAGCTGAAGTTGCACCATGTCCATGCTCAGGATGTCATTTTAAAAAGCTATCAAGAACACAGTTGAAATTATGGTCATTAACACTCCATGCTCATTGTTTTGACCCTCTCCATCATGTTTGGTATCATATTTGAATTAGGGACTCAACTCTCCTTATCCAATTTCACTCACTTTCCCGACAGCAACTACAACAATAAAATAAACTAATAATAACGACTAATATGAAACGAAAAAACAAAGAGAGAAGGAAATAAAAGCAAGATCTATCTGAAAACTTGTTTCATTTCTAATTATACAACTGCAATGAACAGATATCATATTGGTTGGCTATGCTAGAACATATTCCCTTGCACCTTTGATATTATTCCTAATTAATAGCAACTTTCAATTCATAATATCTTAATAATCTAAAAGAAGGGGTGCAGATATGAGAACTTTCTTCAATAGTGCTTGTATTCTTCTTTTCTTGTTTCGAATAAAAGACTTGGATCAAATTATCAGAAAAAGTATGCAGGAACAGAAGGAAGATGGATAACACAAGGAGATAAGAGAAAAAGGATGCAAGTTTAATTAGACTTTGCAAGTCAAACAATGAATAGAAAACCTTCCATTCCAATATTTTCCTACCAGACTCGAAACATATTATTCCATATTTTAAGCAAAACTATGAACAGATGACCTTTTCTGGTTTGGATTGAGATTCTGCGTGCAATGGAAATCTACACCTGCTTAGGTGCGTGTCTGGAAGATCTTTGAGTAACTATACTTCCCTTTTATTTCTCAAGTTTTCTTCTTTATCTTTCCTGTTTATTATGTCAACGACACACCTTCACCATATATCAGTTCAATCAATATCATAGTTACCAACCCAACTTCTCTAGAGTTCTACTATACTAAGACCCACGGTTGAGATATAATATTTATTAAGTAATTAAAAGTGTGCTCTCTCTAATAGCTTGAACTTTTAGATAAGATGGTCATAAACTTCAACATGGACTAGAGCAGACAGAGGTCCTGGTTTCAAATCTCAACGCCACCCCAAAGAAAAGGCAAAAAGAAAAATGTTTCACGTGTTTGGCTTAGGAAAAAGAATCAAGCCCACTCGTGAGAAGGCGTGTTGACACATAACATTAATTAAGTAATTAAAAGAGCACTTCCATTTTAAAAAACTATTTCAAAGCTCTTGCTAACAGTTTCAACTTTTAGATGAGACGGTCATAAACTTAAATAGTAAAGAAATGAACCTTGGACTAACTCAATCCTAAAAGCTAGCCCATGAGGTGAGGACTTCCCAAGACCAAATAGAGCAAATCTACATCCCACAACCAATGTGGGACAACTTAACACCCCCACATGCCCAGGATTGCCAACTTGAGCATGGACAACATAATATGGGGCTCAACATTGAGTTAACCAAGGGTTGAGATGGGTCTGCCTCGATACCGTGTAAAGAAATTGACATTCGACCTAATTCAACCTCAAAAGCTAGCTCATAAGCTGAGGATTTTCCAAGACCAAAATCCACATCTCACAACCGATGCGGGACAACTTACCAATCATCATGCACAATACTGTGTTGAACATATCATGAGTTGCATCTAAATGGGTTAACCTTTAGAATCAGCCAAAAATGGAGATGTAAAATGGACCTAAAAGTAAACCCTCACATCTTATGCTAGACACAACCTAAAAAAAGAATTGTCTGACGGAAGCATTCTTTTATCATCTTGAAGATGTAAATCCACCACAGAAAATTTTCCTGTAAAAAACAATGCCTCTTGGAAATTGGAATAAGCACGTGAATCTTGGAAAAGTAGTTAAAACAACAGTTTACCTGCATTGCCAGCAGAACCTTTTGTATTTCACCAAGCTCCTTCTCCAGACGCTCGCCTTGCAATGCCAATGCTCGAGTGGCCTCAGAGTTCTTTTGGGCCAACATTGCAGCCTGGATAGAAAGAAAATGGAATCACAAGAAGGAAGGCTAGAGTATAAGATTACACAAAAATAGTATCTGCAAGAACTGACTCAGAAACTACAAGGCACTCAAGGCTTTAAGCGAAAGTGAGAGGCAAAACCCATATTTTTCCAAGATGAAGTGTATAATTTACCCAAATACAAAAGTACTTGTGAATTTGTTACTTATAAAGTCAACTTGCAATTAAAATTCCAGATCATTAATTTCAATTAATCGGAAAAAGAATCAATTTGTAGCTCAGAATCAGAAGTGGCAAAAGAAAAGGGAGAGCACTCATATACTAGAAGAAGAAACGGTAGCTAAAAGAGAAAATATAAGAAGAAAGAAATAAATCAAAAGTAGCAGAGAAACATAATAGTAGAAGAAGTAATTATGCACGGGCCTAGTGCAAGTTCATCTACAAAATCTCTAATTACTTGTAACAAAAATAATAGTTGATGAAAAGGCGTGACATATACTAGAAGAAAAGGAAGACACTGACGACAAGAGAATGCTGAAATGTAAATGGAAAGGAGTCCTAATACTCAAATAGCAAAAAGGCCCTATATTTCCTCCTCTCTTTTTTCCCCTTTTAAAGTTAGATTAAAAAAAAAGTGATCGCTTCTTTATAGATGATTTTACGCCTTTGCACTTCATCGTCTAAAGAGAGGATCTCTAAAGCACATCACTTCACCCGTCATGGTAGGCAAAACATGCCCTTCTCAGGGAGCTTCATCTCTCTCTTAAATGCAAGCTAACCTTGTTTGGGAACGACGTCTGAGTATAGTTTGGGATACCCCTCAATAAGTTGTCTGTACTTGGTTCATATTTCCATAAACTATTCTATGGTTTCAATGGTCAATTAGTGTATGTGTGTGTGTGTGGGGGGGGGGGGGGGGGAAGGGGGGGACGGACTTTCAAATGGAAGAGCTCCAAGTAAGCTTGTTGGACAAAGTTATAGAATATGTAATCAATAAAATATGCCTCAATCCCACTTTTGATGGGGTCGGGTATGTGCTTTAGAGGTTAAGTTGTTAAATGAGGCAACTCTTAGCGAAAGAAAAAAAAAAGGTTAAGTTGTTATCATGATTAGAAAAAAAAAGAGGTTAACTTGAAACTTCAGTTTCAAAAATAAATAAATTATTATCATGATAAAGCACAAAATCCTTATTACGACTTTACAACTAGCATATGCCAAGTCTCTGAGTCAATTATTTTCTCAGGTTTTACGTTTTCCAAGTCCACTCTGATGTTCAGGTTGTTGTTGGTCCTACTTTATAGAATTGAGACACACTACTACAAATGGTTGTTTCACCTAATAATTTGATGGCTTACAAGTTCAGTAAGCAAGGAGCATTACATTACCTTTTCTAAAGAAAGTTCAGTAAACAAACAAACAGAAATACAAATGGTTTACAAGTAAGTTTCATCAGCAAACAGACAGATATACGATGAAGTCAACTTTTGATCGTTGCGAGAAAGATAATGTAGATTTCATTTTCTTGATAAGGTTATCATATCATCCAAGATAAAGCAAAGAATTTTATGAGTTTCAGGTTAACTTATTCAGATTTTATGAACTATATTAAATAAGAACATTGCAAACGTAAGTTCCCTAAGTTTATTTTTTTTGCAAATAATCTCCAATCTGCTAGTATGGTTTTTTGATTCATTTTTCTACATTTTTTTTTTTTTTTTATGACAAGGGAAACCCGCAGCCGCTACCCTTTGGTGTGCACAGGGTAAAACCCCCGCTCCTATGCAATAGCTCGCAAACCACATAGGAGAGGTAACCCGCACTAGGCAAGCCCGGTGCGACGAGCTCGACCCAGAAGGCAAACCCCTTGCTTTCGCTGGCAAGGGGTATCGAACTTGAGACCTCCAACATGGAAGTCCCAAGCCCAAACCACTGGGCCACCCCGAAGGGTAGTCACTTCTAACATTTATAGATCCAACCAAAGCATCCACCTTTAAATTCAAGCATCCACAAACTTCTTTGCACTTCAGAATCGATTAGCAATGAATCATGAAGCAATCATCTATTGATCAATCAAACTTCAAATAAGAGAACTTTCTAGCACGCACACGATGCTTATTAGAGATGACATCATGGAAACAACATCACAATCCTCAATTTATAGGATAATACTAACTGCATTCATAAGATTAAAATGTTTTACTGATTAACAGATAAGTAAAACTTGCTCCAAATCCATTTCACCTCATCATATGCTTAAAACAACATTATTACCTCAGTAATTGGATCTTTGAGAGTTTTTCTAGTAACCCGAAATCGAATTCCCAGTTTCTCAAGCTGTCTCGTTAGAACCCGAATAATTGTAGCTGAACTCCTCAAATCTTCCTCAACCTTCTCAATCCTTTCCAACAAATTAACCCCTTTTAAATCACTCCCAGACCTGGAAAACTTATTCATACAAATCCTCCTCCATTGCCTTCTCCTAATCACAGAACCAATGATCACTCCACCAACCAACACAACACACTGTGCAGCTAATACCCTATTCCCCAACCACTTCTGAGACCCCAAAACCCAAGAATTTACAGCAAAACCAATAGCTACCACAGCTGAAGATAACAAACACAAAAACTCAAGAATCGAAAGAAACCCATCAAAATTAAACTCATACTCAGCTGAAACTTGACCATTTACAGTTCCCTCTGAATCAAAGCTCTTAACTTTCCATTGATGACATTGCAAAAACTCAATTTTGTCCAAATGGGGTTTTTGTGAACGGAAAATTAAAGGGGTTTTCAAAGGTTTTAGATGTAATGGGGTTGAAATTTTTGGGTTCTTCAAGCAAAACAAATTGATACGAGTGTGTGGAGCTGTGAAAAAGTTTTGGGATACGATTGACATTATTTGGGGTTCCAAGAACTTCCCAAAAACTGATTTTTTTCAATATTTTGATATTTTAACTTTCAAGATTGATAAATTCATGGCTATGGAAGAACCCCAATTGACAAAATTAATCAAATTCAGGTAGATGAGAACACTCACTCTGAGAATACGAGGCTGTTAATTTACGCACTCAGCGTACGTTAGTTTTTATTAGTGGTTTTGAGTTTAAAATGCGCCTAAAATATGAAATGTTTGTTACATTGTCATCCCATTTTTTAGAGTTAAAAGACATTATAGTACCTTTAACTTTCTTAATGAGACAATATAATCCCCAAACTTTGGGTTTCTGCACAAAAGAAATGTCCCAAAAATATATACCACTATCTTTATAGGGTTATTGATGGAGATAATTAGTCTAGTCCAGTTGCTTCCCTTCCAATTGCTTGCTAAAATTTTGAATCGCGCTCTTTTTTGTCTAACTGTTGAGTTTCTTAGTATTGACCAAAAACATATCTCTGTTATTTTTTTTATTTTTTTCGTGTATTTTACACATTTGTCTAGATACTATACATGTGTTTAAACATACATGATTATTAATTAATCTATGGTTTGACTTTATTTTTGTCGGTTACACCCATATCTTTGACCTTAATTAATATATATATATATATATATATATATATATATATATATATATATTATAACTTAATCATGATTAATTAATCTATGGTTTGACTTTATTTTGTCGGTTACGCCCATATCTTTGACCTTAATATATATATATATATATATATATATATAATTTGCTTACCTTGCTTGATTTTAGGTAGACAACAACTTACCTTTTTAACATGGTTTTTTTCCTATAAATACGATTGATATATTTTTAGTTTCTCACAAAATCACATTGAAAAATAGCTTCATTTTCAATTATTACCCTCTTTATGGTGCTTAAAGAAAACATTCATTAATAAATAAAGTTGTGTGAATTAGTTTTTAGCGTTATAGTTGCAAGATATGTTGTCGAGTTTTCACATCAAACCAAGGCCATATAGGTACTAATGATTCAACTAGTATATGACCTTGGTTCGACATAATATTTTGATGACATATTGTGCACCTATAACACCAAATACTTGAATATCACACAATTTTATTTTATCAATGGATGCTTTTTATAGGGGCAACAATAGAAGATTTATAGAGTAAGTACTTCTTTACTTTATTGATTTAACCAAAACTTGAAAAATATTATCAAAATTACATAATAGAAAAATATATAAAACGATAACGGTGTTTGTATACTTGAAAATGCGAGCAAGGTAAGCTAGATGTATTGATTAGGGTTAGGGTAATATTGAATTTGTATTTTAATATTGCTCTTAAAATTTGATATCTATTACTTTTATAATTATTATTGTCTAATTTGATATAAAGATCGAATATGCAGATAGCAAACAAGTTCATGCAATTTAGGAGATTACTACCTTCATGGAACCTTCAAGGATCATTTGGAGTAAAGATAAATTGTGCAAAAATTAATATGTCTTATAGAGATTGATGATGTAAAAATTGTAATGTTTGAGATTAATAATATATAAATTGTAATTATTATAAGAATTGTTTTGTTTGCTCATTTTCAAAATGTTTAATACATGAGAGATAATTTGGCCATTTTGATTACTTAATACATAAACTTTATTAATTTTTGTATTTGTATTTCACCTTTGTGTCGCCTAAAGATTAAAACGCGTATTCTTATATAATTTGTATAAATATTATTTATGCGGACACTAAAAGTAATAACCATATATAATTAATATATTATGTATTGCTAAACTTATGCAAGTATCAAAAGGTAGCCAAGCATAGTATCACTAATGTGAAATTGTATGAAAGTAATATAACATTTTATATTCTTAATCAAACAAGTCCTTAGGTGTATAACATTATATTTTTATCCCAAATACTAATTTACTGCCACAAATAAAAAATCTTGCAACAATTATTTTACAGTGATATATTATTTTTATTGAAAATAATATAATATGATTAAAAAAAATCTAGTATCACTAAATGTCTCTTTTGTTATAACGATATAGCTAAAAAAATTTGATTATGACCCAAACTAGATAAGTTAAAAGGTGAGACTTAAAGTCTATATACGTAGAGGTGTGAGGTTTGGATTTCACATTATTTTCTTTTATTTTTCCTCTGGTGTTCGGAGTCTATGTTGGAGCTCTGATTAAATTTGAATCGCATATTGTAGGACTCATTCGGGGGTGATGCTCCCAACAAGATTTTCTCCATACCAGTGCTCGAATCTAAAACATCTGATTAAGAGTGGAACAATCTCATCACTACACCACAACCAATGTTGATTTGATTTCACATGCTTGTGAGTTAAAAAGAAGCCTCACACAATTATTGTCAAGAATACATTATCAATTGTCCGAGGCACAAATTTAGAAAATTCAAAATTATTTTCTTATTTATTTTTACTTTTGCAGTAGTATTAATATAACACATCCTTAAGGAACAATAAATAAAATGACAATTTGTATTGTATCACTCTTTGAATATAAAAATATAATGTTTTGAAAAATGCATTTTAAGAAATAAATATAGTTAATAATAAGAATAATAAATTAGAAACCAAGAGATAAATTATATTGTAATTTTTCAGACGGACACAAGTAAATGTAAATCTATAATTTCTACGATTAACAACGATTGAGGTCACTATGACACTCATATCGTGAATTTTCTTATTGGACTTAATATTATAATAACTAGGGTCATAGGATATAAATCTATCGGGTCTTTGTAAATATAACTTATTAGTATTTGATATGGGTAGATTGAATATAAGGTATAGATATATTAAATTTTCGGATATCTAAAAATTCGTAGTGCTAAATTTGATATCCAATTCAAAATTGATATATTTAAAAAATAAAATTCAAAGTTAAAAAATCCCATTTTTAAAAGTCAAAAGACATTATAATACCTTTAACTTTCTTAATGAGCCAATATAATCCCCAAACTTTCGGTTTTTGCACAAAAAAAAAAGTCCCAAAAATATATAGCACTAACTTTATAGGGTTATTGATGGAGATAATTAGTCTAGTCCAGTTGCTTCCCTTTCAATCACTTACTAAAAATTTGAATCATGCTCTTTTTTGTCTATCTTTTGAGTTTCTTAGTATTGACCAAAATTGTCTAGATACTATACACGTGTTTAAACGTATATGATTATTAATTAATTAATGATTTGACTTTATTTTTGTCGGTTACGCTCATATCTTTGACCTTAATCATGATTGTTAATTAATCTATGGTTTGACTTTATTTTTGTCGGTTACGCCCATATCTTTGACCTTAATTAATATATATAACTTGCTTACCTTGCTTGATTTTAGGTTTACAACAACTTACCTTTTTAACGTGTGTTTTTTCTCCTATAAATTCGATTGACATATTTTTAGTTTCTGACAAAATCACATTGAAAAATAGCTTCATTTTCAATTGTTTCCCCCTTTATGGTGCTTAGAGAAAACATTCATTAATAAATAAAGTTGTGTGAATCGAACTTTGGTGTTATATATGCAAGACTTGTTGTTAAGTTTTCACATCGAACTAAGGCCTTATAGCATATGACCTTGGTTCGACATAATACTTTGATGACAGGCTTTGCATCTGTAACACCAAATACCTGAATATCACACAATTTTATTTTATCGATGAATGTTTTTATTGGATAGAAAAATATAATAAAATGATAAAGATGTTTGCATACTTGAACGTGCGAGCAAGGTAAGCTAGATGTATTGATTAGGGTTAGGTAATATATTAATTTGAATTTTAATATTGCTCTTAAAATTTGATATTTATTACTTATAATTATTTTTGTCTAATTTGATATAAAGATCGAGTGCAAATATTTTAACATATAACAAGTCCAAATCTATATCCAATGACCATTGGACATAGAGATTGCAAACAAGTTCATGCAATTTAGAAGATTACCACCTTCATGGATCATTTGGATTAAAGATAAATTGTGCATAAATTAATGTGTATTGTAGAGATTGATGGTGTAAAAATTGTAATGTTTGAGATTAATAATATATAAATGCAATTATTACAAGAATTGTTTTATTTACTTATTTTCAAAATGTTTAATACATGATAGTTAATTTGGCCATTTTAATTACTTAATACATAAAATTTAGTATTAATTTTTGTATTTGTATTTCACCTTTTGTCTCGCCTAAGACTAAAACGCATATTCATGTATAACTTATACAAATATTATTTATGCGGACACTAAAAGTAACAACTATATAATCAATACATTGTGTATTGCTAAATTTATGCAAGTATCAAAAGGTAGCCAAGTCTATGCTAAATTGTATGGAAGTATTATAACTATAGTCAATAATAAAAGATTAATTATTAAGTAAATTTTCAAACAGAATAAATAAACATAAATATTTATATTTAATATAATGAAAGTGAAGGTGAGTAATAATTACTATATTACTAGTACGTATAATCACTAGAGGAAGGAAATTTTCTAATTTAGGAAAGTGTAATCAAGGATGTAAAATTTCTTATATTTTACTTGAAGTATATTTTAATTTCCTATTTTAGAAATTATGTAGATTTTAAAATATGCATGTAATTTTATTTTTTTTAATTAAAAAAATGGCTTTACCAAATACCTTTTCATTGTCAGCAGCCAAATCCCTAGTTAACTTTTCTTCATGTCAGCCCCATTTCTCCCTTTTTCCCGACCACCGATATGGGCGGCGCCACCGCATCTCCGCCGTACACGCGGCGGCGGAGCAAGAAAAATGGAGTATTGGAAGTTGGAAAAACAAGAAGGCTCTGCAACTTCCTGAATACCCAAATGAAGAAAATCTTGAAATTGTGCTTAAGATTCTTGAATCAAACCCACCCCTTGTGTTTGCTGGTGAAGCAAGGAGTTTGGAGAAGAAGCTTGGTGAGGCTGCATTGGGGAAAGCTTTTTTGTTACAAGGTGGAGATTGTGCTGAGAGTTTTAAGGAGTTTAATGCTAATAATATTCGTGATACTTTTAGGATTTTGCTTCAGATGAGTGTTGTTCTTATGTTTGGTGGAGAAGTTCCTGTGATTAAGGTAATAAAGATTTGATTTTTATGAACCCCATTTTCAAATTTTGTGTTTTGATTGACTTATATGTGTGTTATGATGTTTCTTAGTTCTCATTTTTGTGTATTTGTGTGAAAATTGTATGTTTTGTATGCGTGTGTATATATATATGTTGTGTGTGTGTGTGAGAGAGACTTTGAGTTAAGTGTTGCTTAGTGGTCAATGACGTGGTTGAGAGCTATGAGTATTTATGTTACAAAAATACTAGGTGATTCTTTCGATCTGTCCTAGTCTTAGTGGACAGAGTTACCTGGTACATGTTGCTGGTGGAAGGTGGAAGATGGAAGGTGGAAGGTGGAAGGTGGAAGGTGGAAGGTGGAAGGTGGAAGGTGGAAGGTGGAAGGTGGCAGGTATCTCCTGGAATTAGTGGATATGAGCGAAAGCTGGCCCGGACTCCACATTCGTAAAAAAAGAAGACGAGTGTATGAGACTTGTGAGTTGTGTAGATACATACATGTATTTGCTTTACTCAAGTGTTTTGAGTGTATGAGTTGTGGAATATCTAGGATCTTGAATAGGTGGAATGCATGTCATTATGATGAGTTTCTTGGTTGAAAAAAGATCATGACTTTAAGATTAAATTGTTTTATGGTTAATTGTAGGTTGGAAGAATGGCGGGTCAGTTTGCAAAACCAAGATCAGATCCGTTCGAGGAGATAAATGGAGTGAAGTTACCAAGTTACAAGGGTGACAATATCAATGGTGATACATTTGATGAGAAGTCAAGAATTCCAGATCCTCGTAGGCTTATTAGGGCCTACATGCAATCTGCTACGACTCTTAATCTTCTTAGAGCTTTTGCTACGGGAGGTTATGCTGCAATGCAGAGGGTTACTGAATGGAATCTTGATTTTGTGGAGAACAGTAAGCAGGGTGATAGGTATGAATATTGTAATCTTTAATGAAGGTCTACAGCAGATTCTATGTAGGCGTTTGGACATAAAAATGCGATATTCGAAAAAAAAGTTGAAAAAAGGTGTTTGGAAATTGATATGTGTTTTGACATGCAATCAACTTGAAAAAAGTTGAAAGTTTATGAGTAGAAAAAGAAAATTCACTTGAAGATTTGGTCGAAATCACTTTTTAAACTCGAAACTTATGTTCAAAAAGGTTTTCAAAATATGAGTTCACTGGATAACCAAACATTGTTTTGAGTTTGTTTTTTTAAAAAAACAAGTGAACATTTTGCACGGACAAACGTATCCTATGTCTTTTTCGGAGATGAAAATTTGGAAAGAGTTCCACGGTTATGCTTGATCTGTAGTACTTTTAACTCTATTCATTTTAATGACTTCTCAATTGTACTTGGGCCTGAAGTGCCAAGTTTTTGTCGTTACAACTTCAAATGTCAAATATTCTGCCGTGTAGTTTTGAGTCTAATAGGTTGATATTGGGGAATGTTTTGCAGGTACCAAGAACTAGCTCATAGGGTTGATGAAGCCTTAGGATTCATGACTGCTGCTGGACTCACAGTGGACGACCCTATCATGTCAACAATTGATTTCTGGACATCCCATGAGTGCTTGCTTCTTCCTTACGAACAAGCACTTACAAGGGAGGATTCAACTTCTGGTCTTTTCTATGATTGTTCTGCTCACATGGTTTGGGTTGGGGAACGAACCAGGCAATTAGACGGTGCTCATGTTGAGTTTTTGAGAGGAGTAGCAAATCCGCTTGGCATAAAGGTATGGATAGCTTAAAGCAGTAAGTATTACTGATTAGCTTATTCGTTGCTCAGTGCAGTAGGCTGTTTGACTTGTCTAAATATGAAGTAAGAAGTAAAAGGAAAACAAAAATTTAGAACTTATGAATCTCCAATAATTCCATTGGTTATTATATATGTATATTTACCATTATAAATACAATTTCAGCTCCTTTTAACTCATTTGTGCTAATTTTGAGATCTTACGAGTTGTCTCAGCCAATGTTGTTTTGCCTGTTTATATGAGTTGCCTAAAGATGGAAGTTTTATTGCAGGTGAGCCAAAAGATGGATCCAAATGAACTAATTAAGCTCATTGACATCTTGAACCCTGCCAATAAGCCTGGAAGAATAACTGTAATTGCAAGAATGGGTGCTGAGAACACGAGAGTGAAACTTCCTCCCTTGGTCAGGGCAGTACGAGGAGCTGGTCAGACTGTGACGTGGGTTTGTGATCCAATGCACGGGAACACCATCAAGGCACCATGTGGACTCAAAACTCGTGCTTTCGATACAATCCTGGTATGTTTCATCTGTGCATCCTCTCTATGATTCTTGGGTAAAATCACTTTGGACAATGAAATTTTTCTCAAGACTTGGGGTCTCCATTCATAGTGAAACAGATGAAATTGCTGCTTCCCATGAAAATGAGAGATGCTTTTTGCTAGATATTAATCTGTTCAACGACGTTTAGTAGAAAGTATAGATATTTGATTCCGTATAGTTTGAGGCTCAACTGGAAATGGTTTTATGAGGTTGAAACTTGAAAGTGTAATGTATTTTTCAGGCAGACTGCAATTTCAGTAGTTACTGTTTTTCGATCTCAAAGTTCAAAGCTTGTATCTGAATGTTATATTGTACTAAACTGGCAGGCTGAGGTCCTAGCCTTCTTCGATGTGCATGAGCAAGAAGGGAGCCATCCTGGTGGTATTCATCTAGAAATGACAGGGCAAAATGTGACTGAATGCATTGGCGGATCAAGAACAGTAACTTACGATGATTTGGGTTCACGCTACCACACACATTGTGATCCGAGACTGAATGCTTCTCAATCTCTTGAACTTTCCTTCAATGTAGCTGAACGACTAAGAAGACGAAGAATGACTACTCAACGCGTGTAGGCGTTTAGTCTGCAGTCTTGATCTCTTAGTATCCAATAAACTGAGTTACCATCCATCCCCTCATAGTAGTTTGAGTAGTGTTACTAGAACTTAAGTCTGAATAAATATAAGTGATTTTGATTAATGTTTTTATACACTTTTACTAATCTTTTTGACTTAGAAACTTGAAAAAGAAAATGAAGAGTTATTAAATTTTCTGTTTTATATGTGAATCCCACATATACAGAGTACGAGAGACGTGTTGGGTATATAAGGAAGCAAGTCTTACAAGTTACACCCTTCCCCCTCTTTGTGTATATGTGGTTTCTCTCTAAAAGTTAGATATTGAAAATACTAGTAGTTGATAATAATTAGCTTAACAAATATTTTGTAGGTACTTATTACAAAAATGTAAATATCAGATTAATTTAGTTAAACATAATTATCTCCATAGTCACATGTATTTGGTCACATTATTGGTTAATGAAGTGACTAATATCCACTTATCTAAGTCCTAATCACATGATCACTAACCTAAGTATTTTTTGGTGTTAACTAATTTGCAAATGCCAGTTTTCTATTTTCTTGTGTTTGGAGAAGATAACTTTATTTGATACGTGTTGCTTGTGATAGATAATAAAATTAATCGACGTATCCACAAGCCGGCTCATACATATTGAAACCTTTTCAATGATTGAAAGGCCAAATAATTTAAGAGGGTAGTTGGATGATAGATTCTTGGGATTATTCCAGATATGAGGACCATGACTCAACTGGTCCAAAAGACCTATCAACCACAAAGATACCTTATCAATCTTTATGATTTTATATATTTTTTTATAATATGAATTATGAAGGCAACTTTCTTGATTTTAAGCAATGATTTTTATTACAATTAAATAATAATAATTCAATATTGCCTTCAATGATTAGACATGGGAAAAATCTTCTTTATAGGTGCAAAATTTCATGCCAAAAACATGCTAATTATGACCCATTGGGATGTAACGTTTTGTAGCAATAGTAAGAGAAGGTTTTTTTTTTTTTTAAAAATAAAATAATTCGACTAAATCGGAATTTGCGATCATGTTATATTTTGATGTTTTGATGAATTAACAAATTATGAAATATGTAAGAGGGACTTGATCTCTCGAGTGGGAGTCGTCCAGAACAAGTCAATGGGGTGCAACTGTAAAGCTGTCACACCAGCTATGGTAAGCAGGCACAACAACAGTTTCACAATTAAGGATGAAACCGTCTTTAATAAAATGACACAACACTCACAACTTAAACGTGAAACATCTGATTAAGAATGAAAGCATACGTATCATTCTATTACAATCCTTTTCGGCTAAATTAGACAACCTAAAATAAAACTACTCTTAAAAAATAATAGATGATCTACCCACAAAAGTAATTGTAATTTCCATCCTATTTTATACAAACTCCATGAGTATAGCATATCATTACTAAAAAAATCATATAATTATAATTAGTTAATACACATTTTTACCTAATTGTATAGATGTTAAATTTGAGTAGTTTGTAAATGACCAACTTATATTCTCCAATCTCCCTCCCTATACAATTATTTTATATAATTGAAGAATTATAAAAATATAAATTTAAATAAAAATTATTGAATTTTCAAAAATTCACATTCGATACTATAGATTCACTCTACCTACAACTCCACAAAATCTATGGAACTAATTATTACAACGTTGCAATATATTTAATCAATCAAATGTTTAGCTCAAAAGACAAAAGGGGAAGACACTATTCTTTGTCCTCTCTGGCAACGAAACAGATAGAAGACACAAAAAGGACAAGAAAATTTGGACATTAAACATACTTCCTTTATCGTATTCATTTCGAGATTTGATTAATTTAAATTTATTTTATAAAATTTTATTTTAAAGAATAAAATGTTCTTTATAAAAAATAACTGTAATTTTATAACACTTGAATTTAAAATCTTTAATTAACATGAAAGAGGACATATTTATCGGTCCATTATAACTTTTTGGTATTTCTATAACAACTCATAACCTAAAATCAACCTAAATATTCTATTGAACGGATTTAAGACTAACTATACCTAACGAAATATATTCATAAAGATGATTGAATTGGTGCAATATGTGGTATTTCATAAAAAAAAAACTAGAGAATAATTTCTTCTGCTATAACGTCTTTTCATTCAAACTTATCGTACTAGACTTGTGTAGTAAGATTTATATTTCTTGTATGACTTGCAAGCTATTATTTAAGAGCGAGTTTATCTAAGATGCAATCGATGATTAACTACTTGATAAAATATTATTAGAATCAAAACTAATATTTATCAATAATTGAGGTACCAAAAGTGCAATTATCATAAATGAGTTAAACAAAAATACCAAACCGACTCTCCTATATTTTGTTGTCCAATTTCACAACTTATTTACCAAAATGCCTCTCACAACTACCAATTCCACACCTACTCACTATAATCTCACTTGTAAAAGGAAAAAAAAAATACAGTTTGATACACTAAACTTTCGTTATGCATGTCGTTTAGAAATGTCGAAACATAAGTATCAAAAATATTTCGTACCTAATCTTAATTATATTTATGAAGAGCTTATTTTCACAACTTAAATCTCATGACATTCTAATCAATTACGTCAAGACTCCATAAATTATATTTACTCATTGCCCAAAAAGTTAGGTATATAAATATAAGCTTTTGTTATGCATGTAATTTAGAAAATGATCGAAACATCATAATTTGTACCTAATCTCATTTAATTGATGAAAAAGATTATTTTTACGATATAAATATATATTTTTATAATTACATGACATTAACTTTATCAATTGCATGAAGACTCTCAAGGGAATGTACTCAACTCAAATTGCCCAAAAAGTTAGGAATATAAATAATCCTAAAATGCCCCTTTAGATCTCCTCCTCCATTGATACCTCTTCCCCTTTCTCTCTCTAAAAAAGTTTGTACTTTTTATAGTGAGAGAAAAAAGAGGATTCAAGAATCATCAAAAGCTAAAAAATAATCATGGCTTTATCAAACACCTTATCATTGTCATCATCAAAATCCCTTGTTCAATCTCATCTTCTCCATAACCCGTTACCCCAACCTCGTTTTTCCCTTTTTCCGACCACCCAACATGGGCGGCGCCACCCCATCTCCGCCGTACATGCGGCGGAGCCATCCAAGACTGCAGTTAAGCAAGGAAAATGGAGTCTTGATAGCTGGAAAACAAAGAAAGCTTTGCAACTTCCTGAATACCCAGATGAGAAAGAACTTGAATCTGTGCTTAAAACACTTGAAATGAATCCACCACTTGTGTTTGCTGGTGAGGCAAGGAGTTTGGAAGAGAAGCTTGGTGAGGCTGCATTGGGGAAAGCTTTTTTGTTACAAGGTGGAGATTGTGCTGAGAGTTTTAAGGAATTTAATGCCAATAATATTCGTGATACTTTTAGGATTTTGCTTCAGATGAGTGTTGTTCTTATGTTTGGTGGACAAGTTCCTGTGATTAAGGTAATAAATATTTGATTTTTATGAACCCCATTTTCAAATTCTGTGTTTTGATGTGCTAATATGCGTGTTTTGCTGATTGTTCATGTGATTTAGGTGATAAAGATTTGATTTTTATGACCCCAATTCCAAATTCTGTGTTTTGATGTGCTAATATGTGTGTTCTGCTGATTCTTGATTCTTATTTTTATGGGTCTGTGTGAAAATTGTGCTCCTATTGTACCTGTCATAGTGTAGTTTATGCTATATATTCTATGTCAAGCTAGAGTTCTGTTTGATATCTAGAGATTGTACAACTATAGTTGTTCCTACATAACTTGGTTCGTAAACTAAAGAAAACTCAATACAGTTTTGATCTGAATGTGCATATATTTGCTATACTCAAGTGGATTGAGTTGTAGATTATTTAGGATCTTGAATAGATAAAACACAGATCATTATAATGAGCTTCTTGATTGAAAAAAGATCACGGCTTTAAGCTTAAATTGTTACATGGTTAATTGCAGGTTGGAAGAATGGCGGGTCAGTTTGCAAAACCAAGATCAGATCCGTTTGAGGAGATAAATGGAGTGAAGCTACCAAGTTACAAGGGTGACAATATCAATGGTGATACATTTGATGAGAAGTCAAGAATTCCGGATCCTCATAGGCTTATTAGGGCATACATGCAATCTGCTGCGACTCTTAATCTTCTTAGAGCTTTTGCTACTGGAGGTTATGCTGCAATGCAGCGGGTCACCGAATGGAATCTTGATTTTGTGGAGAACTGTGAGCAGGGAGATAGGTATGACAAATCACAATCTTTAATTAAGTTTTACTGCAGATTCTTTGCTTCAGCAGTCAATCATGTTTTATGTTGCTGACAAATGTCTTTTAGGAGATGAAAAATTGGAATGAGTTCCATGGTTATGCTTGGTGTATCATTTTAAAGACTTCGCCTGAAGTGTCCGGCTTTGTTGTGATGACATCGAGTGTCAATTTCAGTTGCATATTCAGCCATGCAGATTGGATTAATCAGACAATTTTAAGTCTAATATGTTTAATATTGGGGAATGATTTGCAGGTATCAGGAACTAGCTCACAGGGTTGATGAAGCCTTAGGATTCATGGCTGCTGCTGGACTCACAGTTGACCACCCTATCATGTCAACAACTGATTTCTGGACATCCCACGAGTGCTTGCTTCTTCCTTATGAACAAGCACTTACAAGGGAGGATTCAACTTCTGGTCTGTTCTATGATTGTTCTGCTCACATGGTTTGGGTTGGGGAAAGAACCAGGCAACTAGACGGTGCTCATGTCGAGTTTTTGAGAGGAGTTGCAAACCCTCTTGGCATAAAGGTATGGATAGCTTAAAGCAGTTGTAGTGCAATATGCTAACATGAGTATTACTAATCAGCTTATTCATTGCTCAACGCATTAGGCTGTTCGACTTATCTAACAATGAAGGAAAATCTTAGTAGAGGAAAACAGAATTTAGAATTTATGCATCTCTAATCACTCCGTTTACTTTTTGATTTCCCCTTATTTACTTGGGGAATCCCTAGAGTTGAAGTCACCAATTTTTTCACTCTTCAGCAAGAATCTTACCATTAAACCAGAAACGTGAGACCCATTTTCATGCGTAACCTTCTAAAGCACACCCACATTTATGTTTTATAAATTTCTTAATTGTGCCCTGGAGTTGGACATCTATGGTGACTGAGAAATATAAGCTATGGCTATGATTTCTTAATTATGCCTGATGTATCTATCTAAGCACCATTTTATGTTTCTCTTGTAATATTAATTGAAATGATTTACCTGTTATTGTACATGTGTATATTTACCATTATAAATGCATTTTCAGCTCCTTTTAACTCATTTGTGCTAATTTTGAGATCTTACCCCGTTTCCTTAGCCAACGTTGTTTACGTTAGTTGCCTAAAGATGGAAGTTTTGTTGTAGGTGAGTCAAAAAATGGATCCAAAAGAGCTAATTAAGCTCATTGACATCCTGAACCCTGCCAATAAGCCTGGAAGAATAACTGTAATTGTTAGAATGGGTGCTGAGAACATGAGAGTGAAACTTTCCCACTTGGTCAGGGCAGTACGAGGAGCTGGTCAGATTGTGACATGGGTTTGTGATCCAATGCACGGGAATACCATCAAGGCACCGTGTGGACTCAAAACCCGTGCTTTCGATTCAATCCTGGTATGTTTCATATGTGCGTCGTTTTTCTGATTATTCTTAGAAGTTAAATGGACTGAGGTGGCTGCTTCCTCATGAAATGAGAGATGCTTTTGCTCAGCGACTCTTGGTAGAAAGTTTTTATATATTTGCTTACCTGGAGGTAGATTATATTATGTGGTTGAAAGTGTGTTGTATATTTTTTAGACAGCCTGAGATTTCAACAGTTTCTATTTTTCGATCTGAAAGTTTAAAAAAGCGTGTATCTGAATGTCATGTTGTGCTAAAATGGCAGGCTGAGGTCCGAGCTTTCTTCGATGTGCATGAGCAAGAAGGAAGCCACCCTGGTGGTATTCACCTAGAAATGACAGGGCAAAATGTGACTGAATGCATTGGTGGATCACGAACAGTAACCTATGACGATTTGGGCTCTCGCTACCACACTCATTGTGACCCAAGATTGAATGCTTCTCAGTCTCTTGAACTTTCCTTCATTGTAGCTGAACGACTAAGAAGACGAAGAATGTCCACTCAACGTCTGTAGGCTTATCTAATTTACCTGTACTTTTTTAGTATGGATTCTTGTTCTCTTGGTATCCAATAACTTATATATGTGGCCTCTGGCCATCTGAGCTGCTGTTTGGATGCAATGATAAACATGTTACTAATAAACATGGCAGAGCAACTTGCCTGATGAGGTAAATAGGTTTCCTGCAGAGATCAAAGGGGAAATGATCATCAAGTAAAATTAGTCGATTTATCCGTTATCTGTTCTGTTTATTTTAGCTTGGACTGTAAGTCTAGGGTATAAGGGTGTTCAATTTTTCTTTGCTTGATGTATGAATGATACTTTGAGATACTGGTTTTGCTGTTTTAGTCTAATGTGTTTGCCTACCTTGTCAAGTTTGTCTCATCTTACTGTGATTAGATTATACTTGACAATTTCTTCCCTTGTTGTTGATGGCCTGCTCAATTCATGTTTCCATATGCTAGTCCATGGTGCAACTGATTTTGCAACAGCTACTTATACATAAACTACTAATACAACAACAAATCCAATACAATCACACAGGTGGATTTGGAGAGGGTAGTGTATACGTAGACCTTACTTCAGAAGGTAACTTTAATGCAGCCAATTTCCCTTCTTGTGCAATCAGTTTCACGAGTTGTCTTTTCGTGTACAACCAACCAAATGTTGAACATATGTGTGAACTCTACCCTACTCAGACCTCACTTGTGAGATTACACCAGGTTTGTTGTTGTGTGTACAACCAACCGAACATTGAACCATAACATAGGCAAAATGTTATGCGGTGAATATCATTTTTTGTTAATATGGTCAACTAAATAACCTCTCAACATCCAACAGGATCATTCTAGTGTTGTACAAGAGATTTTTGACCAAGGCAAATGCAAATAGGAAAGCATAAACTTATGCTAGATAGCTACTACAATGTCTCAACCAAAACCTAAATGATACACTGGAATTTTTTTGAAAAGGATGGTCTCCAAACGACAGCATCAGTATTTGATTTATGATTCTAGTGTCTGCATTCATCAGATTTTGGCATCTTTTAATAGTAAGGCATGAATCTCCCAGGCCTCCTGAACCTTGGAACTTTTCTGCAAACACGCGAAATAGTAAAAAAAAAGTTGTTGTATAACAGGGCAGTGAAAGGTTTGAGATGATCAAAATTCTCACCCGTATCCGTATGGAGAGTAGAAAATGGGGGCTGCATAAGGCCTTCTAGACCTGTAACCTCCTAAGTACGGATTGAAGCGCCCTGGACGGAACTGCTTCATCCCTGGAACATTAGTCCTCTTGGGCATCACCTGTAAATTTGTAAGAGCATCAGCATTAGAAGCTATGCACCACAAACACAAATACCAGAGGTATGATGAGGAACTGGGGATAAAGACAATTTATTTTTTTTAATTGGGAGGGGGAAATACACCATACAACAGGATCATTTTACTATATGACCAACAATATGCCAATAATATACCCCCTCACACATCTCGACTATTGCAATATGTATATGCTACATCCCACCAACACATATACTAGGTAACTCTGCCGCCTAGGCTTGTGCAAAAAGGGAAAAAATCACCTTATGTTTCTTGTAGCCGGCTGGAATTTGAACCCTAGTCTCCCAGAGTTCTCGTCCCACTTCATTACCTCAAATTTAATAAGCCATAAATGTAACTCAAGGAAAAGATGACTTGAATAACTAAAAATATCATAACTATGCATCATCAGAGTTTCAATAATTATTTTTTTTGGGAAGGGAGTCTAAATCTACCACAATATAAAGAAGTTCAACATGATTTTTCTTAGGATCGGAGCCAACTTATCTTTGAATTCCTTATAGAAGTCTCATGTTCCTCTTCTTGACGTATTTCAAAAGAATTTTTAAAGGATAGTCATTTTAAGATATAAACAACATAATGCAAACATCAGCAAGACACCTCAACAAATAACAGCAAGATCTTTTTAACTTGATTAACATTACACATAATAAACTGATAGGCCAGTTCAAGTTTCTTGCAAATTGTTGCTCCTGATTTTCCTGTTTTTGTATGTTTTCACTGGTTTATCTTCTTTTCCCATTTTGATCAGATGAAGAAATTCTATCCAGGTAAAAGAAACGAATTTTACCTTCAACTGACGTCCATGCAGTTCAGACTCATTCAGCTGGAGTGCCTCCTGGATAGCTTCTTGTTCAATGAATTCCACATATGCAAAACCTTTGGGTTGGCCAAATTTATCAGTAAGAATGGTAACCCGATTGACAGTACCACATGCCTGGAAATGCTGCTGAACTTCCTCTGGAGTGCATGCATAGTCAACCTGTCAAATCAACATGAAGTACAAGCTGGTTAGAAACATTAGTCGTAATTGCATCAGACATTGTTGAGTAGGGACTTGACAACTTAAGTAACGGAAAGCTAAATTTTTTTGCAAGGTTTGAATATTGTAAAAACTAATTCTCTAATATTTAAGTAGCAGCATACAGAAATTGGATCAGTGACATCCTTCGTGGAAGAAAATAATAGTTTTGAGCTCCAGGGCCTTCTAAGTTCTACCTACAAAGAGAATGTCCATCCAGCACAACAAACCCCCTATCTTGGCTGTGCAACACTCTTATGCTTCACGCTATCTATGGGGACACTATCCAAAAAAATTATCCGTCATAGCAACATCTACACCCGATAAAGCCCAATCAGACTGAATAGAAAGTAAGGCTGAATACAAAGTAATGACACCTCACCAAAACAGGTTTAGACCTGAATACCACGTCCACCAGCTGCCAGCAGCAATCAGACTCGGCATCTAGAATTTGCATGGCAGTGACTAGGCTCTGCGACTTACAGAAAAATAGTCTTCTCGCTAGAGTTGAATCTAATGTACAAATACTCCAGAACAAAGTGATTTTCAGAATTCTTTCATATTACAACCCCATATATTTTTTTCCATGTTCTGTCTTTTTTTTCTATGCCTCAAAGGGTTTTTCCAATTCTATCTTTTTTCAATGGGGACTTCGCTTTTGTCTTTTTTTCTTGTTTTTTTTTTATAATCTATTTTCATGACTTTTCATCTTTCTTTTTTTTTTTTCATTCTTTTTTTGATTAAAACTTTTCCACAAGTCAAACATGTAGTTACAAATGCTCCCTAAGTGAAACATATCTAAGTTCAGAACTACTCTTGTTCACCATCAAAAATATTGGTAAGAATGCCACTGTATTCAGAAAAGTGAATGTCCCTGCGATCATAGTGAGAGAAAGTCAAAGCTGGCTCTCAGAAGTATCAAAGCCAAACCAAGATGAAGACAGCATTAAGACAAGAATTGAACTGCCCAATAACAAGAAAATAAAAAGCGAAGGAAAAATAAAACAAAAAAAGATAATCATTCATGTGTTGATTAACAATGAAGTGATTGTTATGAAGGATTAATAATGAGGACATTGTTATAAATGAATTATACTTTTAAAGGGGCATTTTTGTCTGTAATAGCTTAATCCCTGTATTGTTATTCCTCATTTTATCCAACATTACATAATATAGAGTTTTCTGCATAAATACACCAACTATAGACGACTCCTTTGGTTATTCTAAGATATATGAATGAAAAGGATAAGACGTGTATGACAAAAGGTCCAGATAGAGTTAGATAATTTCATGCAATTATGGTGTTGAACCCCACAGGTAAAATACAGTAATTTCACGCAATAATGAACTCGCTCCATTAGAAAATCAAACAGATAAATAACTAACAAGCATAGATCAAGTTCTACAGAAACATGTTCAGCATAGCATGTCTGAAAAATCAATCAGCAATTGAACATTACGGATATCTGGTTCTTACATTGCCAACAAATATTGATCGTGAATCAAGTTCTTCCCGGTTTTCCTGTGAAGCAGCTGTACTTGCAGGATCTGCTAATCGAAATGATTGGCAAAAAGGATCCAATTAGAATAGGAAAAAGTAAAATACACCTTTCAATTTTTTTCTATAATACAGTGATAACTAAGAACATTATTAACAGACTAGCCAACAAATCATAGGTTGAAAAAGGACAGAATGAAATAGGTCGATTTATATTGCATGCATAAAATTGGTTAAACAAAAAATTTACAAATGGAAGAATCCATTTAATGCTATTTACATGGAAACACAATTGAAATGCTGAAACTCGGCTAGGAGTTCCACCCTCCTCCACAGTTCATTTGTGGGTAGAGGCGGAGTTGTCACTGAAACCATAGCCGTCATAGTTACCGGGTTCACAATTTTTTTTTTTATATATGTGTGTGTGTGTGTGTGTGTATATATTTAATGGATTTCCTAATACAAATACATAATTTAACAAAACTATTGGGTTCGTCTGAAGTCCGAACTCGTAACTAATATTCTCCCTCCGCCCCTGGGTAGGGTGGTCAATTTAGAGGGTGTCAACATAGCTCCAATGTGACCCTGCCTGAAGAAAACTTTAAGATATTGAAGTACCCTCTTGTCCATGCTACTAGTTTTATCACTAATACTAAGATTTTAAAAAGTCCCATCAAGATAAATTGAATCGATAACCGATAAATATCCTACAGAGACCTGCATTTTAAGCACTTATATGTTAAACATTGATACTTTAACAAGTTATTAGGTCAAGGAAGAAGCACATCCAACCATATAGCAAGAATAGACAAAGAATCTTCAGAGGCAGAGGCGGTGGATGCTACCACAGCCACAGGAATTTTTTAACACCCTATATATAAACCCCACACACTCCAAATCCACATTCAAGGATCAGCTGATCCTCTAGATTTAACAAGTGTCATCAATAAGCGACAACAATAGTCACTTATAGTATCGTCTGCTTCATTTTATATGAAACTTAAAATTTTCAGTCATGTTTCTAAATTTGGAAGCTCTTTAGATATAAACTTTTTTATATTTTACATAATGATATACTCTCTTATAACCATAGAAATGTCATGGCATGTTTAAGACCATAAGTTCTAAGAAGGTAACTTATGGTATGTGCCAAAAGGCCTTGAAAATCCAAAAAATGTTCAAACAGCAGAAACACAAGTTCTCCTCCGAAACCAAGAAAGACAAAAGCTCCCTGATCAATTAAGATAACAATACCTAATAGATCACAACTTTGGTTAAAAAGAGCAGAACAGTGTTCAATTTCTGAAAACCCAATGAAATTTCAGATAGCAAGAATACAAGAACTCCTCGAAGCAAAGACGAAAGATCATTTGATCAATTAAGATGTCAAATACTCCAAAGATCAAAACTTTCGTCTACAAGAACAAAATAACATCCATAGCTTAAAAATCCAATAAACATTTAGATTAGAGAAACACAACTACTCCTACCAAAACAAGAAAAACAATTTTTTTAGATCAATTAAGATGGCAATTGGCAAAAACCCAAAGATAACAACTTCGCCAAAAACAGCAAAACAATATCCAACTGTTAAGAACCCAATAAAAATTCAAATACCACTATACCAGAAACACAAGTTCTCCAGACAAACCAAGAAAGATAAAAGATTTATGATCAATTATGATGACAATAACACAAAGATAAGAACTTCGTCAAAACCAGCAAAACAATATCCAATTATTGAAAAACTCATAAAGTTCAAATACCACTATACCAGTAACATAAATACCTCAATCACAATTGCATAATACCTCAAAGATCACAACTTTTATCAACTAAAGCAAAAACAATATCCAACACTTGAGAATCCAATAAACTTAACATAAATACTAATCAAATAGAAAGAAATTTCAAAACAGAAGACCTTGGACAGCACATAACACAATATCCAATTGTTGAAAGACTCATTTAAAGTTCAAATACCACTATAACAGAAACACAAATACCTCAAAGACCACAACTTTAGCAAAACAAAATCCAACACTTGAGAACCCAATAAACATAACATCAATACTCATCAAAAACCCAAAAACACAATTGTCAAAAACTAATAAAAAAAAAAGAAATTTCAAAAAAGGACAACCTTGAACAGAACCCATCTCCTTCTCAACCTTAGCCTGCATCTCCCTAAGAGCTGCAGCTTCATCTTCCATCTCCTTCAATCTCTTCTTCATCTCATCCAATTCCTTCAGTACCCCACACAAAAACACAAAAACCCCATCATCAATAACATCTCAAAATTCATATCAAATGCTTATATCTACCCTCCACTTTTATCAACAAATCAAGAAAATACAGAAACAAGAACTGTAGGGAGACAACCTTAACAGCGTCATCATCGGCGGTGGCCATGTCCACGTCAGCACTGTGAGGTTCCATGTCACCTTCAATGGGGATTTCACCACCATAAACTTCATGCTCTTCTTCATCCATCTCTCCGGGGGAATTCCGGCGGAACAGATTATACGACGCCGTTTTATATGGTTTGTCCCAAATCCCCAATGGGCTTACTTTTTACTATTGGACCTTGTTGGGCCAATTAAGTGCACTATTTAAGTTTTTGTCACTATTTTTCGAAAAATCGACTTCGATGCTTTTATTGAAGTGATAAACTTTGAATATGTTTTTTTTCGTTGGAATTATTTGATTGAATCCTTAATGATGGTAAAACAATAATCAAATTAACTAACATTGTAATTGATCTAAGTTAGATATAATTGATTAAGATTTGTTTCGACTCGATAAATGAAATTATTACTAAAAAGTTATTGAAGGTGAAATTACAATTGTTACTGAATATGAAAGAAGTTAAATGAAATGGAATCAAATTAATAGGATTAGATTTATCTTTTTATGATTGTTGAAGTGAAAGAACGAAATTAAGGATTGATTCAATACTGATTTCACATTTCTATAGATACTTTGTTTTAAAACTCTTTTCTACGAGCTTTCACCACTTTTTGCTTCCTTGATGATTTTAACCTACAATCTCAAGGTTGAAGGTGGAGTGTGTTTACTATCTGACGTTTCCTTGATCTTGTCTTGATGTATTTTTTCGAAAAGAAGGATAATGACAAAAAAAAGACTATTAATCGAGAATCAAGGTTGATTTTACGTATGATCACTTAAAAATATTATATACAGAGTGAATTTTTAAAAGTACAATGAATTAAATAATAAAAAATTATATTTGTTCATTGTTTGGACTAGAAGGGGAAAAAACATAAATAACATAAATAGTATTCTCTTCAAAGAGTGCTTCCACAATAGACAGGAAAAAAAATTGTATCAATCCTCACTAAATAAGTTTAGTTATATTTTGAGTCGAGTGTCTGTTGAAATAACTTCTTTATTCTTAAAAGTAAAAATATAATTTGCATATATTTTATCTTTTCCGAGGATAGATGGTTGTTGGTGTTGTGACTGATCACGTTTAGTTATTTTAATTTTTAAGTCGAAAATACACTACATCAAAAATGATTTTTAGTGGCAATTAACTAACGGCAATAGCTTAATTGTCACTAAATATGTACTTTTAGCGGTAATTAACACTCTTTGTATATGTTCCTAAAACCTTTAGTGACATTGGATCCAATTACAATTAACTAATGCCGATAAAGACTTTAACACTCATTGTTAATGTGTATATTTATTGCCACTAAAAAGTATTTTTATTGTAGTGATAAGGCATATATACAAGTTATCCCATAGGTGGTTATTTTTAGGTAAACTACCTTTACGTGCAGTTATAATTCAAAATTTCAAACATATATATAACAATATATTTCTGAGTATTTTTCTGTTTTATTTTGTTTGTACAATAGTGTGATGAACACATGTAGTTAAATCATGTGTTCGATGCGTTTGAATTTTGCTTTTATATATGAGAGAGAGTTTGAGGTTGAAGCAAGCACGTCTTTGTTGACGTGTCTGCTTCAACACAATGATAAAAATTATTTCTTCTATTATATTTTAATATAATTAGTGTATAATTTTTTTGAAATTATGAGACCCGCTTTACTTTTATAAATCCTTCTTTTAGTTGAATTTATCTTTTTTTTTCCTTTTTAATATCATAAATTGTCCAACTTAATAAAATAAAGTTAAAAAAAATTTCATGGCTCATCAGTTATCACAATTATTATTCTTATGTCTTAATTTTCCCCACGCTCTTAATAAACTATGTTATTGCCAATTTGCCAACATTTAACTATTTTCTCAGTATCAGTTTATATGATGTAGTTTAACTATAAGAAAGAGAGATCTTTAAAATTTGTGGTCTAATATAAGTCATATATATTCGTGTAACTATAAATCATTTCTTTACATATAAAAATGTATCATTCTTTGAAACTAACTAAAAAGAAAAATGTTATATAAATTGAGATAAAAATTATATTTTTGCCTTCACCATACATTATGTTAAACCAAATTCCATCACTCTCCCTCTTCCTTAGAATACACCTCATAAGCCTTCAAAATTCTTGAAATGGAAGAATATAACTACAAAAAAAAGTTGTAACAAGAAGCTTTTTTTCCCTCAGTGTTCGGTACCTACATTGGAGCCTGACTATTCTGAATTCGCACTAGGTAAGGCTCTATTCAAGGAAAAACGCTCCTTACCAAGGATTTTTCTATACACAGGACTCGAATCGAGACCGAAAGAGCAACCCATTGCATCACATTCTTTTTTCAACACAAACTAGTACTAACTTAAAATAAACCTTTGCATAAACACATAATATTTTGTATAATATTTAAGTATATCATAAAATATCTTAGACACACTTCCTCGTTTCTCTAACAACTATTCCCATTCTTTAATTTTCTTTCCTACCTCTCAACCCCCCACACATATAATCACCAAAAAATATTATATATATATACAACACACATACTTAATTATAGTGCCAACACACACACACACAAAAAAAAACTTATAACATGGATTCTCCTATTGATGAAGTTCCAAAAAATATGTCAAAAAAGAAAGAAAGTGATCCATTAATTATGGCCACAAAAATTAATATTTCATCTGATTATAATGATATTAATGATGGAATTTATTTAAGTTGGAAGGATTTATGGGTAAGTGTGCCAGATAAAAAAGTTGGAAGAAGGCCAATACTTGAAGGGATAAGTGGATATGCTCAACCTGGTGAAGTTTTGGCTATTATGGGGCCTTCTGGTTGTGGCAAATCTACACTTCTTGATGCATTGGCAGGTAATACTTAGTCTGTCTCTAACTACATGTTCATTTCGACAAATCAAGAAAGGATAAATTTCTTTTTACTATTATACTCTCAATTAATTACTTTGAAAAAAAATATAATTTCTTGAAAATTTTAAGTTTTTAATTCATCAACTTCATAATTAATAGGGGTAAATGGTAAACTTACTATGTCAATCATTGTTTTCTTAATATGTGTGTCAATTTAAAAGTGGACAAATACTACTTTATATTGACAGAATAGATTGGGACTTTTCTAAACTTGTCGAGTTTTATTTAGTGCATATTTAAATTTTAGGTTGGTCAAACTAATTATTTTGAATTTGGTAATTTGATAGTCTTGATCGATCTTTTTAAATGATGATGTGATAAAGAGCGTGAATATACTTTCTTGTAAGCGCATAAGAGAAAGGAAAATGGATTATTTCAGAATGTGTTTTTTGTTTTGGCCAAATTAGTTCTTAATATACATTGCTTATTTTATTCATAATGTGTTTTTATTATTTGTTTCAACAATATTATGTTTCTTTTCTTTTTCTGGATTATGAAATTTAGTTGGAACTTATTTTAATTTAGCCAAATTAAGATAAGGTCTAGCCAAAAAAAAATAATGAAGTTCTAACATGGTATTTTCTATATATATATATATATATAAAAGACAAACAAATTAAATTGTGCATTTTATTTTTAATGGAACGGCTATTTAAATTGGCACAAAATAACCAACTAACAAAAACAACACATTTTAAGGGATGAATGTTTTTATTCTCCAATTTAAGTATTTATATAAATCTATTAAAATCTTAACAAATAATAGATGTGAATTCATAACTTTAAAAGTATAATGAGTTTGTTGATAAGAATTTTAAAAGTTGAACCTATTAAATTTAAATTCTAAATATGCTTTTGAAATGTGAAATATTTTGCGCACCAAACTATCTTTTTTATTGATCTAAAATGAGCTTAAATGGAGTTATATGACCAGTAAGCTCGAGATAGTTGTGTGTAGTAGTAGTAGTAGTAATTACTTTGTTGTTGTAGTCCAAATTCTTGATTGGAATATACTCAATGGTCCGACTAATATGAATTTTCACCGATTGTGTAGGCCCAACTAACGAGTAATTAAAATACTCTTCACTATGAGATTTTTAAGTTATATATTCAGTAACGAGGTTATTCTTATCGAAAGAAAGTCAATTAACACCCTTTTATCGAATACATTAAACAATATGCTTAGTTGAAATGTATGTGTTTTAATCTCCTTAAAATGTATCAATTTGACAATCCGTCTAGTTAAAATAATGGCTCCACCATTATGTCCATTTCCAAAAAAAAGTTTTTATTTTCCCACCATATATTTATATAAGTGAAATTTGAATTAGTTTCTCTCCCTAGTATTAAGCATCTTTATTTTAAATCTTAATTAAGAAAAGATTTACTTTTTTATTTTAATTATTTTTTGGTGTAAGGGTAGAAATAATATTTGGTGAATTGGTGAGCTAGTCCAACAAAATTAAGCAGCTGATTATATGGTTGGTGACCAAGGTGTCTTACTTTAATATTTTACAAAAATATTTAAGTGTACTATAGTATATAAAATCAGTTGACAAATTTCCTAGTATCGATGAGGTGAAAACTATATATTATAATAATTTGCGGGTGATATCACATTCGAAAATTTAATTTAATTTAGTATACAAGTAGGTTAGCGGCTTATCTCCTAAGCTAATTAGTCATTACTTAATTAAGTAATTATAATATATAGTGATTGGATTATTGATCAATATCAAAGAAAATAGGAATTAAGGACGGATAAATTATGTAGTCAAACAATAATTTCTCGCTAGTCATTAAGTTACATTGATCCAAGGGTAGTCACTCGAACATTTTTCATCAATAGAAAATAATACTACATAGTGCGTACATTGGTCAAAAACAACTCTTTTGAGGTATATATACTAAAATTTTGAACATTTTAAGCAAAATTCCTAGTTTCGTCACTATTAAGTCATACTTAATGATGGATTAGTGATAGATTATATCGAATTATATTAGCTACAAGCTATTTATATGCGATTGCAGGTAGATTAGCTTCAAACACAAGACAAAGTGGAGATATACTTGTCAATGGACGCAAACAAGCACTAGCTTTTGGAACTTCGGTATGGATATTATTAATTATATATATTACACGATCAGTGTAGTTTAATCTATTATATTTTAATAATTAATATGATAATGTTAATTGTTTGTTTACATTATCGGTGCATATATAAAACTAAAATTTACTTCTTACGAATATAATTTAAGTTATATATGCATATAGTATAAAGATCTTTATTTACATTATCAACATAATTTAATCGATCAGAGTTCATAACATGTTACCGACCTATAACCATTTAATCTAGATTATAAGTTAAAGCTATTGGGATAATTGCATTTTTTATCCCTCAATTATTGATAAATTTTAATTTTGTTCTTTATAAAAATTGATTAAGCATATTCAACCTTCAAATTACTAAATAGTGTATTTTTGAACCCTTTATACAAGAAATATACCTTAAGAGGAACTTAAAGTACGGATTAATAATGCACATAGTATCTTGATATTTGAGGGACTAAACTTGCTAATTCCACAAAGCTATCATACATAGTTACATGTAAGTATCTTTTAAACGACCTAATCCCGATTCTAGTAAACATATATTTTTTATATTGTCGGTGCATAGGACTCAAGACTCTTTTTCAACTAAGGTCAAATGCACTTAATATAACAAGAAATCACAAGGACCAAAATAGCAATATCTTGATATTTGAGGGACTAAACTTACTAATTCCTCAAAGCTATCGTACATAGTTATATGTAATTATCTTTTAAACAACCTAAATCTCAATTCTAGTAAATACAATTTTTACATCGTCGATGCATAGAATTCAAAACTTTTTTTCCCCTTCCTATAGGCCTATGTGACTCAAGATGACACACTAATAATGACAACATTGACAGTAAATATACCTCAAGAGGGACTTAAAAGTCAAAATTGGATTAAAAGTGCACATATATATCAATCAACTGAAGGTTAAATGTGTTTAATTTAACCAGAAATCACAAGGACCTAAATAGCAATATCTTAATATTTTGAGGGACTAAATTTGCTAATTTTCCAAAGCTATCGTACAAAATTACATGCAATTATCTTTTAAACGTCTTGAATCTCAATTCTAGTAAATACATTTTTTACATCGTCGATGCATAGAATTCAAAAGTTTTTTTTTTTTTTTTGCTCCTTCCCATAGGCCTATGTGACACAAGATGACACACTAATGGCAACATTGACAGTAAAAGAAACAGTATATTATTCAGCTCAATTACAACTCCCTCAATCAATGTCATTACATGAAAAGAAAGAAAGAGCAGAAGAAACAATAAAAGAAATGGGATTACAAGAAGCAATGAACACAAGAATTGGTGGATGGAGTTTAAAAGGATTAAGTGGTGGACAAAAAAGAAGAGTTAGTATTTGTATTGAGATTTTAACAAGACCAAAATTATTGTTTCTTGATGAACCTACTAGTGGTTTGGATAGTGCTGCATCTTATCATGTCATGAATAGAATTATCAAGATTGCACAACAAGATATGAGGACTATTGTGGCATCAATTCATCAGCCTAGTAGTGAAGTTTTTGAGCTATTTGATAACCTTTGCCTTCTATCTTATGGTAAAACCATTTATTTTGGCTCAAGTTCCAAAGCAAATGAGGTATGTATGTATATTGTTAGAGAACTTTAACCTTTAATATGTTTGGTACGATTAAAGTCATTTTCAAAAAAATATTTAATTCTGGTGTTTGGTTTTCGGCAAATTAAATGTTTTCAATCATAAGGGAAAATGACTTCACTTATGGCCTAAGGCGAAAGTCATTTTTCTTATAACTATCTTAACTTTTAATTTTTCCTTACTTGTTATGACAATAAAAATGTTACCTTATAACATGTAGGTCATATATAGTTATAAGTCGTAGAATCAATTAATGATGCTTGCGTTAGGGTAGATAAGACTGGCTGCATCACACTCTCTTGGAGTGTGTCCTTTCTGTAAAAATCTTGCTTGAACGCAGGATGCTTCGTACGTGGGCCATCCTTATTATTATTTTTACTCAAAGGTTTCATCAAAATGCTCTCGTACTTGCTAATATTTTTTTATTGTTTTTTTCATACTTGCTAATATTATTATTAATTTTTAGCATATATTTTCTCACCAATCTTTATAATTCACCAATTATCAAATCATTTTCATAAAAAATGACTTCTGACGTACCAAACATAGTTGTTCAATTGCAATCTAATGGTACAATATTGAAGGATTTACTAATGGATCTTCACCTATTATTTTTTGCTCTTAGTTTTTTGCGGTCAATGGATTTCCTTGTCCATATATGAGGAACCCTTCTGATCACTATCTTAGAACAATTAACAAAGATTTTGATGTAAGTTAGTTTTTTTAATTACAATCAATTATGTATTTTTAAGTAAGGAAAAAAGGTCTGAAATATATCCGAACTTTGACCGAAATTGTTGTAACAATATCGAACTTTGGAAAGACACTATTTAATAGTGTATTTTAAAGGTATGTATGTGCTCACGTGGACATCAGAAATATTGCATCATTATAAATAGTAATGTGTCTACGTGGGCACATATGTACCTTTAAAATACACAATTAAATAGTGCAGGGAGTAAAAGGTCCTCTATAAAGTTTGATATCGTAACAACAATTTCGGTCAAAGTTAAAGTATTTTTCAGACCCTTTTCCCTTTAATTAATTTAGTACAAGTTTTATGTCTTATTAATCTTTGAAATATAATATTGTTTGTTTGATTAATTTAGGATATTGAGGAAGGATTTGGCAAAAACATAATTACCTCAGGCAAAGCAATTGACACTCTTGCTATGTCATATGAATCATCAGAGGCTTGCCTCAATGTTAGGCAAAAGGTTCTCACAATTTGTCAAAAGGTAAAAATATCTTCGAAATTCATCGCTAAATAGCTCGTAGCAAATTTTAACTTGTTTTCATGTGTCTATGTAGTAGAATGGACGATTGCTCGAAAATAAGGGAAGTCAAGCAGGGTTCATCACACAATGCAAAGTTCTAACGCAAAGATCGTTTATCAATATGTATCGTGATTTAGGCTATTACTGGCTTCGATTACTTATTTATCTTGCACTTTGCTTGTGCATTGGCACTATCTTTCATGAAATTGGCTCTGATTATGGTTCAATTCAGGTAAATATTCATTTACGCTATCAATATATTTTAACTAGTTATAACAAGTAAGGTAGTTATTTTCTTTTTTTTTTTAGAAAAATACTACATTCATTTAATCTATAAATGGACAATTACCTATATATATAATAATTTTTTAAAGTCTATCTAACTTATAGAATGTTGAACTCATTAAGTAAATTAATGAACTACTGTTTCCGTCCCAAAATACTTGTCGCGGTTTGTTATTCGAGAGTCAATCTATATCAACTTTGATCGATATTTTAAGATTTTTTTTTCATCATCATATTTATATGAGAAAAAATTGCAACTTACAGTATTTTTCGTATCGTTTTTGAATATCTAAATTTAGTTTTAAAATATCAAATTAATTAGTCTTATCTAATTTAGATTCAAAAATTAGTCAAATTAACTTTTGAGAAGTGAAACGTGATATCTATTTTGGGACGGAGGGAGTAATTAAATGCACCTTTAGCACCAAGAATTGTGGACCAAGGATCATGGTGAAATTAATGCATATGACTCCTCCAGGCTTAACTAGAATTTTCAAGTTCGAGCCTTAAAATGGAAAAAATCCTGATAGGGAGTGTGTTTGATGCACCCTTTTAATGTGACTTACGCGAGATGAACCTGAATTAATTAATCGAGATCTCAAAACAGATACCAGACATCGAATGAGAAACATAGAAAAACACTTTTTTTTCAAGATGTGATGAATTTATACATTATATAATTCTTTCCCTTAATTGGCAGGCTAGAAGCTCAATGCTTGTATTTGTGGTTGGCTTCTTAACATTCATGGCAATTGGTGGATTCCCTTCTTTTGTAGAGGAAATGAAAGTAATATTCTTTTGCCCCATCTTGTCCATTATTTTTTTCTATATTATTATAACATGTTCGTTACGTTAGTATTTATATTCGATTATTAATTAATTATACGTACCATAATGATCTGATCGTGTAAATTTCAGCTTTTTACGCGAGAAAGGCTAAATGGACACTATGGTGTGGGTGCATTTGTGATTGGCAACACATTATCATCAACACCATTCTTGTTATTGATCTCTTTGGTTCCTGGAGCTGTGGCTTACTATCTTGCTGATGTTCAAAAAGGGATTGATAAATTTGCCTATTTTGTCCTAATGTTATTTGCTTGCATGATGCTAGTTGAGAGCCTAATGATGATTGTTGCAAGTATTGTCCCTGACTTCCTCATGGGAATTATAACAGGTAAATGAGCGAGTCGAGTCAAATTTGAATGAGTCACAAAGTTACTATCAGAAAATCGCTAATTTTAGACAGACGTCTCATCAGAATTTGGCTCGTCAATTAATATTGTAGATGAGTTAAATTTTGATAGATATCATAAGAAATTAGTGATTTTCTGATAGTAAATATCATCAATAAACATAATATAATCCGCCGTAAACTGTTTGGGCAGATCATATGGATTGGGTCTAAATGAGATAATTGAGTAGAAATAGTCGTAATCATGAATTTCAAATTTCAGAGGTGAAACCCCATGACAGTATGCTAGAGTTTTATCTATGAAAATTTGCTAACTCCATGAGAGTGACTAATTGATAATTATAAGGCTGAAAAATGACTATAGGTAAATTATACCTCAAAAAATAATGTGTCATAATTCAATTTGTCCAAGAAGATCAAACTTAAAAAAAAAAAAAAAAAACTAATGTACTTTTCTTAAATTCCAAATTTCAATGATTTTTTGTTGTTGTATGTGTGGTTATTGCTTGTGTCTTGACCCAATTGTTTACACTATTTTGACATGTTTCGATTCATCAATACTTTATTGAGTTGTTTCGGGTTCAATCCTTTGAACAAAGTCAATAAACATGTCATAACTTATATTGCTCGGATATGTTTTCCAAAAATACCCCCACATTCATATATATATATATATATATATCTACTTGATCCTTCAAATATAATGTCTTTTTAAGGACTCAATCCGAGCAATAACCAACCCTATTTAACTCGTGTATATATATTAGACGAACTACTTTAAAAAATGAGCTGATTTTGTCATCTCTAAATTTACAGGTGCCGGAATTCAAGGAATAATGATGCTAAATGGAGGGTTTTTTCGATTGCCAAATGAACTTCCAATGCCAATTTGGAAATATCCAATGTACTATTTAGCCTTCCACAAATATGCAATTCAAGGTTTTTATAAAAATGAATATGAAACTTTTACATATTTTACTAAAAGTGGATTGGCTATAATAGTTACTCGTGATGAAATATTGAGAGATATCTTTCAAGTAGAATTAAATTATTCTAAGTGGGGAGATATTGTTATTGTTTTTGGGATGGTGATTTTATATAGGTTAATTTTTCTTAGTATTATTAAGGGTAAAGAAAAGTTTAGACCTATGGTAAGAGGTTTTAAATATTGTTGTACCACATAAAATAGATAAATAGTTTATATATGGACTTGTAATTAGTGATATAATGTTTGAAAGTTTGAATAAGTTTAATTGGTCTTTAATTTTTACCTTTGTTGCTTTTTTAATGAAAATATTCAGACATATTTTGGTTGACATAAGTTCTATAATGTTTTTATCTTCGAAAGCTGAAAGCGGTATAAATTGTATAGTATTTTTATATTGAGTGTTAAAAGTTTACTGTGTCTTACATAACTTGTGTTGATGTTGTGATATATATGCCTAGCTAAAGGTAAAACTTTGCCTAGCAAAATCTAAAGTTATGTCGCATTAAAAATATTTAAAGGATAAAAATTAAAAATCGACTCAAAATATAAGCATTATTTGTGCGAATGACCCAAAATTAAATTCTACCCAAATAAGATATCAACTGTCAGTAAGGTTTTGTCTTAATTTTTGAATGAACCATTTACTTGTTATTCTCACGTTTTACTTAAATGTAATTTCATATAATTTTTCAAATTCTCAAATCACAAAATAAAAATACACAAAAATTAGAAACACAATGTAAAAATTAAGAATAATGTGCAGAATCAAATATCAAGTAATACCAACAAATAAAATAGAACTTAGAAAATCATATAAATTTGCAGTAAAATTAAAGAATAGATAATTAAATAATTAATAAAACTATAATGTTTAATATCAAACTAATCCTAAACCTAAACAAAGAAAAAGACAAAACACAGGGGACTGGGGGTAACATTAATTAGTTGGTACTTGGTAATAAAAGAATCCTAAATGTGGAAATAATAAACCTAACGTTGAATCTTACTACCTCCGTCCACTTTTAATTGTCATAATTTTCTTTTTATAGTCAAATAATAATAACTTTAACTAACATTTTACGTACTATGTATTTTTTCATCATATTGATATGCAAAAAATTGGAATTTATAGTACTTTTCGTATAATTATTGAATTTTGTTTAAAATATCAAATTAATGTAATCTAATTTAACTTTGAAAATTAGTCAAATTGACTTTCGAAAAACGTAACATGGTAATTAAAAATGGACAGAGAGAGTAGTTAGTTTTAGATTCTTAAATATTAAAAAATTAAATTACGAATAAGGAAAGATTTAATAAATTAGTTGATTTTTAAGTCCTAAATAATTATTAGAAAACTTATTAATGACAATTTTATCTATAGTAGATTAAGGGCAAAAAAAATTATAAGCACCTTCATGTTTTAATATAATATAGATTATAATTATAATATTGAGCAGTCTTTTCTTATCCAATAAAAAATAACTAAAATTTTCTTCTATTAATTTAGGTTCTTTTTTATCCCCCCAAAAAATAAAATCCCCTGCCTCCCTTAAAATCTTCGTTCAAACCCTAATACCCAAAAGACATTCCTCTGAGATTTTCCTTATGCAAAATCAGTAAGTAAGTATGGAAACACTCTTAAACTTGACGTGATTAATCGTTTCATTTTGAACTACATGTGATTATTCGTTTCATTCTGAACCATTGACAGAGTTTAACTAGATTATTCGTTTCATTCTGAACTACTCTTTTAGAAGTGTGAGACTCTTGAAAACAAAAAGAAGCTTATCAATAGTTTGAAAACGAAACTAATACTGATTCTCCGTCTAATTTACCCATATTATTCATTAAATTTCGATTTGATACATTGTTTATTGGTCGAGTTGATGAACAAGAGCGAGTTCATAGCAGATCACTACAGATCAAACTTTTCCATTCAGCTACATACATGTCACCGGAAAAGTTTTACCGTGTTTTGGAAGATAATCTCTGCAAAAAATTATGGGGTGAAGTGTTTGATGAGAATGATCGTCGAGTTTTCATTGAAGATATGATTGAAGAAATTCATGAAATTATTGGCGATGAGTGTAACAGGGGTCGCCAACGCTTGGATGTGAGCGTTCATATGATTTTATTCGTATCAGACTTAGTGAAGCTGATATGGAAAATGGAGAACGATGAGAATGCTGATTGTATCATTTGTTTCGAAGAACTTGGAAAGGAGAGGGAGAGAATATGCATGCCATGCTCACATATGTTTCATGAAGATTGCATTACAACTTGGCTACAGATCGGACATTCTTGTCCTATTTGTCGTTATGATCTCCGAGCTATATAAGTATAGAATTTGAGCTAGAATAGATTCATATGAAATAACGTATTATTAATGTACTGTTCATTTTTTTATTATTTTGAAGCCACTTTTTTTATATTTATTGTTCTGTCCTGATATGTGTTGTTAATTATGTTTTGATTATTGTTCTTTTTGCTCTCTTCTAGTAGGCTGTGCACTCTTTCCTTCTTACCTTGGGATCCATGAATAAGTTTCGTGTTTAGGTTTCTAACAAGTTATACATTGTACACATTTTATAATGCTCCAAGTTGCCCGATAACGTTTTCTGACTTTAACCTTGAGGACAAGGTTCTTTTGAAATATTGTTATACCACATAAAATAGATATATAGTTTATATATGGACTTGTAATTAGTGATTTAATGTTTGAAAGTTTGAATAAGTTTAATTGGTCTTTAATTTTTACCTTTGTTGCTTTTTTAATGAAAATATTTTGATTAACATAAGTTCTATAATGTTTTTATCTTCAGAAGCTGAAAGCGGCATAAATTATATATTGAGTGTTAAAAGTTTAATGCGTCTTGCATAACTTGTGTTGATGTTGTGATACATATGCCTAGCTAAAGGTAAAACTAGATCTAAAGTTATGTAGTATCAAAAATATTTGAAGGATAAAAATTAAAAATCGACTCAAAATATAAGCATTAATTGTGCGAATGACCCAAAATTAAATTCTACCCAAATAAGATATCAGCTATCAGTAAGGTTTTGTCTTAATTTTTGAATGAACCATTTACTTCTTATTCTCAATTTTTACTTAATGTAATTTCATATAATAATAAACATAATGTAGAATCTTAGTTAGTTTTAGATTCTTAAATATTTTTTTTAAAAAAATTATGAATAAGGAAAGATTTAATAATTAGTTGATTTTTAAGTCCTAAATAAATATTAGAAAACGTATTAATGACAATTTTATCTATAGTAGATTAAGGGCAAAAAAAATTATAAGCACCTTCATGTTTTAATATAATATTAGATTATAATTATAATATTTAGCAGTCTTTCATTATCCAATAACAAATAACTAAAATTTTCTTCTATTAATTTAGGTTCTTTTTTATCCCCAAAAAAAAATAAAAATCCCCTGCCTCCCTTAAAATCTTCGTTCAAACCCAAATACTCAAAAGACATTCATCTGAGATTTTCCCTTTTCAAAATCAATAGGTAAGTATCGCAAACACTCTTAAATTTGACGTGATTATTCGTTTCATTCTGAATTGTTAACAAAGTTAATATCGTATAACAAGTTATCTCAAACTCTTTTAAGGAGTGCGTTGTGTCACGCCCCGAGCCTACACCCTGGACGTGGCCGGCACTCGAAGACCATTTCTGGTCCCCAAGCAAACCCTCATCCTGGCTGACTCCAAGCGGAATACTAACTTAAGCATACAAGAGCTTAAAACTGAATAAGAGTTTATAAACTCAACTTTATAAATCTTTAACTCAAAAGAAAACTCTGTATAATAGAATATATATACAACTCGCCATAAAAGGCAACTTTAGTCTTCAAAACATTTAACAAAATAAATGAAGAGACTTCTGAAACTCTATTGTCTATCTATGAAGCCTCTAACTGATAAAGATGGAAGCCGGGACAAGACCCACGACCTCCTAACAACTGATACAACTGAAAGGTAAATGAAATCCTCCGGAAGCAAAGAGGCTTGTCATAGCTAACTGGAACTCCCGGATGTATCAACGAATCTCCTGTTGATGATCCTGAATACCTGTGTCTGCATCATAAAAAGATGCAGGCCAAATGGCTCAGTACGTGGAATGTACGAGTATGTAAGCTAGAAAGCTAAACAACATAGGCTAGAAGAAAAACTGGAATAAATTGAATAACTTACCTCTTTTCAAACTTTCTCAACTCAAGGAATACCCAAAACTACTCAAACTTACTCAACTCAGAAGATAGATACTGGACTCAGAGACAGATACTCAACTCAAAGATAGATACTCAACTCAAAGATAGATACTCAACTCAAGATAGATACTCAACTCAAGGATATATACTTAACTCAAGATATATACTTAACTCAAAGATACTTAACTGAAGGATACTCGACTCTTGAATAACTGAACTCAACCTGACTGACTTCTTTCAATATAAGGCAATTTAAAACAAGTGCGATATAAAGAAAGACTGTTTAAAACATGCTATAAACTCTGAGTGTATACAAGGATACAATAAGCCTGAGATGTATATAGAAATACAATTGAACTGATGTATATAAAATACAATAATTTCTGTGTATGAAAATACAATAACTGCTGTGGGAGTTTCTCTAACCGACAACCATCACATAAGAGCTATAGTGATGATACAGCGATCGACCTCACGCTGCCAGAGCATCTTATACCCGGCCAAAGGTATAAGACCTGAACTGCCTAATGGATCCACTAGTCTAATCTGAAAAGGATTCATCTAAAAAGTATGATCCTTTTCTACCCATGGTGGCTAACATGGTTCTATGGGGGCTGTGGGTTCTTTGAACGCTCCCCCAATTCGGTGCTCGATACTACTCCCAAAAATGTACTGGCTCTTATGTTTTTAAAACATATTTCTTCCTGCTGATATGAGATAATTACTCAAAAACTAGCTCGAAGGCTTTTTGGAAATCTCAGTTTCCAACCTTGTTTAAATGTAAAAACATTTCTTTAAAACTTCTTTGGGAATACATAGTTCCCTAATAACTTTGAGAAAAGAACTCAACTTTAAACTCTTTACTTTACTTGAACTCTTGGCTTGATGTGAAACTCTTAACTTAACATGAAACTCTTAACTTTTGACTTGACTTGAAACTCAATACTTAACTTGGAACTTGAGCCTTAGAATGAAGTTAAAACGCTCAATGAAGACTCTTGGAAAACCTTAAAGACTTGCTTTGACTTACTTACTTCTAAGCTTGACTTCACTTGACTTGGAAACTAACTTCACTTGAATTGGAAACTAACTTCACTTGACTTGGAAACTAACTTCACTTGACTTGTAGTTTTACTTGACTTTTGGAAGTACCTTGGAGTGTTGGAAACAACTAGGAAACATAGGTATAATACCTAGGAACATGTATAAAAAAAGAAATGGTGAATGAAAGGGAAGGATTGGTGTCCTTGGCACTAGGAGAGGTGCAACAGCCCAGCCCCTTTTTCCCCAAAAATCCGACTTTTTCCCCTTGTTTCTTTCCAATTCTAAACCCTCTCAACCTCAAGGTTTCAGCAGCAACACTTAGAATCATAAAGACCCTTATTATACAATAGATTCAACTCAAAAATCACAGCCAGAAATCTGTACTAAATCAGCAAGAACTTCAACACAACACCACTACAACTTCAACAACCAATAAATCTTCTCTTGGAATTAAAAACGAGTTGGTGTGTGGGGGTATGAACCAACCAACACTAAGGATCATAAAATCCCTCAATATACAATAGGTCACAACTCAAATACACAGCCCAATCCTGTCCCACAACCAACAATAACTTCAACAACACAACTAACAACATCAACAACAACTAACAACTTCAACAACTTCAACAACAAATCCAATCTCTTCTCAAATCATAAAAACGAGCTTGGTATGTGGGGGGGAAAGGATAAACCCACACTAAAGACTCACATACCTGATTAGGGATCACCCCCGACAAAAATCCACGACGATCCTTAGCTTCTTCTTCTCTTTCTCCTCTTCTTTTCCTCTTCTTTCTCTCTTATCTTCCAAGCCCTAACTCTCACTCTTACTCTCACTCTTTAAAATGGGACAAAAATGATCCAAACATCAGTCTAACACCTCAATATAACCCAAAGAAAAGATTAGGGAAAAGACCAAAATACCCTTAAAATTTTCGGACTAAACAAACTGCACTGTGCGACTGTGCGACTGTGCCAACAACCCAACTTCCAAAGGGCATAAGTCACTCATACGAACTCGGAATCAAGCAAACTCCGCGGCGTTGGAAAGATCATTCCAAGGGCTTTCCAGACATAACTGGAAATTCGCCTAAATCATTTTGAGCTAGGAGATACGACTGCTCAAAGTTGACCAAAACCTCACCTTTTTTCCATAGCCAAATTTTCCAGATTCTTTCCAAAATGACTATTTCCAATTCAACTCTTCTTGGAACTCAATGTGCTACACCTAGGGACCTTAACTTAACACTCAAGAAATTTTTTATTCCTCGGTAAAATCCCACTCCACATGAAGGATGGCTCGAGTCTTAGTTCGAAAATTCTCTGGGGTGTTACACGTTGACTCTTAATAAGTATTAGTTTCATTCTGAACTATTAACAGAGTTAATATCGAATAATAAGTGATCTCAAACTCTTTTAGGAGTGTGTGACTCTTAATAAGAAGCATTTGTGTATTTAAGGTTAGTTAATCAAGAAGAAGGGTGTTTTTTAAGGTTTTAACCTTTGTTTTCGCGTTTTCCATGTCGAAGGCCAAGAAATTGAAATATTGTCGTCCCGATTGGAATACAGAATACTGTATACAAATATCAAAATTTGTCAAGAAATAAGTATCAATAACCATAATACTAATTCTACGTATAATTTACCCACATTATACATTAAATTTCGATTTGATACCTTGTTTACTGGACGAATCGATGAACAAGAGCAAGCTCATAGCAGAGCACTCCATATCAAACTTTTCCATTCTGCTACATACATGTCACGTGAAAAGTTCTTTCGTTTTCTAGAAGATAATCTCTAGCACAAATTATGGGGTAAAGTGTTTGATAAGATTGATGCTATGATTGAAGAAATCCATGGAATTATTGGCGATAAGTGTAACAAGGGGCGGCAGCGCTTGGATTTGAGCGTTCATATGATTTTATTCGTGTCAGACATGGTGAAGTTGTTATGGAAGATGGAGAAGGATGAAAGTGATTGTGTCAGTTGTTTCGAAGAGCTTGGAAAGTATGAGGAGAAGCACAAGCAGGCGATGTGCATGCCGTGTTCACATATGTTTCATGAACATTGCATTACAACTTGGCTACAAAATGGACATTCTTGTCCTGTTTGTCGTTATGATCTCCTAGCTACATAAGTATAAAAACTTGAGCTACAATAGTTTCCCAGTTTATTTGTTATAGCAGACTTTTATCTATTTATTTTGATGCCTTAATACTTTTTATACTTATCGTTGTTTACTATTGTTTTCAATAATTATGTTTTAATTATTGTAGTATTTTATTGTGATTATTAGTTACTAATTGGAAGCAAAAGATATCAAGAGTAGAATTATAAAATTTTATTTATTTTCTTGGACTATCGACTTTAATTGTTACATTGACATAGATCAAAAAGGTTAAACAAAATCTCTTTATACAAATAGCCAATCAAATTCATTATTTTTTTCTTAATCGATATACAAGCCTAAATATACATAACTAATTATGCATATAAGATATTTAAATAATTGGGGGTTCAACTATTTATATTGATTTTTCTTCAGTATGCTCTAATCAACTCATCACCTAGAACATCCATGTTTGGATGAGCTTATAATTCATGATTATAAATCAAAATTTAGAAATAAGCTTCGCCATGTGCGTGTAGATTGAAATGATCTCGCGGAATAGGTCAATGGTAAAGCCAGTTAAAATGATGAAAAGCATCTTAGAAGAAAAATTCATATAAGATTTTAAGTTAGTGTGTCATGTGACTTCGCCCTAATTTTCATCTAAGGTTGAATAATTTTAAATTAGTCTCATTAAATTCATTATCGAATAATTCAACCTTTTTTTTTGTTTCCCACCCAATGTTTGGAGTCCATATTGGAGCTCCTACTAAATCCGGATCACGCACTACAGGGTCCATTCGAGGGTAGCGCTCCCAACAAATTTTTTTACATACTTAGAGCTCGAACCCGAAACCTAAAACCACTCCTATAAGCCCATACCAATGATCCCTTGTCTATACTAAAATGACAATAATTGGAGATTTTTTTTGTTCATACAAGTACAAAGTGACAGCAAGAGCTTAGTTTTCTTTTTTAAAATTCGATATTCGATATCTATATTATTAAAATTTGACGAAATTTAAGTTTACGTTGAAAAATTTCATATTAATAGTAAAACCCCTTCTGATAAAAATGATTCTATACTCAAAGGACTTGATCCCGACATCTAATTAAACCTGAATGACCACTTATCACTCAACGACCCTTCCGGGGGTGACACTGTGACAGCAAGAGCCTAGTTAAGACACAGCCAACATTTGTACCTCTTTTGCTCTCTCTCTCTCTCTTGCTAGTCTCTGCTCACTTTCTTCTTCCATTTTCTGCTGATTTTTACACAGAAATTTTTTTTGAAAAGGAAAAAAAAGATGGCAAGTGGGGGTGGGTATGGTGATGCAAGTCAGAAAATAGACTATGTTTTTAAGGTTGTTTTGATAGGTGATTCAGCTGTGGGAAAATCTCAAATACTAGCTCGTTTTGCAAGAAATGAGTTTAGTCTTGATTCTAAAGCTACAATTGGTGTTGAATTCCAGACAAGAACACTTGTTATTCAACGTAAGTCTGTTAAAGCTCAGATCTGGGATACTGCTGGCCAAGAAAGGTAAATGGGGTTTTGTTTTTTTTGCTAAAGTTTGAATCGTTTTTTAGTTTTGATTGTTTTGATGTAAGTATTGTTAAAGTTTACAACTTTTTGATGTTGGAAATGATTGAGGAAATGGGTGTTTAAAGAAAAAAGTTGTGATGGTTCTTTGCTAAAAAAAATGAAATCTTTTTAGTTTTCTTGTTTTGCTGTAAGTATTGTTGAAGTTTACAACTTTTGATGTTGGAAATGAATTGAGGAAATGGGTGTTTAAAGAAAAAAGTTGTGATGGTTCTTTGCTTAAAAAATGAATCTTTTTAGTTTTCTTGTTTTGCTGCAAGTGTTGTTAAAGTTTACAACTTTATGATGATTAGAGAAGAATGAGAAGATGGGTGTCAAAGAAAAGAAGTTGTTTTGATCTACAAATATTAGTGCTATATAGAGTGTAAGAAAGGGAATACATTTCTTTTTCACTTGTAATGGTTCTTTTTAGTTCTCTTGTTTTGAAGCATTGTTAAAGGCACAACTTTTGATCTTTAAATATTAGTGCAAAAGAGAGAAAGGGAGTACATTTTTGGGGGTAGTTTTGAGTTGAGAAGCTAAATGAATTGTGTGTTTGTTGTTATATAATGCTGTTTTCTTCACTTTGATCTCGCTTTTCTTGTTCTTTTGCTTTGTGTTTGAAGCTGCTGATATCATAAAAGATATTTAGTAATGTGTTTGTCATATAGTAAAACTGTGTAGTGAGCTTTGCCTTTGCTATGAGTTTTTGTTGAATCACCTGAAGAAAAGCTTTATATTGGTGAATTTGTAAGTTTGAACTCATATACATGTTGCTCAGAGATTCAGAATTGTTTCTCTTACTGTAGGACTGCATCAATTTCCCCCTCCATACTAAAGGACTTACACCACTATGAGTTTCGATATTCACCATTGTTGTCGCTTTCAACCAAACAATGAAACAATCTTGTATTAGAGGAGAAACCAGTGATGTCTATCACTGTTACATTACTTAAGCTGAAATAGAGGTTCCAAACAGTTCCTGTAAATCTTTTTGTTTTTCAATTATCGAAATCACCTAGTGCAGTGGTGCACGGTTCAGAACTTGGTTTGGCAAGTTTCCACTTAAATGCCTAGCTTTTTGTTATGGTTTGGTTTGAACCCATGATGTGCTCTAACCCACACATTTTTGCTCCGTTCTTACCACTAAACCAAAGCCCTGTGGGCAGCAATTTGTGTAAATTTGTTTGCTTCCAGTTACTTCAGCTCTTACTTTGCTAGATCTTAAGGGGTAAAACCATCAGACATTTCGTTCTTTCCTTTCTTTGGTTCTTTTGGGGGTGGGGTGGGGTTGGTCATGTCTAATCTTCTTTTTCAGCTATTCTGTGTTCCTTGGTTTACCTAAGACATTCCAAAAATCCCTTTCAGAACCGAGTCTTAACAGCTTATACGTCACTCAATCATTGCTTTGTTGTCATGATCAGATATAGAGCTGTCACGAGCGCGTACTACAGGGGAGCTGTTGGAGCTCTGTTGGTTTACGACATAACAAAACGCCAAACCTTTGATCACATCCCACGCTGGCTTGAAGAGTTACGTGCACATGCTGACAAGAACATCGTGATTATGCTGATCGGAAACAAAACTGATCTTGAAGATCAACGAGCTGTTCCCACCGAGGATGCTAAAGAATTTGCACAAAAAGAAGGATTGTTCTTCTTAGAGACATCTGCAATGGAGGCCACAAACGTCGAGGATGCCTTCTTAACCGTTTTGACAGAGATCTTCAACATTGTGAACAAGAAGAATCTCGCTGCCGGTGATGATCAAGCAAATGGTAATCCTGCTTCATTAGCTGGAAAGAAAATTCTTGTACCTGGTCCTGCACAAGTTATCCCAGAAAAGAAGGCATGCTGTAGTTCTTAAGATATTGGAATTCTTCTCAGTAGCCACAAAAAAAGAAGGGATTTTGAGATATTGAGTATTTGGACTTTCTTTTTCATTCTTTGGGTGTTGTTAGATTTCAAAACTCATCTCATAGTGATTCTTGAAAGTCTTTTTGTTTATATATGTATGATGTTATTTTTGTACTGTTTTAATGAAAGGAAATAGTTATATGGTTTGCACTAAAGACAGTTGCAGCTGAATTCATAAATCTTTTTACTGATAATATTATATCTACTGATTTTACTTTGACTCGAGGATCTACTGGAAACAATCTCTCTATGTCATAAGGTGATAGTGGTAAGGTTGCGTACACATCATTCTCTCCTCACTTGTATTTATCACAAAAGTTGATTAGTTCAGATTAAGTTACATAACAGAAGGCCAAGTATTACCAACTTATCTCCAATTAAATCAAATTGTGTACACAAATTCTTGTAAAGGACAAAGAATTTCTCTAACATAGTGTTTACATACATCTATATAGTCACTTTTTTAGATGTAAGGAATTGGTTTCAATTAGAAAGTTCTCAAATTTTATAAATAAAAAGACCGTTAGACACATTGTCTATTGATATAATTTCGTCTTTTAAAAAAAATAGAGGACAGAATATACAAGATCTATGGGGTACCTAACAGAGAACCTATATACAGCAGTGACGAAAAAGACAGCAAATAATTCAGATTCATACATGTGAAAGATTGTCTATAAAGGTGCATAACTGAAGACATGAAAGTTGATTGCATCAGTGGGACCAATATGTTCCCCATATCAAATGATCAAACAACAACATACTCTATATAATCTCATAAAGTGAGATCTGAGGAAGATAGAACATACGCAAACCTTAGGTAGAGAGGTTGTTTCTGATACACCCTCGACAGAAAGTGGAAATGAAATTTAGGCTCAATGGTCATAACTATGGTGTACTTGAATAATTCAACATATTGATAAAAAAAAATCTAAAATACACAATAAGAATTATCATTGTAGATATGTTGAATAAACTTGAGTAACCTACAAACAAGCAATTACTAAATTCACTATCATGGTACACCTATAACAACCTCCAAAATTGTTAAGTTTTATAATGAGTGTTCTCATGGTTGTTCTGTGTTTTCTTTAACTTCATCTTCCACTGCTTCAACTATTTCATCTGCCTTGTTAGTTGATGGCATGATTTCTGGCGAGGACGCTTTTGTTTCCTCCTCCACGCCCATTGACATCCTTTCAAGAAGTTCTTGGCAATCGAGTGCAGTGACCATTACTGATATATTAGCCCTACCTCTCCAGCATCCTATGGCGATAGTTGATGGATCCGCTTGAGCCTCTGACAACGTCTTATTTTCTGCAGGAAACGATCAACAAAACTTAAATAGAAGCAAAGCAACGAGTATTCTTTCTAGGAAATGTGGAGGTGTTTGGCCAGTATTTGGTTGAAGTTGATCAAAGAGAACTTGAAATTGAAGTTCATTGAGAGCATTTGGAAGTTAATGTTTGGACATGAAAATTACATTTGAAAAAAGTTCGATATTTTTGCACAAAAACCATGATTTCACTTGAAATACTGAAATTTAGTATTTGTGAGATCATAGCCAAACACTAGAACTAACCTTTGTTCAGAACTACCACACAACAACCCATCAACAGCTGTGAGGCCTTTTCACCAAATTCAGCATCCACAAAATCACCCAATTTAATGCTCTTGTACTGCAAAAGATGCTTGAAGTCTGCAGGAGATGCGTATAATATTTGTTTTGTTATATGTGGCAGCATTAATGGCAATCCTTCAGATGATATGCGGAATATACATGGTGCAGATGCACCATCTTTTGATGTTTGGCGCTCCTGCAATGTGGAAATAACCAAAGCAAAAAGGTCACCTAAATGGTGCAATAGGCAGGAGGATACGAGAAAAGAAAGCCCTTGCCTCTATCTTCTCGCTCCTTATCTTACTTCATCTTTTTAAGAAGAAAAAAAACACAAGGTGGGTTGGAGTTGCCACTTTTGCTATTTTGCCTATCCCAACTACTAGTCTGGGACTGAGGCATAGTTATTGTTGGTGCAATTTTTACTTTTATGATACAAGCTCTACGAAGAGAAGTTACGTGTCGAATTTGACAAAAAAATCCAAAGAAGTGTCAAATGTGATAAAATCCCCACAAAGAGAAGTTACGTGTCAAATTGGAGAAAAATCGCTTGAAGAGAAATGAAGTGTCAAATTCAGATAGACTTACAAACATCTTGAGCCCAACTGAAGCTATTTTAAGCTGCTGACCAGCTAGAAAATTGAGATGCAAAACTTCCTTCACAGACTTTGAGACATAATAAATTCTCTTGACATGGTTCATATCACTATTCCTGGTAATCAAATGTCCTTCGAATAGAAAGGATTCCTTGATACCGTAGAAATCCTTTATCTTACTCACAACTGCCTCCTCCTTGTAAAATATAACCGGGTCAACCCCTCTCCACTTGCCTTGCATTTGTAACTTTCTTTTCCCTCTCACAGTCTCGGGCTCAGCTCTTGTATCAGTTGAAGGTTGAGTTTCCTCTTTCTCGGTTTTCTCCAATATTTCACTGGGCTCAGTATCCAAAGCAGTTTCATCTGTTCCATTGCCAACCTCATCCATAGTCACATCTTGGCTACCAACAGAATCCACTGGCTTAACATCCTCGGTATTTTCATCTTCTTTGACCTTAGTTGTTACACTTTCAGCTTGAATATCAGCATCATCCATAGTCACTTCTTGGGTACCAACAGAATCCACTGGCTTGACATCCTCTACATTCACATCTTCTTTGACCTTAGTTGTTAAACTTTCCGCTTGAATAACATCACTGGAATTTGGCTTCCCTCGCGAAGACACAGGTTTCTTCTGCTGAAAGGCTGCAGCTGCAGAAACAATCAAATGTCAAATGATTCAATTTTCCGAGTAATGTACTAATGAACAGACAGTAAAACTTTAAACTCACCCGGCAAAGGAGAGAGCTTTTGAAATACGGAAACAAAGAAGGCTCCACTATTCTGATCATGCGGCACTATCCTCATACAACGTTCCAGAGGTAGAGTTGAAACTTCCTCATCCGAGATCGTAGCTGCAGTTGCTGGATCTTCCAACACCTCAATGACATTGGCATCATTTCCATTATCAGACAATTGGTCTCTAGTTGCATCATCATTTTTCTCAGATGCATCCAAATAGGTTTTGCCAGAGGGGAACATCCCTGGAACAATTGCATTTCTACGACCCTCAGGAACATCTTTATAAGAAGTCCACCACGCTCCTTTATCTCGAACCTGTGCGTACAGATGAGCAAACAACAAATCAAATCATGCAGTATAAAGCAATGGAACCTGTCTAGCACAACGGAAATTGAAATGTTTTAAGAACTCATTTTAATCTTTGTTATGCTGCCGCCCACACAACTAAAAGATCGATAGAACTTATAAATACAGACAAGATCATTGAAAAGCTGTAGAGACGACTAAATGTTGTGATCACCTCCTAGCATTCTTGGAATCAGTACAACATCATACAGCAGAATTCTCATTGTCTCAATCTGTTTGACACTCTTTCCTTTTTGTCCTTCCAAACGATTTGACATATTTCTATATTTAAAAACTAATTCCGTAATTTTTATATTCCCACTGTCACATTGACATGGCCTGTTCTAGGGTCCACTGGCAAATAGCTTGGTACTAGGAACACTTTTGATATTTCATGTATTATAAGACTGTCATCAGTCTTTGTATTTTTCTTAAACACCATGTCCAGTCAAACACCACCAAGCAAATTGAAATGGCAGGACTATTAAATTTTATATTCCACCCACAGAAGAAAAAAATAACACAGAGCTGTGTGAACACACACAAAATTTTCTTATGTTCTTAAACAACTTTCACAAGATATCAAAGCTCCTAAGGTCATACTGATTACTCCCCAAATTTTCTCACCAGATATAGACTATTATTTGAGACTGATAGCATCATGAACTAGATAAACACAAAATCCCACAATCCTGTGACATAAAGCTGAAAAAGAGATCATTTTGTGGATATACAATGCATCTTCAAACACCACTATATCTCCTTTCGTACATAATGGATTATAATGGACATGGCCCTCTGGTCCGCGACATAACATGGGAAAAAAAAGATGAAGGTTAAGGATGAACTTTTTTTTCCACACCTTCCATTTTTTAAGACCTGGTCTGCGAACAAGTTGTGGAACCTCACTGGACACATCAACAAGTTCAACGGACTCCCCACATCTCCGTAAGATCTGCAATATCAAAAGACAGTTTGGGAGGAGGCACAACAAGTTTTAAAGTGCTTGCGAAATTAGAAGGCAACACACGTACATAATTACATATATTTGTGTGTGCATGTATGTAATGTATGTCTAAGCTCTGTTTCTCAGAAAAAACTATACTGATTAATCGTCAGCCATCCATAGTGTCACAAGAAGCAAGAAAACATGTTGCAAAGGTTGCAATACTTGGGAAAAAACATTCAACTACCATGTTAAGAAGCTTTGCTGCAGTCTTTTAATCGTGTTAGAAATTTGTATGCCAGTAGAAAATGTGGAGAACTAGTGTTGGAGAAAATTAATTATTGAATATTGGATTGAGAAGTGCCTCGATGGAGCGACATTAATCAGGATTATAGAACATACTCTCACTAGCTTGGAATTGCAGCATAGTTGTTGTTGAATTAAGCAACGGAATGTTAATTGATATGCCAGCAATTTTATCCTTTCTAAAAAAAAATAAGGGAAGAGCAAATATGCCAGCAATTTTATCCTTTTTAAAAAAAACATAAGGGAAGAGCAAATATGCCAGCATTTTTCCTAATGAGTTACCTCAGCAACCACAGCCTCATTCTCAATGGGATTCATTGAGCAAGTCGAATAAACCATCCTTCCACCTACTTTAAGCAAAGACAATCCTGCAATATATGTTTTAAAACAATCATGTATCTACAGAAGGCAACTCAGAACAGTAAAAAACATTGCATAGCGTTGTATAAGGCATATATAGAGAAATTATAACTATGCCTCAGTCCCAAACAAATTAAGGTCAGTTGGTTATATGAAACCTCAATGACCATGTTTCTCCATTAAATTCATGTTAGGCCAACATTATACAAAATAAAGGTAAATAGTGGCGAGTAGTAGAAGTACTAAAAATAGAAGTGCTAGAAGTATAGACAGAAATGAATAATTGATAAAGTTGTTACTTAGAACTAAGAAAAATTGTCTCTGAATGAGAGAGAGAGAGAGCAAGGAACCTCGCATTGCTATCTGAATCTGTAGCCCATGGAGACCGTTACCATTTCCAGCATTCCTGTATGATGCAAATACAGGAGGAGGGGGAAGGTGAACATCAGAAACCACCATACACACTAAAATGAGAGTGATACGGACTACAATAGGATGTAATAACTACCATTTCCTCCATATATCAGGAGCCTTGCGCAGAGTGCCATCACCACTGCATGGAACATCACACAACACACGATCAAATTGAAGTTGATTAATATCTAATTCCCTCACTGTTTGCGTCTCAGAACCATTTGCAAAATTTCTATCTAAACGACAGCTCGGGAAGTGCTGCGCTTCATGGTTTGTGACGATCAAGTTGGCAGTAGACATCCTCTTTGTTTGGTGAATAAGAAGGTTACACCTTTGGACATCAACATCATTTGCTAAGACCTATATAAAGAGTTATTCCAAAAAGAACCAAGACGAAGTCACAAAAGTGCAGATAGTTCACATGAAAACAAAGAAGCTGCATAGGCATCCATGACTTGAAGAGAGAGCTAAGGAAGGAAGAAGACCATTCCACTAGGTAATGTCCCTGGTTCAGCCAAGTGGTGTATCATCTCAAGCAACTGAAATGTTTTTGAACCGGGAGCGGCACACACTGCATGATTATAGGAACAGTCAAGATACAGAAAGCATTCAGAATGAATATGTGAAAATAACCCAATTAGAAGATAACATGCAATTGTAATTTAGAATCCGTAGAAAATAACTTACTGTCAAGGGCAAAATGATCGGGACGTACATCCAGGAATAGGGGAGGAACCTAAATCAAAACAGTTGCAAGATGAAGACAATAAAAGGAGAGCTATCAAACAAATCTGTGATGGTATAGTCCAACAGGGAACATAGAGAGATGAAGGTCAACTTGACAAACCATGCTAACAGCCTCCTGTCTCGTAATGTTTCCAATTTCATTTTGTAGCTTCAAGAACTCATGGAACCTGAAAATTTATAAAAATAACCTCAAATATTTATAAGAAACAATCAGAAGTTGTCCTCAATTATAGGTCCAGTCGTTTTTTATCAGAAACAATCAGGCCAGTATGCACTATGCAGTTCAAAACATAAAAGCAAAATGTGCAAGCTTCATTAATTTCGATGTGGTTCTTCAGCTATTTCTATGAAATAATAAGCAAAATTTATCTTGATGGTAATGTAAGATACCATAGGTGCTGTGAACAATGAGTTATGAAAATTCTATACTCCAGTCCCTCCATCCTATTTTCTTTGAGCTACTTTCTGTTTAAGTCCATCCCAAAATATTGACCTCTTTATTTTATTTTATAACTGAGAAATCTCAGAGGGCCAATGGTGCCCCATTCGTAAATCAGTGAATGATGAGCACACCTCTCTACCCTTTTCCACTTAAATACAAGGCTCTTTCTGAAACAGGGTTCGAACATGTAAGCTCATGAAAAACTAAAAGGCCAATATTGACCTCTTTATTTTATTTTATTTTATTTTATAACTGAGAAATCTCAGAGGGCCAATGGTGCCCCATTCTTAAATCAGTGGATGATGAGCACACCCCTCTACCCTTTTCCACTTAAATACAAGGCTCTTTCTGAAACAGGGTTTGAACCTGTGAGCTCATGAAAAACTATATGGCAGAAAAGCAGTAAATAAGTGACTTGGTTGAAGAATAAACAGCACAGAAACTTCGATGACTAAGGGGAACAACGAGTATTTTCAGATCCATTTAGCAAGACAACAAAGTGTATGGAAGTAGAGAGCTAAGCACCAAGTTTAGCAGTTAGCACTTCACAATAATCATTTGGAGAAAGCCATGAGCTACTCTGTCACATACCTATAAATGATCTCTCACTACACAATAGTTAATCGAGTCTACAGAAAGTTAAAACACATTAACAGAAAGTGCATTACTAACCTCTCAAGGATTTGGTTTTTCCTCAACTGATTGCGTGAAAAATTAGATTGCCAAGCAAGATTCTCTGGATACCAAGGTAATGGTTTTATTCCCTCGACCTCACTCCCATCTACACCCTGAATCATACTTGAAATATAGAAACAGTAAGGCATTGAATGATTATACTCTAAATACTGCTTATGTAATGCAGGAAGATCATAAATGAAAGGAAAACATAATTCAGTTGATCAACCTCTGCCTGAAGAGATTTCATAAAATCGTTCTCCAACTTGGTACGAATATCCACATAGCACTGGGCACTGCAATATTAACAAAATGGGGAGTTCAATATAATTTAATTTTATCAGAAATTGCTTTCTTCTTAGAGTCATAAGATCTTCTAATAGGGTTAGGCTACAACAAACAAGTTTACTTAGTCTTTACATACTACTTGAAACTTGAAGCAGGAGGATTTGCTACATTTAACCCTTTATTTTAAATTAATGTGTTATATTTTTAGATTTCAAAAGAAGAACCTCACATAGTATTTAGAAAAGATGACATTAGATTATTACAGGTACATGCTAATAGCAGCACATAGCCATTCTGAACAAGGTGCACTTGTCATGCAATCGTGATAAGAGGAACATGTACACCCACCACCAAATTTGTATTATATTGTTAAAAGCCACAGTACCATCAGACAGGGGCGGAGGCAGCATATAATGCCCCCTCGGCGAAAAATATTAAATTATTTTTTAGGTATGTATAATAGATGTCGAACCCCCTTCCTTTAGTTCGTGTGTTTACTTCTCAGATTTTGAACCCCCTTATTAAAAATTTTGGCTCCGCCACTGCCATCAGAAGCACAACAATTGAAGCTTCACAGATTGTGCAATTAGAGCTTGCAAAAACTTTGCATATGAAAGAGAAGTGCTCAAAGTTAAAAACAAAATCAACATTTTTCTCACAATTTTTGTAACATTTAGCATACTTAGCTTCTCTTCGAGCAAAAAAAACACATCAATCCAATCGTGTTCAAATCTGATCAATTCTAAAGCCATAAAGACAAACAAAAGGAAATAACAAACTTTCATTAAGCTATACTTCAACTATAGTCAATCGTGTTCAAATCAAATCAAGTCTAAAGCCATAAAGACGAACAAAAGGAAATAACAAACATTCATTAAGCTGTACTTCAAGTCTTCAACTATAGTCCTTACATTACCATCTAGATAGCAATCAAAACGAATTTCAAGAAGCAAATTAAGCTAGCGTTTCGCCATAGACTTTGGGAGTAAATTTTAAAACTTTATTCTTCAAATATTTCAAGTTCCCAAAAACTGGCTCAGACCAGTTTTCGGATTTGCGAGACTTCCACTCACAAAACTTCAAGTAAATTACATGTTCAAACACAACCTCAAATTCCAAAACCCACAACTTCAACAACTCAAATATTCAAGTTTCAACTTCAAAATCTACAGCCAAACGGGAGCTTAAAGATTCAAATGGGGAAAATTAAAAACTCAAAATTGGATAAACATAAACCTGGAATTGATTCTGAATGCAGCAGGCAATGGAGTTCTAAGAAATCCAATAAAAGTATCCCATTCTTCAGTTGGCACTATTCCTTGCTCCTACAAACAAAAAATTACTCAAACCCCATCACTCAACTAAACATATAAGCAAATACCCACATCCCAAATAGCTCAAAAGACATTCTTTTTTCAAAATCACTCAAACCCCATCACTCAACCAAACATATAATCAAATACCCACATCCCAAATACCCAAAAAAGACAACTTTTTTTAGTTTTTACCTTATAATACTCATCAAAGGCAAGATTTTGGGTGGCAAAAGGTTCCCAATGGCGATGTTCTTTGTTGCCATCATTAGTAGTAGTAACACTGTCTTGTTTCTCCCCTGAATCATCATGTTTACTGCGTTTCCAGACATTTTCTCTGCTCTGTCTAAAGTGTTTTCTTTGAGTTCGAGATCTTCCTCTGCCACCCATTTTTCTTCTTCTTCAGGCTGCTGCAAATTCGAAGAGAAAGAGGGAAACTGAAGATGTTTTTCGTGGGAGGTTTGATTTTAGCAGAACTGAAGAAAACTTGGGCTGCTCAAAATTACTAGGCTTTTAGCCCACTTGTTTTGGACTCTCAGTCCAATGTGTACTTGGGCCCAAAAAATATGTTACGTAATTAGGCAAATATGTAATATGTATATATAAGTATAACTTACAGAAATCTCATACAGTTGGGGGCTAATTACATCTTATCTCGAAGGCTTCCCCAGTTACAAAAATCACAGACTTTTCATTGCTCTCAAATACATTCCTTGGTTGTCCAATACACTGCAAATGATACATTACTTAATAGGAGGGATGCATCCGAGAGGGGATAGGGATATATCAGAGGTGGGATGGGGATGTATCCGAGAGGGGGGTAGGGATGTATCCGAGAGGAGATAGAGATGTATCTGAGAGGAAATTATTTTTTTATTTTTTTTAATGGTAGAAAAGTTTAGAGATATGGTATCTTAATTGTGTATTTATGTAATTTTTCCTATTTATTATACATCATTATAGTTTAAAGAATTGCAATTTACAACTATGGTTAGGATTTTGTGTAACTATTTTGTTTCTCCTCTCTTCCTCTTTCCTTTTTCCTCTCTCCTCTCTCTCAAACAATCAATTATATAAATACAAATGCTAACAGTCAATTATACAAATGCAAATAATAGCAATCAATTATATAAATACAAATGTTAACAGTCAATTATACAAATGCAAATAATAGCAATCAATTATACAAATACAAATGTTAAACTTGATACAATTTATTCATTAATACAAATTGTATTTGTTAATACAATTGTATTCATTGATATATATTACAAATACATGCATTGATACATATATACAATTATCCAACATATATTACAAATACAATTCGTCCCTCTCATCTCTTTTCCGTCTTTCTCGCTCACACTTCTCCCCCTTTCAATCTCACTCGCCTCTCTCCCTTTCTAGCATATAGCTACGAAACGTAATTAAGCAAATTATAGTTATTTTCACTGATTGTGTTTCTATTCTTACCTATTCGTGAATTTGTCTCTTTTATAATACATGAAGATTGGGGAAAAGGAAATTGGGGTGGGAGGGGTTGGTTCTTTCTCTCTTCACTTCCTCTCTTTATTAGTCTTAAAAATAAAATTTTGGTGATTAAAAATAGTCTATGTTTTAACTATTTTGACTATTATTACATAAGAAACATATAAAGAAAGAAGAAAGAAAGAAAGAAAGAAAGATTAATATTGAGATTTAAATTCACACACAAACAGGATTTTCGAGTGTTACCATCTAATTTTTTATCTCATTGAAAAAATCAGTATAATAATAATTGTTTGGGTTACTAGGATATTTTGAGTCAATAGAAATTTTAGCAACACATTTAAAGTAACATCACACTTTCAAATGGTTCCATATCAACTCCAAATGACTCTAAATTTAGTATTCAATCTTGTTATACCCAATAACAATAATTTTTAATTAGATTCAACTCAAATCTTTCATAAATCAATAGATCCACTTTTGTCTTCTCCTACAAGCAAGCTCAATTAACCTAAATCATATTGTTGTTTCAATCAAAATAATCACAATTAAGCAATAAGTCTTCAATATATTTTTAATTGTGCACAAGGAGAAGAATGGGGAGGATAATGGGAAGAAAGAGAAATTTTGTCTATTTGTATATATTTATACCATTTTAAAATGAGATTAAACATTAAACATCAACCTTTTAAAAGGTCGTTTTGTGAAAATTTAGGAGACTCGTTTTGATACATCTAAGTTATAAGAGACAAAATTCAAAAATTGTCATTTTTCGTCATGTAATTAAAATATAGCTACTGTCACAAAGTTTGAAACTCTACAATTGAAATTTCAAAACTTCAAAAAATAACTCTTATCTTGAAGTTTCACGTCTCAAATTCAATATTTCATAACAATAACTATTTTCCAATTACATAACCAAAAATGACTATTTATAATTACTTTAATTTATCGATTAATCATAATAAATTATTATAATTCATAAAAACATCAGATGCGAATAAATTTTTAATCCATACATTGAACCATTTTTTGGTGGGGGCAGGAATCTCATTTGACATTTCAAATAGAAACAAAGTCTATCATCCTTTCCAAAGACAATTTGTAGATCCAATTATATAGAGTTGTTTGTTCCCCATTTTCCTTACAATATGGTCCAATTATATATAGTCCCCTACATAGGGTGAATTATCAATCCTTACATAAACTTAATTTTTGGGAAATGTGTCACTCAATAGGTGGCTACATTTCCACAAATTCTCCACTGGCCATAGAGTACTAGTGATGGACATGTGTGATCCAATTTGTGTCAAGTATATGGTTATATTGAGTAGAATTTATATATATGTTGATTTCTTATGTTTTCATTATTTTAAGTATATAATGGTGGGGGCTCCTATGAAAGAAAATGATGGGATGACAAGTTTAAGATGTTTAAATCTGACATATTTTAATTGGTGTGACTGATTGACCCTTAATTGGAGGTCTCAAACTCGATCCTTGAGTATGAAATGAGCCCTGCAGTGCGCGATCTAAATTTTAATCGGGTTTCAATGCGGGTTCCAAATATCGGATAGGAAAAAAAGTCACGTTTTAATTGAACACGTGAACTATGATAAAATATTTCTATTAAACACTTTCAACACAAATTTTGGAAAAGTGTTTACATGATATCAAGCGTCCTTTATATAAATAAGATAACCACATATAATATGTCATTTCCTTTGATTGTGTACACATCAGACTCAACTAGAATAAGATTGCGTATGGCTTATTGAGATAGCGTGTAATTGAATAAAATGACATATTTTAGGTGATTAAATCATCTATATATATAATAGATGCTTGAGAACACGTGGAGAAATTTTTTTCAAATTTTGAGCCGAAAATATCTAATATAAACACTTCATCATATGCTCAAATAATTAACCACTGAAACATGTCATAATTCAAACGTCTAAATAATATATACTGACAAATTTTAAAAGTTGATGTACTTTGAATTAACATTTAAAAATAGCATTTTTATTTAATTTTACCAATGTTGTGTTAAACGAATTTTGTACGTAAAGGGGTAATGTTTGGTCAATTATTTATTTCTTTATACAACACAAGGATGTGTCACAATTCACAAACTTGTGTAAAATGACAGAGAGGGGGACCTCTTGCTGTTGTTTGGCTATTTTCTTCTTATGTAACATTAATTTTATTGACATATATAGGGCAACAAAGACCCTTCAATTTGGACCATTATATATTAAAAAGTGTCTAATATATATGAAGCGCTTCTCTTTTAATAAATTTTATGTAATACGAATTCAAATTAATTAACGTTTTATAAATATCAAACATTGAACGAAGGAAAAAAAAGAGACTAAGAAAAAAGTAACAATTATCCAAAGTTGATGTTTATTTGGGCGGTGGTGGAAGAACTTTTTTTTTTGTTTTGTAGGGGTGAGAAAGACATATGGATAAAAGCTTAATGGTAATTATTCATTGAAAATATAAATAATATTATGTTATCAAATTATTTGAAAAATATTTATATGAAACTACCTATAATAATATATAAGTAGAATTAGTTAGGAGAAAATTATAGTAGTAACATTTAAAGTATAAAGTTGGATTACCAATTTTCTGCTATATTAAATTAATATATTTAAAATATCTAGTTAGCAATTAGCATATTATGATTAAATATTAAAAATGGAAAATATTAAGTCAAAAGAAGAAAGATGAAAATATCCATACAAAGATGTTAGACATTTTTACTTTTTAAAAAATTAATTAGTTACATAATTTTTTTATCTTTTCCTTTTTCTTTTTTTAGTTTCATTGCGCTTATATATCATATGCACTAATTTATTTATTATTTTTCTCCTTTATTTATTTTAAATTTATGTTCATGACTCATATTTAATTGTTAGTCTTAGTATCTATGACTTTCATTCTTTTCATATTTTAAACTTTCAAATATTAAGAGATGCTACCTGAATTTTGATTGATTGTGTTAGGAAGGTGTTGTTAAGAACTTGAAAAATTGTGTATTTATTTTGTTTTTCTTTTTTCATCTATACTGATATGATTAAAGTCTTAAGAAGAATGTCTATGCTGTGTTTTTTCCTTTTATGTTTTTATTTGTTTTTCCCTCTATTACATTAAAATATCATCCTCATTTGATGTTTTTTGTCACACTTTTAAGGATTTATTTATAACTATTGTATTTTATCACTCATTAGATGCATGCTTTTATAGATTTTAATTATTTTACGGATCTAATAAAAAAAGGAGCATACGTGCAAAATATGTTTCCGTAAACTAGTTACCATCTATACCAGCAAGGAAAAGAATGCATATTTAAAACTAAGCCTTAAGAAATGTCTTGTGTGAAATCTTTCCTTGCAAGGATGGATATCTACCATGCACTTTTTGTTGAGTCACATCCTATTTGTCTCGAATTTTCATATGTCACTTCAATCTAATACATCCACCTGTTAATGTTGAGTCACATCTAATTTGTCATCAATTTTTATGTAGCATCTTACGATACGTTCAAATATCAATATTGAATCACATCTGATCTGTCTTCAATTTTTACGCATCACCATATGTATTTATTTTCATTGCACTTAAATATCATATGCACTAATTTATCAACTATTCTTTTCCTTTGTTCATTTTAATTCATATTCATGACTATATCTAATAACTATGACTCTCATTCTTTTCATATTTGTAACTTTCCATTATTAAGAGATACTACCTGAATTTTGATTGATTGTGAAAGAAATGTGTTGATAAGAACTCGAAAAATCATGTATTCATTTTGTATTTCTTTTCCATTTATATTGTTATGATTAAAGTCTTAAGAAAGTCCTGTGTGTTGTATTTTTTCTTTTATGTTTTTATCTGTTTTTCCCTCTATTAGACTTCTTTAATTTGATCTTCTATGAATTCTCAAATGTTGTAATTATGTATGTTAAAATTAGTTATGTATGGCTTTATTTGAAGTTTTCTAACTACTAACTGAAGTTTAAATTTATAGTTATTAGCGTAAAAGGAATTCATTATAACATTAAACTACCATCCTCATTTCATGTTTCTTGTCACACTTTTAATAATTTATTTATAATTGTTGCGTTTTATTACTCATCAAATGCATGTTTTGATAGAATTTTAATCATTTTACGAATTTATAAAAAATTGCACGAGACACACGTACAAAACACGTGTCTATAAACTAGTTACCATCTATATTTAAAGATAAGCCTTAAAAAATACCTTGTATGAAATCTTCCCTCACGATGATCGATATCTACCACTTTTGTTGAGTCACATTCGATTTGTCTTCAAATTTACGTGTCACTTTAATCTAATACGTCCAGCTGTCAATGTTGAGTCATATCTGATCTGTCCAAATACCAATATTGAAGTACATGTGACCCGTCTTCAATTTTTACGTATCATAATACGCCCAACAATAAATATTAAGTCACATCTAATCTGTTTTACCATTCAGTTAATTACATTTATATCAAATGACTCAAATTGAAACATCGCAAAATTTTGTTAATAATGTGTGCAAAAAGTTTTAATTATTTTTCTCCCTAGACTAGGAGTTGTTTGGTTTGAAGACAAGTTATGCTGAAAATTGGAATTACCGATGCTGAAATTCATTATGGTGATATTATATTTTATTAATCGTTTGATTCACAGTATTAATAATAACATGAATTGCATAATTTTTAAGAAAAAATTGTTTGTTTTACAAAAATATCCTTCATCTACCTTATTTAGTAGAAAAGTGATTTGAAGACCTCATGGATATTTTTGTAATTGTCATAGTTTTATCTCAAAACAATCAATCTCGATACTATTATTTCCACCTTCTCACAAAGTAATATATCATGATACTAATTACTAGTCCTGGTATAATTTTTCTCAGAATCAATAAATAAAATGGAGATAAAAGAATACTGACTTTTTACCTTAGAACTGTCTAGATTCAGTCCTCGAGAATAAAAAGCTTCTTGACAAGGAGCGTGTTCAGTAAATTTAAATTAATCTGATCAGTAAATTTAAAGTATACTGTGGCTGTTGCATTTTATTACTAATTAGATGCATGTTTTCATAGATTTAAATCATTTTACGAATCTATAAAAAATTACATGGAGCACACGTGCAAAACACGTGTCCGTAAACTAGTTACCATCTATACAAGCGAAGAAAAAATGATGTATTTTTCCTTTCAAAATGATGACTCACATCATTTGTAAGTCTTGCTTTGGGAGTGCCGTCGCTGCCTCCACAAGCTACATCTTGCATCTATGAGCCGCTATAACTATATGAGTTTTTGCCCTAGTAGTGAAAATATCGATTGGGGGTTGGATGGGCGGCAGAGGGTTATAAGTTCTATAAAAATATTTTCCTGTTAAAATTTTAGTAGTTGTTTGGTTACAATTTGGTTGAGATTCAAAAATAAAAATTATTTTTGAAGGGTATTTTTGAGATTAAAAGTTTTAAAGTTGGAAGTTTTTTTTGAGTGAAACTTGAAAATACTCTTAAAATATATTTTTCATACTTAAAATTATGTATTTCAAACTTGATAAACAAATACTTATTTGAAATACTTCCAAAATATTAAGTATTTCAAATATTCGATTTATTAACAAACAACTCTATTAGATAAATGACAAGAAATTACTTTGCGTTTTTTTCGCCACCCCTCAAATATAAGGAAAACAAATAGTACTTGATTAGTACCCCTTTGTCCCAAAATAAGTATACATAGATTTGTATGTTTTGCACGAGTGTTCCATCATTTTAGGGATCTATAAAAAATTACATGGGATACACGTGCAAAACACGTGTCCGTAAACTAGTTACCATCTATACAAGCGAAGAAAAAAATGTATTTTTCCTATCAAAATGATGACTCACATCATTTGTAAGTCTTGCTTTGGGAATGCCGCCGCTGCCTTCACAAGGTACATCTCGCATCTATGAGCCGCTATAACTATATGAGTTTTTTTCCTAGTAGCGAGAATATCAATTGGGGGTTGGGTGGGAGGCGGAGGGTTATAAGTTCGATAAAAATATTTTCCTGTTAACATTTTAGTAGGTGTTTGGTTACGATTTGATTGAGATTCAAAAAATAAAAACTATTTTGAAGGGTATTTTTGAGATTAAAAGTTTTAAAGTTAGATTTATTTTTTTTGAGTGAAAATTTGAAAATACTCCTAAAATCTATTTTTCATACTTAAAATTATGTATTTCAAACTTGATAAACATATACTTATTTGAAATATTCCCAAAATATTAAGTATCTCAAATATTCGATTTATTAACAAATAACTCTATTTAGATAAATGACAAGAACTTACTTTGTGTTTTTTTCGCCGCCCCTCAAATATAAGGAAAATAAATAGTACTTGATTAGTACCCCTTTGTCCCAAAATAAGTATACATTGATTTGTATGTTTTGCACGTGTGTTTCATCATTTTACGGATCTATAAAAAATTACACGGAACACACGTGCAGAATACGTGTTCGTAAACTAGTTACCATCTATACAAGCAAAGAAAAAATGGTGTTTTTCCTATCAAAATGATAACTCACATCATTTGTAAGTCTTGCTTTGGGAGTGCCGCCGCTGCCTCCACAAGATACATCTCACATCTATGAGCTGCTATAACTATATGAGTTTTTGCCCTAGTAGCGAGAATATTGATTGGGGGCTGGGTGGGCGGCGGAGGGTTATAAGTTCGATAAAAATATTTTCCTGTTAAAATTTTAGTAGGTGTTTGGTTACAATTTGGTTGAGATTCGAAAAATAAAAACTATTTTGAAGGGTATTTTTGAGATTAAAAGTTTTAAAGTTAAATTTATTTATTTTTAGTGAAAACTTGAAAATACTCCTAAAATATATTTTTCATACTTAAAATTATCTATTTCAAATTTGATTAACAAATACGTATTTTAAATACTTCCAAAATATTAAGTATCTCAAATATTCGATTTATTAACAAACAACTCTATTTAGATTAATAACAAGAAATTACTTTGTGTTTTTTTCGCCGCCCCTCAAATATAAGGAAAACAAATAGTACTTGATTAGCACCCCTTTGTCCCAAAATAAGTATACATAGATTTGTATGTTTTGCACGTGTGTTCCATCATTTTACGGATTTATAAAAAATTACATGGGACACATGTGCAAAACACGTATCCGTAAACTAGTTACCATCTATACAAGCGAAGAAAAAATGATGTATTTTTCCTATCAAAATGATGACTCACATCATTTGTAAGTCTTGCTTTGGGAGTACCGCCGCTGCCTCCACAAGGTACATCTCGCATCTATGAGCCGCTATAACTATATGAGTTTTTACCCTAGTAGTGAGAATATCGATTGGGGGTTGGGTGGGAGGCGGAGGGTTATAAGTTTGATAAAAATATTTTTCTGTTAAAATTTTAGTAGGTGTTTGGTTACAATTTGGTTGAGATTCGAAAAATAAAAACTATTTTGAAGGGTATTTTTGAGATTAAAAGTTTTAAAGTTAGAATTTATTTATTTTTTGAGTGAAAACTTGAAAATACTCCTAAAATATATGTTTCATACTTTAAATTATCTATTTCAAACTTGATAAACAAATACTTATTTGAAATACTCCCAAATTATTAAGTATCTCAAATATTCGATTTATTAACAAACAACTCTATTTAGATAAATGACAAGAAATTACTTTGTGTTTTTTTCGCCGCCCCTCAAATATAATGAAAACAAATAGTACTTGATTAGTACCCCTTTGTCCCAAAATAAGTATACATAGATTTGTATGTTTTGCACGTGTGTTCCATCATTTTACGGATTTATAAAAAATTACATGGAACACACGTGCAAAACACATATCTGTAAACTAGTTACCATCTATACAAGCGAAGAAAAAATGATGTATTTTTCCTATCAAAATGATGACTCACGTCATTTGTAAGTCTTGCTTTGGGAGCGCCGCCGCTGCCTCCACAAGGTACATCTCGCATCTATGAACTGCTATAACTATATGAGTTTTTGCCCTAGTAGGTAGAATATCGATTGGTGGTTGGGTGCGGTGCGCGGCGGAGGGTTATAAGTTCGATAAAAATATTTTCCTGTTAAAATTTTTAGTAGGTGTTTGGTTACAATTTGGTTGAGATTCAAAAAATAAAATTTATTTTGACGGGTATTTTTGAGATTAAAAGTTTTAAAATTAGAAGTATTTTTTTTTGAGTGAAAACTTGAAAATACTCCTAAAATATATTTTTCATACTTAAAATTATTTATTTCAAACTTGATAAACAAATACTTATTTGAAATACTCCCAAAATATCAAGTACCTCAAATATTCGATTTATTAACAAACAACTCTATTTAGATAAATGACAAGAAATTACTTTGTGTTTTTTTCTCCGCCCCTCAAATATAAGGAAAACAAATAGTACTTGATTAGTACCCCCTTTATCCCAAAATAAGTATACATAGATTTGTATATTTAAAGCTAAGCCTTAAGAAATACCTTGTGTGAAATTTTTCTCGTGATGATCGGTATCTACCATGCACTTTTGTTGAGTCACATTCGATTTGTCTTCAATTTACATTTAATTGTCAATGTGAGTCACATCTAATTTGTCTTTAATTTTCATCTATTATCCCATGATATGTCCAAATATCAATATTAAATCACATCTGATTCGTTTTCAATTTTTACGTGTCATCATATAATACACCCAACTATCAATGTTAAGTCACATCTAATCATTCTTACCATTATGTTAATTACATTTATATCAAATGACTCAAATTGAAACTTTGCAAAATTTTGTTAATCATATAGCAAGATAGGGCATGTGTGCAAAAAGTGTTAGTAATTGTTTTTCTTCGTAGATTAGGGGTTGTTTGGTCTGAAGACAAGTTATGCTGGAAATGGAAAATTAATAATGCTGAAATTCATTATGGTGATATTATATTTTATTGATCGGTTGATTTATTAAATTAAAAATAACATGTATTGCATAACTTCTAAGAAGAAGTTGTTTGGTTTACAAAAAAAAGAAAATCCTTCATCCATCTTATTTAGTAGAAAAACGATTTGAGGACCTCATGGATTTTTTTGTCATTTTCATCATTTTATCTCAAAATAATCAATCTCTATTATTTTCACCTTCTCGCAAAGTAATATATCCAGATACTAATCACTATCTTGGTATAACTATTCCCAAAATCAATAAATAAACAGGAGGTAAAAGGATACTGAATTTTTACTCTAGAATAGTCTAGATTCAGTCCTCGGAAATAAAAAACTTCTTGACAAGGAGCGTATTCAGTCCTCGGGAAACTTATTTAGTTTCGAATTCAATAAATTTAATCTCGATACTATTATTTTCAGTTTTTCACCTTCTCACAAAATAATATATCATGATACTAATTACTAATTTTGGTGTAACTTTTCCAAAAGCAATAAATAAACAGGAGATGAGAAAATACTGAATTTTACCTTAGAACCGTCTAGATTTAGTCCTCGGAAATAATAAACTTCTTGACTAGGAGCGTATTCAATTATAGTCAATAAATTTAAATTAATCTAGTCAATAAATTTCGATTCTAATAAATAAAAAGAAAAATACATCACCTATTCTACTACCAATGCAACTAGTAGGTCCAATTGATTGAAAAATCAGAAAATAAATGACAAAAATACAGAAGACCATGACCCTACGCTACCCCACCTCACCCCCAACCCCACTCAACCCAAAACAAACTCTTCACAATTGGCCACTTTGTCTCAACCAAAAAATCCTCTATATAATGCTGACAACACATGCAAATTAGGAATTTCTTCCTTAAAGAACCCAACCCATCTCTCTCAAGAACAAAAAAAAAAACTAGTTTTTTCTTGAAAAAAATAAACCCCCAAGAATCAAGAATGGGTTATACCCTTTTGTTCTTCTTCATTCTTCTCCAAAGTTTGAATCTTTTTGCTATTTCTACAACATTAAAGCCAAATTTTTACTCTCACACTTGCCCAAAAGCTGAATTTATAGTCAAAGAAGTTATGAAAAAAGCTATGAAAAGAGAAACAAGAAGCATAGCTTCTGTTATGAGATTGCAATTTCATGATTGTTTTGTTAATGTAAGAATTTCAAGAACCCCATTTGCCCCCCCCCCCCCCCCTCCCCCTTATTTTTTTCATAAAAATTGATTCTTTTTGGTTGATGTTGTGTGTTCTTGATTTTTTTTCCATAAAAATTGATTCTTTTTGGTTAATGTTTTGAGTTTTTGACTTTTTCCCCATAAAGATTGGTTCTTTTTGGTTAATGTTTAGAGTTCTTGATTTTTTTGCCATAAAAATTGATTCTTTTTGGTTACTGTTTTGAGTTCTTGATTTTTTTCCCATAAAGATTGGTGCTTTTTGGCTAATGTTTTGTGTTGTTGATTTTTTTTTTTAGGGATGTGATGCTTCTTTGTTGTTGGATGATACACCAAACATGCTTGGTGAAAAGTTAGCTTTATCTAATATAGATTCATTGAGGTCTTATGAAGTTGTTGATGATGTTAAAGAGGCTTTGGAGAAAGCTTGTCCTGGTGTTGTTTCTTGTGCTGATCTTTTAATCATTGCTGCTAGAGATGCTGTTGTTCTGGTAAATTTTTCAAGTCTTATCTTTTAACTTACATTTCCTAAAAAAGGAAAAAGATCATTGTTTTTTTATTACTTTTGTGTGTGGGGGGTTGTGTGGTGGTGGTGGGGTGAGGGTAGGGGAGGCAGGGGAGAGGAGGGGGGTTCATTTGTAAGTCTTGCTTTGGGAGTGCCGCCGCCTCCTCCACAAGGTATATTTGGTGTCTATTAACCGCTATAACTATATGAGTTTTTGCCTAGTAGCGAGGATATCGATTGGGGGGGGGGGGTAGGGCGGCGGAGCATTACAAGTTCGATATAAATATTTTCCCATTAAAATTTTTAGTAGGTGTTTGGTTATGATTTGTTTGAGATTCGAAAAATAAAAATTATTTTGAAGGGTATTTTTGAGATAAAAAGTTTTAAAGTTTCTTTTTCGAGTGAAAACTTGAAAATACCCCTAAAATATATTTTTCATACTTAAAATTATGTATTTTCAAGCTTGATAAACAAATACTTATTTGAAATTATCTTTAAATATCACGTATTCCAAATATTTAATTTATTCATGAACAAACAACTCTGTTTAGATAAACGACAAAGAAATCACTTTGTATTTTTCGCTGCCCCTCAAATATAAGAAAAACAAATAGTACTTGATTAGTACCCCTCCATCCCAAAATAAGTTGTTTTTATAATAATTCAAGACTAAAATTAGTAATAGTTTCCAATTATACCCTTACATCAATTCTTAAGAAACATCTACTAGTAATAAATATGCGCAACTTAGTCAAACAATCCATTATATTTACTTTTTTTTTTTAATGAGTGTGAAATGAGCTAAAGCGACTACTGATATTTGTTTTTATCTTTGTACTCATCAGAGTGGAGGTCCATATTGGGAAGTAAAGTTGGGAAGACTAGACAGTTTAACAGCAAGCCAAGAAGACTCAAACCAAATCATGCCAAGTCCAAGATCAAATGCAACGTATCTCATTGATCTTTTTAGCAGATTCAATCTTTCAGTCCAAGATCTTGTAGCCCTCTCTGGCTCTCATTCCATTGGCAAAGGAAGATGTTTCTCCATTGTGTTTAGGCTATACAATCAGTCCGGATCGGGGCGTCCCGACCCTTCCATTGAGCCATCATTCAGAGAAAAGTTAGACAAACTTTGTCCACTTGGTGGTGATGGGAATGTGACTGGAGATTTAGATGCAACACCTGAGTTGTTTGATAATCAGTATTTCAAAGATTTGGTGAATGGGAGAGGGTTTCTGAATTCTGATGAAACACTTTTTACTAACTCTATAACAAGGGAGTATGTTAAGGAGTATAGTGTTGATCAAGAAAGGTTTTTTAAGGATTTTGCTGAAGGTATGGTTAAGATGGGTGATCTACAATTGGGGCGTCCTGGTGAGATAAGACGCGATTGTAGGGTGGTTAATAGCCATCGACCCCGTGTTGAAGTCTTGTTTGAAACTTCAAACAAAAAAGGGTAAAAGTAAAAGTCGCTTTTGTTATTTAATGATAAGGATAGTATAGTAAGTAGATTTGTTTCTATGTATGTTTGATGGTTGGCTATTGGGGTGCCTTAAAAAGATATATTGTAACTTATAGAAACATTATTAGAAATGAGAAAAATAGGCCAATCACTTATTTATGTGTTACATTTTTTTTTTTGTTGCAATGTTAACAATATGCAAAGGAAAAACAGGAGTCTAAATGAAACAACATGATAAGTGAGATAAGACGCGATTATAGGGTGGCTAATAGCCATCGACCCCGTGTTGAAGTCTTGTTTGAGACTTCAAATAAAAAAGGGTAAAAGTAAAAGTCGCTTTTGTTATTTAATGATAAGGATAGTATAGTAAGTAGATTTGTTTCTATGTATGTTTGATGGTTGGCTATTGGGTGCCTTAAAAAGATATATTGTAAGTTTGTAACTTATATAAACATTATTAGAAATGAGAAAAATAGGCCAATCACTTACTAATGTGTTAAATTTTTATTTTTTTTGCAATGTTAAGCAAAGGAAAAACAAGAGTCTAAATGAAATAACATGATAAGTGAGAATCATATAGACAGTTCAGACTCAAGTTTGGAATTGAGACGTAGAGTGGTTATGAACATCTAACGGTACAAAAGTCATTACCGACAAAAAAAAGAGCATAGCAATTCTCAACAAATACACGTTTATCCAAACACGCAACTATTTAATTATAAAATCAGTTTCTAACACTTAAAAGTTCTTTGTCAATACCCTTGGAATCATGGAGTGCCTGTTTAATTAATTAAAGAGGTTTAAACAATTGCTTGCTTGTAATAAGCTACATTACCCAGTGCATCATTAATAAATCACACAACTATGATTCTGGACTAACATAAGATATATAAAATCCAAATTCAGTACAAACATTGACTATATGTGGATCAAATTATTATTATTTATCGGGATCTAATTTACTCGGCATAAAATTAATGAATTTTTTCCACGCTTGATATAAATTTTGTAGGAGTCAAGTTATGAGACATAAGTTATATTAAACACCGTCCCAAATAGAGACAGTTGTGCGATTGATTTGTGCTAATAAGGCTTAGAGGTGGGTTGGGCCTTTTGGGCCAAGTGATCATAATGGGCCTCCTCGTAGGTAGGACCTCAATAAAAAGCCTTATTTTTTTAGAGCAACTTTTACATATAACAAACATAAAAATTATATGTGTAAGTTATAACTATAGTTTGTATAATTGCGCTCCATAACAAATTTTATGTTTGCAATGGAGCTTTTGATTTGTATAATTCGCTACAAACATCCAATTTTATACAAATTGTTCAGTTTTGTATAAATTCATTTATACATTGTAATTTGTATAATAAGATCTGTATTTGTATAATTATAAGTGTATATGACGAAAATATATGTATTTGTATTTGTCTATACACTTTTCTCTCACTTTATACAAACACAAACACATTTTATACCGAAATGTATAAAATGGCTAATTGTATACCGAAAATGACTAATTGTATACCGAATCAGATGACAAAAAAAGGGGATGTTTGCTGCGAATTACAATTAACATAAACTATGGCTATAACATTTAATTTGAATTAATAGTTTGCTATTTCATACAATTTCCCTTCTTTTCTTTTTTTTGTGAAAAGCTCTTTTGAAAAAGAAAATAAAAACATAAAGTTACAAGTTGTTTCATACTTTTTTTTATAAATAAAAACATTATTAACTCTACTATTATATATATAATAACTTTATTAATATTAATTTAAGTCCCTATCACTAAGCGTTGATGATGTTGTTATAAAGCTCAACACACATTCATAATGTTGTTTAATGTTTAATTATCTGATGTGCTGCATGATTGATGTGAAATTTTCCCATTTTCTAATGTCTCCCATGACTAGAGTGGCAAAAATGGGAGTCGGATCGAATATAAACGGATAAAAAATGAGTTAAATAAGAACGGATGTAATATTTAATTTATTTGTATCTAATATTGATTAAAAAATAAGTTAATCGATGGGTATAACATGATCATAAATGAACACAAAGATAAAACTGAAAATTAAAAAATAACAAGTGAATAAATGAGTATTGTTATATGAATATCAGTTGTATATGAATCACTCACATATTCTTCTAAATTATATGTATTGGTGAAATTAATTTTAAAAAATAGTAGAAATACATCCGAATAATCATTTTTTTTATCAAAAACATTCCTCTAATGAATTCCATGAAAAAATTTCATATTACTCATCTGAATATTTATTCTTTAGTGAATTTATGAATAATATCTATATTTGATCTATTATCATTACAATAAAAATAACTTTTAGCGATAATAAATATGCATATATATTAACAAATAGTGCTAAAGTCTTTACCAGCATTAGTTAATTGCTATTAGATCCAATGTTGTTATATGTTTTAGGGACATTTATAAAGAGTGTTAACTGCCTCTAAAAGAATATATTTAACGACAATTAAACTATCATCGTTAATTAATTACTGTTAAAGATATTTTTGATGTATATGATTAGTTATCCAATCTTACATTTAATGGAAAAGGGTCAAAATTGCCCTCGAACTATATGAAATAAACCATTTATACCTTTCGTTACATTTTGGGATAAAAAATGCCCCTGCTGTTATCCTAGGAGACCACAAATACCCTCAAGAGTTAACACCTCAAATTTTTGTTGACGTGGGACTAATCCTTCCACCTAAGCGTTGCCAACTAGGATTAACTACAAAAGAACTAGACCTTTAGCGGCAACAACAGTCGCCACAAAAGCCCAGAAAATCGTCACTAAAAGTTTTTAACATTAAATTCTAATTTTGTGTTTTTTTCTTCATTGTTTTTAAAAAACCAAATATGATATTAATTAAGTAGGAGTTTGAAGACACAATATGTTTTATTTTTATGTCATATGTAAATGTATAATATGTTCAATGATGCATTATATATATATAGTAGGAGATTTGAATCGAGAAGTAATTTTGATTATTTTTCTTAATAATATTGGATGTTTTTAATATGAATATTGCAAGTTATTTATTTTAGAAAATTAGGTCGCAATTGAAAATTAATTATCATTTTTTTTTGTTGAAAAAATAGGTTTTACTAGCGAATGGTTGTTGGAGCCTTAGTCGCCACTAAAAATCACTCATAACCTTTAGTGGCAATATTTTGGGATTTTGTGGCGACTTTGTCGCCACTAAAAGTCAAGTTCTTTTGTAGTGAATCTTAGTTGACAATGCTTAGGTGGAGGGATTAGTCCCATGTGGGTTGCCACGTCACTAAAAAATTGGGGTGTTAACTCTTGAGGGTATTTGTGGTCTCCTGGGATAACTGCGGGGGTATTTTTGATCCCAAAATATAATGGAGGGTATAAATGATCTATTTCGCATAGTTCAGGGGCAATTTTGACCCTTATCCGTACATTTAATAGGTCAGATTAGATGGTTACTTGTTCTATTTTGTCAACCCTATCCATTAACATTTATTATGGGAAACTTCAAGATCTAGCTAGCCAAAGAATCAATAATTAAAGACAACTATTATAGCACAAAATTGTTACTAACTTATATATAAGTGGGACACACATATCAATTATTGGGAGGACACATAAGAATTAATAGAAGCAGCACAGAAACATTATCCTGTTTTTTCTCAAAAATATATACCCTGGAAATCTTGTAACCAACAAAAAAAAAGAAAGTTAGTCATTCGAAATAATCATTAGATAATGGATGTGAACATAGAGCAAGCAATTGTGTTCAAGTGACATGTAGGTATAATAGTATATATACTCTTATTGTAAGGTTAAAATTTTCTCGATTTAGTTGATAGATTTATTTGAATAATAACAATTGTGCTTTGTTGAATATCAGTTAGGATCGGATATATGAATTATCAGACATTAACAACAAATTCTTTATGCATTTTATTGGTCTAATGAACATGTGGTTCATAACATAGGTACAACTTGTAGTGTTTATATACAATTACAAGAATGTTATATAGAATCAAAAGGTTCATACATGATTGAATATTTCTACATGGTATAATCTTTACCAAAATTAGAGAATTTCATAAACATAATATATATGAGATTAAGTAAAAGGCAAAAAGCCATAGAGTAAAACTTAAAACCGCTATGCTAAAAAAGGTAAATATTTATCGATAACAGGCGTTTTCACCGAATCAAGAAACTTTATCTTATACATAATTTCGAAGTAAAGTGAAAATACATATCTGATATCACTTAATCATGGTTAAACAACCATAGGAAAAAATATCATTTTCATGGCTAAAGAATGATCATCATCATAGTTTTGACTTTGACCTTCATGACACAATGTAAAGTAACACTCATCATAAAGAACCTTTAATGAACACACTAAAGCTTTCACTATACAAATAAAATTCAAGAAGCAATCGAACCACATCAAATATACACATGTAACACTCATAATACAAAGATAAAAAAAACATGCACTCATCTCTATCTTATAATCTACATCAATCTCCTGCCATATGCAAACCCGATAAAGAATCTGATCACATCGAGTCTATTATACACAAGCTAACACTCATAAAGCGCAAACAAATTCCCCACTTGTCTCTATCTCATCATCAGTATCATCATCAATATCTGAATCATCATCATCATCAAGATCAATGCTACTACTTATTCCCTTGACCAATAAATCACAACCTTTGGGCCCTTCTCCTGGTTTTTTTGCCTCTTGAATTATAGCTAACACTTCATCAATACTTTGAGTTGGTTCATTTTCTTCTTTCATTTGTAAACTTGCATCCTCCCCTTCCATATATTCTATAGGCAAATCTTTTAGAAACCAAGGATGTTTTTTAATCTCTTCAATAGTTATTCTCTACATATACAAAAAGCATACAACACAATTAGTTGTTTATCAACAAAACAAAAAACAAGAGAGAATTGTTGAAAATACTTCTAAACTTGATGCAAATCATTAGTTTCATTTCCGAACTATTAACAGCCTTAAAACACCCTTCTACTTGACTAACTAAACTTAGACACACCCTTGATCACCCCCACTCTGCCACATGACATAGCAAGTGGTCTCAAACCCTTGTAAGGGCATGGGGATCTTAATAAAAAGCCGACATAAGTGTTGAAAATACCTCTAAACTTGAGAAGAATTTAAGGATGTAATTCACTCATATTGCAAGATCGGGTATGTATTTAAGTTCAGTTAATCAAGTGAAGAGGTGTTTTTAAGGTTGTCAATAGTTCGGAGATGAAACTAATAATTCATGCCTAGTTTAAGAGTGTTTTCAATAATTTTTTCCTCCAAAAACAACAAAAAAAAAATGTACAAATTTGAAGTGAAAATACAACTACAAACCTTGCTAGGGTCAGCTACAAATATTTGAGATAAAAGAAGCTTACACTCCTTTGAAACTCGAACGTAATAAGGGATTGAATACTGAACGCTTAATATCCTCTGTCATAAACCAAAATTTCAGTTATACCGAGTAACGTTCAATGACCATACGTGAAATTAACGTGTAATTTTTCTAAAAAAAATATGAATCATAACTTACTGTTAATGTTTTCCTGAAATTTCTTGGATCTTCAGGATCTTCAAAAGGATAAGCACCAACAAGCATCACATATAATGTTACCCCACAAGACCAAACATCTGCTAGCTGTTACATCCAAAATAATGACATTTAAACCATGAAGTTCAAGTCAAACAAATAATTGATGAACAAATTTAAGTTATATATACTGACAATATACGATCAAAACTATTACTCAAATCGTTATAATTGTACCTTCCCATCGTACTCTTTTCTCAATAAGACTTCTGGGGCGATATAGGCCGGAGTTCCAACAGTAGATTTGGGTTGAGAATGCAAGACTGATGACTACACAATGAATTATACATACAACAATGAGAAACTATTTTGATGAAACAATGATCCAATTTCAACATAGAGTAGAGTTCAAGATCATTGCCTTGGAGTAGCCAAAATCGCATATTTTAAGACGCGGTTTTGAGCTATCATCTAAGAGCGTGTTTTCGAGCTTGAGATCTCTATGACAAATTTGCTGCAAAAAAATATTTGGACATCATAATGCATGTCATAGAACATGAGTATGGAAGCATCCCGCATTAGCAGAGTTCAGAAAAGGATGGCACTCCAAGCATCATATAAAAGTTAATAAAGAATAAATTAATTCAAATGAAGTAATAGGTCTAAATTTTACCATTGAGTGACAGTAACCGACTCCTGATATAAGTTGTTGAAAGAAAAATCTTGCCTGAAAAATATAACAAAAAACAGGACAGATAACATAAAAAAAAGAGCTCAAAATACAGTGACACTAAAATTGAATTATATATTTGATAAAACAATTTGGGCCTTTTAAGCAAAAATAATAATAATTAAATAGACAAAATTAAGCTTAGTTTTGATAAAAGGAGGGATGTAACACGGGAACTTAATTCCTAAGGAGTCTCCCATCCCAGTACTACTCTCGCTCAAGCATGCTTAACTTTAGAGGTCTGATGAGATTTGACGCGTTAGTGCTGATATAATCACATATGTATTCGAACTTCTAAAAGATGGATCAAAATTTAAAATAGACACGCGTATCTCAAATTTCCAAGAAGAAGAGGAATTAATTTGAGTGCTTATCTATGTTTTGCTCAAACTCTTCAAAAATGCTACAGGGTGCGTGTGAGATCTTCCAAAAGTAGCGCAGTTTTACGACACAAGTGAGGCAACATTTTTGGATAATCCGAGCGACAATTTTATTTTATTTTTTGTGTGTGTTACCTCATCTTCACTGAATCTACCAGCATTGCATATTCTTTCAAAAAGCTCTCCACCAGCAGCATATTCCATCACTATGGTTAGATGAGTTGGGGTAAGAAATACCTACACAATAATGAACAACATGGTTTAAAACTTTAGTCCATCAAACGTGAGAGAACGTGTTGAAAACATAATTAAGTGAATAAATGTGTGGTGCGCTCTCTTTTTTAGTTTAAGCTTTTAGACGAGACGTTGACATAGGTAATTAATGCATCATTAATTAATTACCTCCTTGAATCTAATGATATTGGGATGCTTCAAGGACCTATGATTCATGATTTCTCTCTGAACATGCTCATCAATCTGCACAAACAAAATAAAGTAAGAAAGAATAGCAAAAATGATTTTTTGTCAATTAACAAGATCAACTTTACATACTCCATAACTACCACATGAATTATGAATTATGAATTACTCAAAAAGTTTCCAGTTCTAGATATGAAAAAAATCCTGGTAGGGAGCGCGCTTCCCCTTTTAACATGCCTTACACAATGCGAATTAGGCTTAGTTAGAGCCCAAAAGTGGATACCGGACTCCAACAACAACAACATATCCAGTCTAATCCACAAGTGAGGTCTGTGGAAGGTAAAATACACGCAGACCTTTACCCTACCTTTATGGCGTGAAGACTATTTCTGATAGACCGTCAGCTCAAAATAAAAGTATTCTACGCGGGATTGTAAGAAAATAAGACGGTAAAATATAAAAACACAAAACAACCAAAGTAATAAGTAGTAATACACATTAAAGGATAAGAAACTACACGATAACTAAATAATACTACTAGAAGGAGATAAGAGGAGGCGAGCACTCTACTTCTCCCACACAACAAGCAACAACAATCAGCTACCTGCTAACCTTCTACCCTAATCATTGGCCTTCAAATAGATACCGAACTCCAAAAAGGAAAAAAATGAAGCAACACAAACCTTTTTGCCTCTCTCAATATACTTGACAGCATAAAGCTCATTTGTCAACTTATCTTTGACTAACTTTGCTACACCAAAATTACCAGAACCAATATCTTTCAAAATTTCATACCTTTCCATTATATTAATAAAAAGTGTATAATTTGAGTATTTGAAAACAAAAAAACATAATACATGTAAGGCACTATTTATAATAACTAAGGTGAACTGTTGATCAAGTCCTACTTGACAAGAACATACACTAGAGAATGGTAGACACGTGGCACTGTTCCAATGGATTGAATTTTTAGTACAATTAAGATATGTTGACTCTACCAACGTGGTATATTTAAATGCCTGAAACTAAAAAGAGAAAACTAACATAAAAAAAATGACAAAAGATCAATGATGGCTCAGGATTTTTAGTAAAAGGAATGTAATTTTCTGACGAAGAAGGTCCAGAGATAAGATTGTCCAAGTTTTATAAGGAGGTCATGATTCCAATGTGGGACATTCCATTCATAGTCCGATTTTTTAGTCTATATCGAGACTCTGATACCATGTTAAGTTTGGTTTGGTTCCTAACTTACGTCCCAAAAATTAGCTCAAAGGGAAGAGATATCTGAACCATTATAAGGATCCCAAAATTCTATTCATTCACGTATGTGAGACTTTCTATTCATCAAGATGAACCCCTTCTGCCTTTAACTACGCCCATACAAAAAAAAAGTGATGCGATGAAACGAATGAGATTCTTCTTTCTTTTTTTCCAGTAATACTTTAATATTAATGGTATAACAGAAAAATCAATATATAATCATTAATATTGCAATAAAGAGATAGTCTGAACCCATAATTTTAAAATATGAATGCAATACTAAAAATCTTAAAAATCGAATCCACATATTTTAAATACTGAATTCCGCCTTCGTGTGACTGGGGAACTACATTAGTGATACAAATATTGTAAATTCTTTGCAAAATTGTGAACTAAAATCTTGAAATTCTAAAGTCAACGTGATTTTTCTAAGCTTATATTATATGGTTTTACTTAGTTTATATGGATTATTTAGCAAATAGTCTTAATCAATTTGAATTTATTTGTTTTCATAAAGGACTCAACTGGACGTTACATTAGGGTTGACAAAATGGTTAAAAAAACAAGTAAACCATCTAATCCAATTCATTAAATATGAGTTGGATAACTGACTATTTAAAAATGGACTAACTACAAATTAAATTGGATATTGATGTTATCAATACTCATTTGTCTGCTCGTTATTTTTCACGAGTTTCGTTTTTTTTTTTGAAGTCTAAGTTTATTTTAATTTTTAGCTTATGTTCTCACTTGACTATTTTTAAAACCATAAATAATATGGATATCCACATCATTCATCTCGATTAACCATTTTCTATCTTTATTAAATAAATATAAGCTAATCACAGATTTTTATTTATTTTTATCTAGTCTATTTTGACCCGTTCATATTCAATCCGACCCGGCTCCTTAACTAAGTGAACTGCTCTAAGTGTTCGAGCTACTCTTCAAAGAACATGATGCTGTGAATCAAGTCGACTTTGTACGGGCTTATGTGTTAGACCATCTCCAACCACCTCTATTTTACTCTCCATTCTCTATATTTGGAGAGTAAAATAGAGAATGGACACTCTAACCCATTTTCATATCACTCTCTATTCTTCATATATAGAGAGGTGAATAGTAGTTCTCCAAATTTGGAGAACTACTATTCGCACTCTCTATTTCACTTTTTGATTATTTTATTATTATTTCTATTACTTCTAATTAACATATTATTTTACATATAATGTCATTAATTAAATATCTAATATTCACAATTCTTTTTAAATATAATATAATATTTTAAAAAATATATTATTTAATATATACTACTTTCATCCCGAATTAATAGTATTTTAATTTTTTCTAATTTTCGTCAATAATATAATTTGATTTTACTATTAATTTTCACTATAAAGAATACACAAAATTAAAATGATAAGATGAAAATTTTAGTTTGAAAATACAATACATAATATGATAATTTAAATACAAGATAAAAATACAATACATAACATAATAATTAATTCGTGATAAAACAAGAATCATGCCGAAAAGATGTTGAACGTGCATTTGGAGTTTTGCAATCACGTTTTGCAATTATTACAAGACCGTCACGTTTTTTGAGAAAGGAAATGCTACATGATATAATGACTACATGTATTATACTGCACAACATGATAATTGAGGATGAACGTGATCCTAATGCACCAATTCAAGATGTCGTAGAGGCTCCAACTCCAACGACAGAAATGGTGGTAGATGAAAATCTCCGGTTTGAACAATTTTTAGCTAGATATAAAAAAAATAAAGGACAAAAATGTTCATTTTGAACTCCTTAATGCATTAATAGAGTATTTATGGGCACAACGTAATAATTTCAAAAATTGAGTATTTATGTAATTATATTTCACGTTTATTTGAATTTGTCCATTAATTTGTATAATATATAATATTTTCTTGCAATTTATGTTATTTAAAAATTTAGAATAAAATAAAATTTTATATTAAATAAAAATTTTGAAAAAATAAAATTTATATCACATGAAAATTATATAAAGTAATTATTGGGAAAAAAAATAAAGGATTTATATATGAAATAAGAAAATAAAAATGAAATAGAAATAATAATAAAATATTGAGTAGAGAGAAAAAGATTCTTTTTTAGAGAGTATAATAGAGAATTAGGTTTGAGTTGATTGTCTGAAAAAATAGAAAACTTTATATTTAAAGAGTAAAATAAAGTGTAGGGTTGGAGATGCCCATGTAGTGAATGAGGCTGATTTGGATGGGATAATTGGGCCGTGTAAAATATTAGAGAGTTTTATTTGGGATCCAGTCCCAATTATCAATTGGTTAAATAGGAATAGGGGTTAGACATAAAGGTTATGCATATTATGAAGAAACTGTCTTTTCATCTCATCTTCTTTCTAGAGTTTTAACTTCTCATCCTCATTCTTATCTTTATCTTTAGTTACTTGTTATTTCATTAATACGTTTCTTTATAATTCAAGTGTTGTTATTATAATTTGATTATCAAATGGATATAAGGTTTATGTATTAATTAATTCGGTTTGTTTCACATGACTACATGAGTCCTACTTGAAAGGAACAGAAAATGGTGGACATACACGTGACACTGTACCAATGGTTTGACATTTGAGTATAAACTAATATATGTTGAACTTGCCAAACGTGGCATATTTAAGTGCCTGAAACTAAAAAGAGAAAATAACAGTATCGTGATAGGACGATTGAGATTTTTTTTACTTTTAAACAAATGGTTAAGTAGAAAAAACGGACAAAGAAAACATGATAAAGATAGCCACTCGGTATATTCCCCCTAATATTACTTTCAATGTTTCAGTTTATGTCATACTTTCTATATTTTGTTCCCAAAAAAAAATCATATCATACTTCTTTGTTTAAAAGTAATTTAATTTTATGTTTTTATTTTATCTTTTATGAGATGATTTATAGTCGTTCAAAAAATTTAATGATTATAACTTGTTTTCGATATAAGTTTCAAAATTTTGTTTTTTTATTTACTATAATGTTGTATCAAGTCAAATAGCTGCATAATTAGGGGTACAAATATTCTAAATTCTTTGCAATATTGTGAAATAAAATCTTGAAATTCTAACTCAAACATAGTCTTTCTAAGCTTATCTTAATATATAGGTAAGGTTTTTACTTAGTTTATATGGAATATTTAACAAATTGTCTTAATCAATTTGATCTTTTTTTCTTCCCTAAATGACTCAAATTGGACCACATACACCTTGACCTTCACTATTAAGTCTACCAAGGGAAGGAAGGTACTTTAAAATTGAGAAAATGACTATTATCAGGTTGAATGAAATTTCTCCACTTTTAGTTAGAACATACGAATTTAAACAATGAAAACTAAAAAATTATAAATTTTATATATGGCGTAAATCTGAATTAATCAAACCTGAAATTGAGACCCTCGTCATTGCTAGCCTTGCAACTTCACACCCCCACCCCCGCTCCCCACAAACCCCCTTTATAAAGTTTAGACAAATCATGAGTAAGTTGTCAGCCATATAAAGTGCAAGAAAGTTGGTAAGATAAGAATAACCATATCCTTACAATTTCTCTCCTTTGTCACCATTGGAGTATTCCCTCCTTTTCAAATTTATTTCAGAAAATATTTTCAAATTTTCTAGGTTTGGTTGATTAGAATTTTTTATTTAAAAAATTAAGTTGATTAAAAATGAAAAAAGTATATTTTTAATACAAGTTTCATAAGCGATATTTCAAGTTTATTATATCTTCTCACCTATTCAACATTCTCACCGCTTGACCATCCCAATATATCCCACCTCATAGTGTGTTTGCTTTTCCTGCTTTCTTTTCAAATACTAAAAAATATTATCTTTGCTTCGCAAGAGTTATTTGTCCATACATATATGTTATTTTAAATTTTATCCTATAATATTATCGAATCAATTGATATGTAATCATTTATGCAATGATTAATTTGATATAATCGCATCATTACCTTATATTTATTCTCAATTTGTCCTTATTTATATAAGGATTCTATATTGCCTCTTAATAATTTGCCACATATACTACTTTCTCTTTATAATTATATTATTAGCTTATTCTTCAAAATTCTAATGCATTAAATTATAAAACGACAAAAAATAAAATAATTTATTAAAATTAACATATATATACATATGTTTTAATGTAGAGCATAATATAATATAAAATATTATAAAAGAAAATACACCATTAATAATGTATTTATTGAAGCATTTTGACGTTTCTCACAGCATGTATGTCTATTTTGAGATAGTAAAAGGTGTATTTTGGAAGAAGGAAAATGTTTTTCTCTAAATATATTTTAAAATTTGGTTATTTTTTGACATTTAATAAGTAAGCAAAGAAATATTATTTCAGAACGAAGGTGAAGCAGGTGGGGTTCTGGAGATGGGGATTGGGGATGCCAAAAGACGATCAACTACGTACATTTTGTTGGGTTTTAAAAGGTGTGAATGAAAAACAAAGAGTTGTAATTTTTATGAAGAATTGTGATTTTAATGAAAAGTTGTAACTTTTACGAAGAATTGTGACTTCTATGAAAAATTGTGACTTTTATGAAAGATTATGACATTTTCGAAAGATTGTGACTTTTCCAAAAGTCTGTGACCTTTCCGGTAAGATACAATAAGAGCCTTTTCACACTACCCTTTGTTGTCTATAAACAGAGGGATTTCCTCTCATTTTATGAGAACCAATTTTCTGGACTTCTTCTACTACTACTAAAACTAGTATACTAAGTGTACTTTACTGCCGTTGAATGGTTCGCTGACACCGTGGTTATAGGTACCGATACACCGATGAATAAGATCGTTCTATCCTGGAAGGATATATTCCATGAACCTCGGGTACTTGAGAGAAATAATTTCCTTAAGGGGACACTGAACATTCAGTGGACTCGATTTTCTTCTTTGAGAAAAAACATTTTGTGTATTGTTTCTAATTTGTTTCTTATTCTATATTTTGTCTACTATTGGTTTTATTTTCTAGTTTTGAAAATACTCTTTAAACTTTATTATTTCTTGTCAAGTTCTTGAAAGTTTTTGTTCTAAGTATCTTAAGAATACAGGATGAACAACACATTTGTCGGATGAACCTCCTAGACTTCATGTAGCTCCGCCCGTATTCAATTATCTCACTCATATTAGCTCAGATTTAACAAAAGAAGCATATAATATACATTCTGATTGCAAATATTCAAGTTGACCTAACCACGTTTGTATACAGCCTGTAGTCAATCGAATCAATTGTCAAATTACTAGCCACGTTAAAACCATAAAAGGGCTCAAAGTCAGCTTAATATTATAGCACAATGAATATAAAAATAGTAACTTGCAGTAAAATATTTCTTAACCTTGCAAATTGCAATAATCAAAACACAAATTCAAAATTTAATCTACATAAATTGATCACCAAACTCCATTAATCATATACCATCATCTTGCATAAATTTGCTAAAGAAACTAGTAATAGTATATACTTAGCGCGAAAAAAAAAATGGCAGAGAGTGCTGTTACCTTTCTGGTACATAAACTTTCAGCTTTGCTCCATCCTGGAAAAAAGTTTCTTGCAAATTTTCAAGAAGAAATAGTTTATATCAGAGATGCATTTGAAAAAATGAAGGCTTTTTCAAGGGTAGCCGATGCAAACGAAGACGAAGAAGATGATGAGTTACAATTATGGATCAAGCAAGTACAAGATCTTGCACATGATGTTCAAGACATTCTTGAAAAACATGTTGTCACATGCAGCAATTTTCAAGAAAAGGGAACATGGACATGGAAGAAACCTCATCATCATTCTTTAATGTATGAGAAGAAGTTTGAAGTTCAAAATGATAACCTTTCGATGTTGTTGGAAGGTATCAAGGCCCGAGTCATCGTCATTTCTGCAGGACATAAAACATTTCTTCAGAAATATGGTGTTATAACAGGTGATACATTGTGTAATAGCAGCCATGAAGACGTACCTCTTGACGATGATGCAGATCTTGTAGGCGTTGAGGATTATAAATCAGTGCTTCTTGATTGGCTACTTTCCAATGATCCGGAGTGGAAATTGTATTGTGTAATTGGAGCAAGAGGTATAGGGAAAACCACCCTGGTCAAGAAAGTCTATGATGATGCTTCAGTGAAGAAGCATTTCAATTGTATAGTGTGGATTGAGGTTTCAAGGTTTTCTACTGTTAAGGAGCTATTAAGGAGTATAATTACTCCAGAAAATGACCAATCTCGTCGAGCAATTGATGCCATGGATTCCGACATGTTGGCAGAGTTCATTCAAGATGTCCTTGAGTCATCAAGGTACTTTGTTGTCCTTGATGATGTCCCTGGTGTTCGCTCGTGGAGGGCGCTCAAAGGCATGTTTCCTTTTGAAAACTGTGGCAGTAGGGTCATCATCACATCGCGTAATGCTGATATACATACCATCTGTTTAGAACCTGGTTATCATAGTCATTTCTATAAAATGAACCCTATGTCTGAAGAAGAATCTTGGATTCTTTTCTGCAGAAAGGCATTCTCAGGCAGCCTACTCTGTCCTCCATCATTGGTTCAAGTCTCCAAAGACATCATAGAAAAATGCAACGGTTTGCCAATGGTGATCTTGGTGATTGCTGGTGCACTGGCTACTAAACGGAACAGAACAGAGGCGTGGGAGATGTTTTATAACAGCCTTGTTGACAAGCTACAAGGTAGTTATAGCAAAGACGAGCATATCGAAAGGCTACTCAATCTATGTTATCAAGATCTGCCTTTCTATCTCAAGTCTTGTTTCACTTATCTGAGCATATTTCCAAAATATTATGTCATCGATAAGGTGAGACTGATTCGACTGTTGGTAGCACAAGGATTTGTCCTTGAAAGAGAAGATAAAGCAATAGCACAAGTTGCTGATAGCTATCTCAACGAACTCGCAAACAGAAGCTTGATCCAAGTTGCTGACAGGTACTCTAATGGAAGATTAGACTCCTTCACCATCCATAACTTGTGGTATGAGATCATTCTTTCTAAATCACCAGAAAGGGTCACAACAACTACAGCTAATGGTGAAGAAACTACAAGGAAGCCTCACAAAATCAGACATCTTGTAATCCATGATCAGTTGGCTAATGATATACAAGACATTGATCAGTTTAAGCATCTTCACTCTCTAATAACCCTCGGGTCATCGGATTCTGTCTCTAATTCATTCTTGCAGAAGCTGTTATCAGGCAGTTTTAAACTACTCAAGGTGTTAGATTTGACAGAAGCCCCGTTGACGAAAATCCCTGAAGGAGTCTTTGAATTGTTTCATCTCAAGTTTCTAAACTTGAGGAGTACTAAGATAAAACACCTGCCAGGATCAATAGGGAAGCTAGAGAGCCTTGAGTTCTTGGACCTAAGGGACACATTGGTAGAAAAATTACCTGTTGAGATACTCAACCTTCAGTACCTTTGCCACATCTTCGTTTATCGACGTGGTGCTGGGTTTTTTCATGGTTTCAAAGCTCCTAAGAAGATAGGGACCCTGGTGTCCTTAGAAGCGGTGAATCTTATCAATGCCACAACAACCACAGTGATCGAATTGGGAAAGTTAACAAGACTAAGAATGTTATTCATCGCGAGGCTGAGAAGAAAACATGGGAGGGATCTTTGTTCTTCCCTTGACAAGTTGATAAATCTTCAGCAACTAACTATCTCATCTTATGGGGTGAGTGATATTATTGATTTGCACTATCCCCTTTCTTCTACACACTCATCCCTTCGAACATTAATCTTCGAAGGTCGTTTAGAGAGGTTTCCACAATGGGTGACCACTCTTCATGCCTTAACCACTGTTACTCTAAAATGGAGCAAGTTAATGGACAATGCACTAGACATTCTTCAAGATTTGCCCAACCTTATGAACCTCGTGCTAGACCTGGCCTACGAAGGCGAAGAATTGAGGTTCAGGGCAGGTGGATTCAAGAAACTGAATAAACTATGTATTTGGAACTCTACAAAACTGAGACAAATGAAAGTGGAAAAGGGTGCAATGCCTTTTCTTGAAGAGCTTCAACTGCGCAACTGCAGATTAATGGAGGAGTTGCCCTTTGGGATTGAGCATTTGAGCAAGCTTCAGTATCTTTCACTTGAAAAAATTTCTAAAAAGTTGTCAGTAACTGTGCAGCTTAAGAGCAGTCAAAGTGGGGATTACTGGAAAATTGCTCATGTTCCCAGAGTTTATGTAGAAGACTAGTAGAAAAGATGGAAGGCAGATAGGAATAAGATATGCAACAGAAGAGAAACAGTGTCCTATTGATCAAGTACCATATTTTCTAAGCTTATTTGTAGTTCAACATATGTATTTACCATGTAATAATCTGAGTTCACCACGTTTTCTCTTTAATATTCGAAGAATTCAGAGGCAATATTACTCTTGCTATTCAGAAGAACACAAAATATGCAGCAGAATGCATAGGAGCAGGCAAAAGGGGTCGTTAACAGATCTTTAAAAAGTGGTACATAAACATCAAATATATACAAGATTCGTGTTTGAATAGCGTACTAGTATTTTGTCACACCAGGAATCAAGAGAGTATTACTCCACTTTCCACCCTTTTGATTGACCTTATATAAACTTGCAGTATGAAATTACTACTTTGCCTTCTTTTTTCCCCTTATGTTAGCCAAACTCTCTAAACTCAAAACAAGATCAGTTCAAAGTTCATAGCCTGGGAACCTGGAATTCTTCGGTGAAAGTAAGTCGAACAAGAAACAAGCAACACCACCTAATCCTTGGAAAAGGGAGTAGGAATGATCTGCTTCATTGTGATGCCTTTCGTTCATGATTGTTCTTGCATTTTGATACAAGCAGCTTGCAAAAGCTTTTGCTCTTTCTTCGTATATACTCTCCCCAGTTAGCCGATACAGGGAAAGGAACGCGTAAGCATTTCCAGATGCACCATCCGCAAGTCCCACTCTCTCGACCAACCCACTTTTCCACATTACCTCTCCACCTTCTATTGCAGCACCACGAAACTCCCTATCATCAGATAGTACCTGCGGCAGAAGAAAAAAAAATATAAGTCATTGTTCATCCTCATTCTTCACTACTTTGTTCACTAAATTGTAACAATATGATACTCTTTCTTGTTCTCCTTCTCCCGGTCATAGTAGTAGAATCAGAAATTCTAGAAAGAGGATTCAGAAAAATGCAAGAGTACCACGCTTAAAATTCAAACTTGCAACCTAAAACAATTTTTAATCACCTTCATATGGCTCACTCTGCCCTTTATGCAAGGAATTTAACAGATATATGTACACATATTGTCCACAGCATAATTTTCTTACAAGGAAATTTAATTAAGACCCCCTTTGCATCCATCCACCTCTATCCCTGGCTCGAGCAGCCCAAGAGACGGGATGCTTCTCCAACTTTTCAAATAAGAACCTTAATAGAAACCCAATATTGGTTTGGAGAAGTCCAGAAAATCCCAGATTGAACACAGGAAAAGGGAATAAGAACATGCTTAACATTTTTGTAGTTAATTCTTATTTTCTTTGAATATGTCACTGATTATAAGGACGGGGTATAAGTATAACTAGAAAAAGCTCATTGCCTCAATCTAACAGGTACTAACCTCAGATACTTTGCACATAGTAATGGTAATGCCTGTGGCACCATGGGACCATTGTACCAGCTTGTCTCTTGGATTCCCTTCACTGACAGGATAATTACCACTGTGGGGAAACCTATTGCTCATCATGTACCTTAAGGTTTCCTTAACATCTTCAATATCTTCTTGAGAGAGAGGAAAATGAAGTAATACGTGCAGAATACCAGCAAGGCCGTGAGCTGCACCCCAATACCTTGTCCCGTGCCATCTATACATCAGAGGGCATGCGGGGTTATCAGATGCCCCTGCTCTCCCTCCTGCTAGTATTGCTTCAACCACAGGCATAAGATAATCATCTGGTACTGACTCCACTCCCAAGTACTTCCTGATAAACAATGCTGCCCATAAGAAGCCAGCTCGTCCATAAAGGAGGTCATATGACATTCCAAAGCCTCCATCTTCAGGTCCAACAGGAAGGGCTCTCTCTTGTGCTACCTGAAAGTAATAAACAAGACAGATTACAGTAGCGGAGAGGCATCTGGACGTAGATGATGTAGAGGCTAAAGCAATGACAACAACATAATGAGACATATTTTTGCATTAGATGCTGAAGCAATCACCATTACATTATGTGGTTCCACATGGAAGAATAAACCAGTGCTAATGCTGAGGCTTCTCCAGTGCATTTGATTTGCAAGCATATAACTAACCACGCAAGCATGTCTCTAGAAAATATTTTCTTCCTCACCAGGTCAAATGTTTTCCCTAAGCAATTACCAAGAACAAGTATTATACATTATATGCCATCCTTAGAATTTGTGAAATCCTTTACAAGTATGATTTGGTCATGTTGGCCTTTACCTAGTGCAAGTCATTTGTATGAAACGATCTTCTAAGTTAACAGTTTCTAACCCCTCTCAAAATAAAATGACTGGCTGCAGAGAACAACCAGTTACGAGCAGACAATGTTAATTCCAATCATCTCCAATTGGAAATTACCAATCCAATAAACATAAATAAAGAAGTCTCTCCTACCATTCAGGTTTACTTGACAAATTACTCATCACAACTAGGATAAAGTTTGCAGTGCAACAGATTTATAGCTCTTCACATTGTCATTTTCAGTTTATCCCTCTATGGCAAGGGAAACCTTCAGGAGTGTCCCAAATATCCCATCTACATCGTCCCAACTATCTAAAGGACGTAGAGCATTCTCTGATGAACATGGCATCCCAAAGTTGAGCAAAAATGATCTATTGCTGATATTAAGTAATAATTTACATCTAAAAGTTAAGAAAAATAAAGAAATACAGATAAAGTTTATTTAGATTTTAGGTCTCTAATTATGTTGAGCCGTCCCTAAACATTAGCTTCCCAAAATTTACAGTAACATGCCATTTACTCTTCCTGTCTCCCCATATCTAGTGAAGCAACTCATATGAAGTCAATTAATACCAAATGGATATGTTTTAAGAAAAGCACTTCATACAAAATATGTTTGGTAAGCTCAATTATCTTTACACCGATCGAAGGAAAAATGACGAAATCATAATAGGATTGTGTTTGGTACCTCAAGGAAATGGTTCAAATACAAGTCACGTTTGTGTTGGTCCCCACAATAGTTGGCAGCAACAGCACCAAGAGCATAGACCCCTCCTCTTCCACACAGAAAAGTCACATGTCTGGTCCCAAAAAAGTACAAAGATAAGAAACATTTGAACTATTAGATATTTAATGACCCAAAAATAAAGACTTAAAGTAAATGAATTCTACACACTAAAATCATAGCTCCAAACTCACAACTAGATTCAATTTCAATCACTAGTGGGTTCCCAAAGATCAAAAGATCAAGCTCGCGTATGATACATGTACCATATCGTTCAGTATTCTATTATAAGTACTATACTATTTTCTTTGTCCCAATTTATGTGATACAATTTTCATTTTAGTTCGTCGCAAAATAATGACTTATCTATATATTAAAAACAAATCAACTTTCATTCTTCCATTTTATCTTTAATAAGATGACTTTATAGTCACACAAATATCTAGATTTATTTTAGACCACGAGTTCAAAACGTTCTTCTTTCTTCTGAAACTTCGCAACCAGTAGCATGAATGGAGAGGGGGACAGAGGGAGAGTTCCACAAAGGTGTAGACTTGATTGCTCCACGTTACACATCTCATTTAATAGTCACACAAATATCCAGATTTATTTTAGACCACAAGTTAAAAACGTTTTTCTTTCTTCTCAAACTTCGCGACCAGTAGAGGGGCGGAGGGAGAGTTCCACAAAGGTGTAGATTTGATTGCTCCACGTTACACATCTCATACTTCAATATTTTAGCATGTGTCTTTTGGAGATATCTTAAGGTATATCTTTCAAAAATGCATCTGATTCTCAAGTTCTAGGGAGTGACGGCGACAGTTCTTGCAAAGACCAAACTAGCATGATACTATTATCCAAGAAGTGATTCTTTTGTCTGTACAAAATTATATCTAACCCAGTTGTTCTCTTTTACAATTTTCCTCCGTGACCACAAAAATAGACTTTACTCATCAAAGAACCAGTCGTCAGAATTCAATTTTTGACAAAGAAAGCAGTAGCACTTTCTCATTTCATTAATGGGAAAAGGCTCAAATATGTCATCGAACTTTTAGAAAAGGCTCATTTATGCCATCCGTTAAAAGTTTGGCTCATTTATGTCATTGTTGTTAAAGAAAAGGCTCATCCATGCCATTTTTTTTAACTCCGGTTTTGCAAAACCATTTTTTACACACCAAACATGGTTTAACACTTTTCTATTAGTGTTTTTGGATCAAATGTACATTTTTTGCTTCTACACCCTTAAGAACACCAAGAACACATAAAGAACATTAATAATTCCCAAATTTCAAACTTATTCAATTCTTCATGAATCGCCTCAAATTTCAAGAGTAGTTTCGCTCCGAGCTAGATATCAAAACTCAATTTCTTTTGAGCTCGAATTCAACCTAACTCAACAAGACCCAATTGAAATTTCTTCAAAGTTTCAAAACTTGAACATTCTTGAATGGTAGATTCTCCAAAACTTCAAATCATTTGAAATTTTGAACATAAACTCAAAAAACACTAGTCAACAAAGATCTAATGTTAAAAACAAGAATCAAAGCAAATTTTGAAATTTTGGGACTGATTTTCGTTTTTTGGAATATATTTTTTAAATATGGGTGAATTTTTTGAACTCTGCAAATGATTTTAGAATTTTTGTTTTTTTAAAAAAAAGAAATTAATAGTGTAGCCGAAATTTGAGATGATTTCGTAAAGAATTGAAGATGTTGAAAATTTTGGAGGTGTTTATGTTCTTCATGTGTTCTTGGTGTTTAAAAAGTATACATTTGATTCAAAAATTCCAATTAAAAAGTGTTAAACCATGTTTGGGGTATAAAGAAATGGTTTTGCAAAACTAGAGGTAAAAAAATGGCATGGATGAGCCTTTTCTTTAACAGCAATGGCATATATGAGCCAAACTTTTAACGAATAACATAAATGAGCCTTTTCTAAAAGTTCAATGGCATATTTGAGCATTTTCCCTTCATTAATACATGTTTGGACCAGCACAGAGAAACACGTTAAAATATAAAGCTAAGAAAACAAGGAATTAGAGTACATTTTTTCCTAGCATGCTTTGTCACTATCTAGTCACCATTAATAAGTCTGAAAACTTAGAAGAAACTTTGTATTCAGCCTTCCCATACATTTCATAGTACTATTCGTAAATCATTTTTGTTGGAATTTTAGCTAGAAAAGCTTGACTAACTTTAGATACCGCATATTTAAAGTTGTTCCGAAGTAATTAAACGTGCATTTTTTTAATTTACAACCTAAGACATAACTTAAATGGGTATCTGTTCACTTCCCCTATTATTTTCTCTAATAAATCGGCCCTACACCAACTCTTGACGTAGTCTTATAGTTTAAAAAGATATTCCTTTGTTCCAGAGTAGCAAATGAACGTTCTTAAGTTCAATTAACATCAATTAATTACTCATTCAATTGAGTAATAGGATTAAGTTGATTTAAAAAATTAAAGGAGGAAAAAGTAGGAACCTCGTGACTGTGCGTGCAAGGTCGGCACACGCGTCAACTATCTCCGAGCACAATTCCAAGTCCTTCCGATCACCGGTGGCCTCGTACGACCTCAAACAGGTAAACGCCGTCCCTAGCAAACCTGTATACATCGTCGGATCTGTGACGCTGCCGGCACTCCTTCCGTTTTCTTTCCATGTCATTTCTACTACCTGAATTCATCACAGAATCACACAAAATTCAGTATTCAGTTGCCAAAATCGCCCCACAGTACGCAAATTTACACCGGAAAATAACTATTTCTCGGCGTTTTTCGACAGGAAAATGGATATATACAGTAGTTCGCACGAACTTCTCCATACTAAGACAATTCCGGCGGATTTTCCGGCAAAATAAAATGAGAAAGTCTCCGATCTCCTTGATTTTAGTTCAGTTACCACGAAAACTAGAATTTCTCAATTTTCATTAGCTGAGAAAAAAAAAATCCGCTACATATATTTAGCAAAAGATAGCCGATCTCAAACTCAAACTCAAACACATTATTACAGTATATTTTACGAACAATTAGCTCAAATGATCAATAAACACAGTTGCCAGTAAACAATAAATCCTTCGATTAGCAACAAATTATCGAGAGAAAAAAACTCTATTAATTACTCTATCTAGCAACACATTAACAACAAAATTCATAACCGAATCCAGTTTTCTCTTGTACGGATATATTACAAAAACTTGATCGCAACAAATTATCAAAAAGTCCTACTAATTACTCTAGTTAGCACAAAATTCGTAACTAAATCTAGTTTTTTCTTGCAGTTCTATTACAAAACTTGATAAAAGAGCAACAAATTACCAAAATATTCAATTAATTACCGAATCTAGTTTTTTCTTATACTGACACAAAAAACTTGATCCATTAGCAACAAATTATCAAAAAAAACTCTATTAATTACTCTATTTAGCTACAAATTCACAACTGAATCTCGTTTTTCTAAGCTTGATTAATGCAAAATCAATACACGATTCATATAAGCAAGCAACTACAATTTTCAAGCAAATCTCAACTGATAATAACTCACCTGATCTTTGAGAGAGATTGCAGCTTGAAGAAAAGTTTCAGAAGTGTGAGAGACATTGTGAGCCGTAGGATGATGATGTTGATCAGAATCAACCCGTTCATTTCCATCATCACTGTTGTTTTTCTGTGAAGCAGTTAATTGCACTACTGAAGAAGACATATTTCTGAAAATGGAACTGAAAATTGTTATTATTGTTCAAATTATTTTCTGTTACGTGGATGCCTTTTTATAGTGGTGAAAAGCGGGTATATGCGATTGTAGGAGATAAAAGGGGTACACGGTGATGCGGTGGACACGTGCCACTTTATCAGAGGGATAATAATGAGTAATCAAATTATTGAGAGAGTTTAAGAGGTAGAAGAGTTGGCAGTGGGTCCCATCAATTAAGTAAACGCCCCTTTTAATTGGCCTCAACTGATGTTTATGCACGTTAACTTTGAATGTGTATAAGTCGACATTTAAACTTATATAAAATTGAACAAATGACATATTTATTCTACGTGGTATCATACATGACAATTTATGTATTATACCAATTTTTATAATAATAATATTTTAAATTTTAAATATATAATATAATTTTACCATTTCTATTTCTCCACTCCTGCACCGTCTTTGTGAGTGACAGATAGAAGGTAAGGATGACACCACGCCACCTGTGTGACATCAACGAGAAACCTCATGGGATAAGAAGCAAACTTTAAACGTGATCGTTTATTCGTCTTAATTTATGTGATAGATTATATGATTATAAATCATTTTATTAACAGTAAAATAAAATACTGGAGCATTAAGAAGTCTTTTTTCTAGTACAAAAAGATCGGAAAGAAATACTTATTCATAATCGTGCTCACGATATTAGATAGTCAAGTGCAGAGTGAATTACTATTGAAAATATTTAAATAGTAAGCCCACCAAGCCCTCCTATTTCAACTTTTCTAGAGCTTCTGATAACACAATCGAAATAATGATAAATTCACTATCCTGTGGAGATAGAGCGATATATTGATCTATTGGATATGATAAAGTTGTGGGGGCTATTTGGTAAATGGGAATTTGAGGGTACAATTCTGAAATTAGGCATGTGAGAAAAGTATGGGTAGGTGGGATATTTTATTTTGTGGCTATTAATGCAACAAAAAAATGAATCTGTTTGGATTATGTTTTTATGGGGGGTACATCATGCATTTCACGTGATCAAATTGGAAAGCTAAAATACGATATTTATATATTTTTATAATAATTTTGGATAATGATTTAAAGGTCAAAATATACGATGAAGTTGTGCATAATAATAAATATATAACAAAGTGTTTTGAAAGGAGTTATTGGTGCATTTAGAATTATGTACCTTTTTTTTGGTTTTCAGTATCTGGAGTTTACATTAGAGTTTGATTAAATTCTTTAATTCGGATCGTGCACGGTAGAACTCATTTGAGGGTGGCACTTTCAACATGATTTTTTCCATATTCAAGGCTTGAACCCTAATTCTCTGGTTAAAGATGAAGCAGTTCAAACACTGCACCACCATTCGAGGGTGACACTTCCAACATGATTTTTTCTATATCAGGGCTCGAGTTCGAGACCTCTGATTAAGGGTGAAACAGTCTCCTACACTACACAATCCATGTTGGTAGAATTATGTACCTACCATATTGTTACTCATGATTTTTTCCATAAAAAATAAAGGACGGATACCAAATCATGTGTTGAAATCTCTTAAACTCAAATTAAACATGAATTTTTTGACCTGACTATATATGGATTAATTTATACAAAAAGGTTCTCTATGTGTGAACGGTACAAAGTTACAAAATCAAACGTCATTAGTTTACTGCAATTTATCATAATTATTTATTCTAACTATGGCTAAGCTTTATCAATAATGTCAACGTGTTTCTTTTTATCTTAATATATCATTATAATTTGAAAATTTTGTACTAGGTTAACAAAAGAACTAAGTTGGTAATTCACACATCTGGGCATAAAGTTTTTCTTTTATTTTCACACTCGTTTGATATTCACATTGATTAAATCTTAATTTATATCGACATACACATAATTCAATTTTGAAAATTTTAATTAAACATGAAAAAGTACTTACTGTTCCATCAGAACCTTGTTGGTATCAACATAAGTCTGTTCTTATCAAAAGCTTGTTGGTATCAACATAAAGTTTGTTCTTATATCTTTACCTTAAAATATATCTATATTATATTCTTATAAACTGTGTCTATTCTATTAAAACCTACTACTCTCTTCATTCACATTTACTTGTCACATTTAGCTTCTCGAGAATCATAGTGTATGGACTATGACCAATATTTTATGATATTTGTTCATCATATTAATATGAGAAGGATTAACTTATAATATTTTTCATATAGCTTTCAAATATCAAAATTCTAAATAATGAATTAATCTAATTCAATTTATCTCCGAAGATTAGTCAAATTGAATCGTAAATCAAAACATGACAAGTAAAAGTGAGCGAACGACAAAAAATATCGAAATTCTGTTACCAAGAGCTCAATCATGTTCAAAATAGTAACAGGAACTTCAGGAAATCAAGAGTAAAGCAGATAAAAAAACTGCTGCTAAATTCTAAATAATGTATTCTATCACAACAGAACAAATTATAGTTCCAGGTAAAAATATTCTCCAGAACACATACCACTTCTGGCAGAAATTTCAGTTCTTGGCCCTAACAGAGTTGTTTTCCTTGATCCTAGCTCGGGTATCCAGCTTGACAAAACGTTTCAGGTCATCGTAAGGGAGAGACTCGAGATTTTTCCTTCTCAGTTCACTAAGTGCCGGGCGTTTATCCAGCAGGTGCCACAGCCAATCAGGGTAGTCTGAGTCGGGCAACACTTTTGGATCGGCTCCATCCTTGAGAATATTTGCCCCAACTACTGTACTGGCCTTGACTTCCTTGCTAATTGTTGATGCCTTAGGACCATCTCCAGCTGCACCACCTTTTCCACCTTTCTTTTTACCACCTCCAACAGCAAATGTTCTGCAGCCTCCTATTTGAATAACCTCGTGAAAGTTAACGTTTCTCAATGATCTGATGTAAGTTAATGCCATAATCCTTGCCCCTGCAGCATCAACCAGTATAAATAGTGTCAAAACATAATTTTTTGCGCCGCTACTAACTCAACATTTGTCAAATTCAACAAAATGCCCTAATGAATAGGGAAGGACAAAAACAAACTCAATAATAGCTCAAGAGAACGCTTGCATGTTAGAAGGGGCCAAAACACTGACAAGATTGACCACTTAACAGTTTAATGCAACCAAAAACACAGCCAGAGGAATGTATTGATATTTAAATATATCTGAGTCAGTACAGAGACAGAATATACGATAATAAGCACAGTAGACCTCTCAAGACGCTGCTAGTCCTTGCTTGCTCCTACAAAATCCTCAGTGTCTTCCATGGAAAACTTTACCTAATCTAATACTCAACAATGTCCAGATTTAGTCCATAGCGCTAAGCAACTTCTTGACAATAAAGACTATGTACACTGTTGCACTAAATGCACTAGTTGTAGCCTGACGTGTTATAACTTATAAGGCCTTCATGAGGACCTTGACTGAAAGAGCTGTTAGGAGTAAATTGCTCATGTATCAAAGACCATGTAAAGCACTAATGTTTTTCTTCACAGAAACCTTAGGTTCTGTTTGGTTGCAAAGATCTTTCGGTTCTCATATTTACGTTTTCACCACAAAAAGAGAGGGAAAAGTAAAAGCCCTACTCGGAATCCTTCTTGAGAATACAACTATGCCTTAATTCTAATCTCGGTGAGCTAGACTATATGAGTTCTCACTTTTCATGTCGCTCCAGTTAAACCTGTCTCAATCCAACATTTGAAAATTTAAGTTCTGTAGCATGAGAAGTTCTACACATGTTACTGACATATAAATTTCTAACAACCTAAAAGACTCTTATCATATATTGGACCAAATGCAAGAGTACAACGATGACGACAACAACAACAGCAACAAACATCTCAGAGTAACCTTAGGTTCTATTTGCTTGCAAAGATCTTCTGTTCTCATGTTTATATCTGCACCTACATAAAGAAGAGAGGGAAAAGTAAAAGCTGAAGTAAACACCCCAATTGGAATCTCGTGAGAATAGAATAACTACGCCTCAATCCCCGTCTAGGTAGGCTCAATTATGGAATTCTCACATTTATGCTCCATTTAAACCCATCTCAATCCAATATTTGATGGTTTAGGTTCCCTACTATTAGAAGTTTTCAATGACACAAATATCCAACAAGACCAAAACACTTGTATTGGACAACCAGTAAACATGTACCAACTTAACTAAAACTTAATCCTTCCAAATAATAGTGTGATGGAAAGTTATCAGTTAAAATACTCAACAACAATAATACAAATCAGGGGCTGCATTTTTCAAGAAAATATTAGGCATACTTCCAGACCACCTTTTCTGTTACCCAATGTTAACAAACAGTAAGGGCTTGTTTGGTGTGAGGGATTAGAAATAATAGTGAAGGGATAAAGAAATAGTGATGGGAAAAAAAAAATTATGTTGTTTGGTTGCCATGTTTGGGATAACTTATCCCACCATTTATATCATAGTGATGGATAAGTTATCCCATACACATGGTAGGATAAGTTATCCCAAGATAGCTAGCCCCAGGATAACTTGTTTCCAACCAAACGATCCCTAAGATTCTCCTGCTGGAACTCAATCTTCAAAAAAATAATTTATCAGTTAAATTCAATCTTCAACTTGAGAAGCTTCTATCATCACAAACTTATGCGTAATAAGATATTACACCATAAAAGTTGTTGCAAACTGAACACCAAATAATAGTAGCAACTCGATCCTCTTGCTGAACTACAGTATAAACATAAAAAGACCGAGCATGTGAGAGATTTAGTACTGCGTTGATGACAAGAGATTGATATTTGTTTGTATAGAAGAAAAAAAGAAAAGCAAAAAGGGAGGCATATTTTGAACAGAGAGGAATATAGTAGTCGACAAGACCTTAAGCTTAGACTTCATGAAGCAAGATAATTAGAAAATAAGGACAATCTTTTCTTATATTGAAGTAAGTTAATTAGAAAATCAAAAATGCATCTATAAGAAAGATATATGCTATAGATTTCTAGGAGGAACATCGTTTGCAAGATCCAGTCTTAATGAGAGAGTCACAGCAACACCAACTTCCTTTCTGTGTCTCCACTATCTTCTCTTTTGTATGTATATGTTTTTGTATGCTACCGAGTCATTTCCAAAATAATAGGAAAAAAACAAAGACAAAATAATCATACAGAACTCACTTTAACGGCATCTAGTCTTGGATCAATTCATACACATCCCTTTTTCTTAAAGTTTCCGGAACTGAAAAATTGTGTTTCTATAGTTGTTGGCATTGACACGAGATCCAATGAGCTCTTCACAGAGGAACCACATGTGAATATAAAGTATCATGTAGCAAATAGGTTCAAAATTCAGGAAATAAATTCACTTGCACAATATATTCCCTTAATTGAGAAGCAATTGATAGATGAACCAGGTTTTTAATTGACATTGGCACATAAGGATTACTTACTCTTCAAAATATGATCCAAATATTTCTGGTTCTCCGAAAATCAAGTCTATGAAGAGCAAACTAGAGGCATTATCCAGCAAATTATTACATTCAGATGCAATATCCTATTTAACTTAATTGAGTAATGGAAATAGGATGATATTATACTATGGCACATTTATCCCTTAAAGAACTGGAGATACTGTCCAATTACACTCCAATAACTACCTATATACAAGGACATTTACCGTGTCAAAAGACATGTATAGGTACTTAATTTAGATTCTTCGAAGTACCCCAAATGAGCAAAATGAAAGTACGGACACCCCTATTGGATACCCATCAATAAAATATAGTAACTAATAATCTTTGTAGCTGAATAATTACTCTAATAATACAAGGAGAGCTCGGAGCTCAGTGTCATTAAGTTTTGAAGCCAGTTACATATATCTTCCTAAATACCCACTAACCACCCCACTACATAGAAACATATTAAGCCCCACTTTCAAAGAATAACCTAAGCTAAATTTTGCACACAAAAGATGCATATCACGCACGGTATCTAGTTGTTAAATATAACACTAACTATCAAGTTCTCTAAACATGACTGGACACCACTATTTTAAAAATAACATGTTTTATTGCCTTCTTTTAACACTCTATTTGGATAATTGTAATTTGCAGCAAACATCCCCTTTTTTTGCCATCTGATTCGGTATTCAATTAGCCAGACTTAGTATACAATTAGTTATTTTATACATTTCGGTATAAAATGTATAAAATGTGTTTGTGTCTGTATAAAGCGAGAGAAAAGTGTATATAAAAATACAAATATAAATACATATATTTTCGTCCTATGCATTTATAATTATACAAATACTGATCTGATTATACAAATTACAATGCATAAATGAATTTATACAAAACTGAACAATTTGTATAAAATTTGATGTTTGTAGCGAATTATACAAATCAAAAGCTCCATAGCAAACATAAAATTTATTATGGTGCGCAATTATACAAACTATAACTATAATATACAAATATGATTTTTATGTTTGCTATATGTGAAAGTTGCTCGACTATTAAAGTACTTGCGATAAGTAAAAAAAACTTAATGGGCCCTATTGATGGAACATATAGGGGCTTGATTCCCAAACCTACTGCAGTCGGGTCTTTTTTGTTTTGCCCAATTTCAAATAATTTTCCAATCTCCTTCGTCGGAAGTGCCAAATTTTTCTCTTTTCCATTTCTTCCAGCGGCGAAACAAAATTCTGGTGGTCAGTTTTCCTGTTCATCTTTTTAAGTAATCAAAACTCAATTTACTTTTTTGGATTTAACGGTTAATTAAACAAATTATGAATTGGGTTGTAATGTTCTGTGTGCTTCCTCTCACTGTATAAATGAACCTTGAGCTCCGGGATTCGACACTACTTTATGAATTTTACATATAATGTGCTGTGTTGTTTTCTCCATGTGATAATGGCTGCAAAGTAGTAATCTTTTCTGCATATATTTTCTCTTACTGCGTGTTTGTTTTGATTGTAAAATCAATGTTAGGGAACAACGAAAAGTTTTATTTTTGTGTAACGACTAATTTGGTGCGATGACATCGCTACCTTGTTTATTTTTCTCATTTTGTCTTCCTGGCTTACTTTATCTTTTACCACTTTTTTAGGTAGCTCTACCTCATACCCTACTTTTTCTATAGGTTTATCATTCAAATTATTGATACGTAACATTATGTAATGAATGAAAATGATGCAATCTATGCAAATGTTATATTCATTATAACAATACAGTACGATACATAATGAAATAATACTAAAATTATCCAAATAGAGTGTTAAAAGAAGGCAATAAAACATGTTATTTTTAAAATAGTGGTGTCTAATCACCTTGACTATTGCGATGGTTCCTGTTACCTCCCACAAGAATAGGTACTCATAAGATATGAATTTTTTATAATAGTATTGTGAGTTTTCAGCACTCCTGTTTGAACCACCATAGGTTCTAAGTCAGTTAGTGAGTCGTTCTGGTTATCCTAACAATCAATGGTTCCGAGTCACTGACGGATCCACAGTGTAACTAAAGGTTCATGGGAGCCCAACCGCTTTTACTATAACAATTGACTAAATTACCATCACCGTAATCAACCAGTAGAATCAAAAACCCCTAAATACAGATTTCAACAATAAAACCAGTTCAAATGCAACAACAGAAACACAGAAACGGGCAAAACAATAAAGAAATGCAGTTATCAATCAAACCCTCAAACCCCACATACAAATTTCAAAAACAAAACACAATATTAAGGAAAAAGATCAAATTTTGACTAAATTGCAATCAAAGGAGAACAGAATCAATTTCCTAAATTACAATCACAGTGATCAAGAAGTAGAACCAAAAACAAAAAACCTAAATACACATTTCAACAATAACGCCATATAAGGAAGAAAACTAAACCAGTTTAACATATCAACAAAAACACAGAAATGAGCAACACAATCAAGAATCGCAATAATCAATCAAACCCTTCAAACCCCACATACAAATTCCCCAAAAAAACACAATAAAAAAAGAAAAAGAACAAATTTTTACTACATAATCATCAAAACAGAACTGAATCAAATCAAGAAAAGTCGAAAAGTAGCTTACCCAGATAGGGACGGAACCGGAGAAGGCGAAAAAACGAGGGTGGGTGGTGGGGGAAGTGATGGGGAAGGCGGAGGAGAGCAAGAAGTGAATCAAATTACAGTGTTGGTAGGGTTTATATAGGCAGAGGGTTTTTTAAGCAAAGAGCCTTCTATGGTAATCTACAGCTTTTGATTAGTTCAATACATCCATACTCTATTGAGGGCATTTTGGGAAAAGAATAAACTTAATCAACATTAACATTTCTATAATTAAGTGTAATTATGTAATTTGCTCTGTTCATTTTTATTGTTCAGTATTTGATTTAACACCCCTTTTAAAAATTAGAATTCTATCCTATTAACATTTGAATATGATAAATTTGAATATTTTGAAAACTGCTATGGTAGGTAATAACAAAAATTTGAATATCTTGCAATTTTGTTATCATTTTTTTTTTACTATCATGCTTTAAATTATGACTATAACATTTATTTGAATTAATAATTTGCTATATCATACAATTTTTCCTTAATAGTCTAGTAGTATCGATGAGTGTTTTCTACTTAGTAAAAGTGATTTCGTTTGACATTCACAATATTTTTCACAAAAATAGGACAACATTTCTAACGAATCATGCTAAATCAAGCATAGTTGAAGTTAAGGTATATAACAACAATAATATCATAAGTAGGGTTTGAAAAGGTGGTATATATGTAGTCTCGTCCCTTACCTTGTGAAAATAGAGAGTCTAGTAGACTCTCGACTCAAGTAGAGTATACTAAAAACAAGTATGAGAAGGAAACATAGTAATAAAGATGCCATGTAAAAATAAAGAAGAAGAGATACCGTAATCGAATTAGAAGAACCAACATATGATAGTAAAATCAAAGAATAAGATTGTAAGAGAGTAATAATTGCAATATTGATCAAGAAAATTGAATGACTTTCGATTATCTACTAATCTTCTACCCTTATCTTGAATCTATTTAAGGTCATATACTTGATAAGTTGTGGGTTTTGTCATGTCCGCTCTATATCCTCTGACCCATTTGTTCCGGGTCATACCCGTTTTATTAGTTAGGGTTTTAGGGCTTCTCATCAAAAACCCTCTACATCATTCCTCCAGTTTCCAAAAACCCAAACTTTCTGTAAAAGCAAAAAAATGGGTAGCAACCAAGCAGCAGTATCATTCCTCACGAACATTGCACGCGCCGCCTTCGGTCTCGGCATCGGCGCCACCGTTCTCAACTCCTCCCTCTACACCGTCGACGGTGGTCAACGCGCCGTCCTCTTCGACCGATTCCGAGGAGTCATCGATGATACCGTCGGCGAAGGTACTCATTTCCTCGTCCCATGGCTTCAAAAGCCTTTCATCTTTGATATCCGTACTAAGCCCCACACATTCTCCTCCGTCTCCGGCACGAAGGATCTCCAGATGGTCCACCTCACCCTCCGTGTCCTCTCACGCCCGGAAGTTTCACGTCTTCCCTATATTTTCAAAAACCTAGGTCTCGAGTATGACGAGAAGGTTCTCCCATCGATCGGTAACGAGGTAATGAAAGCCGTCGTAGCTCAATTCAACGCTGATCAGTTGCTCACTGAGCGTCCACAAGTCTCAGCTTTAGTTCGTGAGAGTTTGATTCGTCGTGCTAAGGATTTCAATATTGTGCTTGATGATGTGGCGATTACGCACTTGTCGTATGGTGCGGAGTTCTCTAAGGCTGTGGAGCAGAAGCAGGTAGCTCAGCAGGAAGCAGAGCGGTCTAAGTTCGTGGTGATGAAGGCTGAGCAAGAGAGGAGAGCAGCTATTATTAGAGCTGAAGGAGAAAGTGAGTCAGCTAAGTTGATTTCGGATGCTACTGCAGCTGCTGGGATGGGGTTGATTGAGCTCAGGAGAATCGAGGCGTCGAGGGAGATTGCTTCAACCTTGGCTAAGACTCCCAATGTGGCTTACTTGCCTAAGCAAGGCAACATGCTTCTCGGTCTCAGCCCCACACGTTGAGTAGGTAATTAGGTTTACTATGTTGAGTGTTTTTTGAAAATGATCATGTACTATTTAATTTGCTTCAATAGTTACTATGAAATGTGCTGAATGGGATCAAGAAACAATGGAATATAAAGTTAGAGAATCAGGAGGAATAAATTAAGGACATTTCTCTTTCGGAAAGCTGCCAAATTGTGCCTTGTATGGTAATGTTTGGATAATCTTCGTTTGAGTTCAGATTCTCAGGTTGTATCTTTTGATAAGTTCGGAAAAGCTGCCAAATTGTGCCTTTTGTTTCATTAATTGTATGGTAATGTTTGGATAATTTTCGTTTGAGTTCAGATTCTGAGGTTGTATCTTTTGATGAGTTCAAAAAAGCTGCCGAATTTTGCCTTTTGTTTCATCAATTGTATCGTAATCATTACGATTTGGATAACTTTCGTTTTTGTTCTGATTCTGAGGTTTTATTTGATAAGTTTTATTTTGGGAAAGCTTAAAATTAGATGTCTTTGTTTCTTTTGATGTATCCCCAGTTCTACTACTTCTGTCGAGTAAGTAACTTGGTGGCTCAGTGCTTTTACATATTGATAGATAAAGCTTGTTTGGATTTTTAGCTTAAATGGTAGTGTTGGATATAGCCAAGTTTCCGATAAAGTAGAACTGCAATGTTTATAGGCTAGACAGTCTGAAGAAGGCCAGCTTAATGTAATCATCTTGTTTAAGATTGGAGCTAGGGCACTGTCAAGGAAGGAGTCTAAATTCCAATGTAACTAAGAGCTTCATAGTCAAATCTTTAAGGCCTTTAGGGAAGAATTGCCATTCTTTTTCCTTGTAGAATGAGAATGAATGGGATGATCTATAACAGTGTGAGAGAATATTGTAATACGAAGGTGTAAGTAAATAATTGGTTATTAATCGTTGTCATATTGATCAATTTTGGTTAAGTAGGCAGGCTAGATCATGTGTTAGTAAGACCATCGTAATGGCTAGCATGGGAATTAGGATGCACGAAATCATGGTACAGTCTGGGGAAGTGACTCATTTGTTTTGAGATAGACTGATAGCTTTTATATGTTTTACTTACTATAACTACTAGCTCATTTAGTTTTGCAATGATTCGGATCTTTGTGTAAGTGGTTTACCTTCCTTTGCTCTACTGACTATGAAGGTAATGGCTTTGGGATGATGTAGCTTCGGCTGGGATGAAATATAGTTAATATCATCCATGATATTGTTCATTTTAGTTTTTTCGGCTAGGTCATATTCCGTGTTGATGCCTTTCTACATCAGTAGCTTTAGCTCTTTTACAGAAACAGGCTAAGTTATGTCCTTTTTCTTTTGTTTATTAATCAAAGGGGTCAGTGCGATGTTCTTACACTATGCTATGCACTTGTCTGAGATGCATTCTGGGATCACTGGCATAAGATTCAGTTCAAAGATCAGCTTTCTACTTGCTCTTACTACTAATGCAACTTCAGTGATATTGTCTTTGTTATCTTTAATCGTTATTTCAATTTCTTTTATATCAATTTGGGTGTTTATAATTGTTATTACTATTTGGAGCAATTGTTGTTTAATCTTAGTAGTAATCTCTACATTGGTGCCTTCGTTGAGAGTACTCCAGTGGTAGCAGTGATACTAACTCGATTTCAGTGTTCACGTACCAGAGACCTGGGTTCTCAAGGCAGAGCCATAGTTTGATATTTATGGCGTCTCCGATAACCATAGATTAGCTTTGGTCTAGCGGTAAGAGCATCTCAACTGAGGTGGATAAAGAATCTTGGCTTGTCTCCTAGCCAAGCGAGGGTCTCATGAGTTATCTTTCTAGTTCTTGCACATTGCAGCGTTTTACTCCAATGGTATCTGCAAATTTGTTCTTATAACATGAAATTTTTCGAATAGACCCATCTGGAAACTAGGGATTGAGAGAGAGAATCGGATCTCTATTTTTACACATAGAGATCTGAAAAAGTCTGTCAATTTTTTCTATTCAATTTGCAAATGATCGTGTACATATTGTAACGATTATAACAATTGAAGCATAGTTTAAAGACTTGCCAAAAGTTGTTTCTCCTCAAGACACCAATTAGAAGCTGGAGTTTTTGCAAGAATGATCTGCAGAAGGGTAAAGGGGTCCTTTTGAATTTTTGGCCTACTTAATAAATATTTTAGAAAATGACATTTGTTGTCCATCAAATATAAATTAAGTTTGTTTATGAAGCAATATTTGGAATACTTAAATATAGTGTGTTTTGTCTCCGCTAAAATTTGTACCAAATGGTTTCATTGAACACATTACAATTGGAACTATGCCTGATAGACAATAAATAACCGAGGTTAAAATTTCAAGACCACCTTTTATATGCAATTTCTTAGTTATTTGACTTATTTCACGTTGATGTCATATACTTCAAATATTTTTCTCCTGCGATTTTCTTAATCTTCGTATTCAACATTTGTACATAGTCTTACCCTCTCTTATGGAGAAGGGTAGGGTGATTGTTTTCGAAAAAAAAAAAAAAAAACTTTTTATACTGAAGGAGCAATTATTAAAGTGAAAAAAAAAGTAGTTTGAAAAGTGCAAAGAAATTGCTGTGTCTTATTGGACCACTACTAGGCCCACCTAAATAACCAATCTATAAAGGAAACAGCCCACTACCCATTTCGCACGCACAAAAATCAAATTGTAGGAGAAAGGAAGAGAATTCTAAAAACCGCTCTCACTTTATCTCTCTAGAAAAACAAAAAACTCTCTCTCTTTCTCTCTCTAATATCAATGGCGTCGCCACGCGAGGAAAACGTGTACATGGCGAAGCTCGCCGAGCAAGCTGAGCGTTACGAGGAGATGGTAGAGTTCATGGAGAAAGTTGTCGCTGCCGCCGATGGTGCAGAGGAGTTAACCGTTGAAGAACGAAACCTCCTCTCCGTCGCGTATAAGAATGTGATCGGAGCACGGAGAGCTTCATGGAGGATCATTTCCTCCATTGAGCAGAAAGAGGAGAGCCGTGGTAACGAAGATCATGTTGCTTCCATTAAGGAATACAGATCTAAGATCGAGTCTGAACTTACCTCGATCTGTAATGGAATTCTTAAGCTGCTTGATTCTAAGCTCATTGGCTCTGCTGCTACCGGTGACTCTAAGGTGTTTTACTTGAAAATGAAGGGAGATTATCATCGTTATTTGGCTGAGTTTAAGACTGGTGCTGAGCGAAAAGAAGCTGCTGAGAACACTCTCTCGGCTTACAAAGCTGCTCAGGTTAGAGTTTTCATTTTTGCTTATTGATAAACAAATTATTCGAATTCTGGAGAAAATATTTGCTTAATTGTCATGTTTGATCTCGTGCTTTCAGGATATTGCTAATGCCGAGCTTGCTCCTACACATCCAATCCGATTGGGACTTGCTCTCAATTTCTCTGTGTTTTACTACGAGATTTTGAATTCTCCTGATCGTGCCTGTAATCTCGCCAAACAGGTATGTGTTTCATTAACTTTTTATCACAATGCCTTTGATTATAGTAGGAATAGCTGCTAATTACATGAATGTGCCGAGTTATCCTAATGAATGTTACCCTAATTAGTTGTAATTAGCACTATTAGATACACTGATGAAATTGAATCAGTTGCATTTGATATAATGATAGTTGATCTTATTAAATAATGATTTATATTGTTGATTTGATCATATGAAAGGCCTTTGATGAGGCAATTGCGGAGTTGGACACATTGGGCGAAGAGTCCTACAAGGATAGCACTCTGATCATGCAGCTTCTTCGTGATAACCTCACTTTATGGACCTCTGATATGCAGGTACATATATATTTCTTTCTATTGTTAATACGGTTTTTTCTTGTTTCATTTGTAGAACAATTTTATTGATCTTTGCATCTTGCTTTATTCTTGTTCAGGATGATGGAACTGATGAGATCAAAGAAGCTGCACCTAAACCAGATAATAATGAATGAGCAGCAGTAAAAACTGGTGAAATTTCTTTAGGATTGAAATATGCTATGTTGTAACTTCTTTTTCATTTGTCTGGATTCAGCTCTTTGTTAGTTCTAGATCTTGTGATTTGTAATACCTAAAATCAACCGTTTCTTGTTAATTGTTGTTCTTGTTTGTTTCTATGTTGATTTCTCTTGTATTCGGATTATTTCCTTTTTCTCAAAGGAATGACTTATTGGGAAGTTGGATCTACCTTTTAATCCACAAATTTGTTAGCTTCTCCATTTCATATTACATGGATATAAATTCAAAAACTGTGTGCCAAACTAGGCATTGTGTCTAGATTGAAGTTTCTGAGCCTCTCCATTTCATATTTACATGGATATATGTTCAAATACTTTGTGCTTAACAAGGCTTTGGGTGAAGATTGAAGTTTCTGAGCTTCTCCATTTCATATTTACATAGATATATGTTCAAAAACTTTGTGCCAAACTAGGCATTGGGTCAAGATTGAAGTTTATGAGCTTCTCCATTTCATATTTACATAGATATATGTTCAAAAACTTTGTGCCAAACTAGGCATTTGGTCAAGATTGAAGTTTATTAACTTCTCCATTTCATATTTACATGGATATATGTTCAAAGACTTTGTGCCAAACTAGGCATTTGGTCAAAGCTTGAAGTTTCTTAGAAACTCAATTCTACTCTTGCATCTGAAAATTGACCTCAAACTTTCATCTTTCTTTAAAGTTTAGGTAGGTATGATAACTAAGCTAAGCATTATATTTACGTAACAACCCTTGTGAAAAACGCTCTGCTCTGTTTCTGGGTTGTTTAATGTTTGTTTGTTGTACTCTCTCCATTCCAAAATACTTGTCATGTTTCCCTTCTCGCGAGTTAAACTGGCTTTAGGTTAATATCTTAAAATTGGGATATTATACAACTATCGGTTAGTACTATAAGTTGCTACGTTTATATTGGTCGTGAAGTATATAGTTTGAGTTTCGAGAAGGGAAAATAACCAAGTATTTTTAGACGGGAGGAGTAGTAAACAAGAGTCCTCCCTGCTTTTGTTTGTCCCATCTGAAAATGACTTGCCTATGGCAATTGACTTGGTCATAAAGTGTCTGTTGTACTAAATATTACGCACTTTTAATTATGCCAGCAAGGTACCACTCACTTTGTTCATTTTTCTCACAAGGAGGGACCTACTCTTTTCTTTTGATTGTATTAAATTTTTAGAAGGGGTGGGGTAACTCATTCATATCATAAACTAGCTGTCTACTTTCTTGTCGATTCTCTTATGATGTCTTGGTTTGAAATTTGAAACCTATCTAGTGCTTTAGCCTTTAGATATTGCTCCTTGGTGAAGAAGCTATAGTATAAATTACTCAGATTTGGATAAGGCCCTTTCTTTTGTCATAATCATTAGTTTTGTCTGTTCCTCTTTTCAATATCACTTGTTCAAACCTTGACTGTAAAAAGGCAATAATTTTGCCTGGTACCCATTCATTACCTCAACTGCTGTGCTTTAAAGCATTCTTCTTAATGAGTATAGTTGGCACTAGACACTTTTTGCTCTGCTTTTTTTTCAAACTTTACAGTTGGATTTATGGAGGCACTTTTCTGTAGTTAAATTTAATTGGCACTTTACCCTATTGCTGCTTTTGAATTCTTGGTCCTTATGAGGTGCATGATCTAAATCAAATTTGTTGCTTGTTGCTTATTGGTGAAAACAATTGGAGACATTTTCCAATTTGGCATCGTAGTACTAAGCTAAGAGTCTTTCGAAAACAACTCCACTATCTCACAAAGATAGAGGTAAGGTTACATAACTTCTTACCCTTCCCAATTACACTAGATATGTTGTTGGCAATATAGTATTGGGGTATTAAATCATATGGGTTGAATGGATGTGATGTAATGTAATACTCCCTCCGTCCCATTTTATGTGAGGTAGTTTGACTCGGTACGAAGTTTAAGAGAGAGAGGAAGACTTTTAAGACTTGTGGTCCAAAATGAATGATAGAAATTTGTGTGGTTGTAAATCATTTCATTGAGGGTAAAATAAACATTTTATAGTTAAATTGTTACTTAATATAGAAATGTGTCATTCTATTTGGAACTGACTAAAAAGGAAAGTAAGTCGTATAAATTGGGACAGAGTAACTATAACATATTGTAGTATGTGCCTAACTGATAACAACTTTTCAATTTTGTCGTGTGATGTGGATGGTTTTTTCCACGATGTATCCACGTAGGACATAAAGTATTTGAAATGCCATCTAATAATGTGATAGAGATAGACTTGTAGAAATTAGTAGACTAATTGGAATATAATATGTCATTTGGTGGTTCAAAAGGTCGTTAATTGAATGGTTTGTGGTTGGCTGCATGTTCCTTTGAAATTGTAAAAGTGGGGTAGGTCTGAGTAGATTTTCATTCTTATCATGCACAATTTTGATTTGCTGTCAAAGATTCACCAAATTATTGAAAGTAGAAAAGAAGCAGAAATGAAAATTAAAAAAATGGGGCGGTGCGGCTGAGTATAGTTTATTATCCAAGAGAATCATGTATTTCTTTCGTTGACATGAAATTTAAAAAAATATGAAAAGACTTTGTAATATTCCTCAAAAGAGGTCTCTAAACGAGTTTTGAGTTAATAAATGGTGGATCGTTGACTGCTTAAAATGGTGTTTTTTCCTCTATAAATATTAAGTAAAGTGAAACAAAAGAAGTTCCAAAATGAAGAATTCGTAAGAAAAAATTCTTATAAAGAAAATAGTGTGCAGGATGTTAAACTAAACTGCATTTTGTTGTTATGTTTTTGGTGTAATCAATTATACTCAAATGACACTGCCTCTATAGTTGATGTTTTAGACTCATTATAGAAATAGAGTAGGAGTGTCTAGAGTACATTTGTATATAAGGTTTGAGTACAACCCATGTACTCTTGTGATATAATACATCGTTACCATTTTCAAAAAAAAAAGTTCTATTTGACAAAATATCATGTAGTTTGATGGTATATAATTCATTGATCCAACTAATTTCAATTTGCAATGGAAAGGACTACAGTGGGAGTAAAATATACTATGTTTCCAGTGTTCGAGTCCGATCGAAAGGTATCCTAGTTCCTCAAACGAGGATAATAGAGGGATTACAACTATCCACCAAACTGCCTCAATAAATACTATCTACTCTATCCCAAGATCTTACAATTCTGAAAATCCATATTTCTTTGAAAGCAATAAAATCTAAATTAATTAACCATTTAATATTTGATATTCACTATCTCGATTAATTTGAATTTGCATTAGGAAGGACCACTTGTGGTGGAGTAACATGCTCCCTCTTGAAAGTCACTTTGTCCCAGAGACGCAAACCCTATTGAAAAGGTACTAGAGGGCTTGAACAGACCTCGGTCAAGAATAGAGGGATTGCAACCACAAAATTTCGAATATTCCCGTGTAAAATTCATGTCCAAACACAACTTCAATTTCAAAATATCATAACTTCAGAAACTCAAATTTTCAAGCTTCTAACGTCAAAAATTTATGGCCAAACTGGAGCTATATTATAGGATAATAAACAAACAAGAGAATGAAATTTTTGAGGATGCAATTTCTTGTATAACTGAAAACACATTTGTACAGCATAGTAAGATTGTTCAGTAACTGTACTATTCAAGCTGTATTTATATATATATTACAAAAGGTTTTCCTATTCAGAAATTGGTTCTCTCTTAAACATGGAAACTTTTCCTCATTATGAGATCACCAACTTTTCGAAACAAAGCTTTTCTTCTACTACTAACATTTCTATCGCTATCTGAATCCTCGAAAAGATTTGCATTTGGTTTTCCTTCCTCGTCTGCTAAGGCAGGTGAAGACGCTCTTCTACAATGAGATAAGGAATGTGGTGTACGATGCTCTGACTTTGGCGTGACTGAAGTTGGATCAAATATAGATCCCTTAAGTGTCTCCTCCTTTTCATCATCCTTGTTTTTTTCAAGTTTCAGCTCTGTAAGATCAGCCCTGAAAGCTTTCCTGCCTTTATGATCATCTTCATGTTCCTCGACCATTTCACTAGGTACATTGACATTGTCATGAGAAGCTGCATGCCCGTTGATTCTTAGTCGTTCATTTTCTTTAGTGATGAAATGCAGGGCTTCTTCTTTCTCGGACAGACGATCTTTGAGTTGAGAATTTTCATCTCTAGCTAAGCCAGCTGCAGCTTTTGCTGCATTGGCTTCATTTATAGCCTGTTTCAATATGTCCCTCAATTTGAACTTTTCATCCTTGGCTGCTTTACTTGTATCCTCGGCTGCTTTAAGTGACTCTGCAAGCCTTTCTGTCTCGCGTTGAGCCAAACTTCTTTCCTCATCAGCTCTTTTTATACAAGTGATGAACCCCATTTCTTTCCCGTTCCACGCCAAAAGTGACTCCTCGTTCTCTAATCTCAATCTCTCTGCTGTATTTCTGTATAGGTCTGCTTCCTTTTTCGCCTCATCCAAGAGCTTGTGATACTTAGCCTCGGTGTTTCTGATCATCTCTTTCAATTTTCCCTCCTCGTCTTTCACTTGTTCTAACTCTAATTGAGTAGCACCAAGTTTCTCCTTAGCCTCGGAGGCTTCAGTAGCAACTTCCTTCAACGCTAACGCTAAATCATCCATCGCCTTTCTGCTTTTCTCCTCTGCTTCGCTAGCAAACTTAAGTTCATTTTTAAGAAAATTTATCTCATCGTTCAAATTCTTAACCTTCGACAATGCAATTTTCTCCCGCTCTTGTGCATTAGCCACATCCTCCTTTCCCAATGCAAGTTCAAAGTTAAGGCTTTCAAGTTCCTTCTTCACAGAATTCGCAATCTCCCCATTGCTATTATAACCATTCAAACGCCCACTATTACTTCTCTTTGATAAAGAAGCAGAAGCAGAAGCAGCCTCTAACGACTCAATCTTCTTGCGAAGTGAAGCCATCTCAACCTTAGATTCTTCAAGTTCAATCTTAGCACGTTCAAACTGCCTCGTCTGTAACTCAAACGAATCATACATTTTCGACTCAGACAACTTCCTATTCTCCAATTCAACTTCCAATTCTTCAATTTTTTTCTTAAACACAAATAATTGTTCCGTGGCTTTAACTTCAGACGCTTTAACACGGCCAATCTCCTCTCTCAATCCTCCTAACACGACATCTTTTTCAGCTAATTTAACCTCATATTTCTTCACCCTTTCGAGTTCCACCTTCAACGACTCGATATTCTTATCTTTAATCTTCAAATCTTCTTGTGTTTTAGAATGAAATTCCCTCAAAACTTTAAGTTCTGCTATTAGTTCCCCTGCCTTTTTAGGTGATAATCCTTCATTTGCCAACTTTTTCATTTCTCTAATTTCAAGAATTGCTCTATTTTTTTCACCTTCAACAAAATCTAATTGCTCTTTTGTTTCCCTCAACTCCTCTTCAACAAGTCCCATTTGCTCTTTCATAACCAAAACTCTATTATTCACTTGATTCTACAAACACCAAAAAAGAAAAAAAGTCAAAACAAAAACTTAATCCTTCTTTTATGATAAGGGAAACTCGTAATCGCTATCCATTGGGTGCGCACAGGGTAAAACTTCCGTTCCTATGCAATAGCTCGCAAACCACACATGAGAGGTAACTCGCACTGGGCAAGCCCGGTGCGTGCACACAAGCTAAAACCGTCACTCCTATGCAACAGCTCGCAAACCACATAGAATGAGAGGTAACCTGCACTAGGCAAGCTCGGTGCGACGAGCTCGACCCCAAAAGGGAAACCTCTTGCTTTCGCTGACAAGGGGTTTCGAACTTCAGACCTCCAACATAAAAGTCTCAAAACCCAAACCACTTGGCCACCCTTTGGGTCAAAATTTTAATCTTTTTACACAAAACCCAATTCAAAAAATCAAATAAAAAACACAAAAAATAAATAATTACCTCAATTAAATTGTCAATCTTGGAGGGTTTTTTTCTATCAATAGAAACGACAGCGTTTGAATCAATTTGACAACCCAAAGCATCACCTCCACAAAGCTTTGATGCAGAAAATGTTCTTGAAAATCTTGAAGAATGACTTTTTTGTCCAAAATCAATGGACCCAGATCTACAAATTCCTCAAAAACATCAAAAAGATTCAATCTTTAATTATAAAAAATTCAAAAAAAAAAATCAAATTTTTTTTCAAGAAAAAAAAACCCCTAAGAATGGAAAAACCTTAACAAACAAATCCGAGAAAATCTCTCAACTTCAAATGAATTATATACACACAATATACATACATCAATTTAGAAAATATCGACACCCCAAATAAAAATTAAACAATTATATAATGATAATAACAATGAAAAATTATTTTTTTAAAAAATATTAAAATGGGGTTACCTTGATTTTGAACGTAACATTTTTTTCTTGGTTACGTGTTTGAATCTCTTTTTTTCTCTTGGAAAAATCAGCACAAAAACTTAGAAAAATTCTAACTTTTTTTTTTTGTGTGTATTTTTTGAGAAAAAAAAGTTTGTTTTTGAAGGTTTGATGACAAAGTCCGAAGTTGGCGGGGCTTTTGTTTGGTAAAAATAATGTAACGGAAAAAGGTTTTGTAAGAATGAGACAAAGTGAAAGGGACCTATAAAAGGTTAGAAGAAGAAGAATTAGAAGATTTTGGTTGAAATGGTAGAAGATCTATGCGAATTGACTAAATTGCCCTTGGTTAAGGTCAACTTTTGAAAATTTAATGAGTTAATTAATTTGAGATAATAGTTAATTACATGAAGTTTTCAAATGTTTATACTCTGTCCATTTACTTTTACGTGTCACTTTTAACATATCATAAAGTAATAATTATTTTTCCCCTTGTTTTCTCCTTAGCAATTAGCATTAATTATTTATTCTTCAAATTAATATGGGTATTATGGTCAAATATTTATGTCAATTGTTGTTGGTTAAGGGCGTGCAAAGTTTAAAGTGAATAAGTAAAAGTGAACGGATAAAATATTTCACTTGCAAATATTGAAGTTATTGTTTTTGTTATGACGACTATGGTGTTTTGGGATAGTTTAAACGTATCTTGATTGGTTTTATGAGATATCGATTACTTCTCATCAACATAAATATCAGGTTTGCCATTTACTAAGTCGTTGATAGAGGATCTCCAAAGAAGAATAGAAGAAGTCTTATAATGTATGTTGTGTATGTCTTAAACGACAACATATTTCATTTCTTATCTTAATAAAATACAGTTGAAAAAAGGAATGTTGAGGAAGAATATATGTATATATTATACAACTTTTCCAATCGATCAACGATTAAAAGATTACACGAAGATGAGTAGCTTCAAGGTGGACCGGTGGGTAGAAGATTTTTGCATACATGGTTGGGATCCGTGTGAATTGACTAAATTGTCCTTGGTTAAGGTCAACCTATGAAATTTATGAGTTAATTAATTAACACAACCTCCACCAAAAAATTGTTATAATTAATTACATGAAGTTTCAAAGGCGTTTACGTTTCATTTGCAAATACTGAGGTCATTATTTTGCAAGTTGAAGTGTGGACATAAAATTTTGAGTTACTAGTGGATGTACTATTTGAATTTCAACACTTTGTATGGATGATTATTACAAATTGTTTCATAGTATATTATATTAGAAAATTTTAAATAAATTTTATAGTGTTAAGAGTTAATTAATTTCTATCCTTATTATTTTTTTAAATTACAAAAATTCCTTAAATTTAGTGGAATTTAGATACATCCCAAAATGTCACGATACATCGCATTTCGGTTTTGGATACATCACTCAACGTTCCAATACATCGCGTAGCTGATACATCGTGTATATCCTGATACATCGCATAAAGTGATATATTTGACCGATACATCGCGTAAAGTTATGTATCCGAGAATACAAAAGAGTAGGGATTTTGGTAATTTTTTCAGATGGTAAAGAATTTTAGAAAATACAATAAAATAAGTTGTGTATTTAGGTAATTTTTCCATCATATTAATATTGTATTATATAATATTATTATGGTGGATATAATATTAAAATAAATTATATTATTTTATGTCGATACATAAATATCTCATATCCACAATTTGAAAGATAAACCTATAAAAAAGTAATATACAAAATGGAGTTCCTATATTGATGAGAAGTTTGATTTTTCACCTTATAATATTGTCCTCGAATATCCCCTACCGGGAAAAAAAAAGGAAAAAGTTTCAAGTTTATTACATAATAGAAATGATGTATGGAACGGGTAATTCAATCAATATAAAATCATTTCATGTGACGTATAGAGTGAAATGTGAATAGTTGATATTTGAAATTTAAGATTCTCTTAAAATAGAATTTCAAACATAGAAACTATATAAGTTTTTTTATAAATGTTCTTACTTTGTATCGATGAAAAATATATGAGATGGACATATTCAATGAAGGTAATAGAGGATTGATTATAATAGTTTATGTTAACCTTCATGAAAGATGCAAAAGCCAAATATTTAATTATAAGCTTTCATTAACCCCTAAAGCCATATATAGTATTATTTTATATCAAATTATCTGTTGTGATTTTTAATAATAGTAATTAATTAAATTATGGTTATTTTAGAAATTAAAGATAAACTTACTTATTTTTCTCACTTTACCCTTTGTAGTAATTATTCTTAACCAATACAAACACATTAATACAGTAAATATTTAATTAAAATATATTTCATAACTTAAGATAAAAATAATAATAAAATAGTCAATAAACCCTCCATTTTAATTTTTAAAAGAGACATGAAAAAAGATATAACACGATAAATAATTTGAGATGGAAAGTACTTTATAAGATTACAATTGTGTGATTAGTTATAAATTATAGATTTTTGAGTTTATAATTTTATTTTATTAATAAAATAAAAGGAGACATGGAGAATGCTTAGAAGTTGAGAGAAGTCTGACTTTGTCTAGGGGCCGGCAAACATGACGTTGAAATTTGTTTTAATTAATATTTAGTTTAATAATGGATTAATTTTAAATTAATTATTATAATCTCTAATAAGTATTGTGATTTGTAATTAATAAATTTTGTGAGTTTTGACCATACAATTGGGTTGTGTTACCTACTTAATAGGAAATTATATTTTTAAAAAGTCAGAAAATATCAATTTTGAAGAAATTTATTGTGGCGGCACGTCTATGTCAGGTTCCCGTTGATGTTACTGGGTCTAAAAGTTTTTTTTTTTTTAATTCGGTGTTCGATATTAATATTAGAGCTCTAATTAATTTAAATTTGCATTCATGTAATATCTATTTTTTATATGATCATTCAACTAATAGTTAATATCTCAGAAAGTTAATTTATTTGTAAAAGAAAAATGGAATTAAGAAGAAAAAATGACTTTCTGAAATAATAATAATTGATAGTTAAGTGATCGATGAAAAAATCAACCTTACCAATTACATGGCTATTACACATTGTTTCATAATGTGTCGTACTTTCTTGTTTTAATGAATACAATTGAATAGCTTATATCGTTTTTCACCGTTAAAGGATAATACTACAAGAAGAAGAAAAAATAGGGTATGGTATAGTAACTCTATATTAAGGTAAGATAAATAATAAAGTATGATTATTAACTAATAAGTCAATAAAAATGATAAAAAAAGAAGAAGATGTAACTACACCAAATTAGTCGTTACATGAAACAAGACATTTCATTGTTTCATAACGATGAATTTAACAATGCGATACAATAAAATTTAAATAAATATTATATATATTCAAACTAAATGGCAACCATCCAAACATACTTAATGCTTACACAAAATTGGGAAAAATCAAAGATTCTGTATAAATAATAGTGTCTTGAATAGTATGTGTAAATATATCATCATCATTCAATGGCCATATTCGATTTTTGCATAATTCAAATGCTCCATGGGATATTCTATTATATACCACATTTCCACAATTTGTTCTTGAACTAAGTAACACTTGCTCATCTGAAAACATGTATATTGGTATTATAAACACAATTCCATTACATGGAATAGTGAATCAAGAAAGGACAACAAATTTTTTTTCTATTATACCCTTATTTAAATAAAGTTGTCATAAATAAAGTAAATAAACTTATGAACTTTTCAACATTGATTAGTTATCTTGAGTTAATTTATTTTGGAATTGTAAATTGTACTATAAGGATAAAATTGTAACTTCACTATGCTAATCATTGTTGTCTTAATCTGTGTGTCATTTCTAAAGTGGACAACTAAATAGGGACGGAGGAAGTAATAAACAAGGGTAGGAAACTTTATTTAATATATAACTCTAAAACTCTCTATATTGAAAATATATAATAAGGCACTGCTAATTATAATACCAACAAGCTAAATTAAACTGGGATTAGAAAACCTAATTAAATAAAGGGCAAATTACATAAATCACATACTTTTAAGGCAAAATTATAATTTATCCCTTAAAAGTTTATAATTACAGAAATCCCTCAAACGGATACAATAATATAAGCGCTGATACATTAATCTGATGCGCGAGATATAATAATATAAGTACTGATACATGCACGAGATACAATAATATAAGTGTTGATACATTAATCTGATGCGCGAGATACAATAATATAAGCGCTGATACATTAATCTGATGCGCGAGATACAATAATATAAGCACTAATACACTAATCTAATGCGCGAAAATGAGGGATTTTGGAGATTTGTAAAACTTATAGGGGATAATGATAATAAGTAAACTAAAAAGTGGAATTTCTGTAATTTTTCCTTAAATAAATACAAAAAATAGTAAGGATTTCTACTCTTGGAATTAAGCTAAATAAATTATTTTCTTAATGAAAATCAAAGAACCCAAATTAACATTTGCCATTTTCTTTTCTCCATTTTTTCATAATTCTATAACATGAGTTTAGGGTCCATAAAAAACAACTACGAAATTGTTGACTTCTTTACTTTGCCTGGTGTTTGGATTATTGTTGGTGTGACATTTTAATATTGATAAAAACATATTATATGTTCATTATGTATCATGTTATTTTCATTATATTGGTAGACATTACATTTGTGCCTCTTTACTCTCATCAATTGTTGAAGAATGTGGTCATTAGTTACAGTAACTTTTGTAACCACCATTATACCCATTAATATTCTACCTCGCTCTTATTCTTGCAACCTATGTAACATATAGGCATATATCTTCCTATTCATTGCAAGGAAGACTCCGTATGAGAAAGAATGCAAGAAAGATGACAAAATATTGTAGTCAAAGAGAGAATTGGATTCACTATACAAAATAGTGTGATTACACCATTGATCATCAACTTTCTTTCAAGATTTTCCAACCCACTGGCTAGAGCCATCATCACCTACACTTAGATGTGACCTTAACAAGGAATTAATATGAACTACCTTCCATAGAGTATTCATCTAGTAGCATACAAGAAAGTAATTTTATAGAAAGGGTTTTCAGTCTTGGTGAAAAAAATTCTAATAATTTGAATTTTATCACCAACCCTAAGATTGTATTTTTTTCAAGCAATCTAACCCTAGGTTAGTGATTCTAAGTAGAATATCCTCAAGCTTCACCCCTTACTCTTTTGTCTTCAAATCGTGGCATGTTGCATATCACTCCATTTTCCATTTTGACCGATACAATCTTCATCAGATAGTGTTTTTTCAAACACTATTTCATCCTCATTAACCCTGAAAAGAAGTTAGGAAATTGCTTAATTAATTAATCAAAACAAATTAATTTATGATGTATACTTGACTTCATGAGAATATTTAAAATTACAACAAGAGTGATCAATGAGTGGAAGTTAATACTGAAACTCTTAAAACTATAGTGTTTCCAGACAAGGTTAGAGGAATTATAACCATCTCCCCACACCTCCGATCCCCACACTTTATGGACAGTTTCATAATCTTTTATTCGGGATTGAGGAAACTATCTCGAAAGATACAATCTTGAAGACATTTTTTCTTCAGGAGCTTGCATGGTGCACATGCTCTTGTATCTGCCATTGATATATATTCGGAGGACTTTTATTTTAAATTTTTCTTGATTTATGAATTGAATTGGAGGAGAGGGGTTTATATAGGTAATGGAAACTGAATTCCTCATACCGACACCAATTTGATGTTGAATTTTTTTTTGATAAAATAAACCTGATTTCATATGGAAAAAAATTTATCCGAATTTATTTATTTTTGTCACCAAAAATTAAAAATAAAACCTTTATCATTAATTAATTTGGAGAACACTGAGGTATGGGCTCGTGATTAGTTCAAAAGCTAACTCACACTCAAAATTACATTAATACAATCATATGTTGTATTATGTATCGTATTTACTGTTACATAATACCATACATCAACAATTTGAATGATAATAATTTTAACATTAATTTTACAAATTTTAAAAAATTACTTGTGTTTTTTCCAATACTTAGTACATATAATATAATGTGATATTTTAATATGATATAATGCATTTAAATCAACAAACACCTAATAGTAATGTTATTACTTATATTGTTAATGATTAATTCAAGTCAATAAGATGTTAATATGTTTTGCAAAATATTACCTTGGATCTTGTTGTGAAAAACCTTATTTGCTAATATAAATATTTGAGTAGTTTAATTCATGGTATAAAACATTTCCATTCATAAAGGAAACAATCTTTCTTTATTTTTGTTTATAAAACTTTGTACTTTTTTACTACAAACTTTAATAATTTCTAAGTAAAGATTAAAGGAAAAACTACCTAATCAGACATACTTCACTATGTGTTAAAATATTATGTATATTACCATTAATTAAGAGTTTCTTATGTATCTTGCACTTAAATACATGTATTTTTGTTACCATATACACAAAAATAGGGAGAGAAGCGAGCGAGATTGGGAAGGGAGGCGAACGACATTCGTGTGTATCCCCGATACATGCGAATCAAACTATAGATACACACTAGATCCATGTATCTATATGTATTTGGAGAGATTCGCATGTATCTGAGATATTAGATACATAGGCGAGTGACGAACGAGATGGGTGAGAGATTTGCTATGTATTCCAAATACATGTGAATCCACTTGAATACAATGTATCTAGAACAAATTACACCTAAATTTGATCTTATGTATCAGAGATACATGTATTTGGACGTATCTAGAAGCAACAAAATCTGATAAGATACGTAATATTGCAAACTAGAGCTAAGTAATTAGATCCTATTACGTTCCCCAAAATTGAATTATAAAATCTCTATCAAACAATTTTTGGGGCCCAAAAATTTTGAGGGTCTAAACCAAAGGATTTACTGGCCTCACCACATGGCCCCACCGAACATGGATCTATTACACTATGTTTCGTTTGGCATGGTCTTGATTTTTCTCTTCCAAAACAATTTTATTGATTCAATACAATAGGCGAAAAGATCGTGCAGTTTCCTATCGAGACAAACTCTCAACGGACTACTTTTGCCACAATCACCACCATGCTACCTAACCTAAAGGAGGAATAATTGCCCCAAAAATTGATAAAGAATCTCATTTTTTGGTAGAATCGAAGAAAACTGAATAGGGGTCGAGACGTTGACTCAAGGGTCCCACAAATAGTTGTCTATTACACGGCTTACTAAACTAACATTTTTAATGATATTTTAGAACTCTAAATTTGATTATACTACTTTATGTAGTTATTCAACCCTAAAGGTAATATGAAAAAGATATAATATGTAAGACTTGTTCGTTACAATGGACAAATAAAATAAAGGGAAAAAGGACAAATATATCCTCGAACTTTCGAAACGGAGGGAGTATGTTTTTCCGCCCCAAAACAATGCACATTTGAGTGTTGATAGATCTATCAGAGACATCATCTAGGACAAACAAAATTACTCAAAGACATGTTTGAATGAACTTTGCCAACATTTTACTGTCTCCGACTATTTTTATTTGTCCATTATACAAAAAATAAACGTCTACTTTTGCTTGACATAGACATACTATTTACATGTACAATTCAGTTCATCCAGGAAGTAAAAGTCAGTGAAATCCAAAACTTTTTCCTGGAATTTCATCTGCAAGTTCATCTGCTTGAGTGTTGTATGGATTTCACGAATTCTTGGATGAGAGATATCCCCTCCCAGAAAATAATGCACCTTATTTTCAATCTCTGTCCAACTATACGCCGGTTGCTTTCTGATCCCATGTTCTTTCATCAACCCTCTCACTCTCGTGACCTCGCCCCACATACCTGCTTCAGCGTATATGTTAGATAACATAATGTAAGGCCCTGAACTATCACCGCCTAATTCCATGACTCTCGTTCCAGCAAGCTGTCCCAGTTCTACATTGGAATGAGCGCGACATCCAGCAAGAAGGGCACCCCATGCTGCTAAATCAGCTTGAAAAGGCGATTCTTGGATAATGTTGTAAGCCTTGTCTAGCTGACCTGCTCGTCCAAGTATATCAATCAAACAAGCGTAATGCTCTGGTCTTGGAGTAATGTTGTAGTTTTTCATCATTGAATCAAACCACGAGACGCTCTGACTAACCAACCCTGCATGAGCACAAGCAGATAATAAGCTGAGGAATGTTATACCATCTGGTTCACATCCTCTGAGAACCATTCGTTCCAAAAATGCAACTGCTTTCTTGTACAACCCGTGCTGTGCAAATGCAGCAATTATAGTGTTCCATGAAACGAGGTCTGGGCTTGTGATAAGTTCAAAAGCTAACTCACACTCAAAAATGCTGCCACATTTGCTATACATAGTAATCAGAGCATTACACGCGGAGACATTGGAGTCCGCCCCATGTTTAATAACAACTGCGTGAGTTTGTCTACCAGCTACAGGAGATGCGAGAGCAGCACATGCAGAAAGAACTGAAGCACATGAAGATTGATCTGGTCGAAGAGACATCCTAAGCATCTCGACCAGTAACTTGAGTGCCTCTTCGCTGTGTCCGTTTTGTGCATAACCTGTGAGATACCAATTGAATCAATACAGAGAATATAGTGGATTCACACCTGATAAACAAATTACATTAAGAAGTCGTCACATATACAATATGCTGATATACAGATACTCAAGCTTGGCTCCGCTAGCAAGTAAGCATTCCAACTTTGAGAGTTAACATCTAGACACCTTAACTTGCAACTAAATATTCCAACTCGTTCCCACTGTGTCTCAAGGATACATGACGTTAACATGACACATAATTTTGGAGTTTCCTAGATGATCATTTTGTAAGTTTAGTGTTCAACTAACACAATGGAGACAAGCTAAAGTCTCTAGATGTGCATACCTGAAATCATGGCATTGTAAGCAACGTTATCTTTAAATAGTATTCCATCAAACAGAATCCTTCCTTCCTCCACCCGCCCCTCCTTGCAGTACCCAACAACCATCGCTGTCATTGCAACCACATTCTCATTCTTATCTGGCATTTTTTGGAACAGTTCCTTTGCCTCATCGAAACACTCGTTCTCTACATACCCACTAATCATCACAGTCCATGAAACCTCATTTTTATGCGGCATACGTTCAAAAAGTAACCTTGCCTTATCAATCTCACCTTTCTTCATATACCCATCAATCATTGCAGTATAAGAAATGACATTCTTTTTTGGCATCTCATCAAACAACCTCGCTGCTTCCTCCATCATGCCATACTTACAATAACCTGAAATCATCGCGTTCCAGGACCCAACATTCCGCTCAGGCATAGTTCTAAAATACATAGTAGCATCATCAATGCAATCGTTTTCCACACAACCCGCAATCATTGAATTCCAAGACACTACAGTCATCTCTGGAATTGATACAAAGAGTTTCTTTGACTCATTGAGATACCCATTTTGCCAATAGGCCGTAATCATTGAATTCCAAGAAATTACATCTCTCTCCAACATTTCATCAAACACCTTCCGGGCATGTTGAAGTTTACCCTGTCGTGCCAATTTGTTGATCCTGATGTTGCTCGTGTACACAAGTTGAGATGATTTGGGGGGTTTTCTGGTAAGGCGGGAAGTATAACGTTCAAAGGTAAGGAAGCAATGGAGGAATTTTTTGAGCTTGGAGCTCGGAAAATGGCGTACAATCATTAAAGATATGAATGAAATAAACAGTTTTATGGGTCAGTAACTAACACACATGAAGTTGTTTGAGTTAGGGGTAACGTCCGCGCGTACAATGTATTATGTGTTTCAATTTTGCTCAACATAATGTGAGCTATACTCCACGAGGAGTCAAATCAAAGCAACTATTTTGCTCAACATAATGTGAGCTATACTCCACGAGGAGTCAAAACAAAGCAACTACTAAGAGACAAGTCAATTACTCTTTCTAAGAATTGCATATGCAAGTTGATATATCACACCCCACAAAGAATACTTCCTTAAACATTGTTTAACTTGACTAAGGATAAATACAACGATACCAACCATTCAATGGCAAGCACAAAGGCTTCATCCTACTTGAATTCATCATACAATGATAGCAACCATTCAATATCAAAACTCGAATTTGACCCAAAAATTGTATCCCACAGCTAATAGCAAAGACTATGAACTCATGGATATACAAGTTGAAGAGAGACAATATTACCAAATAGTAGTTGAACTAACCATTAGATGCAAATTTTGAAACATTGTTCAACACCAGAAGTGTGACAACAAAAACATCAAGAGAGATTCAAACAGATACTACGACTTTCTGCCCCCCAAACAGAACAACAATTACAGCACACCTCCATCCCACCTTACAAAAATAAGCATCAACATAGAACATTATCCCTACTATTAGATTTCATTACCAACTTTTTAAGTCTTCACAAAAAAAAATCTAAAAAAAGCAACAATAAAACTGCCATGGTTGATCAACTTAAGCACGCTCGCCCCTGATACGCCTAGCAAGCTGAATGTCCTTGGGCATAATGGTCACACGCTTGGCATGAATGGCACAAAGATTGGTGTCCTCAAACAGACCAACCAAGTAGGCCTCAGCAGCCTCTTGAAGAGCTAACACAGCATGACTCTGGAAACGCAGATCAGTCTGAAACCAAACGAGACACACAGAGAACCAATTAATCAAACACGTAAACCATAAGAGCATACACCCCAATGTACCAATGACACAATATAGCACAAAATTTACCTTGAAGTCCTGGGCAATTTCACGAACAAGCCTCTGGAAGGGAAGCTTCCTGATCAAGAGCTCAGTACTCTTCTGGTACTTACGGATTTCACTGCACAATATCAGAAATTGTAATAGGTAAATACACAATTGATCAACATGAAACAAGTAATTTACTCCATTCTACTAATGATCAAGAGAACATGACAATTACAGAATCAACATCTTCATCCAAAAAAGTACAACCACCAATACTTACCGAAGAGCAACAGTACCAGGGCGGTATCTGTGAGGCTTCTTCACTCCACCTGTAGTAGGAGCAGACTTACGAGCAGCCTAATTCAAATAACATACAATGTTAGATATCAACCAACAACATACATTTCACATAAGGACAGCTAAGTAAAAAAGAAAAACCTTGGTAGCAAGTTGCTTCCTAGGGGCCTTTCCTCCAGTAGACTTACGAGCAGTTTGCTTGGTACGAGCCATCTGAAAACAACACAGCCAATACTTCCACAATTACAACAAAAACAAAGAAAAGAATAAATTTTGCAGTAATAACCTGCACCATAAGAGCTTACAGAAGAAAAAACATACAGAATTAACATCAAACACTAAACAAAGATCCAATTTTGCTCTACAAACTTAAAGATTGTACCAAAATTTTCTTACTAAAAAACAAAGACTCAAATATCACTACTAAACAAAACATTCTGTTCTTCCATAAACAAATCTTAAAACCAGCCACACCACAAAGTACACTAAATTAAGAACAAACCCCAAATTAAGATTCAGTTTCTGTACAAAACATACATATTCTATAACCCAAAAATCCCCAAGCATATACATGCTCACATAAGTCTAGAGAATTAACTACAAAAACACAACTATAGAAAACAAAACCTAAATTACTGCTCTGATTTGCTTGAGCCAAGTCTCTTTCGGAAACAGCTCTGTTTACACTCTACCCTCCCCAAACCCCACTTTACAGAACTCCACTAGGTTAATTGTTGTTGAAAGCACTCTAAATATAATTTCATAGAAATTCCTAAATTTACAAGCAAAAATTCAAACCAATTCAAGAACAAACATACACAATTTTTCTCTAGTCTAGGAAATTAACAACAGAACCCCAATTACAAATCAAAAAACCACCCATTACACTACAATAAATTCCAAGATTCCAAACGAGAGATAATCAAATATTCAAAAGATCCAACACTTGATCAAAAACCCAATCTTTAAACACAAAAAAGAGCAAAACCCCAACTCAGATAATCAGAAACCCTAATCATAAAAATGCAAACAGATCAAAATTGACTTGAAATACAAACAACAATTCAAATAATTAACCGCGCGGAAAAGAAAATTTCAAAAATAAATAATAAAAAACTCACCTTTTTTCTTCTCTTCTTCTTCTTTGTCTGCTTGGTGAGCGAAAGTTTTCAAAGATCTACAGGTTGATACCTATATATATTTTTTTTGTGTGGAAGACGACGAAGGATAAAAATGGACGGTTGAGATTTGTTTATCTCTGTGTTTTCTTATTAGGTATCGACGGTTGTTAATGGTGCTAGTTGTGTTTTCTCCAAACTGATTGGACGGTTAAGATTTATGGAGAAGGAAAAGATTTGACGGTTGAGATTGGAAGTTAGTAGTTTGTAGTGGATTGAGAGGAAACAATACTCGATTCTTATTGGTTGAAATTTGTTGAGTGGTGTGGTATTAGGATGGTTAACTCCACTAAACTAGAAAATAGGAAGCTATATATTCATATTTGGAATATGACATGTTACGTGAATATTGTAGGTTAAAAACTCGGTATAAGTAGTTCTATACGTGGAATTATTTTGAGCAAATATGTTAAGATGAGTCTCGTTAATCATATCTATATAATTGAATGTTTATAGATTCTGCATAGCTGTCATGAATTCATTGTATCTCATACGTTCATTTAAAACCTCTTTGAATTGTCATGAATTGATGTTTTATGTGAATATCATCTACTGAAATTTCATTCTAAGTAGTTGTACATATGAAATTGTGTTGAGCGAATACCGTTAAATCATTTTAATCTATTATGTTTTTGTTTTGATGAATAAGTTAAAATCATTCTAATCTATCATTGTTTAGTTTTGAGCGAATACGTTAAAACCATTCTAATTTATCATCATTTTTGTTCCGAGCGAATACGTTAAAATCATTCTAATCTATCACCGTTTTGATTGCAAATTTGGATGTTTACAAAACCTCCCTAAATTGCCATGAATTCATTGTATTACATACATGCATTTTAAGTCTATTTTTCACCACTTACTTACTTACCTCTTAACAAGTTATATTAAATATACTTCACCTCACATTTGATTGAGAATTTTGATCTAAAAGGAGTTATTGTCCATGGAACTTCACCTCCTATTTGATTGAGAATTTTGATCTAAAAGGAGTTATTGTCCATGAATAACAAGAATATCCAATAATTTAAACATGAGACTCGTGAAATAATAATAGTTAGGAGAGCATGAATGTCAAACGCCACATCTGATCATCTCTTACTTCTTCCCTTTAAAGAAAGAACGAAATGGTGAATGGAACATGTCAAATTGCACTATGGTGAAAAACGTATTTAATATATTGTCGATGTATATAACTTAAATTGGTTCTTTTGGTCATCATCAAAGTAGGAGGAGAACTGAATTGGAGTAAATTTAGAACACAAATTGGAAGAGAAATTGCTCAACTAATAATTAAAGAATTCAACCGCCAGCTTCTATAATACAGGATACATATGAACAAATTAGCACTAATTCCTGTAGAAACCAAAAAAAAACTGAACACAAAAACTCAAGTGAACCCTTCTATTAGCAGCGCACAGTATCACCAATCAAATGCTCGGCTATTGAAAGACTAAATAATGAAGAAGAAAAAAACCCGAAATTTCTGCACATGAAATGAGAAGATATTGATGTAAACTAAATAAACCGATCACCTAAAAAGAATGTGTTTGTACTTCCAGCCAGCACTTTGGTAACCACGGTGTCTGACTGGTAAGTTTCTGGATCTCTTTACATCATAAAGGGAGCACATATATCACGTCTCAAGAATGTCAAAATCGAAAACAATCTCCAACTTTTAGAAGCCTTGCAAGTCGTTTGATAGATGGTTGAACAGTTTCAGAGTCTGGTGAGAATGTATCAGGAAGCTTTGGGAGACAAACAGGCAAATACTCATCGCCACGTTCATGCAAGCAGAATAGACCGAGCACAGCACGACAGAATATGAATCTGCACAGAAGATACAAGAAAGCATGTTGTTAGTATCTAAGTAGGCTCCTGTGGCAACTTGTAACAGTATTTCAATTGGTTGAAACAGAAAATGCTTACCTGAGAATAAGCCGTCTCAGAAAAGGGTCAGACAGAACTTGAGCCCAAACCAAATCTAGGTTAGTCAATGTACAGAGGATTACCTCCCACTCTGCAAATGCAGTTGAGATGATGCCATCAGCCTCATCAGAACAATCCTGAAGAGCAGTAGTGTGAAAGTTAGACCGACTTACAATTGCTCGGTAAAGCAACTAGCATTGCTGTGTACTTACCAAATCTTTATCAGATGAGACAAGGCCAACCAACTGGCAGAAAGCCTGTAAAGGATCAGCCAAGAACAAGGTGAACTGACTTCCAGTTTGAGTTACATCAGTGCCAGGATTCCTGAATGATGGTCTCAGAGGAGAGAGAAATAAAGCACTTTTTTCTCCTCTTTCTGCCCCATGTAGAACCTGAAGAGCAAAGAGGTGATGTATCAGCGAATAAATAGTCCTCCTCAAAGATAATTTTTAAAATTGAACTTGCAATAAAATAAGTCATACGTGAAATACAATATTTACAACAATAATTTTCCAACCACCCAAACAGATGAGAAGAAAAACAGCCAATACATTCGTATTGATGATTGGTAGGAGAAGAAATTGATTTTGAGTAGCTTTTAAAATGTACTCGCTCAACATCCCAAAATAAGTGTCCCCTTAACAAAAATCATGTCATTAAGAAATGAATAAATACAATATGTAGCTTACTAAACTACCCTATTTAATAAATGTCTCTTGAAATTTTTTTGATGAAGTGTCTGTCTCTTGAAAATTAAATATTATTAGTAAGTAGATGGAGTATAAGGGCATAATTGGGAAACATACTAATTTTTGTCTTGAATTCATGAGGTGACACTTATTATGGGACAATTTTTTTTTTTGCTAAGGTGACTTATTTTGGGATAGAGGGAGTAGTACTGAATAAGGTGGGAACAACAGCAGTTATATATTTGGAAAAATCAAACTGTCCCTTCTTCAACAACTCACCACTTCAATAAGAACCGCCTCACATAATTCAACAAACGTGATCAAGAACAATAAACACATAATTTTGGACATTCAGAATCCCAACATGTTATCAGGCATAGTAAGGACTAAAACATAACTACAATCATCTAAAAGTCTCGAGATATGTAGGCATTTGGAGATCTTAGATGTTTGTAGCTCAGGTAGGAATTCTCTGGGTAAGCAGAAAGGTTACTGAATGGAAACTGAATCCTGCAGAAAAACTACAGGATTCTCTTTGGCTATTCATCCCAATGTTCCACAATATAATTCTATCAGTTGAATGTAATTTATGAGAGCCAAATCAATACTTGGAAACAACTACAGCACAGAAAAATGATTATCTATAACAGATGTTACTAACCCAACAAAATCCGGGTTTTTTCTAGACACCGAACCAACCTAGATTTGTATTCCACTTATACTCTATGGAGCAAATGAGAGTAAGCTAGATTTTTACTTAACACTCCACAGTTTCATAAAACACTGAGCTTAAGAAGGCCAGAAAATGGAATGATGGATCCTCTAATTTGACACTATCTCATCATACGCTTACTGTGTTTTGATTTGAACAATATGCAAGATTAATATCCATAAGAAGCTGTGATAATCCAAAGTTTTTTCTCGTATCATCTGCAATTGCATCTCATTACTCACTAGAAGTCACCAAAATATTTCATTATTCTCTCTCAAAAGCATTATTACAAAGTTTCTAGACAACAAGTAGAATCCCAGACACACATTGGAATGTGTGTCTTGCTCAGGGATAGATCATCATCATTCAATGAGTTAGACACAGTTTTGACAAACCTGCCTTGAATGCATCGCTGTTGTCACTATCGATTATTAGGAAGAGAGGTCTTCGTGTGAAAGGAATAAGATCGCCTGGATAGAGGTTATTTGAACCTGCAAAAATCCAAATAGTAAAAATCATGCAGTTAGATTTAGAACAATGAGATAATCATGAACCATTTTATGAACAACACATTAATCAACTTCTGCTGGTATACCTCCACTTCTGCTAGGACCTAAGCACAAACAATTCTCGAAATATTGACCCGTATCTCCATTGGTGTTGGTATAATTTTCATGTAAAGCACTCTTTTGTTCATACGAAGTACGAGAAAGAACACTGTTTTTCGAAGATTTTCTAGAACTAGAAGAGCTTTCTGTGTGCAAGGTGGTACTCTGAATTGTGTTTCCTGGAAATATATCAAAGAATTGAGATTTCAGCCACAATTAGCATATCTGGAGCTGAATTTCATTGATTAAGTAGCTAACCAGATGCTTTGGTTAGGAAAAAATACTTTTTAAAAGTCACAAACCTGACGCAGAAATATATATTAATACCACACTCTCTGGAGGGAGCTCCTCACACATCGTAGCGACGACCTGCGGGTGCCAGAACAAAACGACTGAGTAAGGATACACACTAGGAGCATCAAAAATTGTAAAGGAGGAGTGCCAGAAGCAATCACTCAGATAGGGTATTATTCCATAATCGAAGTAGATATGAGCACTTGGACAGGGTTCACAGTTGAAGTAGATTATTTTAAATGGCTATTGTGGGTTCAGGTGCAAAGAAATCATTATTAACATCGAGCATTCAGGCAACATACAGTGGGCATTGGGCAACATAAGAAACAAGAGTGAAATTTCTAGTTTTACTTCCCATGTTTTGCATAGTATCAAGTGCTACCGCAATTATTTGTTCGATCAGTTCCCAAGACACGGAACTAAATAACTTAAACCAACATATCATCCAGCAAGATTAATTTCTACATTCCCCTTCCCTTTATATGAAGCAGTATTTCAGTATAGGACTCCTTAAATATAGATTGATCCAAATGGAAACACAGTAAACATAACAGAACTCACAGATATCAACAGTGGAACATTAGGACGGTAAAGAACGGCCTTCTTGGGATTGGGAGGCAGAGCTGGATCCATCATCTCAGCAGCCAAGTTAATATCTATCAGTCCAGAAGTAATAGATTGGTCAATCACAGCACCATTCACTCGTGGTTCAACTGGACTTCTTTGATAGAAAGATCCGCTGGGTTCCCATTCCAAGCATTGCAGCATTCTGTAAGTGTCCAGAGTTAATTCTGCAAATTTGGCCTGAAATAAAAATAAGGGTAGGTTAATTGTGCAACAAACTGAGCACAACTTAACACTGAGGTAAGTGGATGTTGTCAATACCTCATTTTTGTGATAACTTGTCAACAGTGCATCTCGAAACTTTAGCACCTTCTTAGCATGGAAGCGAGCCACGTACGGACGAGATGATGGATGTGAATCAAAGAGAGCACAATATCGCAAAGGCCTGGCATCAGGAGATGGAGAATGAACTCTTGCGAATCTAACAATTTCTTGCACCACCAGTCTCCACTCTTTGAAGTTAGTACCCTGTGAAATTATTACTATGGTTCATCTTACGGAAAGAAGTACAGAATTTCTGTTGAAACATAGATAGTAAGTACAGGGCTAAAGTAGCTGAAGCAACACTAAATTGTTTAATGCAACTGGAAGATGCAAGTGTGCTCCAATCACAATCAAAGTAAATTCAACTACAAAGCAACTAATCTACCAGTTTCTCATTGGTTATGAAAAGAAGAGAAATGATGGGTAGTTTGTTCAGTTCTCAACTTTGTACTTGCTCAGCTAGTTCCAGAAATTGAAGTATGAGAATCATCTCCTATGTACTAAGTAACCATTGCAAAACATATTGGTCAGATGTTCATAGAGTAAACGGGCATAACAAAAACTGCATTAACACTCGGAGCCTTTTGAAGATAATATGCAAATATTCTTGCATAATATGGACCATTGATTCATTAGGAGCATGTTAGATATTTCCTCAGACACACTTCCTTTTTAATTTTTGAGTGACAACCTCTACTATCACTAATATAGCATACAACTCAACAGATGTATATTATAACAGATGCATCAAAGTGTTCATATATACACATAAGATGTGTACAGATCTGTATATAAAAGACAAAAGAAAGAGAGAGAATAAAACAAAGAGAGTATTCCTTGACACCATAAAAAATGCAAAAGACAGAGATGGAAGAAAGTCGTGGAATGCTTGTGCAGGGTTCACCATCCCCAGACCCCAATGCAGCTCCCCCAAATTCATAATGTTAAAGTTATTTGCATACATAGGTAAGAATGTAAGTTAAATATTCAAAACGGTTAGAAGTGTGTATATATTTTTGTATACACCCTTATGTGTTCTTTCCAGAGTACAAAGTAAAGAGGCAATTAGCACTTTTGGCAATTAAGGTGAATTAAAAAACATTTTTCAGGCTACACCAGTGTTTTGGACGGCAAAAGGTGATAAAAGGCGACAAGGGTCTGCCTCGCCACAAGACAAGGCGAGCGGCGAGGTGCTTGCCTTTTTGAAGTGCGGCACCATTTAATACCAAAAAATTAAAATATTTAATTGCATATGTAAATAATCAAAATCTCAATAGTAATAACATATTAGCAAATATTTCAGTTCAAAAACTAAAAATAGATAGTACATACTAAAAGACTAGAACTTAAATGAGAAAAAAAGAACAAAAGTCAAAACAAAGGTAGAAGTGACTCTGAAGTTTGAATAAGAAGGAAGAAGAAATCTAAAGAAGAATAGAAGAAATATGTATTAGTTAGACTTTGGAATCACTGGAAAAGTCTGGCTAGTCGCCGGAGGAGTCTAGTCGAAAACCCTAAAATTACCTTTTAACTTTTAAACCCCTAAATTGGTCGCCTTGTTTTAAGAAAATACAAAAGGCGATGCCTTTCTCGCCTTTTGTCGTCATGGCATTGCCTTTTGAAGATCGCCTCGCCACAAAGCTAAAAGGCGATGAAGGGTCGCCTCGCAATGGCGACGAGGCAATCGCCTTTCACAACACTGGGCTACACCAACATAATATAGTGTGGAATGGTCAAAGCTTTAGGTCTGAACAACTTGAAGTAAGACAACAAAGGCACCAACGACTTCATTTCCTCTATTTCTTCTTTTTTTTCCTTTTCTTAGTTATAAGAGGTCCTATCCCAGCACAACTCTGGAGGTAGTCATGTAGCCAGTAAAAAGATTATCTCAACTGAAACTTTTCTCCATTTTTTAAGAGAGTGACCATTCTTCACTACAACAACAACCCAGTATAACCCCACAAGTGGGTCAGGAGGGTGGGCTGTACGCAGACCGGGTAGAGAGGTTGTTTCCTATAGGCCCTCGGCTCAATAAAAACAATGGCCATTCTTTATTATGAACTAAAAAGACAAATCTCCATCATTACAACCAAAAGCATACTACATGACAAAGCTGAGTCCATAGAAGTCATACTAGATGACTCAATTGTCACAAGTTCTCAATCACTTCAACCAATAAAATGCATGATAGAGCTTATCCTAGAGAAGCTATAGTATGTACCTCATTAGCTCTTTAAGTGCCGGACATTTGGCGTGTACTAAAAAGCACTACTTGCATGCTAAAGATAATACAACCTGCCTAATCAATTTAACCCAGGGGCCATTTTTTACCATAATAAGGAGCTGGAAGAGGCACCTAATTCGATCGAGGTAAAGACGGATTCTTGTTTTCCAAACACTCCGAGCGAAAGCGAACTTAAGTGATCTACTGAAAAATGCTAAAAAAAATCATGTTAATTCCTCAATCTAACAACTAAATTTGTGGTTTTTACCCTACATCTTGACAAATTCCTTTTAATTGATGGACTTCTGGCTTTCCAAATAGACTGACCAAAGCTGACTTAAAAATCAACTAAAATATGTTCAAATTTCATGTTAATTCCTCAATTAGACAGCTAAACTACTGTATGTCTATCATAAAAATGACAATTCTTCTAAATTTAAGCTTCATTCCCAAAAATTTAGAGACAGAATTCAGAAATAGCAATGACTGAAACCTAACAATTTAAATATTTACTCAAAGTTCATCCATCCGAGAACGAAAAATAGCAAGTTGTTGTTACAAATGAGCTTCAAAGCCATAAAAATGGAAACAAAATTAACAAAGAAAAGGAACTAGTACCGGAAAAGCAGCTTTACTGTCATCAACAATAGCTTTAAACTGCTCAACCAGCAGGTTCACCATTTCCGTCCGGTTCAGAATCAACGAAACCATCAAAAACCTGGCATAGAACCTCAACTCCTTAAACCTCACCATCCGATCTTTTCCAGAACCTTCAAAATACTTCCTGTTCAAAATCGCTTCATAGAAAATACACGACTCGAGTAAAAACCTCGCTTCACTAGTCCTCATATACTGACTAAAGTAAAGCTGACCGATCCGTGAAGCGATCTCTCCGATCTCCCAACGCTGTAATCCACACTCCAAAAGCCTCACCCTGTTCTCCTGCTGGTACTTCCATAACCTCATGTACGCCTTGAACACCTTGTGAAAGTAGTGGTTACTCGTTCCCCATCGTCCGTACGCCGGTAAATCCCGTACTCTTGCATATTTCTTCTCTGCACTTTCTACTAACGCACGAAACGTCTTTGGAACGACGTCGTCCGCCATCACCTCACCGGATTTTCGCACCTCAGCTAAGACGACGACGAAGAAGGAGCATTACTCGCCGGAAAATTTGTATATACTGACCTATAGATACATATATAATGGGCTATGGTGGGGTAGGGGGTGGACTTTTATAGGAGGGGGAGGGGGGAACAGGTAAGCTGGTGAATTTGAGGGAATTTTGTGAACTGTGATGATCAAAATATTCTGTTATTTTGTTTTTCTTTGTTAATATGATTTTTGGATTTTTCTTTGGCTTTTTTTCTATTTTTTCTTCTATCGAATCGCAATGACATATACAGAATTTTCACTAGTGTATATACATATTTTTACTTACAAAGTATTGTGTGAAATTGAAATTCGAACTTCAAAACTACTTAGTCAACCTTCTAATCTTGTGTTCAGTAACTTCAAACTTATCATATATATATACATGAAAATGTCGTATAATTTTTTTATCAAAAAACTAAGACAAACACCCTCGAGCCAATATAGATCCGATTGTGGTAAGAGATGTTGGTGGTGGGGCTTTATGGGGGTTGGATTTGTTTGGAAGTTATAGAAATGTGAGTTGTGTAAAGTGGATGGCAATGAAAAAGTAGGATTCTAGGAACTTGGGGGGTTTGTTTATGAGTTGTTGAAGAGTAAGATGTGGTTTGGTTAATTATAATATTGAGATTAATACAGGTAAGGAATTGATTTTTCTGTCAAAAGTTTTCTCATTTGACCTCGTTGTATCGAATTTATCTTTGTACAATTTATATCTTTTGTGTGATTTGCGAGATATTATATATGAACGAATTTATTTAATGAGCACTCAAAGATCAGTAAAGAATAGTAGCTGTGAATTTTTCTGGGGTTCTAAACAAAATTAGAATTGTGCAGGTCTGCAGGACGTGCACGTGCCATCCATAAGGGAGATTGAAGATCGATTTCCCTTAGCCAAAGTCTTCTCAATTGAATTTATCATATTGGACTTGTCTATATGATTTGCGAGATATTGCACGTGAGCGATTTTTTTCAAATAAATTAACAATGTTGGGATTAATATTTTTTGAATTGATAAGTGTATATACATTTTTATGAATATTTGGTTTATCAAAAATAAGATTATATATGATAGAATAATGAAATACATGAATTTGGCTTTAGATTGGATAAAACTTCTTTCATTTTATGGATTAATATTTTTTGAATTGTTAAGTGTATATACATTTTTATGAATATTTGGTTTATCAAAAATAAGATTATATATGATAGAATAATGAAATACATGAATTTGGTTTTAGATTGGATAAAACTTCTTTCATTTTATTTTATATAGCTTTATTTGAGTTGGTGTAAAAAAAATTAAAAGAAAAATGTATATTGATGTCAAGCATCTACTTCTTGTTCAATTCAAACTTCTAGAAAAAAGTTATTGATGTAAAGAGTCTTTATTTATATTTTAGATAAGTCGAAATTATGTGGTATTTCTTCATAAATTAACAAGTTTGATGTATATTTAATGCATAATTTGGATATATTGATAATGAAGATATTAAGGTGCATTTCTATTAGAAAAATAAGTTCCTTACAAATGGAAAAAAAAAATGACTTCTTTAGTGAAAATAGAGAAAACAAGTTTCACAAATAACATTACACATTTATTGTGAAGGGAGATGGTCCTGAGCCTTGTCTATATGGTTATATAGTACCAACATTATTTGTAAGTCACGTCAGTACAACGTAGCATCATGATAGTGTTAGCTCTGCAAGACCCACAATAACATAATTTTACTAGCAAGTCCTCTCATACCACGTCTTAACCTCAAAACAAAACAAATTAGGAGGTTGAAAGTAGGTGTAAAAGTCCAACTAGAAGGGTAAAGGGTCAAAATTAAATAAACTTTAAAATTAGGAAAAATGTAGAAAGGAGTAGCGTTGATCTTGGCACGAAATCAACAAATTATTAATTAAATCTGTCGTTGAATTTATAACGTGCATAAAGCCAAAAATTTGACTAGCTGTTTAAATGGAATCTAATAATATACATTCAAATTAATGAAATAATCAAATATGTACTTGTATTTTACTTTTAACTATTTTTTTTCCTTTTGTTTAATTTTTGTCATGAGAATGTCTTTAAAATCCACTTGCATTTGCAGTGGAATATTCAGATAAATAAAAAGAAAAATAATCAAAAGAAGTCTTGGAGAAATGATAAAATTATTTTATGTAACCTAAATTGTGAAAGCAGACATTAATATTTTTTTTGCATTAGAATAACCTATCTACATGACATCCTTGGAATGTGTCTCTTTTTCAAATTATTCTAATGCGAGTTGTTTTATACACCGTAACTGTCTTTATTTATTTATTTAAAGACTTCTTTACTGAAAGTGCAAACAACTATTTGGTGGCATTTGAACTTGATTTTTCGTTTGGTTTTGAAAAATCATGAAAGAAATAATTTTGGAAAATAGTTCTCTTTGAAAAGGTACTACTAGATTTTAAAACATTATAAATGCTTTCATATAGTTAAAAATAAATAAATATATTATTATTTTTCATTTCTATGGCTTGAATTCGAGACTTCTGCTTTTTTTTCTTCAATTCAATGGCTTAAATAAAAATTATTTTGAGAAATTTCATTTTAATGTACAACCTTTTCTCTTTTGATATATTTATTTTCGATCAATGTTCTTTTAATTTTTTTTCATTATTATTTAAATTATTTATAAGATTCGTTAACCAAACTTTTCTATCCAATATTCCTATTCCCTTTATTATATAAAAAAAATAAAATACACATAATCATATAGTATACATTGGATATGTGCATGTCTATACAACTTACTATGAATATACCTAGGGGAGGTGAAAGTGAGTCATTATTTTTATATTTTTAAAAATAAATAAATATGAAAAGTACACCTAAAAATCATATGAATACTATTTTCACATTTTCCATAATTAGTGGTCCCTTTGAAAGAATAATTTATATATATATTGACTTAATCATTCACACGAAATTATTTTCACATTATTATGTATTATTATTTTCCATTTCTTCAACTCCATCATCACCAGGACACGAATTATTTTTATAAGAATATTTTTTCCACATTGGCATATATAATAATAATAATAATAATAATAAATAAAAAATATAGAAGTTGCCAAAGTAAATTCATCTACTAATAAGAATGTTAAATGAGCGGATAAACAATATTTGTTTGAAAAAAAATCTCAAAAAAATCAAAACTAAAATTTTAAATATCCTATAAGTTTTTATTATGTTTTAATTAATACTTCTAAAAGCAATTACTATACAAATTCAGCGTGTTTAAGCATGGAAGAGTTCGAAACTCCTAGCCACAAGTGATCTAACACATGTTCAAATGTAATATTATTGGGTTGAGTCCACTCATAACGGCGTTAGATGGTCCCTAAACTCATTAAATATTTCTCCGCGCTAAACCCTAGATTTAGCCTATATAAACACCATTGTGGGTGTTCAAAAAGGTTTATCCATCATATAGAGACGGTTACAGTTTTCACATAAGATCTATCTTTGCATCAAAAAAGACATATGTTGTGGACCATAGTAATTGAATGGGGATCTATAATAGTCACGACTCGTGTCATCAGTCATCAGAAATCCTCACAAAAGCACATAAACTCTCTTTATTCACAATATAGCTAGATATTGTTTTAGGGGATGCAAATAAAGGCTGTCAAATGTGTCCAAAATATGTTATTTAATCACTTTATGTATCATTTTACTTATATATACGATATTATTTTTTGAAGAATGGTGTCCAACCCATTACCTGATAAAACGATCTTTTCCGGTAAAAAAAAATGATATTTCCCTTGTGTTCGGCTATAGCGGAAACCTAATGAACTTGCTATATAAGAGCAATTTGGACACCCTGGCTATAGCATAGCTACGCTTCTGAACCCAAGTTGTCAACTAATGTGGAAAATTATCTATTTTTTACGCTCATAATGATATATTTATACACTGTATATAGGTTTGGGTTAAGATGTAGGACAAACTAATGGATTAACATGTTAATTACTTAATTAGCATCCCTTATGAATGGTCTTGACTCAATAATTATTACATGGACAAGAGAAATTCATACGTTTCATGAGAATTTTCGACAATCAATGACCACGAGTCGTGGTTATTACAAACAAAAAAAATCTCCTCTAAGGAGAAATTCGTACATCTCCTAATTAATATTCATCGAGCATTTGATATTTACATTAAATTTAGATTCATATCAAAATATATCACATTAAAAAATAAAACGCTTCCTAATAAAAATAACTCTCTGCTTTAAAAAGAAAACTTGTTTAGTCTTGGCAATTGTAGCCCATTTTTTGTTACCTAGAAAAGGGTACACAATGGTTGTTTTCCCAACAAAAAATAAATATTGAGGAAGTTCCATAAGGCCATAAATTTTGCTAGCAATATCTATAGTATATCTATATGGGGTCCAATGGTCACTATCTAGTTGCTTTGGATTCCTAGATTTTACTTGTCATAATTACTGTTTCCCAATACTCACTAATTGGTTGGTTGGTGAAACAAAGAAGAACAAAACAATTAGGCAACCAAACACCTTGTGCTAATAAGTATTTGATTAGTTGATCAAAAAAGGATGGTTCATACAAGTGGAAAGATTTGGGGTATTTTACTTCTTGACTAAGGATACTAAAGTATTTAGGTTTGTGTGAGCTTATTTACGTTATCGATTCTCAAGTTCAAGTAACAAAGAAGGATTGCAAGTATTTTTAACAAATTGATAGGTAATGTAAAATTTATCAAAATTCGTAATAAATTCTCATAATATAGTCATTCTTAGTTAGTTTTGGGGTATTTTACTTCTTCACTGGAGGATTTTAAAGCAATTAGTTGTGTGACCTTATTTACATTATCGATTCTCAATTCAAGATCGATTTTTAATTCGAGTAAAGAAAGGATGATTGCAAGTATTTTTAACAAACTAACAAGTAATGTAAAATTAATCAAAATTGACAATAAATTCTCTAAGTATAGTTATACCAACTCAAGAAAGAAAGAAAAAATAGGGAGAAGATTGTGCTAGTCATTAAATCACCTAAAGGTTACTCGAACTGATATGAACTGGACAAGTCATAACCTAATTCTTATCAAGTTTTAATTAAATTTCTCATGAATCAACTTGAATTACATATTTCAAATCTACTCAATTCTTAGATATGCTAAATTGAGAGATATTAAACAAAATTTAATAAATATGAATTATGACCTTGCTCAAGCTTTAACAAACTAAATATTTATATTTTCATAAATTAATTTTACCGTTCAATATAAGAAGGGTTTGGGGGGTCCATAAATATACACCAGAATAAAGGCCTTTGGTCCCTAGCTCCGTGCATTTGTCATTTTCACATTTATAGATAGGGGGACCTTTCATAAATTATGAACCATTCATGTGTTTTTTCAGTACTATATATTATAAAAATATCAAATTAAAAAAATATAATAATCCTCCTGCAATTATTATTGTACTACGTATATTTCCATTAGTATCAAAATAAATAAAAGTACTTCAAGAACAACCAATTCAACCACGTGATAATAAATGACCAACTAATTGAGGTTAAAAAATATTTTATAATTTATAAAATTCAGTGCTTAAACCAAAAAAAAAAAAAAAAACTCATAAATCATAGAGTAGTGAAATAAGTTAATATTATTTGATATAAATGTCCGATGAAAGTATTTACTTTAATTAGACTCTCTTAAACAATTTCACCTCTTATGTGACATTTATGAACGGATGACGGTTTATAGTTTCATAAAAAGGAGCTGAGTGTCAGACTTTTAGACTGACACGATTCTAATAAAGAGATAACATATGATAATACTTTAGGGAAATTCATCGAAATGAGCAATATAAGTGATGAATTTATGAGGTACGACATAAGTTCGTATAGTATATATATTTTTAAGTTCGATGATGGCATAACTCGAAAATAAGTCCATGAGGTCTCTTGACCAATAGACATGATATGTCCCATCAGAATCCCAACTACCTTCTGTTTTGTTATTATCATAATTTACTCTTCTATAATTATTGTTCTTCATAAATCATTGATTTGCATTATTAGACAATTTCATTCAATTATTTATTGTATATAAATGAGTACTAAATAATTTGAAATAAGGGTTGTTGTACATGGAAGATGGGGTCAAACATTTGAAAACTTTTATGACAGTATAATTTCATTTATTGACTAAATTATTGAGGTAAATATTGTACATATATAAGGTATTTGTTGATTAATCAAATGTTATAAAGTTTAGAAACAACATTTTGAAGATAACTTTTGCTCCAACTTATGGTTTCCTCTCTGGTAAAGACTAGTACAACAAAGTTTTTTTTATTATTATTATTATTTATAATTGTAATTTCCGGGTCACCTTACGCGCACTTAGACTAATTTCACAGAATACCTATCAGATAACTTTATCCACCATGATTGGAACAAATGAAAAAAAATCATCTAATATGTATATTTATAATATCTACTGGAAATTGAACATGATACAACAGAGTTATTTAGCACAATAAAGAGATCAATATAATGTATTTTTTTTATCGAATAATGAAAAAGAGAAGAATGACCAGACATCAAACGATTAACAAGAAGGTTGTGGAGTAGTTGAATGTTGAATGTCTTATTAGCAATAAGTGACCTTATACCAATGTTTTGGTAGAGTGATAAATAGTCGCTCATTTTTAATTAAATGTTTAGTATTCAAGCCAGGTTAGATTGGATATAAAGTTACTTTTATTAGATATCATTTTACTCTTTGATGCGAAACTTTTTGACGCTAATCACAAATTTAATAAAGCTCAAATACAAATATCAGACACCAGCCAAACCACCCCTAAAAGAAAGTTGACATTGTACTCTTCAATATTCACTTGTTATCACACATATATTATTTATAAAGTATATGTTATTCTGTTCATGACGTGAAGTAAGATAATGTTTGTGTCTTTACTCATAAACCTTTCTTTTTGGCATTTGTTATTTTCTTGTCCAATTTTCAATGGAAGTTCTTTTATTTTGCTTTATTAGGTGAAAATCTTGTCTATTCTTTTTCCATAAGTACATGTGTGTGTGTGTGTTTTGGTGCAAATTTTCTTATCTACTGTCAATTTCTATGTCTTTTCATTTGGGCAATTTACTTATGCTAAGACAAGAATATCTAATAATAGCAAATACTTTTAATTTGATTAGTCTATCAAGTGATAAAGAGTTTATTCGTCACGACACAATTATAATCAAAATTTAAAGTTTATGAGTTTAAATTCTACGATATGGCAACTTATTGTGTTTGAAATTAATAAAATATTTTGAATACAAAAACAGATTCTGAATAAAAATTTATTAGGTTTGGTCAAATTTGTAACTAATGATTTAGACCATTTGGTTAAAGTCATGTACAAATTATTTTAGTCATCACCTTTTAGCAGCAAATTTGAGGCATAATAAAAAAATAAACTTTAGAAGGGGAGTGGACTTGGTAAAACCAAAACAAATTCATACTATGACTATTTATCTTTCATTAAACAACTCACTTAATAATGAGTTTTAAATAAGATTGTCAAAATTAATTGATGAAAAATACATAAAATTTGCTCAAAGTTTGGGTGGGTTAATGGTTAGACCGTTTATTAACTTGTCCATTTTGACCAACTCAATTCAACCTTTTAAAAAATTGTAGTGATTTAGAGTAAATAAATAGTCCAAATCGATACATATTTTTTTCTTGATATGTTATATATAGTTATAAGGAAAGAAAAGTTTAAGTAATTAAACAAATTATTAGAAAAAGGAACAAAAAAATCTAAACTTAGTGAGAGTTGGGAGTTGTTTTGATCCATTTTTATCATAATTTAACTTACCACATCTCAACTCGATTCAAATAACCTTTGAACTATTTAGCCCATAGTAACTCAATTCATTTAGTCCGCTTAAATCTAGCCTAACCTGATATACTCATTTATCCCCCCCCCCCCCCCCTTCCTTAATGTTGAGTGTACAATTTTGTTAGTCCATAAACAAGAGATCTATATATCTTGATTGGAAATGAATCAAGAAAAAAAAAACAGAATTGAATTGCTCATTAAGTGATCTGTTTAATGAAAGATAAAATATAATAAAATAATTATATTTTTTTTGTTGCTAAAAGTAATAAGTAAAAATGAAAATCTACTTTTAAAATACTGAACAAGTAAAAGTGAATGAAGAAGTAAACAAAGGAGTAATGACTTAGCCAAAAAGTCATCCAACAAATTTAGCACAAAAGAAATGAAGAAATGGATGGGTTCATTATTTCATCATCACCACTAAGAAAAGTGAGTTAATGCCATTTGAAGTTTGGCTTTGGAAAAGTGACTTAATTAAAGTTAAGTGGAGACACAATCTTTATCATCATAAAAGAAATAGCACATTAGAGTTCAAAACTCTATTGAGAATCTTCCAAAGCATTGTACTACCACTTAAAGTCAAAAGATTAAGAAGTTGAAAAAAAGAGTTAAAAGAGGTATCTAATGATGATACTAAAAGAAAAGAAAATATGATTTTGACCTTTTGTTTTTGTGGAGGATAATGTTTTAAAGTCCCATAAATAATGATGGCCCATCAAAAGTAAGTCCTTTTTTGTATTTGGGATTTCATTTAATACAAAATAAATGAACTTACCCCCTAAATTTAGGTTATGAAGGATTGAGTGGCCCAATGGTGGTGTTTGAGCTAGTATTCAACACTAATTATAGGTTAGTGATTATAATTCATGAATTAAATTATTTGAGGATTATAGTCCTGAGATTACAATTTGTAGATTAGTTTATCTTACGTGAAAGATGAGATAAAATAATATCAAGTTGGATGAAATAAGATGAGTGATTCATAATTGAACTTAGAATATAATGTATATAGTGTTTAGTTGACGACATAAATTTATACAGTCAACCAAACACAATATAAATATATTCTTGAAATATCTCACCTTATCCCGTCTCTCTCTCTCTCTCTCTCTCACACACACACATATATAATGGGCATTTGAAATTAATGGATGCTAGAATACTCGACATCTTAAATGTAGGTCCCCCATTGACTCTACTCAGTAAGGTTTATATATACGTAGAAAAACACTAACATATTTTTTCTGCACCCGAATTCAAACTTTGATTTTTCATGATTTTTATCTACTTCATTAACTACGAGTCCACATCTTTGAGTGCTATTCATATATACATATATTTTTTATTTTCTAAAAAGCTTTTATAGAAAATAAACCAACAGATTCACAAGAGAAAAACACACACAAAGTTTTGGGCCTAAATGCAATAAAGACCATGGGCCTTATGGGTTCCTTATACTATATTAGTCCAATAAACTACATATTGACAATTTGGCTTAATAAACATATAAAATTTGATATACAAAACGGTGGTCTTTAATTTTTTAATTCTCATTAAATGAAATTTTTTGGGTCAAAATATCCTCAATTATTTAACATAAGTTAAATAATATTTAATAAACAAGGTATACGTTAGAGAATTTTGGTCTTGCCCGACAAAAGTTTAGGAGAACTAAGAAGCATAACTTTTGTAAGTTCTCAAACTAAACTGATGCCTTGCGAATATTTTTGCCTAGTAGGGCAGAACTTATGTTTTACGATATATATATTGTCAAGGATATTTTCAATCATTTTATGTTATTTAATACGTTTATGGATAAAAATTAAATACCACTCCAAAATACGGATATTCGTGAAAATGAGTATATCGGGTCCCACACTTTTTAGGGTGTAATATTAGAAGTCAAGATTAATTGGAGAAATAATAATTTATTGTATAATGTGTAGTTGAGCCAGCAAAGAGACTCATTCATGTGTTGTCTTTCGTCATTAGATAAGACAATATATTTAAAAATTAAATTTAATTATTTATTTAATTAAATAAAACTTAAAAGTATAATTGAATTCAGAATAAATTTATTTCTTGAATTTGATATTATTTTATTCTAATTTTTAAAATGTGATAAATTAATAGGAATATTATAATATTGAGATAACTATGTCTGCCAATTAAAACAACCCTAATTAGTTGTATTTTAATCGACAAGCACTATATATATTAGTAGATAGCTTTCTTTGACCAAATATTGGAAAACTAGTACAACTAGTAAGACAATCCATACCTAAATATTTTATGTTCATCCATAATTTTCCAAACACAACAAATCGAATAATACAGCAAATCTTTTTCCTACTCTTTTTCAATAATCATAATAATTAAATTAAAATAATAATAATAATAATAATAATAATAATATGCCACAAACGGAGAAAGGGAAACTTAATGTTAAATCAAAATAAATTTGTATCACCAAGAATTGTAGTCGGATGAAGTTTTCCTTAACTAGATCTCTCTAAATAGAGTAGATAAAAATTCATTAAAAAATTTTATGTGATGCGAATTTGATTCATTCGGAACCCAAAATGAATATTGAATGAAAAAAAAACTTGCTATACTTCACTTTATATTATGTCCAATTAACATAACGTTTGGATTGAGTTGAGTTGTTTTACTATTTTGTGTATAGAAAAAACGTTCAGTAACTAGTTTGTTTTTATATTATCCTTAAAAAGTAGTTACTATATAGTATATACGTATATCTTATAATTATAAAAGCTACATTTGTTGAATGTGATAAAAAGAAAGACTTTAAACTCTAATTAATTGTATGATAAAAAGTGCCATAATTCTTATCTAATTTCTATTCCCGTCAATCAAGGAAATAGCAAATCTCTAGTCGGGTTCGCAAAGCGACGCCCGGAAACCACGGTTAAAAAAAAAAAAAAAGCAAATAGCAAATCTAGAAAAAGTCTTGGTTCAATTTCCCCATAAAATGCCCATCTTATTTTTTTAATCGTTGAATTCTATCTTCAACTAAAAGCCTTCATCAATATTATTTATGAACTTTTTAATGTTATCATCAATCAAGAATTTTTTTAAATTTGATTCCCTTTCAGAGTACATTAAAAGTAAAAAAAGAAATCAAGCAAGAAAAAAATAACAAAAGACAAAAAGAGAAGATATCAAACACTCACATTTTCTCTATAAAAATAAATAAATTTATATTCACAAAATATCAACATGGCATACAAAAAAAGACATCAAATCAAATGATTCTTCTTATCTTTTTTGTACTATTACACGTGCAAATAATACCAACCCTAAAAGTACAAATAATTCACTAAATTACAAAATATCCACCTAACTCATTGCCTAATTAACAATTTTAAATTTTCTTGAATTATTGCCACCTAATAAAATTATTAAAATTCCACCTCATCAATGAACAACAACCCTATTGGTCCGTTTCCCCGTTGACCGGATCAATTTTGACCAAAACCCTTCTTTCTTCTTCTTTCCATTAATTCCAACTCTACCCCCTCTTGCAACAAAAGCTATTGACCTACTCTTCTTCAACCCCCCTCCTCCTCCGCCGTTGGCGGCCGCTAGCGTTACGAACGAATAATGGCCGCCAGCAACGTCGGATGTGATCCGACGATGTCCAATTGCGGCCCGTGGAGAGGCGCAATTGGATGAGGAAACGGAGGAGGATATAGAAGAAGGAATTGATGAAATTTTAGCAATTGTAGTTGTACCATTGATCTTTGATAGCTTTTCTCTTAAACAACATGAACATACTCCTGGTTGTTGTTTGTGTTGTGGATGCTTCTTGCAGATAACTATTGGCTCCGAAAATGCCATATATGATGATATGATGATATGACGATGATCGAGAAGAGAAAATCTTGAAATAAACTTTAATTTCTCTATGTAAATTTGTACCTTTGTTTTTGGTCACGTAGATGAGTTTTGAACTTATGTAAGAAAAATATGAAGAAAAGGGTTAATATATATAGTGAGAAGATGTGTGGTGTGGTGTGGGGGTACGGGGTGTTAGGTAGGGTGGTTTTGAGGGGTGGGTGGGTGTTTATAGAAGGAAAGTGTGTGGAGGATGCATGGGTGAATTTTGGCCTCGTGTGAAATTGGAAATTGTGTATAATTTTTGGGGAATTAATTAAGAAACGTATAGCGACCGTGTGGGACACGAACCGACTTTATTTTTTCCCCATTATATACGTGTATGTTGTGTGTCATATACTCAGTTCGTTTTATTTTGCTTGACTTATATATTTAATATATAAATATTTTATTTTATTTGTCAATTTTAACAAATAAAAGGTTTGGTAAGGTTAGTTTGGTAAAATAACTACATTAAATAATACTTCATATGTCCAACAATACTTATTCAATATTGACTTTACAGAGTAATTTTACTATATTATCCTTTGAATATAATAAATACAATGTCTTGAAAAATGTAATAGAGAATAACTATAAATAATGATAAGGGTAAATTAGAAACTAAGTATAAAATTATTCATTGATTTCATAAAATAGACAAGTATTGTTTTGTTTGACGTTCTAAAATAGTATAGTGGACAACTATTAATGGACGGAAGGAGTAGTAGTCAAATAGTTTAGAGTTTTAACACCTCAATAGTAAGGTTAGTTTGGTAAAATAATCGTTAATTAAAACCTTTTTTAAAAAAGTATGTCCGGTCAATATCAAGTAATATGAAATGGAGGGAGTAAATATTTATGTTAATTAATTTAATGGTTTATGAAAGTTTAATGATGTTTTAAACACGTAATAAATCGTAATTACTCATTTTTTATGCAGTATATATTTTTCCTTTTTCTAGTCATACTATCAGTTACTCTACTAATTACTAATCACACGTGGAATTTGTATTTAACGTATAATAATTAAGCAATTCATATATTCAAATTAATTTTAAGTTGATGAATTCATGAATTGTATAAGCAATTTAACTAAAAGTTTATGGTATATATTTTATTTATTTAATTATGTCTCTAACACGCCACTCGCATGCGAGTCTGCTTCTCTTTTTATGGATCGGGTAAATAACTAAATGGTATTGGTATAAACTTTAATTCAAGACTTGTTTATTATGGTATCATGTGAATTATATAACTATTTCATCGAAATTTTAATTTATTTAAAAGAATAATTTTTTAATTTACTCAACTTTATTTTATCTTTTAACACAAGTGGTTTTAGTATATTATCCAGGACCTCATGATGTAGTGTTAAACCAAAATTAGGTAGCAACTTAATAATATAAAATAGTACTAATTACTAATTATTCCCATATGAAATACGTGTGATTTTTACTTTTTAAGTGTTTTTTTCTCGCACACAATTATTGAAAAAGATGCTGATGCGTTATCTTTTTTTAAATTATTATATATCTAAATATTTTGTCGACAAATTACTGAGATGAATTATAATATTTTGTAATGACGTACTATAACTTTTCCCTAAGTAGTCAAATTATATGTAATTAAACACCTATACCTAGAACATGACTCTTTTTTTTTTTTTTAATTATTATTATTATTATTATTATTTATTTTTCTTTAGGTCAAAAAAGATTGCCATATTGTTCGTGCGTGTGATGTAATACACGGAAAATAATAATAATAATAACAATAATTAAAAGTTGGAAAATGAAAGAGGGTTACGTGAATTAATTAAGTAGGCCATTTTTTTAAATATTTGGTCAAAGTATAGTCTTTAACGTTACTTTTGCGGCACAGATTATTAAGTCAAAATTTCACGTTAAGAAAATACCAATCCTGATGTGGCATGCACACGAGGGGTTCAACTCGAATTTATATATCGTAAATAATTTTTTAAATTATTAAATTATTTAAAATATATTTATAAGTGTGTGATTTAAAATCTTATAAAGTTGTTAAAATTTCATTAAAAATGGGTATGGTTTTTTTGGTTCGATAAAAACATGAAACGTGACATTTTAAAGCTGAAATTAAAGTTTTAATGAGTGGTAGGTGAATAAACTAATTTTAATCGGGGAGGGATATATACCGTTAGTTTTAGTGGATGATGGACAAATACAAGTCTAAAATATGATTGTAAAGGTATATTTGTTTAAAAGGTATAATGAAAGATAAATATGATTTATTTTCGATATATAATCAAGTGGAAATATGACCCTTTTTCATAATTATTATTGATATATAATAAGAAATAAGAAGACAATAGTTCATTGCTGTAATGAAGCTTTTACAACTGTATGTAGTTGGCTGGAGATATAATTAGTCAATTCTTTCAATTCAATATAAACGTCATTTTAGTCAAATTAATTTGTTGAATATCCATAAAAGTGTTGCTTAGGAAATTTCAGAAAATTAAAGACACTATTTTTTTTATTTTTTCTATTATCATATTATTTGTTATTGTTAGTGTTCATTTCTATATTATCCTTAATTCTATTATATTTTCTTTTCATTCATGTGGTATATATATTTACTTGAGCATGGTTGGTCCGGAACAATTTCTTTACACTTACAAGATAGGTAAGATTGTGTATACACCATTCTTTCTAGATCCCACTTGTGGAATTTTACTGAATATGTTATTTTTGCTTCTGTTATCCTTCTACTATATTTTCTTTTGATACCTGTTACATTATGAAATTAATACTTTACTTGAGCCGATCGAAGGTCTATTGAAGACAACATCTCTCTTCATTAAATAAGGGTATGAAACTTTGTACACACCACTAACCTTAATTAGATCCCGTTATGAGATTTTACTAAGTATGTTAATTGTTACTGCTTATTCTTTTTTCAATCTACTTATTCTCCAATAAATGATTAAAAAATCTTAAAAGAGAGAGAAAATAGTTTGAGTAAATAAATAAAGAGTAATTCAATAATAAATAAATAAATTTTATAATAAATTTATAATCAAATTAACGTTCTTAATGACTTAGCTTGTTCAATTTGCATTGTGTGCAGGAATTAATTCACCTTTAATTTATAAACCTATTTAACGATAAATTAACAATAAACTCTTTAAAAATCATATATTAGTTACGTACTATCGATAAATTTCATAACTCTTTTTTGTGTGCATTGGAAAATAAACACATTGAGACAACATAGACTCAACCAATAGCGCCAGAGCCTTATGTCAAGAGGTGCCAAATGACATTCTTTTATCAAAAATTTATCTTATTTTTTTATAACGTCTACTTTTTTATATATATTATATAACACTTTACATTATAAAATTTCTGATTCTGTCACTGACCGGAGCGATTGAAAAATAGCCTTACGTGGAGGCTGTTGTATGTTGTCAATAGAGTACGAGACATCCTACTCATTACATAGTTTACTTATAATTTTTCTTTTTTCTATATTCTTTATAATATAATGATGCACGTGAATTTGTCTGATGAACAAACGACCAAAGATTTATAAAATCTCTGATGATTCCTTTGCTATGTTATGAGTTTATATAAAAATATTGTAATTATAAGCTTTCGATACAATTGTAATTTGTATCTGTTTTATTTTTTAAATTATTATTTTTTCTTAATAGGATGAACAAGTACTACGATAGTACGATTAATTATGATAGGAATACATATTTAAAATTTTGAATTCGCCTCTAGCTCAAGTCGTAGTCATGATTGAATATAATATTTGCTCGACATAATTTGATTAAAAAAATAAAATTTTGACCCTTGTTATGCCGATGATAAGCGTTTGACCATAATAAATGATATATAAAGCCAAGATCGATCATAAAATTGATTATCAAAATTCATGTGATAGGTGTCATGCGGGAAGGGGATTATTGGGCAACACCAAGATTCTATCTATATCAAGGCAGAGTTGGGAATGACTTGTATTCGAGTCATGATTGAATATAACGTCTTTTGATAGACTTGTTATTTAAGAAATAAAATTACTTTGATATCATCAGTTATAACTTTTGTCACGATGTGCTTGATCTTAATTATACTTCTATTAGCATTCTCTATGTTACACTAATATTACCAGTCATAACTTTTGACACAACATGCTTGATCTTAATTATATTTCGATTAGCATTTTGTTTAAGGAAACATTAATATATAGTTCCCATGCGCATTTGCTCTTTCTTTGTTTCTTGTGTGGTAGACAATATATAGACCACATACTTCCCAAGAACTAAAAAAGAAATTAGTATCATTTCTAGAAATTAATTTATCACTCTTATTCTTACGTAATTTTAGGTATGTTTTCATTTTTTTTGTTTATATTTTTCTATAAATGTATCAAATATTTATTATGGTCAAAGGAGAACATGGTGTAATTACAAAATGCATGAATGTGTTGTATTTTATTGTACATTCATGCATGTAAATATTAATTGATTAGATCCATCAAATATTAAATTATTTACTAATTAGGTTCACAATAATACGATGCATATACCCTTTAATTCTTTAAATACAATAACAATAATAATAATTAATAATATAATCAATATAATTTTACGAGTGAATCCGAAAAAAATAACGTGTACGCATATTTTATGTTTATCTTAATCAAATAAAAATATTGTTTCGATAGACTTCCATCTCAAATAAAAATAATTATCTATATATGATGATATGTGAGTGGAGAATATTGATATTTTATAGTAAGTATATATATAACAATTTTCCACCATCAACGGCGAAAATGGAACAATCTTGATTAAATGGTTTAATTAGAGGACCATTTAAAAAAAAAAAAGATAACACGTGTTCATTATGGAAGTTTTATTCCATTTACATAAATGACTTTTGCAAAAATATGTGCATGTAAGTAACAGGAAAAATAAGAAAATGTTAAGTATACTTGTAAGTTAAAAAGAAAGTTTTAAAAAAGTTAATAGTATAACTTAAATTTAAAGAAAGTTTCCATCGTTGTTATAATGAAATATTGTTATAGAGCAATCTCGAGGAATTAGTTAAAGTGCACAAAATTCGCTCTTAGTCTTAGTACAAAGTTACCTGATACTTGTTATTGATGAAAAGTGACAAAAATAAAATTTTGATGTAGAGTATATAACATGACCACGACACTAGATTAAATCTCTTAAATAGTCAAATGTAGGGGTGTGCAAAAACCGATTTAACCAATAAATCGAACCGAAAAAAACACTATTGGTTTGTTGATATTGGGTTATTGGGCTAACGGTTTTGCAAATTTTTTTATTGGGTTATTGGTTCGGTTTCCGGTTTTATAATTTTTGTTAATGGTTAAACCGATAACCCAATAAGACTATACTAAATTTACTGGTCTTATTGTTAATGGTTAAACGATTGTTACTTTCACACTTTTTGTTAATGGTTAAACGATTGTTACTTTCACACTTTTTCCTTTGAATGTGTCTAGTGTCTAAACTTGCAAGAAAAATGATTGTTACTTTTATGATTATTACTTTCATGCCAAATGCTGGAAAAATCATATGGTTTATTTGAAAATTTTCTTATCGTGTATATAATATATATGAGTATTTTCTTATTGGTTAAACCGAAAACCGAACCGTTAAGTACCATAAATCGATTAACCAAAAACCGATAAGAAATATGTTATTGGTTTGGTTATCGGTTTGAAGTATTTACAAACCGAAAACCGATAAACTGAACCAATAACACCTAAAACCGAACCGAACCGAACCGACCGATGCGCACCTAGTCAAATGTATTGTTGAAGGCATGTTCTAAAAACTAATTGTAATTGAGGGGAACATGTCTCATGCGTTGAATATAACAAGGAAATACGAAGAAATTAATTTGTTGTGATTCTATGTATCAAATCTTAAAAAATATACGTATATATATTGTGGATCACATTTCTTATTATATAATTTAAATGATACCAATATAAATTTTGTCTTTATCAAAAATTATAACTTGAGTTTTGCCCCAATATATGCACCTTTTGTGTTGGATATATTATAATAATTTAATAAGCAAATAATTAATTTTACGTTCATAAAATAGAGATCTTAAAAAGAAAAGGAAAAAATAGGATAATATTGCGATGGTAAAATTAAATTAATCTCTACACACTCAAAAGAAAGTGTCCTTTTTGATGCTTTTAAATAAATGGTGTGGTAGGAAGAAAATATTTTTATATTTGGTTTGTCAATTTTTTTTGAAAAATATATTCGGAAAAATTGATTTTGTTGTTTATTAATGGATATTTTAAGAGATTTTATCTTTACATATAATACGTAGATCTAAAAATAAAAATACCATTTTCTTCTATTTAATTTCTAAATGGCTAAGATATTATCTCATATAAGTGTTACACGAGTGATATTTCACGTTGATTGTGTCCTCCTACCCCACCCCCAACAGACCTCATCTTTACCTCTATCCCAACCACCCCACCGTCCACACCTCCACCTACCATAATATTTATCTAAACGATATACAATTTTTTTTTAAAGATTTTATGTGTTTTAACCAAAAATCATATGATGAATATACATGGGCCAAATATAAGTATATAGTTTGTGGGCTTATTATTAATTTTGTCCAAGTTGGATAGCCAATGGTCCAATTTTGCAAAGCAGTCCAATTGCCATTTCGGTTCCAACTTAAACTACAAATGACATAATAGATTGCTTTTCCGCAAAATTTCAAATTTAACAAGTTTTATTTTACGCGCAATATTCTAACTTATATTTTTGAACGTTTGCTCATTGGATAATCAATATCAAAAATTCAAAATCATTCATTTTTCAAAAACATCACGTGTAATTTCCTAGTATACCAATGGCCGATGATAGGCCACTTCATAGAAATATAAATGCATAACACAAACAAACATTTAAATTTGATCTCAATTGATAAATAAATATTTTAACTTTGAGAATACACGTTCAGACGCCTCAATTCAGTTTCACCTAACAACTAAATAGTCCAACCTGTGATCCGTCTTCTCTATATCTTGTGGACACCCAATTATAATGATGTTTAAATACCAACATGAGTTGTGGTGCACTGGTAAAAATGTTTCACCCTAAACCAGAGGTTTCAGGTTCGAGCCCTGGGTATGGAGAAAATCATGTTGGAAGCGCCACCCTCTGAATGAGCCTTGCAGTGCGCGATCCGAATTTAGTCGGAGCTTCAATATGAGCTCCAAACACCAAGTGAAAAACAAAAAAAAAACGATATTTAAATAATAAGTTAATGTGTTTATAATGATGTTTAAATACCAACATGAGTTGTGGTGCACTGGTAAAAGTGTTTCACCCTAAACCAGAGGTTTCAGGTTCGAGCCTTGGGTATGGAGAAAATCATGTTGGAAGCGCCACCCTCCGAATGAGCCTTGCAGTGCGCGATCCGAATTTAGTCGGAGCTTCAATATGAGCTCCAAACACCAAGTGAAAAACAAAAAAAAAACGATATTTAAATAATAAGTTAATGTGTTTAAGTGTACATACTCACAGTTGGTTACAAAACAAATACTCCCTCCGTCCCTATTTAGTTGTCCATATTTTCTCTTTTAGTTGTCCCTATTTAGTTGTCAATTTTGACAAATCAAGAAAAGACAACAAATTTTTTTCTATTATACCCTTATTTAAATAGAGTTGTCATAAATAAAGTAAATAAACTTATGAACTTCCCAACATTAATTAGTTATCTTGAGTTAGTTTATTTTGGAATTATAAATTGTACTATAAGGATAAAATTGTAACTTCACTATGCTAATTATTGTTGCCTTAATTTGTGTGTCATTTCTAAAGTGGACAACTAAATAGGGACAGAGGGAGTACAAAAGTTTAGCGCCTCTTTCTCCTTCACCCGTTGCCTTCAAACCCAAGCTGCCATGTCCATGTAGCAACACAGAGTTTTAAGCTTTCAAGCCAAAATCGAAAAATGAAGAATGCCCAAATACGCAAATTCAAATCATTGATTTCCTTAAAAGAAACAGAAGCAAATTCCCTTTTATGGCCGCCAAAATTTTCTTCACTGTCATCATCTTTACAACAATATATCAATTCAGACACTCCTATTTTCGGCCAAAAGATTCATTCATACATTTTGAAAACTGGGTATCAACCCAATACCAATATAAGTATCAAATTGTTAATACTTTACTTAAAAAGTTCTTGTCTTTTTTATGCCCGCCAAGTGTTTGATGAAATGCGTCAACCAACTCTCTCTGCTTATAATTACATGATTTCTGGGTATGTGAAACATGGGTTTGTTTTAGAATGCTTTAATATGGTTAGAAAGTTGTGTCTTTGTGGTGAAACTCCAGATAAGTTTACACTATCAATGATTTTGAAGGGGTCTACTATTAGCTATGCAGAGTCGTATTCTCTAGATTTTGGAAAGCAGGTTCATGCCCAGGTGATTAAATGTGATGTTGAGGGTGATGATGTGCTTTATACTGGGTTAGTTGATTCGTATGTGAAGAGTGGGAGGGTGGATTATGCGAGGAGAGTGTTTGATTTGATGTTGGAAAGGAGTGTTGTTTGCTCGACGTCGTTGATAACAGGGTATATGAATCAGGGTTATATTGAGGATGCTGAAGATGTGTTTAGTAAAACAATGGAGAAAGATGTTGTGGCGTTCAATGCGATGATTGAAGGTTATAGTAAACAGATTGAAAATGCTAAGAAGGCGATTGAGGTTTATATTGACATGCAGCGTTTCGGTTTTAGGCCTAATATTTCTACTTTTGCAAGTATTATTGGGGCTTGTTCTACTCTAGCAGCATCTGAAATTGGTCAACAGGTTCAAGGACAGCTGATGAAGACTGAGTTAATTGAGCTCGTTAAAATTGCAAGTGCTTTAATTGACATGTATTCTAAGTGTGGATTGGTTGAGGATGCAAGAAGAGTCTTTGACCACATGCATGAGAAGAATGTCTTCTCTTGGACTTCCATGATTGATGGATACGGGAAAAACGGGTATCCCGATGAGGCACTTGAACTATTTAGTATAATGCAAGAAGATCATCACATTGTTCCAAATTATGTTACATTTCTAAGTGCTCTCTCAGCTTGTGCGCATTCCGGACTAGTTGTTAAAGGAAGAGAGATTTTTGAAAGTATGGAGAGAGATTACTATATGAAGCCAAGGATGGAGCATTATGCTTGCATGGTTGATCTCTTTGGACGCTCAGGGAGCTTAAATCAGGCATTAGAGTTTGTAATTAATATGACTGAAAGTCCAGATTCTGATGTTTGGGCAGCTTTACTCAGTTCTTGTAGAGTGCATGGAGATGTGGAATTGGCTAATTTAGCTGCCAATGAGCTTTTCAAGCTAAGTAGTGGTAGTCGTCCAGGGGCATATGTTGCACTATCTAATGCTCTTGCAGATGCTGGTAGATGGGATGGTGTGAGTGAACTTAGGGAGATTATGAAGATTAGAGGAATATCAAAGGGCACAGGCTTCAGTTGGGTTGGCAGTGATGGTAGTTTGAAAGCTTTTTTTGCTGGACAACAGACATAACTAAAGGCAATAGTAGCAAGTTTTCACTCTTTTTTTTAAATTTTTTTACGAGAAAGAGTTTTCACTCAGTTAATCTGATAACTTGATTTTTTTTAATATACAGTTTAAGATCTCCAGAGCCTGGTAGTAAAGAAAGGCATCGTTGCCAATCTGAAGCGACTTAACCATGCCTGAACAGGAAGATAGAGAATTGACACGTGGCTAGTTGAAGTTACACAAATGGAATATATACCTCCTCAGGTGCATGGTTTGGCTTTCTTCACCCTTGTACAAGGATTCAAGTTCATATACTTGAGTTTGTTTCTATCTCCTAAAAGGATTCAATCCTTTTATTGTTCCTATCTTTCAAATTCAAGTCTCCCGCTATCCACACTCGTGTCAGGGGTGAAGAGAAATAATTTATTCATAGTCAAATCATACAAGCAGAGTCTGCTAGTGAGAGAGGATTCCACTTTCCCGCATTTATTGATCAGGATCCTCAAGGCACCAAGAAGGTATGTTTCTTTGCATGGTTGGCAGCTAGGGACGAGATATTGACAATGGATGAGCTAATGCAGCATGTTTGTTGTGGATGTTCCTGATTTTGTTTGGGTGTACAATGTGTAATGCTGTGCACAATGGAAGAAGTGTTGCATTACTAGTCCTTCAGAATGAGGAAGAGAAGAAATAGGATATGGATGTTGATCTGCTAGCTTTATTGTGGGTAACATGGAGGGAGAATAATTCGAGAGCATTTAAAGGGGGTTGAAATAGATATCTGTTTCTAGTTTTCTTTTGGTGCAGCCACAACGTCCCCTGTGTGTATAGATGATTGATATCCTTTGTAGAGAATCATATTTTTGTGTAGGTTCTCTACGTTTTACTATACAACTTCTATACGGGGTTTCTCCCCACACATTAATAAATTTGTTTACCTTATTGAAAATAAAGTTGTATTTGAGATACTATTTGGTACAGGTTGGACAATCAGTATTGCCATGTGCGAGAAGTGATTGTTAGATGAAACTGGGCAATAGTGAGACTACTGGAAACTCAATCAGTCAGTTATACCAAAACAAAGGCAGACACTCAACTGTTGGAGTGCCTGACCAAGTCGAATGTGTTTTTATTTGTCTAAGTTTTTTCCATTCTCTTGAGCTTTACAATCAATAGCAGGTTGACATTTCTGCACAGTGTATGCAACAAAGCTGACCTTGTGGCTCCATAACATTCCAAGCATGTAGTTCTTCGCATTGCATGGAACTCAAGTCCGTCTCCATAGACCGCCTAATTCATTATTGACTAAGGCCTAACAAGCAGACACTCTATCTATTGATTTCCAAAGTGAAGCTTTTAAAAGTGACTGATTTCTTGGGAATTGCAAGTTTTACCATCAGTCTTAAGCATAACCTAGAACAAAAAGGAGATTAAATGTGTTTTCCTTGCCTGTCTACACAGCATCAAGCGAATGCTTAAGTCTATCTATCAATTGATGTGATAAATTCAATCTTTTCCGGGGAAGTTGACTTCTTGGATAATCTTTACCATTATACTTTTTTTATTTTTTTTGATAATCTGGTGAAAAGTAGGTCTTGTAATATTTATGCATTGTTTGGCTATTAGGCATGTTAAATTTGGTTTTGCATATGCCTTCCGTCGGTTTTGGAAGTTTATCATCCCTATATGTGGTCTGGTTCTTAAAAGAATTCTTTAATCTGGTCCAGGCATTGACAGGGACATAATGTGATGCTTCTGTTAAGGATTTGTGGAACTAAATATTCTATGCTTGGATGTTGGAATTTGCTGTTTCATGATTGTGAAATTGTCAAGAGGATGAAACTTATCAGTGCACATTGTGAAATTGCTGTCTCATGATTATGAAGTTGGAAGTTACACGCTTAAGGTCTCTTGGTTCATGAATATTGGGGCCATCAGAAGTTCTTCCCACATGTTGTAGGATAAAATAAACAGTCTACATTTCTTCCCGCATATGATATTTATCTTGAGCTAGTAACAAGTTCTAGTTTTAACTGCATGTTGTTGACTAACCATTGTTCTTATGCATGAATAGGATTCATAGAGGGTAGTCCGATGATGCTGTCATTAAAATACTGGTGTATGGCCTTAAAGGTATTTATTTCCACTTGTGAACTTCGTACAAAATGTTGTGGCAGTAGTTTTTTCTTCAGTTTATTGCTTCTCCTGTTCTTATACCTTAATAGAAGAAGTATTTGAAGATAGTTCATCTTACTTGTTCATTGAAGAAGCTGGAGTCAATAGTGACAAGCCTCAAGGCTATACACTAAAAGTGCTGGAGGAAACTATGGTGTAGATTTAAAATGGAGACACAGGTTTTAATTAGCTTTCTGAATATAGAAGAAAAATTGATCTTTAGAAATACTGGTGAATTCCATGATTTTCTTGAAAAAGGAAAGCCAAAAGTAAAGAGTCAATAAATAATGAGAAAAACTTGTTGATTGCACTAAGTTCATTTTATTGAAATTGAGTCTCTGGCATGTAACTCTTTTTTGCCTTTTCCGTAGTGATCAATGAAACACCAAAGCTTGTTTTAGGGCTTAAAAAGATTACACCAGTTTAAGAGATTTATTCCTGATTCTTTGATCAATGACTCCTTCCATCCCAACTCCTGTTTTTAAGCTTCATTGTGGATATTTTGGGTATGCTGCATCTTTGGTTAAAGTAGCTTAAGCTGATTGAGCATGTACAATTGACTTAGAAAGAGTCTATTCTTGTTTTCAAATTAGCTTTTGGTACCAATCATTCTGTCTTAACCCTTTAAAAGTCAATATAGGTAGCATTTACAAGTCGATAAAGGTGGCGTTTAGGTAGCCGGTATACGTCAGAAAAAAGGTAGTCTGTAATCCTATCCTACAGCTTCCTGCTACTGAAATGTACAACTTGTTGGACTTTCATGTAGTCCCATGATTGAATGCTAGAGGGTCATGCAATTCTTTTTTGAATTTTCTAGTTATTTGCTCTTTTTAATTGCACTTAGTAATGTAGTCCTCAGGGAGGGGCTGCAAGGTGGGTGCTAATTTTGTTTGTGTTCTAGATATTTTTTTCATTATCCTTTGGCTCCATCTTGGTCTGTTGGGGTAAAGATGTGAGGAGGTCCATGGGATGATTGTGATGTGAGGAATATTGGCACATTAACTCATCAAGTGGTTATTCAAGCTTGTTTTCTGGTTATAATTTGGGCCATCAATATTTAAGACTTTCTTTGCCTTACACTTCCATGAGTTAAAAAATACTTTTTCTTTCTCTTAGTACATTTTATATTACAAATTTATCCTAAGTGGTTGTTGAAGGGTGGGAATTAGTAATGGTGACACTAAAGTTGTGAGTTTTCAAAAGAAAATTTCAGCATTTTTCCTTGGCTAATAGTTGGTGAATTCATTCTTTGAGCTTTTTCAAGAGATTCAGCTTGATCGTTGTTAAAAATGGCTCCGACTTCAAGAGCATTTTACTTTCGATTAAAACAAGAAATACTATTACATATCAATCGATGTTAGCGTGGTATAAAGGTGTTAGGTGGTGAAGGTGTATTCTCAAGTTCTGCTTTATACACAAGTATATGTCAGTTGTTAACACATCTAAGAATATCGAATTCCATTTCTATTATGTCTGTGCAATTACATTTTTCTACTGAAATTGTTTGATTAAATTGATACGTAGTCCAGTGTGATTTTAGGGTGAACATTGTACCTGAAGCTGTTGTTCACTAGAATTCTCAGTAATGGGAAGGGGAAGCACTGATGCAAAGGTTGGACTAACAGTTTAAAATGTGTGTTTGGCTTTATTTGCAGAATATATATTTGACCAAATATCAGGAAAATAACAATCATGATTAATAAGAGTATGAAGGTGCTAAGTGTCAAGTGTCTGAATCTCAAATTTCTTCTTTATAGATAGAAATGATGAGAGATTGGAGGTAATCATGCATCAATCTACATCAAAGTTTAAGGCTATTGTGCGGATGAAGCTTTTAGAGTTGCATTTAAGCATGAATTGTTTGATTAAGTTGATATTGGTCCCGTTATTGTTTTGTGTCTGAATGTTATACTAGGAGCGGTTCACCTATTGAATATAGTCATCTCCTATAGCCATCTTGAGGAATGGTGGGACACAGACAAAAAAGCAATCTTGCACGTAACCGAAAAGAAAAAATAAAAAAAGTTACTCCAGAGGATCAGTGTGCTTTCCTTTGGAAAAGAACAAAGTTATGTGGTCCTCTGTGCCCTTCTCTTTTGTTTGTTCTGTGCTTATGATGAACTTGCTTTCCTTTACCTTTGGGGGTGAAAAAGGTTAGGGAGCATTCACCATTACCACTCCTTGATAAAGACAATCCCTGTGGTAATCTTATAAACTGATTATTTGTTCTGCTTTCTCCTAATTTGTCATTGGAGTTGTAATTTGTTTACAGTTAGGGGCGGATCTAGGAGGGGGCGAGGGTGTTCACCCAAACTCCCTTGGCAAAAATTTACATTGTCTATACAATTTTTTTTAAAAAAAAATTACTTTTAGTGTATATATTCAGATTTTTGTATCCCATGAACACAAGATTAGTGGTTGGCTTAGTGGTTTAAGAGTTCAAAATTCCCCTTGCGGTTCCAAGTTCAAATCCAAGACTTTACTGTGGGAAATTGTTATCGAAGAATTGGGTAAAAGACTAATTGTAGTTAATATTGTTGAGAGAAACTGAGAAATTTTGATCGAAAAATAAAAAAAGGGTGTTGAATGCATGTCCTAACACCATTTTCAGCTGCAAATCTAACAAAGCACATGCATGTGGCAGCTACGTGGGGACTGAGATTTTTCTTTTCATTTTACACTCGTGTTTTTGGTAGTTAGAAGTCTGATTTTAAATTTTCCGAGAAGTTGATGCAGATAGTCAGTGTCACTTAACGTCTGAGCTACAAGTATCTTGCATGGATTAATCCTCTTCACAAGATCTTATACACATGAAACATTGCCATAAATGAGGTAGCTGGGAAGTCCTATCAAGAAAATCCATCAATCCATGTTCTGCTGCCCCACCGATCACCAGGTCTCGCATATCAGGTCTCTAGCAATGGAGCTTTCGTCTTCAATCCCAATTGACAAGTCACAGTGCCATCTGTTTTATGGAAAAAAAAACTTCTCATTAGCCTCAAGGAGCAGGTAACCATCCCCACACCTATGATGTTAACCTTAACCTTAGCTTTAGATGATATGAATATATGCTGGTCCCTTTTTTCTTTGTCATAGTCTATAATAAGGACTATTATATCCAACCCCGGAAAACAACCGGTATATGTAAACAACAACGACATACCCAGTGTATTCCCATTGAGTGGGGTCTGGGGTAGATACAGTGTACGCAAACTTTACCACTACCTCAGAGGTGAGGTAGAGAGGTTGTTTCCGATAGACAATCGGCTACCCGGTATATGTGAAGTACCTTTTAAAACCCCTGTTCATTGTTGATAGGAGTAGGACCATTATATTTATGCCCAGCCTAGGAGAGAGGGAGAGAGAGGGTTAATCAATATGCTGCAAGTTGTCATTGAATTGAATATACAGGAATTGGCTCTTCATTTTTCTTTTTCGTGTATAGACATCAAGTCTACATCGATCTGATCTAACGGTCATGAGTGAGTTCTTTTACAGATACCTTGTGTCTGGAGAAAGAAAGAGCAAAGTCTTTTGTAGTCCCTTTAGAGTAAGTTTTATTAAAACTAGTTGGGTCCATGAAAGTTGACACATTAATTGTTTGTTTTTGTTTTGTCAACTTTTAGCCAAATTATAACAAAGACTGATGTCTTTTGGTAAAGTCTTCTATACTTGAATATACTTGCATCAACAACCTAATGTTTTACTATGTTGCATCAAGTCCCTTGATGTTCATGAAAATCCATAAAACAAGTAGTAATATATCATATAGCTACATATGGGGGTTGTGATCACTGGTATCCTATACGAGAACTGGTACGTTTAGATACAGGCGTTTAGATACAGGCGAGTGATCGTAAGCAGTCTTAACTGTGCTTAGTGATCATGTAGGCACTGGAGGTACAAAGTTCACATTTGTTTCCTTTGGTCTGTATATATCGTTGAAAATACCTAAAAATACATAAATAGGTTAAGTTTTGGACCCATTTCTGCAAAGAAGTTATGGATGTGCTTACGTTAACATAAAATTTTGGAACCGCCTCTACATATAGGAGTACTTGATTATTCATGTCATTTGAGAAAGTTAGTTTGTTTAGTTCCGTGCAAGTAAGCACTGGTAATTGGTAAGTTGTCGCTTTTACAAAAAGCCTATACATGTTTAGAACAAGGCAAGTGACCAATGGCGGAGCCAAGATTTTCATCTGGGATATAGAAGCTAGTAAATTCTTGTTCGTGAATATTTGAACTGGTTGTTTACTGTTCAAACAGACTGATTAAAGAAAGAGGGTAAAATGAAAGAAGATATTAAGTTGGAATGTTTGTGATTCCAACAACAACCAAAGAATATCTACTAGGAAGAAACCAGACAAGTTCAGTTTTTGAGTGCTTAGATAAGTTCAAATGGTCCAAGAAAAGTGGCCATATGGGAAAGGAGATTTCAACTTTTAGCCACAAGTGTTGTGTCTTTGTTGGTGGATAGGTCAAATAGGTGGTAGCTACTGTCAGTTTACTCATGAAAGCATTTACACTTGCCTCCCTCTTTTGTAAATGGTCCCCTAGAACCTTGTAGTTTCTGAAAATGATATGTAACTTAAAATTTATAGACATTTATATTGGGAAACTGTTGTGTTAAGATTTGGTTTTCTGAGACCATAGGTTACTATTTTTACTCATAGGCTATTCATAATTTCATATTTGATACAACAACATAATCAATATAGTCTCACAAGTGGAGTACGTATGGTGAGGATAGGATGTACGTACCCCTACCTTGGTGGAATAAAGAAGTTGTTTTCGATAGACCCTCAACTCAAAAGAAAAGATATCGATGTTGTTGTGAGCGTTTCATTTGAAAAGCTTTGTAGTCCATATAACAGAAGTTTGCAGTTCCTTTTCCTTCCTAACAATGGAGACTAGAGAGCAGGTTTTAAAGCTGTGTAGTCAGTAGAGATAGATACCTCAAGGTGATATTTTTTGTCTGCTTAAATTTGATGAGTTAAGAGTTGCAAGCGAAAGGTAACATATATTCGGTGAAGTAGTTAAGTTGTTTGTAAACTGACTCGTACTAGCAATACCTAGAGGTGTGACCTAGTAATCAATAAAGTGTATGTTCAAATTTTAACTGAGACAAAAGAATACTAGTAGGTGACTTGGTCACTAACTAAATCTCGGTGGATAGAGTTTCTGATACCTGTATTGATGAGAAGTAATAGGTGTCTGATAGAATAATCAAGGTGCCTAAATGAGAAACAAATTACATTTTGTAAACCTTATCTCATGGGTTCACTCGGCGTTTTTCATTCTTCACACAATTTTTAATAATCTTTTCAAAGTCAACCTAACCTCGTTACCTTTTGAAAATGTGTTAAATAGTCTTTTGCTCTTACGCCTTTATCAATCATAAAAGAAAAATAAATAGTTATATATAAAATTGCCAAATCATTTGAAGCATGAACAAAATTGTCTCTATTATGAAGACCTAGCGAGTTTCTTTTCTATCGCGCGTGGTGAAAGATTTTTAAAAGTTGATTCTACAAACAAAAGAAGGAATCAAACAATTTTTTCTTTAGGTACTAAAGAGAAATAACATATACTTAGATTGAAATAACAGTTAAAGTGAGCGTAAACTGATCCGAACATTACCATCCTAGAAAGAAATTAAATACTCTTTATCATATAAGCAAGACTAATTATCAGCTCATAAAACATGGCTTGTGAAGCCAGCCGGCCAGCCAGCCAGCCAGCTTGTAGATGAGTCAGTATAGAGGGGGTGGGCGTGGGCGTGGGGGTAGGGTGTAGGGGGTGGGGTCAGAGGTGGGCACAAATAGATTAGATGAATTTGATAATACATTGGGATCTGAGCCCCTATTAAAAGACAAAGATGTATGTAGGGTCCAAGCCAATGGCTAGAGAGTCAAAAATGGCTGACGACTCTACAGAACTTAGGCAGGACCCACCTATTCATCACATCAATAAAGTAGACAGAAAGAGAGAGAAATGTTTATTCCCCTACGTGATGTGTGTGGGGCCCCATTTTATTTTTTAAATTTTCGCGCTCGATTAAACGATGTCACATAAATTAAAATCGATCATATTAATCTTCAATTCCTTGATATAATCACACATGTGGAGTGATCTTACAAAATAGGGTTCGGAGAAGATGGACGTATATGCAGATCTTATTTCTATCTCTGTAGGGGTAAAGAGGTAATTTATTTTAGGGTCGATTAATTTAGATATCGGTTCGTAAAGTTTCACTTTGAGGGTGAATTGTTTCCCGCAAAAAGACAATTTCATATGTAGAAATAAATTCGAGATTTCTGCTTAAGACTGGAGAAATTTTATTCATTCCACTATGACTTTCGAAGGGTATCCACTCCTAAATGGGAGGTGTTCTCCACTTGCTGAGGAGTATAGTGAGAAGATTTTTTTTGGGTGACGTGGCTCTGTGAGAAGTTTGTTTCATGGGCCCCATTTTTGTCGGACTTTAAAGACATTTGGACGTGTGATTTGGGCCCTACAAAAGAAAGTGGCCTTTGTTAATGGGCCCAATTACTACAAGTGGATGGCCCAACTCAAAGGGGTCCCTTCTTTCAAAAATAGCAATCACTACATGGAGCCAAAGTTGTCAGCTTTAGCCTCTTTTTCCTTCTCATGTCACACTTGAAAGAACTTACTACTGTTCTTTTCTCCATTACGTTTATTATGACGGTTTCACTACTGTATTTTCTATTCATGATTTTATTAGGATTAACTTAAGCTGAAGGTCTATTGAAAAACAATCTCGTTATCTTCAATATAAAAGAAAAGTCATGTAGACATCATCCTCTCGATATCCCATATATATATATCGAATATGTTTATTTGTTTTTGGAAATTCTTGGGAAACCCACAACCTTTGTTACAGTCTATGCCCTTCGGGTGAACACTCTATGGTGAACACTTTGTCGTAACCTACTCACTTTCCAATAACTTGCAAAATATACGGGAGATGTAAACCGCATTAGGCAAACCCTTACATGTTATATTGAATATGCTTATTTGTTTGTGGAAATTCTTGGGAAACCCACAACCGCTGCTAACAGTCTCTGCCCTTCAAGTGAACACTCTGTGGTGAGCACTTTGTTGTAACCTGGTCACTTTGCAATAGCTCGCAAGATGTAAACCGCACTAGGCAAGCCTTATGCGCGAGCTCATAACTGAGTAACAGACGGAGGCTGAATTCAATCCCATGGAAGATTTGCCTCCCAACTGCTCAATCATGTCCGTGAGGGCTATATTGAATATGTTATTATCGTTGTTATCGACTGAATTAAAAAATAAATGTAAAGGTGCAAGACTCAATGTGGGGTGATGTAATTCAATTGTCTCTTCTTCTCAACATGGTTCATAGAAAAAGAAAAAAGCAAGGCAAGGAATCCATAAGAAACAAATGGATTAGTTAAAATTCATCAGAAACAATTATTATTGTTTTATTATTATAACTATTACAAATTGTACTAAAGTTTATATTTCTATATTTGGACTTCACATTGGACTCTGTCCTTTGCTAAATTCTAAGTAATAAACCTAGGATCAGTTGTTAATAAAAGATGTTGAATTTTGTGCTGTCTGAGAATATCAAAACAAAAAACTATGCCTAAAATTTAAATGCAAGTGGGGGAGCCATTATCAACTTGTAGTTTTTGTTTTCTTTTCTAAAAAGATTTATCATATTGCTTTGTCTCAAAATAAATCATATCCAATATTAGAATTGTTTAGTACTACAAGCAATTATCAAAAATCAGAAATAATTAACGCACCATATTGTGCGACGGATATGATCCTTTCACCATTAATAAACGATATTTGCTTTGAGGCTTGGTACGAGAAAAACATATCTTAACATGGATTGTTTCTCCCTTAATGAGTCTAACGTCCTGCAAATTACGACTGTTTACAGTCTGATATATATCCTGGACATTGAATATAGAAAGTTACTATTAGAGGTATTAGAACTAGGACTTTAATTTTATGGATTCTGAATTTAGAATGACTACTTCAAGTATTAATAATTGAATTCTAAATTTCAATATAAAACATATTTTAATGATTTTATTACATAATTTTTTCTTGTTTAAGTAAAGGCGGCTGGAATTGCTCGAACCTACATCTTTCTGCCCCTAATTATTATGTCTCATTTTCAAATAGGTTAAGATTGACTTATATAAATTCTTATTATTCCCTTTAACATCTACAAAAAGCTCAACATTCTCTAAATGATAGTATATGTCATCCTTAATTATATGCCTTAACATCATGAAAAAGAAGGCAAAAAACTTGATTAAGAATTTTGAGTGGAGTTTTATTAATAGTAAAAATAAAATATTAGCAAGTTGTTAATTAATTACTACATTGGATGATCTAAGACTAGGTCCCTAGCTAGACCCACTTAATTTTTTATTTTTTTTTGTATCACTTTATTAGGATAAATTGCTTTACATTGGATCTACTCATATATATGTAAAAAAAAAAAGAATTAAACACAATAGAAAGTGATAAGAATGAAGAATAAAGTGTAAGCAATTATGCCAATTAATGACTTCATAAAGCAAATTTAGTTAGCATAGACAAATTGAAAAGGCTAATTGTAAGGAAAAGACTTTATTAATTTCCACCTATGGAGTTTAATCAATAGTAAATTATAATTCGTCCAAAATTTACATCGATCAATTAGTCAATTGATCAAAAAAGAAAAAAAAATCAAAATCATTTACAAGATTTAAGTAAATGAATTCTATTTTATTGACGAGCTAAATATATGACAAAATATTATAATTACATTATAAACTAATTTAATTATAACGATCTACTAAAATTCAACCCTCCGTATCAGTATTGATTATATTATTTCTTTCTTTCTTCTTCATCGTTGTCTCTTTCCTTAATAATTGCAGATTAATATATAAATAAATAAATAAATTTACTAATTAATTCAAAATGCATATAGATATTTTAATGCATAAGAAAGCACTCGAATTTTCTATTATGTGTCCACATAAGAACCAATCAATGCATGTGGAAATTATGCAATATTTCAACAAAAGAATCATTTTGTAATAAATAATTATCATATAAAAATATCTAAATAATTACTATAAAGTTTCCAAACTTTTTCCAACTCATAATGTATTAATTCTTCAAGACATTATAAATAATATAATATACCATACTTTAAAAGGAAATAATTAGACAGAATACTAACAACAAAGAAATATCGAGTTAGTGGATTTGTCTTCCTTTCAAATGACCATACACCAATATTTTTAAAAATTAATTTACTTATTTTTCACTTGCCAATAATGAAAGAACTTTATGATATTTATAATCCTCTTTAACAATATTAAACTATTTTAAATGTTTATGTGATATTGTATTATATCTCTTCTAATATCAAAATTTCTTTGACACCGTTAATTTGTGTTTGCTTTTTTTTTTTTCCCTTCATGTGTAGCTACTCTGGAAAAACTTCAAATATATGGTGTCTAAAATTTTGTTTTGATAAAATTTTATATACATAACTGAAGTTTAATTATTTTTGTCAGAATTTAAGTTATTTTACTTGAATTTCAATCATATATGCACTTCGGATTGACATGGTTGATGAAGTCACGTAAGAAATTCCAATTATTTTTGCTCGAAGTTCAGACACCACAAATATAAAATGGATATATGTGCCAAAATTCAAAAAAGATGAATATAAATTAAATGACGATGTCAAAATAGTTCCCCCGTGGAATTTTCACTTATAGATATTTATAATAAAATTATTTTTACATTATCAATGTATGTATAATTAAGTCAAATCCAATTAAAAATAATCAATCTGTATACAACTTATAGAATTATGTGATTCCTGAGTTTAGTGGTAAACGTTATTAACTCGGCGAGGTATAATCATGTTTAAAATTCCTCGCGGCTGGCTTAAACAGCTAATTAGTCGATAATTAAGCCGATTGATTACAATATAGATAGTGACTTAAGTGTTAATTTCATCTTTATTAATAATCTAATCCCATATTGACTAAAAAATATAATATTATCTTTAATGAGTAATATTTATTCTCTTTTTTCCCCAATGGTTATATCCCTATGTCGAATATAAAAACATATACCTAATTGGTGAAAGTTTTACTCTTTTTTTTTAAAAAATCAAATAAAAATTAATTAAATCAAAGTGATAAATGAGTTTTGTGGATCACCCGTACAATATTTATTTTTTTATAAAAAAGTAAGTCGTGGAGGGCACGGACTAGGGTAGGAGGTTAGTAGATAGTAATGTGACTAGTTATACGTCTATATTAGTATTTGTATTTAGTAATATTGCTCCTATAATTTCTGTCATTTGATTTTTGTTATTGTACTTCGATTATGATATTATTTTGATCAGAAGGTTTTGTTATGCTTTCACTTTCGTTTATTCTTTTTTCTGTACTGCTTCTTTGAGCCGATGGTCTATCAGAAACAACATTTTTATCTTTGTGGTAAGATTTATAATATTTACGTAGACTCTACCGTCTCCCATACATATATTTTATGGGATTATGAGTATATTGTAATTTCTTTTATCCACTTTTGGGTAATTTTTCAGTCACCTAATTAAACCCAAATTTGGTTATCAATCTATGTCCAATTTACTCCATAGTATCATATATTCATTCTTCCTCTCTAATTTTTTCTATTTTTATACTGATAATTAAATTAAGCTAGTGGTATGCTAATGATGGTTTAATTAATATGATAGTGACGTTGTTCCCTAGCTATATGGTACTGACTAAATGCATTTAATCTCATTTTTTCTAATATTGGTGATTTCATCACTTAATTCCTAATTTCCAATTCCTAATTTCCTAGTTTAAATTTTGATAATTCTTCTCTTGCTAATTTAAATAGGAAAAAAAAATGACCATTTAATAAAAATTTATGTATTTGATGTAAGATTGTACAAAGGCTCAGACATATTAGTGGTATAGTATTACTTCTTCCATCCCAAAATAGTTATCACGTATTGCTTCTTAAAAGTTAATTCAATTAATATTTGAAGTCAAATCAAATTAGATTAATTTAATATTTTAAAATTTAAAATATAGATATTCAATAACGATACGAATTTTTTTTGTAAATTACAATTCTTAGAATATTGATCAAACTTCATAAAGGTTAAGCCTCGAGAAGCAAAATGTAACAAATATTTTTAAGATGATACCCCCTTAGGTGCTACCTGAACTATCTAGTACTTAATAAAATGTGAAAAGTTAGTGAACAATAGATGATATTATGAACCTAAACAATTCAAGAAATTCATACTAATTAAATAGTGATTAAAGTAGGTGATTAATTATTAACTAATTACTCCTTTTAACAAAGTGGAAGACATAGATTACCAATATTATAATAAGCACTTGAGCCAAGAAGTTGGAAGAAGCAATTGGTCATGAATTTCTTTTCTTTCCAATAATTATAAGCCTTTGATGTTGGGACATGTATCATCCAATGCATGCATTTTGTATATTTTTCACTCGGTTATCGATACTTATTTTAGAGCTCAACTATTCATAAATTACGTCATGTAAGACTTATCGAAGGAAAAAAAGCGTTACCTACTAGAAATCTTTCTAATTCTTTACTGCTCAAACCCAAAATTTCAATCAGAATATAAATTTTTTATTCATCTCAACACAATCGTTAGCGATCATACAGTACTCTTTAATTAAGGCTTAAAGGAACCACAAATGTCCACATCAATATCAGTCCATTGGATACGAGAAAAGAAAAAGGAAAATTACTTTTAAGTTATTATCTTTCTTATTTTTTTCTTAGTTATAATTAAAGTAATCGCATTACAATATAAGGCAAAAATAAAAATAAAAATTTGGGCCTCAAAAACGAATTTTTTAATACAAAGTGTTTCCCCTCTATGTAATTTGATCAGTTCGATTCCTAATTCAAACTAGTCAATAAATTTTAAAAATCAAATAACTATATATAAAAAAACTATTAATAATTGAGTCTTACTATCAATATGAGTTATATGATAGGATGATTAAAATTCCCGATTTATATTTTTGATCAAACATTTCAGGTTTAGTCCTCTCAAACCCGATGAAAAAAGAAGAGGAAAATGAGTCCCATTAGATACATAGGACCATTATATTTTGTAAAACCCTACCATAGAAATGCAATTGTGGGAATCTCCGAAAATAATGCATTCCACCAACATAAACGGCTAATGTATTCTCATAAAATAAGGTCACATTAAGACTATGTATAGGTCTTATCATCCTACATCAATAATATAATCAATATAGAGTTTAGGGTTGGTTTGTTGTCATGTCTTGATAAGAGACGTACACACAACTTTTAATATGTAATGTCAAAAATTTACAAATCGCTAAAAAAAAAAAGTAGTTTTATTTTCATTTCAAAATTTGTTATATATGCATAAATAACTTTTTACAATGTTGAAATAGTTTAGTATTACTTACGAGGCGTGGAAGAACTCTTTACTATTAAGGTTCAATTTAGATTATAATTGCATAAATAACTTCAACAGTAATCTTTTCATATATCTTGTATTATCAATTACTGTAACTTATAATACTTTTTACACACATAATTTTCAAATTATTTCAAGAACTTGAAATTCTCATATCTGAATCACAAACCATCTAACTCTCGAAATCTGAATTGTGCCTATATAAATACGAATAGATAGATCGAGGATATTACACGTTCACCATACTTTTGAGTTTGATAATGACATAATCCGAAGAACAAGTCTTTATAGTCTGTTGGATCAAAACGGACAATACATCAGACAAGCGCAATTGGATTTTTCCGAACAAGCCTCAAGCTTGAATGAGCTCTGTAATCGAAAATTTCTTTCACATTTTCAAAAATTCGATTGCTCGTGACGGGATAGAGAAAGATGGGGGTAGGGACTGAAGATGGTTGGTAAGATGCTAGCGGTCTAATTCGGGTAAACAGATGAGCCGGTTATAGTGGACAATACATATCGGGAGCTTAAAGAATGAAAAGTTACCTTTATATCTAGCTTGTGACAGGGAGTAAAGGAAGTCACAAGGTTAAGGTAAATTTGGTTTATGTTACACATGTTTACAAGAAAAAAGCACACACACACTAGGTGTCATAGTCTATGGCATGTGCATTTGTGCAGAAACATAGTAAAGAGAGAAAAGGGTGGGAGATATTTTCCGCTTGTGGCCAAAATAATGTAGTACCAACAAAGGAGGTTAAGAAAATGACCATTTGCTTTTATAGGTAGTGGGTAGTTGTACACATTTTTTACTATGTCCAACTAAAAATATTTGGAAGAGATTGTACCTTCATTTCAATGGGTGGGTGGGGGGGGGGGAGGGAGGGGAGGAGGGGGTTGAGTGGGGGTGGAGGGGGGAGGGGGTTGTAACATATAATCATTTGTATTTCTTTCCGCTTGATAAAAGTTTTAATCTTAGTCATTTTGATATATCAATGGTTAAATTTGCTTGTTAGATCTAGTGATAGAATCAGAAATTCAAATTGACGTCCTTTAACTTTGCTCCTGAAATTATTTACTTTTTAATAAATTTAAAGGATCAAAATTGTTTAGGAGTATGTAAAGGTCTAACTTTTAGCTCTAATCCTAGTCTATATTAATACTAAGATCTTTTATCTGATTTTCGTTCGATATCTAGTATTTATATGGTAGTTCAACTAATTTAAATTCGTGCATTGTTGGCCCAATTTCTCGGAGCGGTGTTCCGAACCATTTTTACCATTTTCTCATATTTAACCCCATAAAATAATGTCGGAAATTACTCTCTTCGATCCACTTTACTTATCATCTTTACTAAAAATAAATAGTCTCAAATAATTGTCAGTTTAGAAACTATTTGTTTTCATCTAAATTATCCTTACTCAAGAAACTTAGAGAGAGATTAAGGCGGTGAAAAGAGGATAATACTAAAATGAGATTGATCAAAGGATTAATAAGGATAATTTAATTAGTCAAATTACCTTTTCAGTTAATATTTTCTTAAGGAGCATGAAGAAATAAACATGACAAGTAAAATGGACCGGAGAGAGTGAACGAAGTACCTTCAAAAGCTCCTATTTATTCTTTGGTAGGACCATACATATACATCAATTTATGCTTGATTAGGAGACAAGATTAATCAATAATCACACTTAATTAATTAAAGATTTACAACTTGTCTTGTAATATTGGGATATTGGAATTGGCTTTTCATTGTTTTGTATATATGATGGTCATGACTCATGAGTGTTAAGAGTAAGCAAATGTCTTTTTTCTAAGTCCCTTTTAGAGTAAGTTTAATTAAGATTAATCCATTCAATCAAAGTTGCAAATTTAATCATTCGTTTTGTTTAATTGCCAACTTTTTGCCTAATTATCTCTAGGATTTGACATCTTTCATAAATATCATATTTATATTAATTAATCTATATTTGCATTGGTCATGATTCTTTTTCGTCCCATCAAAACTCTTGAAAATCATGATGAAATGTATTAAGGGCGTGTCAAATGAGTGGATTGTGCTACGTTTCAAAAAGAAATTCATAAGGAAATAATTTCTTTAATGGAAGTAGAGAAAACAAGTTTCATATAAACGATATTTTCAGTTCACTATCTCCGCACAATGCCCCCCACCTTCCACTCCTTGACCATCCCACCCCATACCCCCACTCCCTGTCCCATCTCACTCCATAGTATTCTGCTAAATTATATATAATTTTCTTTTTAATATTTTATATATAAAAAAAGAGTTCTTAAAAATACTTTTATTCATGCTATATTTCAGCACAATTTTTAGATGGGCTGAATTGAACTACTCAAAATTAATTGAGTGATTCATAACTTTATAGGCTAATTTTTCCACCCTGATCAAATTACTAAACAGAATGAATCATTGATATTTGTTCCATGTTTAATTAGGTCCAAAAAATTTTCTAATTTTAAAATTATTGGTTCATATTTTTTACTCATTGAAATTTTTCCGAATTTTCATATAAAATTTATATGTTGCATTGATATATTAAATTCAGATGAATCCGACGCGGAAGAGTCAATTCAATAATGGTCCAAGTTAGATGGATGAATTAAGTGCATGTGTATATAGGAAGGGTGTTTCAACTTTTAGATATAAGTTTTTGTCAAATATTGATAACTATATTGAACCTATACATATATATTGTCAATTTTCTCATAATAAACACTCCAATCCCCAATTTCTCATCTCTAGAATATAATGGTCCCCTAGATTATGAAAAAGAAATGTAACAAAAAACCAAACAGATATTATAGGACATGTACATGCATATTAGTGATCAAATAGCTAGGCTATAGATAAGAATTTAAAAAAAAAATATAACTCGTGTTTCTTGTCTTTTTAGGTTTCTAATTATTACACACGAATTTAGAAATTATTATATAAAATCTGAGCAAAAACTCTTGCATTTTCGTGAATCTAAATGTGACATGTTGAATCCCTTCTACCCAAATACACCTACTTGTTTATAGTTTAATTTTCATTTATAAATTAAAACAACTCCTAAAATTCACCCCATCTCTTTTTAAATATTGTATTTTCATTCTTTTTCTTTTTAAAATATTATAATTTAATTCTTTTTAAAAACTTCAAGATTTAATCGTAGTCATGTCAAAGTTGACTTGGTCACTACGTACTTTACCAAAAATAAATAAATGCAAAGACTAGTCAAATATCGTATTAAGTGTCTGCAATAAATAAATTGTACGTATTTTGTAAGAAACATTTTTTAAATTGAGGTATATTTCTATCTTCAATCGCGAAAGAAAATAAGTTTTTGTTAATTATAAATTGGGAATTTTAATTTTAAAACCTTAAAATATATTTGGATGTATATTTTACTTGAGAACAATCGCTCTACTTTACAAACATACATTTAAATGTTTTGCATGTATCTTACATTTTTTAATTATAATTATACAATGTGTTTTTATGAACTTCACTAAAAATGTAAATATTTAATTTTGAGTATAGTAAATTATTAAATAAGATATGATAGAAATTGTGAATCCAAATTCATAAAGTTTGTTTAACGTATGTGTGATTCCTTGTGATGTGAAATTTTGGACATGACATATATTGGTGCTTGTGTGCTCAATTTCCCACCAACCATGTGACTCACCACTTTCCAACCAAGTGTCACTGAAATTTGCTACTCTCTTCGTTTCTAACTTATTTTATTTGTCTGATTTTAACTTGGTACGTAATTTAAAAATTAAAAAAAAATATTTGAATCTTGCTCTCACATTAAAGGTATCTTGTGTACCAAAATATCATATTTAGTTTGTAGATTTAAACATATCATGTGAAAAATTAGTTGTACAAAATTATCAAAAAGGAAAAGAGACATCCTTTTTGAAACAAATTAAAAATAATATTAAGAAAGATAAACTGAAATGAACGTGACTAATAGATTGTTTATAATTTTTTTACTACAATTTATTTCAATTGAGCATTTGAACAAATGATAATATGTTCATATTTAAAACTCTCAACTCAAATTTTGAAATATTTTACGTATGTATTCAAACGCCTATAGCATAGATAAATTAATTGCATAAAGTATTTCACCTCTTTTAGTTATACACATCAGTCTCAACTTAAACAAGTTTAAGGTTTCATCGCTTATTCTGGATAATGCATATAATTAAAGAAGATGACATATTTTAAGTGATTAATTGATCTACGTAATAGACGTTTGAGAATAAACGTAAAAACTTTTTAACACCTAAAAGGAAGGTGGAGTACACTTGCAATGGAGGCAAGTGAGTACAACTTTTCCTTTGGGTACAAATAGGGCCTAATACCTGTCATTTTCATAGGGGCCATTTTTGTCCGGGCCTAAGAGTGATCTGGCCCACATAAGAAAGAGGCTTTAGTTGGTGGGCCCAGGTAACATTTCTTGTAGGCCCAGCCCATGGAATCCAACCAATGGAACAAAAGTAGTCAGCTTTTTAACTTTTTTTTCTTTCTCATCACTCTTGATTTCCTCTCTTTCGAAGGCAGATAGTTCGATGCACAAAATATTTTGTATTCACATTGAATTTATGAAAGGACTGCATTTCAAAGAGTATGATACATATAATATGCTCTAATATTAGCATTAGTGGTTGTTTTCACGTTTCAAACCCGTGACTGACTTTATTGTTGCTTCAAGACTCTCCTTGAAAAAGAACTTGATTTTCATTTTCCGCAAAAAGAGCTTTTTAATTGTTTTTTATTAGCTTCTCATCCGGTATTTAATGTTCGCTTTAGAATACTATAAATTCGAATTCATCCCGAAAGTCTCACTTTCTGAGGAGAAATTAAAGCTCATTCTGTTAAAAACGACTTTATATATAGGAACTAGAACTTAAACACGAGATGCATGATTAAAGAAGAAAAAATAAATACTTACTACTCTATCATAATCTATAGTGATAAAATATTTTTGTTCAAAAGTTATTATATGGATTCACGACTAAGGGGGATCCAAAAAAAAATACTTATTTTTCTTCATCAGAAAAAAAACTTTAAACAATTGTTTTCATATTTTGGATTTCACATGGGGTTGTGTTTATTAAATTCAAAGGAATAAACATAGGATCAGCAGCTAATTAACAGAGACTAAGATTAGTATTGTCAGATAATATGAAATAAAAATGTGTACTTGAAATATTATATAATTCAAGTAGGTCACCATTATCAAATTATATTTCTTTTTTTAAAGTTATCACAACTTTTCCTCAACATAAAGTATACACTAATTCTAGTAGAAAACTTGTGTATATTTATTGAAATTGCAACATATAGTACATCTGAATCAATAATTCAAAATATATAATGGATTTAATATTAAATTTTTAAAACTTAAATTTTGAATTTCACCTCTAAATAGTAGGATGTTTCTCTAATTGTGATCATACGTAAAAGCAAAAAAAAATCAAAAGATCGATGAGATCAATCCTTCATTCTTAATCAAAGATTTCATATTCGAATTTTGTGAATGAAAAAGTCCCTATAGACTATAGTGGGGGAGCTTTTTCTCCTTTAGCTAGTACCAACTAGTCTGATTAATTCAAATACGATTCATTGTAAGAGAATTATTTTTTATTAGAGTGAAGAAATCTCATCCACGCCACAATCGAATTGTCTCCTATCTTGCAGCACCATATTCTCAAATATTACTAATAATACTACAATGTGTTAACATGATAATTAACCTATCAATGCATGTGATTATTAATGTAAATTATTTCAGAGAGAATCTAGCCACATTTTAGCTATGTAAACATATATATATATATATACTTGGCATAATTGTCAAAATAACCATTTAAATTTAGTATAAAGTTTCCATTAAAAATTTGCCAACTCATAGTGTACCAAGTCTTTGAGACATAAATATTATACTTTAGTATCAAATCCACACCCAAATGACAGCTTAAAAACACCAAGAATAATTGTGAACATTTGGGAAAAATTAGTGGAGTGGTCCTTTAAAATTGTGGTTGCATAACTTTTAATTAGACCTATAATTAATGCAAATATTACAAAATGAACTATGTGAAGTTGATTTAGACAAATAACTTGTTTAAAATTTGTCCCTATTTCCAGAAGTTTCTATAAAATTTTGTATAAATCATAGTTTAATAATTCTTTTATAAGAAATTTTATCTACTTAGAAAGAATTTTTAGATCGTGATCTAAAAAAAATTCTTAAATCACAAAGTAAATAAGAAAGAAAGTTATTTATTAAGTAATTATCGACGAAAATTTTGGTATGAATTTATCGCATTAAGCAAAAAAACTAACATTTTTTTTTATGTAGGATTATTTATTATTCAAATTTGTTGTTATTTTTTTGCAATTTTGCTCCAATTTCATCTCTTTTGAGCTGATGATCTATTGAAAATAAGTTTTTTTATCTCAAAAATGTAAAGATGAAATCTATGTATCTCCAACTTTACTCAAATCACACTTACGGAATTGCACTGAATATATTATTGATAAATTTAATTAGTCCATTGGTTGATAGAAGCCACCTATTATTTTTTAATTAAAAAATTGGATAATTGGTAACATGTTATTTTCTATGGGCAAATCTTTTCTTATGTGGATGGTTATGTCCCCATCTTCTTTTATATAAAAACAACAAATTAAAAGTTCAATAAATTAAAGTTGAAAGTGAAAGCCTTAATTTCTTTTCCAATAAAATCAAATAAAATCAAAAGGATGATGACTTATCTCTTGGGATTATTTTAATTAATTAGGTTAATCATTTCCCCCCTAATTGGGAAATTTTCCAGTCACCTACATAATCCCAAATTTGGTTACCAGTCTTTGTTCCCATTGTTTTTTTAATTAGATTGATTAGTTACTTAAATTCAAGTGATTAGCAAATTTTTTAAAAATAATTGTATACTTTTATGTAAATGCGTTGCACTTTCTTTGAGAAGATAAAATTCAAATATGATAAGAAAATCTGGAGAATCGAAAGAATTTTATTTATTTTTTGATAATTTTTTTGCGGAAAATTTTTCTCAAACAATAATAAATAAAATGCCAAAAAAATAAGAGGAGTATGGTATTGGCTAATTTTCATTTTCATGATTTGATTTGTTCTAAAAATAATAATTGGAAAAGTATAACCTGGAAATTATTTATAACTAATCGTTGCTAAAAGAAAGAAATTGAAAATGACAATGAGGTAAAATAAATAATTAAAAGTCAGTGTCAAATACTATAAAGAAAGTTAAATTAATTATAAAAATATATAGCAATAGAAAAAAAATTGCCGTCTGGGATTTTAATGTTTTTAGTTTCTGTTTTTATTAGTTGACGTACGGCATATTAACTCATAAAATATACACATATTCAATAACTAGTAAAATTAATATAATTATATTTAAACTTAAATTACTGAATTCAACAAATTCATAATCAATATAAATATATATTTTAGTTTTTTTTTAGATGATCATAAATTTCACACAATTTTATTTCTAAATTTTATATTTAATTAAAAAATATCACGTAAATTGACTCGAGCGCTACCAATATATATAAATCTAGGTATTGCCGCCATGCACTATCATCGTACAGATTAAAAGAGCTCATGCAATAATATAATATAATGTTCTTGAAGTGAAGCCAAAAGGCAAATTAAAGGACAATATAGCTTGCATTTTCCTATGCATAATAATGATTTTTTGAACTTTTTTTTTATTGAGTGAAGAAAGTGGAGCATGCCACCTTAGGTGCTATATATGTATCTGCGTGGTATTATAATGAACCTAAATAATTCAAAATATTCATACTAAAAAGGTGATTAATAATTAAAGTGAGTGATTTATTAGCTATAATTGGTTATATCTCCTTTTAATTAAGTGGAAGGAGAGACCACCATTGATTAAAATAAGCTTATGAGAAGCACCTAAGCTAATTAAGATGTAGGATGGAGCAATGTGACGGTAAATTCAAAATTTGGACTTTATTATTCTGAATTCTAATGTTGCGACCTCAATTACAAATAATTAAGTTTTGATTTTTTTTTATATATATACATACAATATTTAGGCTAAAATTATTAGATTCTATTGAATTCATACCTCGAAGCTTATACATTTGTCCTTGGCAATACCACGTAATGAGATTATTTTCCTCTGATCACCAAGGAATTTGATGGGATATCTTTAACGAGAGATTTTTTATTTGAATTCTAAGAAATATGGATAAATCTAGGAAGCTTTTTTCCTTGAAATAAGCTCTATCTAACATAAATTTAAAGTAGTTGGACCAGTAAATTTCAGATACTATATTGTTTTTTAAAAAAAACTCATTCAATACTCTTTAAGAATTTTTCGAAAACAATCTCCTTACCGTAATATAAATAGGAATAAGGTCTATGTAACACCCCATAAATTTTTTGAGCTAAGACTTGAACCATCATTCGTTGTGAGTGAGATTTTACCAAGGAATAAAAATTTCTTTAAGTGTTAAGGTCACTAGATGTAACACCTTGAGTTCCAAAAAGAATTAAATTGGAAATAGCAAAATCTGAAATTTTGCAAGTTAAGCTAAATATGAGTTTTGGGTCAACTTTAAACGACCATAAATCCTATCTCAGGATGAGTTAGCTGTTCTACCAGATACCGTAGGAAAGACCTTTGAATTATCTTTCCATGCCACCGAGTTTGCTAAGTTTCGAGGTCGGATGAGTGAGATATGACCTTTTGAAGATAGGTTGTCCAATTAAGGAAAGTTAGCCGAAAATAGAGAGGGGTATTTTGGTCTTTTCCTTACCCAATCAGATTTAATTTGTATTTAGTAATATTTTAATGGTCTAATCCTATTAGGTTCTGTTTTATAATCCTAAATTAGCCTAGGGTTTTAGTTGAGAGTTCAAGAAGAGAAAAGAGGAGATGATCAAAACGTTCGTCGAGAGTCTTGCGTTTTATTGCGGATTTTCGCCATGAGTTTAATCCCTAAGTGGTATGTAAGCTTCCATAGTGTTGGGTTTGTTCACCCACACGCCAAACATGTTATTTTCAGCGCTAATTTCATTCTTGAAGTTGAAAGATTTGAGTTCTTGATAGGTGCTCTTGAAGTTCATTCTAAATTTTGTTGTGTTGGGTTTTGGATGATTTCTTGAGATCAAAGTGAGTGTTTTAAGGGATGTATTGAGTAGATTAGAGTGTACTTATGTTAAGTAATCAATTCTAAGTGATTAGGGAAGAAACCATTTGATTCTAGGCGAAATAGGGTGAGAAAACGAGAAAAGAAGCTTGTTGAATTTTCTGGGTTGAGGCCTGGCGCGATGCGCCTGTCAGAGCGCCCCAAACCCACCTCTGAAGTTTAGGGGTGGCGCGAGCTCCAGGGTCGCCTGCCCCATCCAGTTTGTCGTCGATTGCCCCATTTGAGTTCGTTTAAAGTACACCTTCACTCCTTTTCGATTCTAACTACTCTAAGCTACTTCTAAACACCTAAAATCATTCCTAACATGATCATAACCTTGAATTCATAAATCAAATTCAAGGTAGAGCTGAGAGTCAAGTTTGATAGTTGTTTCAAACCTTTTTTATAAGGTCTCTTAGAGTCTTTTTGAGGAGTCTTTTACAATTACTAGTAACATGTTTCAAGACTCGAGCAAGTGAGTATGAAGATGAGGAGAATGTATTCATGAATCTACTTTGTCATCATGAGATCCTTCATATCATGAACCAAAACTCTTGAATTTATAATTCATATTCAAGAGAGAGTTAAAGAGTAAAGTTCAAGTAAGCCTTTGAGTTCAATTGTGAATCCTTTGAGATCAACTATCGATTTGAACTAAGTTCTAAGAAAGTAAGTAAGAGAATGAGAAGAGTCATATACATGAGTCCATGTTGTTATGTAGATCATCGAGTCGAGTTGTTTCATGCCCATAATTCCGCATGAACTTCGTAAGTTGAACATCTTTCAGAGAAGTGGTATCTTCAAGTTTTAAGCCTTTAAGTGTTGAGTTCTTAAGCCCTTTTGAGAAGTATCTTTGAGTTTTTGAGTTAAGAAGTTCATGCTTATAATTTCGTATGAACCCTTTGAGTTGAACATTCTTTAAATGAGTAGTACCATTGAAGTTCTTAAGTTCCAAGTATTGAGTTCTATCTATGGTTATTGAAAACCTTGCATTAAGTCATTCATGTCCCTAATTCGGCATGAACCATATTTTAAGGAGTCTTTTACAAATGTTTTAACTTTGTTTTAAGACTTAAACTTTGAAGTTAAGTAAAGAGTAAGAGTAAAGTCTTTTATAAACATTTTAACTTCGTTATAAGACTGAAAGTTTCAAGTTAAGCAAATAGTAAAGAGTTGAGTTCATTTCTCAAAAGTTCTAAGGGAACTAAGTATTCCCTAAGAGTTTATAAATGTTTTTACACATTTGAGCAAGAAAAGGGAACATGATCCAAAGAGAGCCTTTGGGCTAAGCTTTGAATAATTATCTCAAACTAAAGAAAGAAGTTGCTTTAAAAGCATGAGCTAAAGTATATTTTAGGAGTAGTATTGAGCACCGATGTGGAGATACGAGTTAATATTAACTCAAGTCTCCATGAAAACTATGTAGCTATCATGGGTATTAACGGGTCATACTTTTTAGATGATTACGTAAGTTAAGCTAGTGGATCCACTAAGTTAAGTAAGGTCCTGTACTGATGACAAGGTATAAGATAGTCCTTGGCAGCACGAGGTAAAGTGATGTATCATCACTATAGCTCTTAAGTGATGGTTGTCGGTTAGAGAAACTCTCATAAAAGTTATTGTATTTTATATACATCAGTTTATTGTATTTTTACATATATTTCAGAGTTATGTTGTATCCTTGCATACACACAGAGTTGACAACATGTTTTTAAACAGTTTGTTCTTTATATTGCACTTGTTTTAAATTGTTTTATATTGAAATGAGTTCAGTTAAGTATTCATGAGTTGAGTATTTCAAGTCGAGTATCTAATCTCTGAGTTGAGTAAGTTTGAGTAGTTTTGAGTATCCTTGAGTATTCCTTTGAGTTGAGTGAGTTGAGAAAAGGTAAGTATGTTTCGTTTTATCAAGATTCAAGCTTATGTTGATGTTTTAGAATTCCCCTTACATGCTCGTACATTCCACGTACTGAGCCATTTGGCCTACATCTTCTCATGATGCAGACACAGGTATTCAGGATCATCAACAGGAGATTCGTTGATACATCCGGGAGTTCGAGTTAGCTATGGTGAGCCTCCTTACTTTCAGAGGATTTTATTTACCTTGCAGTTATATCAGTTGTTAGGAGGTTGTGGGTCTTGTCCATATTTCCATCTTTATCAGTTAGAGGCATCATAGATAGACAGTAGAGTTTCAGAAGTCTTTTCATTTATTTTGTTAAATGTTTTGAAGACTAAAGATGCCTTTTTATAGCGAGTTGTATATATTTTATTATACAAAGTTTTCTTTTGAGTTAAAGATTTGTAAAGTTGAGTTCATGAACTTTTATTTCAGTTTTAAGCTTTTGCATGCTTAAGTTGGTCTTCTACTTGTAGTCAGCCATGATGAGGGTTCACTTGGGGACCATCAATGGTTCTTGAGTGCCGGCCACGTCCAGGGTGTAGACTCGGGTCGTGACAGTCTACATGTACATCATCCTCCCAGACATGAGCGGAACCACTTTAAGTGAAAGATAGTTTGGTGTATATTCTTGGCAACAATTTTTGTAGTGTACAAAGCTTAATTGCTTAGCTATTATGAATGTATATTTAATTTTGCACTTTAATATAACTGAGATTTTTTTTTACATATTTTTCATTAAATTTCTAATTACGTCACTATTTTTAAATTTACTTATATGAAATTACATTAAATATACGATTTTGCTGTTGATAGATATAGTTTAGAAATTAGGTCCCTTTCGATGGAGGGGACATCTCTATAACGTTAACAAGAATGCCCTTGGCATAGATAGGGGAAGAAAACAAATGGAGGAATCTACTTTAATTTAATTTAATTTAATTTTGTGACAATGCCTTCCACCAAACACCTTTAGGCTTGTTTGGTCGGAGAATAAGTTATTTTAAGATAAATAATTTTAAATTTATTGTTCTATCTTTAATATAAGATAAAATTAAAATAATACTATAATTTTGAGATAAATTATATGAATCAAATATAAGACAAACTCATGTTATATTAACTTTAAAATTAATTATTTCTTATTCGTCGTATCAAACGAGCACTCAGTTTTGAACATAACCACGACTAATATCCTCATTATATATAATATAGTTCAATATATTTAGTGTTTGGTTTCTCTTGTTTTATATAGTTAAGAAAGTTGCGTTTTCTCTCTTCTTTATTTCTTGCCTTTATATGCTTGCAATCTCTCCCTAATTAAAAAAAATAAATTATTTTTTGCATTTGAATACTTTTTTTTATCAAAAAAATCATATTATGTATTAACTTAGTGAAAATTCTATCTTTCGATCCACTGATTAACCCATTATATGGAAGCATGATACATAGGGAATAATTTAGACCTTTGTATCAATATAAATTCACTCTCATTTGATATTTATATCAAAATAGTAAATACGTGACATGTGTTATACGTTTTATTTCATTAATAACAATAGATCAGAGAACTTAGTGTTAATTCAAAGTTAATCAATCAGTTAATAATAGAGAGAAGCACTGAAAACACTTATGAACTTGATACAAATGATTAGATTTCTTCCTGAACTATTGACAGTCGTAATAACATTCTTCTACACTAACTAAACTTAAATACGATAGATAATTTGAGACGAATGAATCAGAGTATCAATCATTCAGAAGAGAACAATTTCCAAGAAAAATGTTCTTATCCAATTGATCACAAACAAAAATGTATGGAACAAGGAGTATATATATCTATATAGGTTAGGTCTAGCTTGTTAATTTCAGTGTTTCAGTAAAAGTCACAAGGCTAGATTTGGTTTTACCTTACTCCTAGGCACATTGTTTATTAAAAAAAAAGGCATAGATACTTACAAGAAAAACACACACACACACAAAGTCACAAGTGTGTATTGTGCAGGTGTTCACAGTTAATGGACATGTGAGTTTTTGCAGGGAAAAATATGAGTAAGAAAAAAACTATTTGCTTTTATGGTGTAGTACATTTTGGACTATGTGCAACACACATACGCAAAGTCTTTTTTTTTAAAAAAAAAAAAAATCGTATTCGCTTTAGAGTCTGACTAATTTGAAATCGTCTTGAGGATAATATTCTAGTTATTTAATGTAAACTTGAATGAGTTTTATTGGTATATAATGAAATTTGTTGAGGAGAAATGTACTTCATCGATCAAGGATAAATTTTTTGAATTTTATTATTAATGTGTGGACAATGCTACTCTTTCTAGATTAACTTTTGAGGTGTAAGTAAGGTCAAAGACTTCTGAGGTCTTGTGTGATAAGAAGGTACTATCTAAACAGAGTGGTGGTTAGACCAACATTGTTGCATCATGTATGAAGCAGAATACTGGTTAGTCAAGAACTTTCATGTCCAGAAGATACAAGTTGTGAAATTGAGGATGTTGAGATAGACGTGTAGTCACACTAGGAGATACAAGATTAGGAATGAGAATATTGACCATATACAAGGTGAGAGTGACCTCAGTGGTGGACAAGATGAGGGAAGAAAGATTGAGATGGTTAGGACAGGTGAAAAAGCGATGTGCATATTCTAAGTGAGAAGGTGCGAGAAAGTTGGATTGGTATGAGGAGAGCTAGAGGTAGGCTTAAAAAGTAATATGAAAAGAGGTGATTAAACAGTACGTGACACATATCTAGATTACTGATGACATGATCTTAGATAAGAGGATGTGGAGGTCGCGATTATGATAGAAGGTTAGCAGGTATGAAGTGTTGTTTTGCCTTATGAAGGGTTTGGTTGTATTCTTATAATATCTCACTTCTAATTCTATCATCATTTATTATTTATTGTGTTAAAATTATTGTACTATTCCATAGTTATTATTATTATCGCAAAATCTAAATTAATCGCACCTCAAAATGCGTACAGATGGTAAACTGAAAAAAAGTGCTAACTTTAATAAAAACACATAAAAGTTACCAATGAATTGAAATGCAAAAAGCTACGGCTATAAAAAAGGAACGCATATTTATAAAATTTCAATCATGTGGCACTTCTTTCCATATTGTTCCTTTTCTTTTTTTTTTATCATAATGTTTTGTCTTTTCCTTTTGTTCTTCTTTTTGAAATATATAAAATTGTAAGTCTGGTAAAAAAAATTCTTTAGGCAACTTTGGCCTAACAAATTCAATTAGTTTTTGGATAGTATTTGGAAAAAAAAAAGTTTCTATTTTTACAATCAAGTGTTCGAATGTCTGAAAAAAAAACATAACATGATATAAACGAATAATTTTTTGATAACAAATTATTTAACTCGATAAATGGAGGGAGAGCCCTCAACTCAAAACATAAGATAAAGTGGGTAAAAACTTACTCTCACCAATAATTTTGATAATTTATTGAACATTGATATGTTTAATTTTTAACATTATCAATTTAGTCGTACAGATTAACTAAGTGTATATATATATTTTTTAATTCAAATATATTATTATTTTCAAGATTTATCAAATTTGGTTATATTAAAGAAGTACACCTAAACCCAAGAGAAAACATTAAAAAAATTGTCTTTTTCAATGAAAGACACAAAACATAAGTTTATATAAATGTTCACACACAAGCATAGTGGCAGGCCAGATCTGAAAATAAAAGGCCTTTATCTCTAGCCAGGTTTTATTTAGCTAAAAATACAAATAAATTTCTATTATAATTTTTAATACGTCGAGAATGTAGTGGGATAGATAAGATCAATTTATTCTTAAATCAGAAATTTTGGGTTAAATTGGAAAATAAAAAAGATTCTCTTTCACTTAAATGGATTTTATACGATGTAAATTTGAATTAGGTGAACAGTGAATTTAATGAACTATAATAAGGTTAGGAAGAATCTAAGAAAATAGGTTCGTTCTGAGATTAAGTTACATGCATCGATAATGTAATAAATTCGCGTACTATTTAGTGAAGAGTTTGACATCGATCTTTTAAGAGGTGAATGGACTCTTTAATACAACTTGAATAATTCCCAGCTCTCGAATTAGCTTTTAAATTGATGAGTTAAGTCCAATTTTATTTTGTTTTTGATGTTTTTAAAATAAGATACGTCATTTGTTACAGAAAAATAAAAATATCTTAGTAGTATAAAAAAATCTTATTTATTTCAATGTAGTTTTGAATTATTGAAAATTAAATATGTTCTCCTAATCTTGTAAGGTGGCGTGTCGATTTGTTTTTTTGTTTCAAATCTTTGAAAAATATATTAATTGCAATTATAGTCTTCTATAAATTATGTACAACCTCAAAATATACCACAAATATTAAATAAATATTATGACAATTCATTAGGATTTGTAATCAAAATTCTGATAATTACTAAATATAACATATTGTGTTGATGCGTTTCCCAATTTGTTTAAACTTTTCTGGATATCAATGTAAAAATAAGATTAATTTAACCACTTTTAAAGCTAAATTAAAATATATTATTTATCAACCGACAATAATATTTAAATACTTAAAGACTACAAAAAAAAAATTAGAAATTTGTAAAATATATATATTCTTAAATTATGTAAAAATAAATTATTTAATCATAAAACTTGTCATTTAAAATATATTCTTTCATTTGTGTGGCTCTTAAAATGAGAAGCAAACATTTTCAAATTACTCATGTGTAATTCTCTTTAAATAGACTATTAAAATAATGTTCACATAGATTATAACAAAGAGGAAAAGCTCCTCTTTTGTCTCAAAACATTTTTTAAGAATCAAATAATTTAAATTTAATAAAAAATTTACTCATTAAATCTTCAAATTTTTATATGAAATTTACATATTTATAAATTACGTAAAAAATACTATAAGTCACAATAAATAATAGTTCAAATGTTCTAAAAAATATAAAAAAAATTACAATAAAAAATAGACTTGTTTGAATCTCGAAATTCGCCTGGATTGATGAAGTTTAACTTTTCATATCAAATAATTTAAAAGCATAATTATTAATTATGAATTACCATTTTCATTTTCCCTTCATGCATGGAAAAAGGATTATAAAATCATTCAAATATAGAATGCATGGTTATTTATACTTTTAGCCACTTTTATTTGCCATTACAAAGGAAGCTCTTTTTCTCTCCATAACCATTTTCTTGAATTCTTCTTCATCTCCTTTTTTTTTTTACCTCATCACCCCTACCACCCCCTTTCACACACCCCCCCCCCCCCCCCCACAACCCCCTCTTCACCTTGGGAAAAATCCAAAAACTTCCATCTTTTCACTTTGTTCCCATTAGGCCATTTTTTAACCACTATACAAAATTTGGTTCCATAAGACAATTTCCTCCTTTATTCATGATCAAGAAAGATGACTAGGAGTGTCTTTAAAGTTCCAATCTTCAGAACAGTACCATTGAAGTGTAGGAGCTTGTTCATCTGAGAAAAGAGTACTGCAAGATTCTTCGCCGTTGAAGAAATTATGTTCCTCCATCTTCACATACTGTGTTGTTGTTGTTGACGGAGGTTGATTAGTAAAACAATTAGCTTTTTGGGAATCTCCAAGAATTGACTTTGGACTTGATTCTGTGAACTTGAAGGTGAAATTCAACAAATTCGGAGATGAACAACCAACCCCACCATCAGTAGAGATCAAGAATGCACCAGACGATGAAATTGCAGCAGCATTTGGACTGTTATCTTCATTCAAGATTGCACTTGAGTTGTCACTATCTGAGGAACCATCTTTGTTAAAATCAGCAAAAATGGTGGATGCAATAGTAGCATTGATCTCGACATCATCATCTTGATCTTGATCTTCTTCTTCAAGAAGATCATTTGGCTTGTTCTGTTCAATCATTTTGTCATCATTTTCAGATTCCATAGCTTCTTCTTTCACTGAAACAACAACAGCTCCTCTGCTTTCTCCATTCTCACCACCATATACCTTTAATTTCAGCTCACGAATCTATCGAAAGACATAATATCAGTAAAGATTCGAACTTTAAACAACAACATACTCAGTATAATCCCATAAGTGGAGTTTTGGACATCGAGGTTGTTTTCAATAGAAAAGATTCAAACTTTAAATGTTTATCTGCACCAAGTATCAATTGATTTTGAACTCGATAAATTAAATGAGTTATAGTAGAATCTCGAACTTAAAACCCATAAAGTTCAAATTTTGGACCATCCTCTAATCTGCAGTCGTATCATAAGTCGAGTTATAGTAGAATCTAGAACTAGAACCCAAAAAGTTCCAATTTTGGACCCTCCTTTAATATATAGTCGCATCATAAGTCACTTGATTGTGTAAATCAAATGAGTTTATGGTAGAATCTAAGAACTAGACACATAAAGTTTAAATGTTCGACACTCCTTTAATCCGTAGTCGTATCATGAGTCACTTGATTGTGTAAATCAAATGAGTTACGGTAGAATCTTGAACTAGACACATAAAGTTCAAATTTAAGACTCTCCTCTAATATGTAGTCATATCATAGGCCACTTGATAGTGTAAATCAAATGAGTTATGGTAGTACCTAGAACTAGACACATAAAGTTTAAATGTTGGACCCTCCTTAAAACCGTAGTCATATCATAGGTCACTTGATTGTGTAAATCAAATGACATGGTAGAATCTCGAATTAGAATAACAACAACAAACTCAATAAAATCCCACACGTGAGGTCTGGAAAAGGCTAGTGTATACATCCTAATAGACGGTTTCTGATAGATTCTCGAACTGGAACCCATAAAGTTTAAATTTTAGACCTCCCTCCCCTAATCTATAGTCATAAATCGAATGCATAGAACTCAAACTTACTATACTATAACAAGACTATCAACACAAGCCTTGATTAAATTAGTACCTCTTTGACAAGAGCTTCATTGTCATGTTTGAGAGATTCATAGTTGTGTTTGAGTGAATCAAAATTGGCTTTAAGAACATTGTAATCTCTCTCAAGTTGCTTTGTTTTCCATCGAGCACGTCGGTTTTGGAACCAAACAGCTACTTGTCTAGGCTGCAATCCAAGTTCTTGAGCCAATTTCACTTTCCTTTCAGGTTCAAGTTTGTTCTCAACTTCAAAATTCTTCTCCAAAGCTTTCACTTGTTCAACACTTAGTCTCCTTTTCTTTTGGCCAGATTCTTCCACACATCCTTCTTCATCTAAGCCTAATTCTAACATAGACTGAAAGTCCCTTGTTGAATACACATGGCTGTTCCCATGGTTCTGGTCATCTAAAAAAAACATCAAAATTCAAGAACATGAGAATAGACACGACGAAAATTTATCTTCAAATATCTGTTTGGCTCAAAACTAGCTCATATATAAACAAGAATATGAGTAAAGACATGATTCGCTAGCGTATGACCATGGATTTTGAAAATTTATCATCATATCTGTTTGACGGTGAAATTTGATTACAAACATCATAAGTGAGCTAGTTTTGGGGCTTTTGAGACTTCCACAACTTTAAAAAAGCTCAAATTTTCAAATTTCAACTTCGAAACTTATGACCAAACATGATGAAACAAAGAGACCACATAATTGCCTTGAAGAAAGCTAAAAATGGAAATAGAAGAACAAACAATGGTATAAAGAGTCAAGCACAAAAACTTACTAAAACAGGAAGAAAAAAAAAAAAAAGACACTCTTCCTGATTCGATTAAAAAATTCAATTTTTTCAATATTCCCCATTAGTTTCCATTATAGCTAAAACTAGGGATTGGAGCATGGAAAGAGCTTATCAAGACAAGAAGATGAAATGAGACTATAAATAAATTTCAGAGAGAAAAAGTTTTCAAAACTATAATCATATAGTATAGGTCACTTAGGCATATTAACAAGTACCTGTAGTACTTGGACACATGGACATCAAAGCTCCCAAAGAATCAGAGCTACTAAGTCTTTTCATAATTATGATTTGATGATCCAAATTTCCAAACAATAACAAAGTTCAATATTTGTTTCCTTTTGTTTTGGGATCAAAGTTCACTTTCTTGAATTCTTTCTTAACCTTAAATTTACTGAGAAACAGAGGTGCAAAAAAGGAATTAAATTTAGTGTTCTTGGCCTTTTTTTTTGTTCTTTTTTTTTCTCACTTATAAGAAGAAGATATGAAAACAGATACTTTCACTACTAAAACCAACCAAAATGGCAAAGTTTTCAGTGAAAGATTTGATTTTGTGCAACCCTTTTTCTTCTCTACTAACCAAACTTCCATTTTTCTCCTTTTTAGATATTTCCTCCACCTCACAACAACCCATCAAGAATTGGAAGGCAAAAATCAAGAAAATCTAATAGAGGGAAGAAATTGATAGCTAAAAAGAGGGTAAATTTGACAATATTTTTCCTATTTTTACATTTATTAACTTAAAAATCAAATCTTGAAACACCCCCATTCAATTTTTTTTTTATTTTTTTTTTTGGAGAAGAATTTTTTTTTGGGAGAGTTGTGAAAATTGAGATGAGAAAAAACCTGCTGGCCCTTTGCTCAACACTTTCTCTCACTTTAAATAAAACCAAAGGTGAGTCAGACGTAGGGTTAGAATCTGACTGGGGTTAGGTGCACTTTGCAAATTTCTTGGGGGGCAAATGAAATGAACTCTAAATTCAAGCCAAATTCAACCTAAATGCAATGTTTTCTAGTTTAAGGGGATATTCTTTTGGATTTAGCTTATATATTTATATATATTATATAATAGATATAAAAAATATTATATTATAATATAGTATATTTTCTCTGTTTTTCGTTTACGTGACACTTTTTCTTTTTTAGTCAGTTATAAAAAGTGACATTTTTTCATATTTAGTAAGAATTTTAATATCAAACCGCTTATTTTATTCTTACTGAAATGATTTATGGCCGTAATTTTTTTTAATCCTTAAATTGAAATAGAAGAATAGTATGTTATTTTCTTGGGTTTAAGTTTTATGCTCTAATTACATTGAAAAAAAGACTTATATGTCAATTTATGCGACATACATTTTTTATTGAACTAAAAGGAGGACATATTTTCAATTTTTAGACTTTTTATATTATCCTTAATGAGATAATTTCTAGCTATACAAATATATATAACTTATTTTGGACTATGAATTTGAAAAGCATTTGTTTCATTATCAGTCAATACATTCATATAAATTGAGACAAATAAATTATTATCAGTGAACTTTAATCATGTGTTAAAGATTTACCGTGTATGTTCACTCAATTAATAGTAATTATTTTCGAAAATCATTTTTCTATTTAATTGCAACTGTTTCAACAACAAAAGTAATATTTTGAAATAATAACATTTAATTGAGTGACTATCTCAGAAATTAACTCTCGCCAATATTTTTTTTAAAAATAAAGTCAACTAACATCACATAGAACTTAATTCATTTTGAAAATAATGATTAGTTAAATCATATTTAAAATTTTTATTCTTAATAAAATGTCTTAAAATTCAAACTCCTCTTATATTATTTTATTTTATACTCAATAGAAAAATTAAGGGTAATTTTTGTCTTTTAATAAAATGTTGGATAAGAATAAAGTGAATATTGACATGGCAATATAAGCTATATAGCAGTGATAAGCAGAATGTGGAAAGGAACACGGCTCGGCTCGGCTCGGCTTGAGCTGAGCTGGCTAAAGATATTTGACACGTCAGCATAACCCCATTTCATTTCCTCGGCGTCGTTGGTGCGTGTATCGCCGATTCATTGAAAGGTAAATATTGACTCTTTTTGTTACAGTTTGGTTAAACATACTTTTACGTATTTATTGATTTTATATAAATATTGAATATTGATAAAAAATTAATTTTTTATAACGACTGTGGTTAAACCTTAAGATTATTTATACAAAAATTATGGTATTATTTTTAATACCACGCTCAATTAATTTATCGAAATTAGTAATTTTAAAATAAATTAATAAAATGACAAAAAGTTATGTTGTAGCTCATAACTTGGTTAAGCTTTCAATTTTTTTATTGTATGGTTTCTCTTGGAAAAAGAACATTTCTAAATTGGATAGTGAATGATATTGTACGATCCTTATATCAATATCATATCCCTAATGAATTAATAGATGAAATTTTCGACAGTATATTAGAAAATTCCACTATATTTCTTGTAATAAAATAAAAACTTAAATAAACATATTTAATTAAGAGTAAAGAAATCATAATCCCGATACAATTTTTTTAAATAAATTCATATCTTCTTTAATGACACTTAATCCAATCCACAGACAGTTTCAAGAGTTTGTGACCAATCTCTTCTTACCTTGATATGTGAAAAAAAAAATAGAGAGAAGAATATAATTTGTCTGCTTTATCATATCTAAGCATGTGGTTTTAACCTACTTGTAATTATAACATCATTGGAAAATCTATAATAATAAAAAACTTTTTTTTTAGGTTTTTCACTAGATGTTTGATATTTATAGCGTGATTCAACTTAATTTGAATTTGTGCATTATAACTTATTATTAGGTGTAATGCTTTAACAAAAAGATTTCATTTTTCTGATGCTTGAATTTGAAACTTCTGATTTAGAATTAAAGGATGACAAATGATCATCCCACTACAATTCATACCGATTAAAAACAAAAAACAAAACAGGCTAATTTGGTTGCACAGACAACTATAAAGATGTGAAAAAATGATTATTTTCCAATTAAATTAAATGTTTGCCCAAACATGTAGACACTAGAAAATAAGTTACATCCTATATATTGGGTCCATATCCTGCATTTCAATAAAAACAAATTTATGTCTTGTTTGACTCTTGTAACTTTTATATATTTTTTTAATTATTTATAATAATTTCACATCAGTTTTTTCAATCAAGAAATTAAATGTTCCTCTACAGTCTATATATAGCTCCCTACTGTTTTATTAGGACTTAATATGATTATAATTAAGTGGGATCTCCACAATATTTGTCAATTTTACTCTTATTACAAAAATATTAATCAATTACACAAATTCCTGAATTTTTATATATTCATCCCCCAAAAAATTGGACATGATAATTTTTCATCATCTAGCTCGAGCAAGAAATCGAAAAAACAACAGCAAATGAATCTAAACATCGATACATATTCACATATATTTATATCTTAAAATCACCTTTTTGTAACAATGTATCCATCATCTCAAAATTCTAAATACGCCTCTGTGTAGGTACGATGCATGTATTCTATTCATATAGACGTAGTTGATATAAGAATGGTTTCAATGGGAAAAAAAATGATTGAGTTATTTATACGTTGTCCTAATGTTACTTTGTTCATGTTAATGTTTTTCATATATCGAAAACTATATAATTACATGATATTATTATCAGAGGGGGGTTTAATATTCTGATTATGAGTTCAACTGATCATAATATTTTTTTGACATGTACATAGTATATCCATATCTATATGAAAAACTACTAACTTTTTTTGTGAAAGACCCCTTTTCCCTTATGTCACTCGGGAATGGGGAAACTTATGTGAAACTTTCCCTCCCCACACCTTAAATAATCATATACCGAGATCTTTTTTTTTTTGATAAATATTTAATTCTAAACCGATATAATTCAAAAGGTGCAGTAAATTCGATGATAAAATTCTCAAGATCAATCAAACATATTAAATTCAAATTTTAATCTGTCTCGAATCAATATCAAATTTTAAAAAACTTTAGATCGATGGCAATGAGAGATTTCATTTTCAAAACTCTCATTCAAAAAAGTCTTATTGTTTAGTAGATGGAAGAAAAATTGGCATTTCTTTTGAGTTGTGACATCTAGGGGACATGCAAGTGGGAATTTAGCTGTAATATTCTACTAGCTTCTCATTATATTATAAAATATTTTAAAAAATAAATAATAGGAGCCCACCATAGGCAACAAAAAGTAAGTCCTATTAATGGAAAAATGAAATTGTTTAATTCTTTTATGTGTCGTCTGATGTTCGATATTTGTATGAGAGTTCAATAAAATCTGAATTCACATTAAAAAGTTTGATCATACTGAGAGTGAAATAGTTTTCAATAAAAATAATTTTATACTCAAAACTTGAATCTGAAACATCTCTCAATTCGATAGAAGAAAAAAAAAAGGAATTTTTCACTTTTATAATGTGGACAACACGTGTTAGTGTGAGTTAAGTTTTCTCCCATTGTCCCAAAGGGAAACCCCACAAGAAAAAAAAAAGGGGAATTGATGAGTTGTGTGCATGTGAGTTTACTTAGCATTTGTTCAAAAAGAAAAAGAAAAAACATATAAAAGTTTCAACGAAAAAACAAAATATTTGAATTAAGTTCATTTGCTTGTTTTCAAGGTAGACATAAAATTGCAAAGCAAAAGCTGTCCATATTGCCACATCATTGGAAAAAAAATACTCTTTCCGTCCCAATTTATGCATGTCGCATTTTTCAAATTTTGTTATTTAAATAAAAAATAATTAGCATAATTTTTCATATTTTTAAAATATTTTAAATTATTCATTATTGTGACTTATAATAGTACTCTTTAGAAAATTTTCAAATATATAAATTTTATTTCAAAAAACTTAAAGATTTCATATTTGAATTCACAATCAAATTAAATTGTTTGACTACTCTCAAAATTTAAACTGTACTACATAAATATAGAGATTATATGAAATATTCTTTAGGGTATAAAATTATTGTCATTTGATGTGATCTAGATTATATGAAATATTCTTTAGGGTATAAAATTATTGTCATTTGATGTGAGATCATTTGTCACAAATTTCTAATTTAATTTGTTGTGTGTCATTACCTCCCGTCTATCATAAATATTTGAATAAGCTTGTTACGGAGAAGATATATATAGTTAAAATGTATGATATCTTATCGTCTAGTCATTCATAGTTTGCATTTTCATAAGGAATTCAAATTTCACTGAATTTTCACATTAGAAATAATAGAATAATCGTTACACCATTTAAGTAGATCGTTATTTATGTTATAAGAAATTTCGCTGCTTTAAGATGATTAAAATTATATACACAATCTTGAGTCATAATATTTAAAATAAATTCTCAATAAATACACCAAAAAAAGAAAAATATATACTCCGTATTTTGAGTTCACTGAAAAAGGGGTATGGGAAGAGGAGGATCTTCTTGTAGTTGATAAGAGATCAAAAAGTATGGGACATATTAATTAGTGTTTCTGACTCTGCACAAAAGTATATGTTTAAATCACCCATAACATTTTTTTCTTAAATATTATTTTTATTTATTTATATAATAATAATAATAAAATACATCTTTCTATGATTTAATCATTATGTGTCCATCAACAAAAACTTTGAAAAAGCACCTTAGCTTCTTGGTTTTGCAGATATATAACATCTTCACTTTAACAAATCCATGCAAAGATAACAAGAAAATGATTGGTTCTCATCAAAATACTAAGCAATAGTAATTTAATCAATTAGTAGTTTGTCATATTTTTGTGGTAAAAAAGACAGCTCGATGCATTGAACATTTTATATTTATACAAGCATTAAGCTGTAGATATTGATTTTATTGACTGAATATATTTGTGATCGATGTGTTATATTTATCGTTGTTCGAAAGCGTCCCTTCAACTTTAATTTATCATTACCATATCTTGGTATACAACAACAACAATAATAATATATCAAATGTAGTTCTATAAGTGGGTAAAAAAAATGTATATGCAATTAACCTTATCTCTACCTTGTGAAAATATAAAGGTTATTTCTGATAAATACTCAACTCATGTAATATATGTAAAGGAAATACTATAATGAAAAAGTCATACCGAAAATAATGAGAAAAAAACATGACCAGCAACAATAACAAATAGTACGATAAATGAAGCAAAATACAATAAAAACAACAGATAATAAAATCGAAGACTAATTACATAATATGAGAGTAAGAAAAACAATACAATAAAAAAATTAAACACTACTTAACTACCTATCAACCTTCTGCCTTAATTAAACACCTTTTAATCACACTCTTATTTTCCTAATTAGTACAGTTCTTGAAGGCCTCCAAGAGAATAGCAATAGTCAATTTACACAATCAGCCAAAATTTTAAACTTGTTGATCATACTTTTCAACAAGTACCAAAAGTGACAAAAATTTAATACATTTTTTTAAAATTAAAAATTACTTTGTCTTTTCTCCCCCACATCCATTTTATTATTATTTTTTATATATAACATAAAGTAATGAATGCCATAGTACAATATTCTTGCTTCCCCATGTGAATTTGCTAATCTTGAAATTAATTAAGACCATAATTTATTAATAACCTATTCCATTAATAAAAATGTGCCATTTTTAGTTATTTATTAGGACTATATATAATTTTAAATATGGAGTTTAATGCTTAAAATCAATATTATTGTACCAAATGCTGGCATAAATCTTTTGGTTGTTTGCTTCTCGATAATCATAATTAATTAAAATCCAAGAAAGTACTAGGCTAATTGATTTGAGACAGTCTAAATTAATTATATTCTAACACAATTAATATCAAGATCACAAATCTCATGATTAATTTTGCCCCTTAAACACCTCATGTTGTATCTCTAAGTACCCTTGTTAATACTGACTAAAATTGGTCCCCATTAATTTGGGATTACTATTAGTATACCATATATATCTTGTGATTTTATAGATGTAAATTGTCACTATTAGAGTAGATGGAATATTGATCAAGTAATAATTGTATTTACATTCATACTAAAAAATCATAAGTTATAGGTCTACTGGAGCTATCCACCTTGATCAATCAACCAAAATTTTGATCGAATACAAAATTATTGATGCTCGATCTATGCCAATAGAAAAACCTTGAAATAATGTTCTTTTTTTGTGATCTTTCTGAATATATTTTGTTATGAATTTAATAAAGAAAAAGAATTTCTTTATGAGTAGTACTCTACGGCCTATATAACTTAATTTTTTCTCATGAACTTTTTTTGGTCAATGGATTAGTTCAATCCAAAACTTTAAAGCAATTTAAAACATGATTTAAAATTGATCAAATTAACCTAGATATATCTTAATACATGTTGCATGAATCACATGGATATTATTGGAATATTTATACATACAGTTTATTTCCAGAAGAAAGTGATAGATAGCCAAGTTTTGAGTTTAATTTTCAAAAGTGAAAGTGACTGTCACCAAAAAAGAAAAATAAAAGTAGCAATAAAATAAAGAACATATTTTTTCCATTTACTTTAGAAAGTAGGAAAAGAGAGTTATCTTTTTGTTTTTGGAGTAGCTGATATGACCTATGATTAATTGTAATCCCTCCGATCCATCTTACTTTTGTTATATTTTTTTCACCTTTTTAAAGAAAAATATTAACTTGCTATGACTTTATTATCGTTTGATCGTTATTGAGGTTTTTGCTTCTGTTCAATACATGATGATTGAAGTCAACTTTGGTTGGTTAATTCGATCCGCTCATCGATGATCGACAACTATGATGATCCTAATGATGATCTTGTATGTATTTCATGAGTATCTCACCTGCAGATTTAGAAAAATCTGACGAATTAACTTGAGTTACAAGTCTGGTTCTTGCTGCATAAGTGGAAACTAGCAAAAAGTTGATTACATCTTTATTTTTTAAGATTATTACTATTTTAGATAATTTATTTTTAATAAGGACGACAAATAGAATGAATTCACGAACTATAAAGAATCAAAAACTAGGAAAAAGGAAATCAGAAATAAATATAAAATTGAAAAGTAACAAATGGGGAATTTTTTTTGATGAAAAAGTGGGCTTTTTAGAGGGTAGACCCCTTAATGGTAGGCAACTTTCCTTTCAATGCTTTATTTTTATTTTTTTTCCTATTTTTTGAGTGCTTGTCTAAAGGGCAAAAATAAAAACTTGGAAAAGTAAAAAAGAAAAGTAGAAAATTGATGAAGGCTTTGGATTTCACTCCTTTCATTTTACAATTATTGTTTTTATAAAAATTAATCTAAAGTAGTCATATAATTAATAGTTTTGAGTGTTGTACATTGTGCTTTAAAAGTAGTTGTATAATGAAGTCAAGTTCGCCATTAAGATATTCGTTAAGTTAATGTACTTAAAAGACTCGAAAGATCTAGTACTTGATGAGCTTACTCATGAGTGAATATATGAAAGTGCCTTAAGTCGAGTGTAGCAATGACATTTTTAAAGAGAACGAAGGCAACATATGAAAGAATGTGATCGATCTTTGAACAGGCTTAATGATTTGATGATGAACAACAAAACAAGTATATGAAACACAAATATATTATTTGAGATTAAAAAATGATTGATTTGTGTCATATAGGAGTGTGCAAACTATGATTACCGACTTATCATACTGCACAAAACCAAAATCGTACTTAAAAATACTGAACCATAGCGAATAGTATGGCAATGATAGAGCATTTTAAAAAAGATTGAAGCTAATAATAATGAATGATCTTTGCTTTGCGGGAACAACAAAAACCCCCATCTCGTTCTTTCCTTTCTTCGGTCCTACCTTCCCAGGATGGGAATGAGATGCAATAAGAGGCTAGTTCAACATTGACAATAAACTGCATCAAAAGATTGTATTCGCGTTAAAAAAATTCATATAATTGGTAAAAGTAATTTATCCAGAACCCAATAAGCAAAAAGAATTGTGGTCCAGTACCCCATAAACTAAAAATCCTTGCTCCACCACCAACAAATTTTATCGCGATATAATTGATGACAAATCAATACCTTTAATTAGAGCTTTTTGGGACAAATGCATCCTGTCCTGAATTGTTATTACACCAGAAAATTCCTGTTAGATATAGCAAGATCAATAGTATGTTCTTATGTAACGATTAACGGATCAAAATTGAAAGCAAAATCCTTCGTAAAAGTTAGGTGAACGTAGCCTTAAGCAAAAGAAATCTCGTTAGACCTAACATAGAAACTATTACCACGACTTGGATTGAAAAGAAGAACTTAGAAACGTAGTACTAGAAGGGGCTTCCCATAAAAAAACTGAGTCTTGACAGTTCAAGTGAGTTTTTTAGACTAGTCCGACTAAGATGGTGAGGAAACTGACATCCAAGAGAGCTACTTAAGCTACCTATGCCTGTCTAGTTAGATCGTTGGGTCACTCTTTCTAAGAGACGGGAATGTAAGTAGAAAACATCCCCTGAGAAAGTCTCACGACCTGGTGGTTGGTGTAACAATAATGCCATTTTGTTAATATGCTACCGCCTATTTACTAAGATCATCGTAGATTATTAATGCATGCATTGCTCGATCTTTTATCAGAAAACTACGTCCTCGAGCTCAATGTTTCAAGTCACAGGGAACTTTTTAGCTGCATTCTTACACGAATATTCGATAAGAAGGAAGCCATGGAATTCACTTACTTATTTCAGTATTAGTAAAGGCCAAGAACCTTCCACCAACCAGCTCCAGCTACTGCCCATATGACAATATTCATAATAGCTATGATGATGCCCAATTTGAAAACATCGCGTAGTTCTACATAACCAGCTGCCAAAGAAGAGCAATCGAAAATAAGACCAGTTCGAATTCCTCAAATAAACGAAAAGGGAATAAGTTATCGAAATGTGAATACAGATAAACCAGAAAGAAGTTGAAATACTGATACTACTCTTGCTGCATTTTTCCCTTTAGTGGGACGAATAAAACGACTTAAGCAGTTGCAGACATACACATTCAGGAAACAGAAACAATTTTTTTTTTGATTCCGCTTATTCTATGTCATTTTAAGCCTCAAGTAGTTGCTCCTTTCCGCAGTTCTGTTTTCTATCAAAGTCGATACATAAACCATTCAAGATGCACCGTTAACAAATTTGTAAGCTTATGAAGGTAGAAAGACTGTTTCTGATAGACCTCGGCTCAAGAGCATATAAGAAAATAGACGTGTAAAGCAATTGCAGTAGCGAACAAGCCAGGTTGAAAACAATGAAGAAGAGAACAGTAACAACAACAAATAATACGATCTCATCCATATAAGCAGTACTTTTCTCTCGAATCAATTAGAACAATATTCTGTCAAATAAAAGAGATATGGTTCGATTAAGTTACCTCCATAGTATACTGCAGCTTGACCACTGCTGTAATGTGTCAACCCGCCAAAAAGATTTGTGTTGTATCCTAAAGCCAATGCAGCAAAAAGACCGGGAACTTTTGCTGCTAAGCACATTGCGAGAAATGCTGAATACAATGCTGCAACATGACCAGTTTGACTAGCAAACAAGTAGTGGATGAAGAAATATGCTGCTTGAAGGATACAAAACGATCCGAACCAATGTAGTGAAAGAGATTCGAGGTAGTTACCCACAGCATTTGACATCCAGGCGACAACTCCCAGAGTTGTTAACTGTGATGCCATGCCTATTAAAACCCCGAACCAGGCTAAGGTATCCCACGCGGATTTTTCACTCAAGCAATCATTCCAATCAAGTATTCCGAAAGTCAAAAGTAGCACCAATCCCAGCATTGCTGTGATAACACTTGCTAGCCCAATAGCCTCTCTGTACAAAAATTAAAATAAAAGTTGTTGACATTATCAAGGATCAGCTATATAACGAAATAGACATATAGAAACAGGAAGATGCAACATCAGCAATATGTTCAAATGTCAAGACAAGGACTTGATTCAGGATTCGAGTTCTCAAGAAACGGTCCCCTCCTTCAATATCATGATTGGATCTATCAGATCATGAGAGGAATAGAAAATGTTCAACACATGACAACTATAATCCAAGAAAATGTTATTCGATCAAAAGGTAGATAGCATCAACAATAACAATAACAATTACGTCTCAATCCCAAGACCAAATTTATACAAAACCAGTTGGTAATCTAATTTTATGTTGAAGAACAAACCACATGTCACTCAGGTCATGAGCAGAGGGATATAATGAAGAGCTATTAAGTATAAAATGGAAAACGAGTCTAACCCGACCACAAAAACTAGTTCATAAGATGAAGGATATCCAACCTAAAAAAAGGACAATAGTCCATTTTCTCAACCAATGTGGAAACTTAACACTCCCTTCCCCCCTCCACACGCCCGGGACTGAACATCCAGTGAGTGGACAATATAACATAGGGATCCAACATTAGACAAACAAGGAATTAAGCAGCTTATTTGTAAATAAAATGGACTTTGTTTTCCAAAGGCGTTTACCGTGATATCACTTCTCCCTATTCGACAATTCACTCTCCCTCGACTTGTCCCCAACTCGAAAGTTAGCTCATAAACATCATCCAAAACCATATAAGAAGAAACGGTCCATTCTCTCAACCAACGTGGGAGAAACGGTACACAACCAAAAGAAATATCGAACACATCCATAGCAACAACAACATATCCAGTATAACCCTACAAGTGGGGTCTGGGGAGGGTGTTATGTACACGTACTTTACCTTACCCTAAAAGACTGTTTCTGAAAGACCCTCGATTCATATAAAGCAAATAATGAAAAACATAACAGTAACAATAGCAAATAATACGATAACCAAAGCAAAAGAAAACAACAGATGATAATACATTGTTTTATATCAGGATTTTTTTGAACATACCCTGCAATCCATAATCCAACTGTTACAAGCATCACAATCGTCATCACCCATTCATCGCTTTTCATTGGCCCCATCTGTTGCAGTCTCCTTCTAGCCATTAATGGAGCATCTGGTGTATCCTTCATTTCTGGAGGAAAAATCTTGTATAGTACAACTGGAGTAACTAGAAGTGATATAACTGCTGGTATACACGAAGCCTTGAGCCAAGTCAGCCATTTACTTGATACTTGTACACCTAATCCCTCAGCTAATTTCACACACAACAGATTTTGTGCAGCAGCTGTTAGGAACAGGGCACTTGAACTACTAGAACACTGTAAAATGCATCACAAAATAAATTTGCATTAGTCAAGTTAGCTTTCATGTGATCAACGAGGTCACAGGTTCAAGCTGTGGAAACAACATCTTACAGAAATGCAAGGTAAGGCAACGTAAGTGGTCCAACCCTTTCTCAAACCCCACACATAGTAGGAGCTTATTGCACTGGACAATCTTTTCTTTGACTTGTTATAACATGTTAAATACTTGTGTTATTCCAAATTGCTAACAACATTGATGTAGTTTTTTTTGGTTTCCCACCCGGTGACTAAATCCGGATCGTGCTCTGCAGGGCCCATTCGGGGTGGTGCTCCCAACAAGATTTTCTCCATACCTAAGGCTCGAACTCGAGACATCTGGTTAAGAGTGAAGCACTCCCACCAGTGCACCACAACCCATATTGGTAGTCCATTCAGTAGTTATCACAACTATATATAGTAAATGAATAAATTAAACAAGCTAGTATCATGATCATGTATTTTTTCAGCAAGCTGGTTCAACAAAATGTTCTATAGCACAAATTTCCCACTGATTCGCGGTGAAAAAAAACAACTTTTATTTCTAGTAGTGATAAAAGGACTACTTGTAATCATAAAATAAGATAGATTACAAGGTATAACATGTTAAAGGTGATTGGATGACATTATACTGACGATATATATAACTTAAAACTCGTAAAAAATGAATGCTAACCTGCAATTGAGATTGAATAAGATAGGCTCCAAGCTTCCTAGAAGAATCATTTTTTGGGTGACTATCAGCTGTAACAGCCAGTGATTTAATTATAGGCAAAAAAATGCCACCAGCTCTTGCAGTAGTACTTGGAATTGCTGGAGAAATGGCTGCTTCACTTAAAGCAAGCCCATAAGATAGGCCCAATGTATTTTTCCCAAGCCAACTTACAAAACATAAGGCAATTCTATCACCAAGCCCAGTTTTAATAAATCCTCTTGAGAAAAAAAATGATACAACAATTAACCAAATGACTTCATTAGTGAAAGCAGCAAACGCCGCGGCGAATGTTAAGGTTTTTGTGACGACAGTAACTGTGAGACAAAGAAAAGCCCATGCACCTACTGGTAACGGGCCTAAAACAAGGCCCGAGATAGTTGCAAGGAAAATGGCTAAGAGTTGCCACGCGTTTGTAGTGACTTTATGGGGTTTTGGGACCGCGAAACGAAAAATCAGGCCAATTGCTATCGATATAGCTAGTGGGATTAGCTTTGCACCTTTCCATGGGGGAAGGCGACGAGGACGAGAAGGAGGAGGAGGAGGAGAGTGGTTGGGGGATGAGGGTGGAGAATTGTGGGTAGGAAGAGGAGACTTCGGAGTTGACATCAAGTTATTAACCACCTGTTATCATAAAAGATGAATTCAGAATTTTATTTAGTATATAGTTCAAAAAGAATATTACATGTAGCATGTATGATAATAGCAAAATTGATTCTATAATCTCCCAATAACACCTAGAAAAACTATAAAGTGAAGAATTTAACAATTCATGCATATAACACAAAAACAATTGTTATCATGCACGATATATGATCGAATTTTCTTACCTTGATTCACCTTTTGAACGAAAAAAACGCCTTTTATTTTGTGAAAATCTTACTATCGAATGATTCACTTTCAAGTTCTCATCTTCGATAATGGCTATTGGCAAGTGGTGGGAGGAAGAAATTTTGAGATATAAATGGAAAAAAAGGGAGAAGTGGAGGGAATAGAAAGTGGAGACAATTATATCTTTTTGAATTTGAATTTTGTTTAATGAATTTCCTTTTTAAGTTTATATGCTTTTAATAATAATTTAAGTCACTCTTATCAAGAAAAAAGGTAATTGGATATTTTTGGTTGAAAAAGGACAATAAATGACAAAATATATGGACATATATGATATGTTGGTACTATATACCCGTGATAGACTTATTATTCTCTGACTTTTTACATGTCTCGTCTATTTTATTAATTTTTACTCCATTATTTTAATTTACATGTCTTGATTTAATTGAACATGATATTTAAGATATAAAGAAAGAATTTTGAAATTTATAATCTTAATTTAAAAATGTGTATAGTCCTTAAATTTTATGATCATAAACTTATCATGTAAATTATTGGAATGTCACGATTTAAGGGGAGAATCTCAAAGCAAACCTTGACAGCAACCTTAAAAAAATCGAGTAGAGTTTTTCCTATTTTTTGGGTTTATCCAATATTTCTCTAGTAAGTGATAAACTCTTTCATTCAAATCACGAATGTGTGACATTATCAAATGATGTAGAATAATACAATCTATCCAGACATTACGATACATTATAAAACAATACGTAACAATCATAAGAACTCATGGTTGCTATATGAATAAAATACCTTGAAATTTAAGTTTGCTTTGAGTGGCTCTATTTGTGTTATACCCAGGCTATCTCCACGTTTTGAGTTTTATTGTAGGGTTTTAGCCATTGTTCTTCTTCTTTCTATATTATTAATTAAAATACTGCTAATTATTATAATTGGGTATTACATAGAATCATAAAAATACTACTTCTTAAATACATAAAAATACATTATTATCGGCCCCAACAATAGTAGATCCAAATCCAGACCCTTTTTTTGTGCTGCATCTACTGACATTGTCAAGGGATCTATTATTTAGTATTTTACTTGTTTGCAATTAACATATAAATAGATTATTATAGATAGAGACGATGATGCGTCATCTTTCTATGGTTAATATTGATATCTAAAAATACATTATTCGGGATAGATTAAAACAAATATGGATTTAATTTATGTTTCCTATAGGAAGTTAGGAATCAAACATGGATAATGAGATTAATCTAATCAAATTGAAACAATATAGAAAAGATTAGCATGGCTCATGTATAAAAATAATATAATTTACACTCACATATTGAATGCTTATTTGAATTTTTTGATAGATTATAATGATAAGGTATTTTGTCTTTAATTAGAAATCTATAATTCGGACCTCGTTAATAAGGAATAGTTTTTTCTCAAGAGATAAAAAGAAAATATTTGGACACAAACTTTCACACCAAAGATTTTGTCTATTTATGATTTGAAATTTCATTTCAAAAGGCAATGATTTTCAAGTCATTTTCAACTAAGGATAAGGTCAAGAGCATAACACTATGTAAATGGACACCACCACTACTCCTGCTTTATGTCTTATGCTGATGATATATACATGGTCGTTTAGTAGCTAGTTGAGTTATGTCGATAATAAATTGCGTATAAATAAATTATTCATATATTAAATTAATAATGTTATTTGAATTGTAATTTAGAAATTCATATAACTAATGGCTAATACACATATAAGTTATGAAAGAATTTATGTATTATATTATATGTAAGATATAAAATAGAATAACTAATAGTATATAAATAATTAAATCTTACCTAAAATAATATTTTCTTCATAACTAATCTTTATATTATTAGTACGTACGTAGCTGTAATCAACTGTCAAATGTCCCTAACAATAACATCAAACACAATATGAGAAACTTTTTTGAGGAAAAAGTTTTTAAAAATCTAAGTCCAAATTCAGAGTCTCTTTTTGTGCTGCACCCACTGATTATCAAAGAATCTAGTTTTTAGTACAATTATTACAATCCCACTTTTACTTGATTGCAATTAACCTGTATATATAAAATATAAATTATAAATAAAAGAGAGCGATGTATCATCTTTTTATGATTAGTATTAATATCTAATATTTTGTTTAAATAATATAGAGGTTGAATGGTGTTGAAGACAATATTGTGAATGGTGAATAAAGCAAATTTAGGATTTAAAATTTCGAATGTCACGCAACTTCAAACAATAATATATATATATATATATATATATATATATATATATATATATAAATGGTGAATAAAGCAAATTTAGGATTTAAAATTTCGAATGTCACGCAACTTCAAACAATAATATATATATAAGTTCTAAGTATAACGTATATGTAACTTGAGTTTTAACCATTAGCTGAGATTCATTGTTCATTTGGATGACATGATTAAAATTTACACATTTTCTTATACATAACATATATAAATATATATTGAATTTCAATCAAAACGTTCGAATATCGTAACATTCGCTCCAGTTTACATAAATTCGCGTGTAGTGGTGGGATAAAACAGGCTAGCCAGCCATCATGGTTGGTGGCTAACCTATGACCATATAATTGGGCGTTGAAAATAGTATTTGAGTTGTAATTTAAAAATTCACATAACTAGTACATATACTTATAATTCAATAATGAATATATCCATATAGTATTATTTTGTGGATAGGTGCAATCGTAACTATCCATATATAACTTTAACCGACTACCAAAGGACCCTAAAATTCCAACATCTTAAAAAAAGCATCCTAATCCAACGGTTCATATTCAAAGTCCTCATGATCCCCAAACAGTGGCCTTTAACAGCTCCATTGAGCATCTTCTCGTAGCTGCTTTTTTTATCCACAACAACTCTTTAAGCCTTCTTCAATTTCATCAAAGATTACAACTCTATACTCAAATTGGGTCAGCATAATAATGGCTTCAATTCAAAATTCAATGGTTTTTTCTCATTTGAGGTGAGTTTTCTTGAGCACCCTTTTCTTTTTATTGCTTGAAAATAGCAAAGATCACTAGAAATTTGGTTAATTTTTGCCATTTTCTTTGACCCCATTTCATTTTAGTTCCAAGAATCTTGTAAAGTTTGTTCCTTTTTAGGTTGTGTGTAGTGGATTCTAGGAGCATCTTAGACCTAGATATTGTAAGTGTTTTCTTTTTTTTGTTTGTGTGTGTGTGTGTGAATTTGCTTGCTTTGGATAGTGTACTTTTGTAGAAAATTGTGATTAAAAAAGTTGGAATCTTTTGGGGTGTGAGTTTAAGATTTAGGGAAATACTTCTTCCGTCCCAGTTTAAGTGTCACTTAGCTCTTTTCACGCCTATTAAGAAAAACAATGTTTAGTGTAGTGCTTATGTAGAAAATTGTGATTAAATAAGTTGGAATCTTTTGGGGTGTGAGTACAAGATTAGCGAAATACTCCCTCCGTCCCATTTTAAGTGTCACTTTAGCTCTTTTCACGCTCATTAAAAAAAACAATGTTTAGTGTAGTGCTTATGTAGAAAATTGTCATTTAAAAAAGTTGGAGTCTTTTGGGGTGTGAGTACAAGATTAGCGAAATACTCCCTCCGTCCCATTTTAAGTTTCACTTTAGCTCTTTTCACGTCCATTAAGAAAAACAATGTCTAATGTAGTGCTTATGTAGAAAATTGTGATTAAAAAAGTTGGAATCTTTTGGGATGTGAGTACAAGATTAGCGAAATACTCCCTCCGTCCCATTTTAAGTGTCACTTTAGCTCTTTTCACACTCATTAAGAAAAACAATGTTCAGTGTAGTGCTTATGTAGAAAATTGTGATTAAAAAAGTTGGAGTCTTTTGGGGTGTGAGTACAAGATTGGCGACATACTCCCTCCGTCCCATTTTAAGTTTCACTTTAGCTCTTTTCACGCTCATTAAGAAAAACAATGTTTAGTATAGTGCTTATGTAGAAAATTGTGATTAAAAAAGTTGGAGTCTTTTGGGGTGTGAGTATAAGATTAGCGAAATACTCCCTCCGTCTCATTTTAAGTGTCACTTTAGCTCTTTTCACGCCCATTTAGAAAAACAATGTATAGTGTAGTGTGAAAAAGAACTATTCTTTAATGTTAAGGGTATAGTTGGAAATAATTAACTACTTTAGTCTGGAATTCCTAAAGTAACAATTCTTTTGAGCTAAAGCGACAGTTAAAATGGGACGGAGGGAGTACATATTTAGATGGTACTAATACATTCAGTTTAAGAAACCAAGGCAGACAAATTCTGTATGCTATTGAATAAAATAAGATGATAGGATTTATTTGTTTATTGAAGGAGACAGGGTTTGAATGTAATATAGCAGGAATTCCACATTACAGAGAATTTACAGCTATAGTCCTGTAAGTATTCTCTGAGCTGTTGTTGATGCACATTATAAATGAAAATCTTGTTTTTATATTGTTTTGTTAATGTTAGTCAAAGCAATATTTGTAGATAAGCTTCGAAGGTCTCTTGGGGTTTAAGCGCAAAGTGTAGTTGAAAGCGCCTTAGTGTAGAAAGGCGCAAACGTATAATGTGTGTGTGTGTATACACATATAAGCTGTCATACTTGAGTATTGCCTTGGATCTTACACGAAAGCGCTGATTAAGCTAAGCAAAGTGCCAATCCCATGTTGTACAGAGCTTCGGGGCTTAAGCGCACATTTGAGAATGTTGGTTTTTGTATGCCTCACTATCTTGAGCTTTCTTAAATTAATTTTCTTTTACAATGAAAAAAGAGAAGTATTGGAGCTAAAATATTTTGAAACCTCTGAATGAACATATCTATATCACTGAAGACAAAATTTATCTCATCAGAAATCCCAAACTTGCATTCTGTGAATGATCATTGCAACTTTTAGCTCCAATAGTTTTTCCCATTACCCTTGTGCGCACCCAAAGAGTAGTGGCTGCGTGTTCTCTTGTCATAATAAAAATTGTTTTTCCCGTTACATTGCGTTATGCGGTGCTTAAATGGAAATTGTCGTTTTTACTTGATGAATGGAGAAAAGTAATAGTTTCATAAGTTGTTCTGGAATGTGTAGACTTGACTAGTCGATTATGAGAATATATTGGTATGGATGAAGTTACACAAATGGGTGTTTCTTCCTCGAAGTTGAATATTTCAGCTCTTATAACAAGTCAAGCATTGTACTTCTTTTGCTTGCCATCTTATCTTCTAATCTAAGGCTTCACGCATAATTGTTTTTCATGTTCTCTTTCTTATTAGATCCGACCATGGTATGTATTTCATCAATCCAACAATGGCAAACTATAAATCAGATTTGTCCTCGCTAAGTTTTGCTAGAAAGTTTCCCTTCAGCTTCAAAAGTGGTAGAGGAATACTACGAGCTACATTATTATCAGGAGAAGATGATGTCTGGTCTTGTTTTAACAACCAAGGTGCAGAAAAAGGTTCTTTTGTCAATAATGGAGTCCAAAAAACTACAATTCAGCAACAACCTGACGAAATAGCTTTTGGAACACCCGCTGCTGTAATAGCTCCAAACAGAAGTGGGTTTCTCTCTGGTGTTGATGAATTTGACTTGGATCATGCCGTTGAAGGATTCTCTTCTATTCCGGAGGCTATTGAGGACATTCGTCAGGGCAAGGTTTGTTTTCTCCTAAGATGTGGATTTTTTTTGTTGTGTACATTTTCTAAGTTTCATACAAGTCGAAACCTGTACTTTCATTTCCCTTAGTTATATGGAAAAAGACTTGCAGATGGTAATTGTTGTAGATGATGAAGACCGAGAAAACGAGGGTGATTTAATAATGGCAGCACAATTGGTGACACCTGAAGCAATGGCCTTCATTGTAAAACATGGTACTGGAATTGTGTGCATAAGTATGAAAGGTGAAGATCTAGACAGGCTTCAACTTCCACTAATGGTGCCACCAAAGGAAAATGAGGAGAAACTCTCTACTGCTTTCACTGTTTCTGTGGTATGTCCGCTACTTTTTCTTTATACTTCTAGACTATGTCGCTCGAACTCTTCAGAAACGTAACAGTGCGTGTCTAATCCTCCAAAAGTAGTGCATTTTTGGACGATCCATCAAGGGTATGGGAACAATTTTGGAGAGTCCGAGCAACTTAGCTTCTAGAAGCTGCTATTCGACTTGAGAAAAAATAGATTACTGTATATCATGATTAGATTCCTCCAGACAGATCTTTTAAATAGAATAAGATGCCGATTGTGTGAGGGTGATGTTCATTGGGATCTACGGTTGCCCTTGAGCCTTGTCATATATCCATATTGGATACATAATAGAGAAAATCATCGATAGGTTTTGTTGAGTATATTTGTGATCCGAACTGCCTTTTCTATGCAAGAGGATTGATTGATCTCAGAAGTGAACATCTATCTGAAAGGGATTACTTTGAGACACACATACATCTAGAAACATACCCAGTATAATCCAACAAGGTGGGGTCTGAGGAGGGTAGAGTGTACTCAGACCTTACCCCTACCTTGTGAGGGTAGAGAGGCAGTTTCAGATAGACCCTTGGCTCAAGGAGAGAAGAAAAAGAAGCAGTAATAACAAACAGTAACAACAACAGGATAATAAGATAAACGAAGTGAAAGAAACAATCAGGTAATTCTAGCGATCAAAGAATACGCAAACATAAAAAGAATACTAATACTCCTGATACAGTAAGGATATACACTAGGCAACCTACTGACCCTCTACCCTGATACTCGTTTCCACACCCTCCTATCAAGGAGAAACACACATACATCATATTCATTTTATTGGCTTGCTGGGACAAAACCTAGGGGATCTCCTATTTACATCCATATTTGTTACTACTCTCTTTTAATGTTTGCTTAAGTGCCCAATGCCAACACTCATCTGAGCGAAGTTTTGTGCACTAAACTTTTCTTCAATATGTCAAATAGGTATGAAACTTGATCAGGGGCTCACAGTTTGTGCATAAGCATTTTAAGAGATTTTCTCAATCTATTGTTCATCCTTGAAATAATGACCGAGAGCAGTTGTTTTCCAATCATATTACTTTGCTTTTGAGGCGTGAAAAAACTTTTGTTGACTTGTCATGACTGCAATTTGTAATTTGGTTGGAATTGCTCCGTGTTCAGAAGTCAAAAGCATATACTATTAGGGCATGTTGCTCTGACAGTTGTTTAGTGCCCACAACTCAAATATTCTCAGCCATTGACACCAATTAGTTGGATCTGATAGGATGCAAAATATGGTACCACAACAGGTGTATCTGCACATGATAGGGCAAAAACAGTTTTGGCTCTAGCATCTGCTGATTCAAAGCCCGAGGATTTCAACCGACCTGGACACATTTTCCCACTCAAGTATAGAGAAGGAGGGGTGCTAAAAAGAGCTGGCCATACTGAAGCTTCTGTTGATCTTGCTGTATTGGCTGGGCTGGACCCTGTTGCTGTTCTTTGTGAAATTGTGGATGATGATGGTTCCATGGCCAGGTTGCCGAGGCTTCGTCAATTTGCTGAGGCTGAGAACTTAAAGATTGTATCCATTGCCGATTTAATCAGGTAACGACTTGGATAAATGTGTAATAACATTAACAGCTTTCAGCCTTTCACAATTCTAACACTAATAATCCTGCGCTTGTTAAAAAATAAAAAAAGCTAATAATCCTGTATTATATCCTTCTGACATGTTAAAGAAGAAATTGACGAATTTCCCAAGATGCTGCTGATTTAGAGAAATGGACGCATTTCAAAAAAGTTAATTCAAATGAGATTGTACTCATGAAGGCAACCTAAAAACCTTATGATTAATTTTCTGGTTATTAACATATCAGCTTGTCCAAGCAACCTCCAACCCTCAAAGAAAATGTGAAAAGAAAACCTCTGTCAAGGAAGAATTGACGCAATTCAAAGCACAAGGGTCAACCAGTCTGATTTTCAAAGTTAATTCTGGACATCGATTGATTCCCAAAAATAACTTCATACAGTCAGAAACTGCACAAGGAGAATATTCAGGGATTTCGCTTTTAAAAGGTTATTTAAAAACTTGTTAAGAAAATCGTACTTTAGGAAAAAGTGGTATCTATCCTAGTAGTGATCGTCTTATAGTTGTAGATTTGACTGAAGGTACTGTCTTATAAAATGGGACTAAAGGGAGTACCTATTATTGCAAGTTGAAATCCCTTTTGGCAAGATAGAAAATGGATAACTCTCACTTGCTCCTTTAGTATGAAAGACACTGTTTCCCTTATTGCTTGGTGTTTGGTTATGCCAATTCTTTAATACTAGGACGATTCCGAGTGGATGAGAATTGATCTAATTGTCATTTCCTTTTGCGGAATTAAATAAAATAAAATGTGTCATTCTAATTCGAATAGGCTTTATAGGTCATGCATAAACTGGACAAGTCTAAACCTTTCCAGTTTCCTGAAGTATAGTTGTTCATGAATATCTACTTTCAGAGAGTACTTTGTAAAGCCAACTATTACTTATTGCGTCAAATGAGAAGAAGTATGACTTCTGTATCCTTTGGCAGGTATAGAAGGAAAAGAGAGAAACTGGTAGATCTCGCTGCTGCTGCACCTATACCAACAACGTGGGGGCCTTTTAAAGCCTACTGTTTTAAGTCTGTCTTGGATGGAATTGAACATATTGCCATGGTCAAAGTAAGCAAAGTTGTGATTAGAGGGCTGAATAAGCTTGCTTCTTTCATATTCTATGTGGATATCTCTCTTTTTAGATGATGGTTACCCTTAACTCAAAAAAAAATAGCTCTCTTTAGATGATCTTGTAGTTTTGACCATAATCACTAACTTTTTCTATAATTCCGTCAACTTCATTTCTTTAACTAATCTTGAAAAAAGTGTAATACTGTGAATACATGAATGGTTTAAATAGGGAGATCCTTCTGATTATTCTTTGACAATCATGACAAGGTTCAATTTTAATAGGGTGATGTTGGAGATGGGAAAGATGTTCTTGTCAGAGTGCACTCGGAATGTCTCACCGGTGACATTTTTGGGTCAGCCCGATGTGACTGTGGTAAGCAGTTAGCGCTTGCAATGAACCAAATTGAACAAGCTGGAAGGGGTGTGTTAGTATATCTCCGTGGGCATGAAGGAAGGGGAATAGGTTTGGGACATAAACTTCGTGCTTACATCCTTCAAGATGATGGGCACGACACAGTTGAAGCTAATGAAGAGCTGGGATTACCTGTTGATTCACGCGAGTATGGTATTGGCGCACAGGTATCGACTGCAAAGAAACTTTTCATTTTTCTTGATTGTAAAACTAAACTTTTAACATCTTTATCGGTCCTCCTTGATCTTATGGTTTCTTTAATAAGGTTTGATCATATAATTACAGTGTGTGTGTGAGGGAGATATGTTAATAGTAGTGAAACAAATGCGAGTTTCTTGAGGTATATATATGTTAATAGCAACTTGCCTTAATCCTCACATGAGACTTGTCTTTTCAATTTACAACAACATACCCAATGCAATCCCACAAGTGGGGTCTGGGGAGGGTAGAGTGTACGCAGATCTTATCCCCCTACCTTGGGAGGTAGATAGGCTGTTGTTGATACACCCTCGGCTCATTTCTTTCCATTTTCTGTTTATGTGTTTCTGTTAACTTCAACAATTGAACATTAACCTGTTGATTTGATTTCAGATACTACGAGATTTGGGTGTTCGTACAATGAAACTGATGACAAACAACCCCGCGAAGTATGTTGGGCTCAAAGGATATGGTCTGGCAATTTCAGGTAGAGTTCCCCTGTTGGCTCCTATAACTAGAGAAAATAAGAGGTACTTAGAGACCAAACGCGTGAAATTGGGGCACATATATGACTCCAACGACGATGCCAATGGCCACGTTAATAGTTCTGAAGTTGATAGAACGAGCCACGATGAATTACATGACAATGCTGACTGAAAATCGTCTAAACAACCGCAGTGAAAAAACTGATTCGAGCATTTTCTGGTAGCCTGTTCCAAACATTTGTTTAGCTCTGTTGGTTAAATGTACTTTTTTTCTTCTTCTTTTGTTCATGTAGAAGAGTTCAAAGGGGAAGTGATTACAAAAGTTCTGAAGAAACATTTTTGTTGTAGGTGAAGTTGATCTCAACTTGTTTGGGATCGAGACGTAGTTAATTGAATAAAACTCTTTACACGTAATGAAAAGAGGTATCGAATTGAGTAGCAACTGCTCTGTAAAATTTATTTTTAAGTTTTGATGACACATTTTTATCACACAAGACATTGGATGTGAGACTCTATTGTGGTAGTGATTGTATCGTTGGTAGTTCTTGCGATTTGAGTTTTCTGTTACCGGCATTGACACCTTGTCAACACTGTTGGTTGGCTATCTGAATTTTCACCATATTGGTGAGGGCTCGATTCCCTGTCTAGTAATTCTCACCCCCTATTAACTCACATGTTACAAGTACACAAATTATTAAGTTAAGACTACAAGATCCAAAAATCTCTTGGCGATTGTATCGTTGGTAGTTCTTGCGATTGAGTTTTCCATCGTTGGTGTCGACACCTCATCAACTTGATTGACTATTTGAATTTTCACCATGTTGGTGACTGGTGAGGGCTCGACTCCCCATCTTGCAATCCTTTCACCTTACCTCCTAGTACACAAACCTTTAAACTAAGACTACAAGACCCGGAAATCTATTAATTTATATATACATATATATTTCATGATCTATCAAATAATTAAGACACTTAAATTGGGACAAAAGAGTATTAAAAAACTAATTAAATTAATTAGTCATTGAAAAGTACTTTTATTGGTTTATCATACTTATTTAAAGACTCAAGTTAAACATATTTAAAGACTGACTTAGTCAGTTGATTGATAATTTTTTTGGTCAATGAAATCTTTGTTATGGAGTATTAATTTTACAGAATATTAATTCTGCGGATGTTATTTTTCTTACAAAAAGACACATGGTTTCTTATTCGTACCATTCATAAACTTCAAATTGTGAATATGAATAAAGACATTTTTTCAATTTTGACATCGAATTTTTAAACCTCTTCTGCATATTTACTTATAAACAATTATCAAGTTTCTGCTCTTTTTTTTGTCAATTTATTTGGAAAAAAAATACTATATTATTTTGAACATAGGATAATAATAAGTAATATATTGTGTGATATTATCTTATTGGGCACGAAATTTTAAAAAAAATTATGATCTAAACTATGTCGTAGCATTGTGATTATAAAGTATTTTTAATATGAGAATATAATTTTTTTTTTTAAAAGAAAAGTATGTCAGGATACCCTACCTTTTAATGATTAATTACTTTAATTATTATGGGATTCGATTCACCTATAAATTTTTTTTTGTACGGCATATGGTATTTAATTTTAAAAATATTTTAACTTTAGTCACTTATCCGAATATTTTAAAGTCACACCACAAATTCATTTTTGCAAAAAAAATTCCCACAATTCTACAAATCTATTAGAAGACATCTAACGTCTATACAATTTTCGATAGTATTTAACTTCTTTTTTTATTAGATTAAATCGTGATCTAAATATCGATAAATTATAAATACAAAATACTGTAATACAGTAATATTAAAGAATTATTTCAAAGAGGTGATACACAAAGTATTCTGCATTTTAGAAAAGGATCGCATCTCAAATGCTATAAACAATCTATTCTAAATATTAATTAACTATTTTTGAAATTCGAGCTTATAATTTATAGATCACATAAAAATATATTTATCGATATTTTAAAATCAAGAAAGATAGATACTTTTAATTATGAGTAAACATATATTTATTGTTGTTTCAAGCTTCCATTTAACTATTCCAAAAAGTGATAAAGCAAAAAAAGAAGTCCGAAATTGTTGGTAAAAGAGAAAAATTCCAATTACTTTAAAATATTAAATCCTTATCTTCAGTAACAGGACCACATTTATTTATTTTAAATATATTTTTTAGAATGAAGATGAAGACACGTTTATCACACCATTTCGGCATAATATATAAATATGACCCTTAACTTGATTTCAACGGATAACTATGCCCTCCAACTTTGAGTGTGCACAAGTAGACCTAGCTTGTATAAAATTAAACAAGTAGACACACATGTCCTACCTGACATAATACACGTAGGACGTCACGTAGGACACAAAGTTCCATGTAGGGTGCTATGTAGGACGAATGTGTCTATTTGTTCAATTTTATACAAGTTTAAGTGTCTACTAGTGCACAACTAAAGTTAAAGGTCATAGTTGCCAACTGACGTCAAGTTAAATGTTATATTTATATATTATGCCTTGCCTTTGTTACTTTATGTCATATATCATATAGTACAAAATATAGTATAAAAATAGTCAGGAAAGTGATGTACATAAATAATATAAAGAGTTTATTTTTGTATCTTTCCCGAAAAAATAGTTTCAAATGTTTGGTAAAAATGTCCTTCATTAACAACATATTTATACTAGCAAATGATGTAATGCAGTGAATAAAACTATTTTTTTTTTAATTAGAAGTTTTGGATTGAGTTTTGGATATAAAAAAAATTCTTGATAGAAAATATTTTCTCCTAAATGAAGCCCTACAGGGCATGAATTTAGAATAGTCGGACTTCAATATAGATATCGAACAACGAATAGTAAAAAAATAAATAATGAATAACATACGTTTTACCCACTACCAAATGCTTACCAACTGCCAACCTTGCAGCTACTAGTTAGTTGAATAATAATCATCATTTAATTCTAAGACCAAATATATTTATTTTATTTCTAGAGGTGTGAAATATGTTTTTTCAATTACCTTATGTGTATGTGATGTTCGTAATGGAGGATAAGTCTATCGAGGAGGTGTACACGAGTTTTATATTGAAATGATAAATTAATTATTGAGGTATATACTTAAGTTTTAAGCGAATAATATCTTAATAGTTGAACCAAAGTCATTATAATGTCGCCCCTTATTCCATGTACTGTCCTCTTCAAAATTACTCTTTAAGTAATTGATTATCATCTCTAGAAAAAAATCAATTTCGTGGAATTATATGATAATACGCTTTTAAGTAGCGTATAGAAAATCTTGAAATACGAATGCACAAAAAAGGAGAAACACTTTCAACTAACATAAAACTTGATCTCCAAGCAATTCCTTTAGAATTTTTAGTAAACTTTTTGTTTCTTAACTTTTACATTACAAAAATATCTTCAATGATGAATAATTAAGACCTTTTCAATTCAACCCTGATTATTAACGATCATGGAAAACGATTATATCATGTATGTCGACATATCTCAATATGTTAATTCATAATAACGATTTTCAAATATATTCATCGATTGATCAATATTTCTATGAGAGACAGAATAAACTTAATGTATACATTTTTTCTTTTAAAAGTGGAAAATGGAAATAATTCTTTTAATTTGTGTCACACCTTATCAAAAGATCCCTTAATATCCTTACATGTCAAATCTTTTAAATATGAATATCAAATAATATTAAACTTGGTCTCTAAGCAACCCTTTTAGAAGATTTTACAAGCGTTTTTAAATATAAATTTACGGGTCAAATTATACTTTTTTTTAGAAAATTTAAAATTTGGTGATTTCATATCACATGTCTAAATGTAAGCTTAATTTTCCAATTATGACCGTTAATTACTTACTTGTATTATCCGCACACATGTAATTAACCTGCTTTTAACACTTATTCGATGTATTTCATAACAACTATAAGATGATCACTTCAATTTTAATGCATAATAATGCTTCTAAATATGTTTATCAATTTTCAATGTTTATGTTAATATTATTAGTTCATTAAATCTTTTCAATAGATTGCTTTGTATCAATAAATATTGAGATTCGTCTTTCTTGATCCTCTAGCATCGGTAAAATAGATCACTTAATTGTACTCTTCATAAAATTTGAGATTCGTCGCTCATGATCCTATAATGGCTATAAAATAGATCAATTTATACTATTCATAAAAGTGAGATTCGTCGTTGACCCTATAATGACTAAAAAATAAGCTTATAAAAATCAAGATTCACCATTAACTATATAACGACTATCAAAATAGATCACATTATACTATTTATAAAAAATGAGATTCGTCGGTGTCCCTATAACAACTATAAAATAAATCAGTTTATACTACTCATAAAAATTGAGATTCGCCGTTGACCCTATAATGATTGTCGAATAATTCACTTTATATTGTCCATAAAAATTGAGATTGGACGTTGACCCTCCAATGACTACAAAATAAATCATTTCATACTATCCATAAAAGTCAAGATTCATCGCCATTGACCCTATAATGACTATAAAACAAATCACTTTATACTATTCATAAAAATCGAGATTTGCCGTTGATCCTAAAATGATTGCAAAGTCGATCACTCTATACTGTCCATAAAATTTGAGATTGGATGTTGACCCTCTAACAGCTATAAAATAAATCACTTTATACTATCCATAAAAGTAAAGATTCGTCATTGACCCTATACCAACTATAAAATAAATCACTTTATACTATTCATAGAAATCGAGATTCGTCGTTGACCCTATAATGATTGTAAAATCGATCACTATATATTGTCCATAAAAATTGAGATTGGACGTTGACCATATAACAACTACAAAATAAATCACTTTATACTATCCATAAAAGTCAAGATTCATTGTTGACCCTATAACGACTATAAAATAAATACTTTTTACTATTCATAAAAATCGAGATTCGTCGTGGATCCAATACCGATTATAAAATAAACCACTTTATATTATCCATAAAAATTGAAAGTTGTCATTAATCGTATAACAACTATAAATAAATTACTTTATAGTATCCATAAAAATTGAGATTTGTCGTTGACCCTAACAGCTATCAAAATAGATTAGTTCATACTATTCATATATTTTGAGTATCGTCATTGACCCCATAACAACTACACAAGTCGAGATTCATTAACCCTATAACGGCGGTCAAAATAAATCAGTTTATACTATTCTTAAAAATCCAGAGTCATCGTTGACCATATAACAATTATAAAATAAATCACTTTATATCACCCATAAAAATTGAAATTCATCGTTGACCTTATAACGACTGTCAAAACAGACCATTCTATACTGATCATAAAAATCGAGAGTCGTCGTTGACCCTATAATAATTATAGAATAAATCACTTCATACCATCCATAAAAACGGAGATTCGTCGTTGACCCTTTTACAACTGTAATATAGACTATTTTATACCGATCATAAAAATCGAGAGTCATCGTTGACCCTATAACGTCGATAAAATAGATCACTTTATACCATCCATAAAAATCAAGATTTGTCGTTTCTGACCATATAACAGTTGTAAAATAGTTCACTTTATACCATCCATAAAAATTGAGATTCGCCGTTGACCCTATAACGGTTATAAATTGACCACTTTATAAGATCCATAAAAATCAAGTTCCTCCGTTCCAAACCCTAAAAATGGCTATAAAATAAAGCACTTTATACTATAAATAAAGCTCGAGATTCATCGTTTCCGACCCTACTTCATCTTAATTGTTTTCTCTAATTCTTTTTCTTGTAAGAAGTGGAGAGAACAAAGGAAGTGAGGCTATTTCCCAATCCAAGTAAAACAAGGAGACAAATTAGAACCAGACTTTTCAGCTTTCTCTGTTCACTGTTTACCTCTCTGTTTGCTCTGTTTTCTACCTATACATACAAATTATATACATATATATACACCCACACCCTTTTTCTCGTACTATCCGTCCCTTTCTCCCCCCCCCCCCCCCCTGCCATACACACCCACAGAGTTTCGCAGTCTTTTTATCAGTCGTCGGGTCACTTAGTTCATCTCTGCATACTTTGTTTTTCTTCTCTTTTTCCAATGCAAAAACGGGTTTCATGCCCGGTGACCCAATCGGGATATGGGTTTCACCGGAATTCGCCGGAATTTTCGAAACGAAAAATACCCAATTTCACAATCCAACTCCGGGCAACTCCAATGAACTGGAAACTGAACTGGCAACACCTGAACAACTTGATAGCAAAATTACCCTTCACCCCAGAAAACCCATCAGTTGTAGACTCAAGTTTTATCGTCGGAACCCTATCGTATGTTGAATGGTATCAAACATTAGAAGTTATGGTGAAGTTATGGGAGTTAAGGTTAAGTGGTGGGCATTGTTGTAATCCAATTTTAAAAGCAAAAGTTGAACTTCCATCTGATAGAGAAGAGTTGAATGAGAGATTAAAAGGGGTTTTCTTGGAGAAATTGAATAGGTTAATCAATGGGGTTTTAGTACAAACATGGCAGAAAAAATTGGGTTTTGTGATTGATGAGATTGAGAAAATTTCTATGTTGTTGAAGAAACCTAACAGGGTTGGTGTTTACCAGGAGCTGTGGAAGAAGAAAAAGGGTATTGAAGGTGAAAGAGATTTGATATTATTAAGGATTGATGAATTCAAGAATGGGATTAAATGTATCATTGATTATTTGGAGGATTCGAAGAATTATGAGGATTTTAAGGTGTTTGATTTTGGTGAAGTGATTGATTGGAATAGAATTCATTTTATCATGATGAGAGAATGTAGAAGGCTTGATGATGGATTACCAATATATGGTTTTAGGCAGCAGATTCTGCAACAAATTCTTTCTCAACAGGTATAATTTACAATCACTTACCAATTTAATTTGATCTTATATTAACTGATAATAACTAGCTTACAAATAAATGTTGAGATCATAAAAAATTATTTCAGATATCAAGTTCCAAAATGATTTAACTTCAAAAGGGTAAATTTTTATGTTTCGAGTTTCAACTTCAAAATCTACGGAACCCTTGAGTCAAGGTTTTTGCTTTGGTAAAAGGATAACAAGCTTACTATAGAATATCGAAAAATTTGTTTTAAATATCAAGTTCCAAAAATTACAACTTCAAAATCGATGGCCAAGCGGGAGCTAGTATTAGCAAATCTTGTGATTCTTTTTACTTGTAATAGATTAATGAGCTTAAATATTTTTTCTGCAAGTAGTTGCAATACATTTTGCTAATAATCCCGTATGCATTATAAGTATTACAGCTACAATTATACTGATTTCCCCCCTTATGGATAGACATATACCAATTGAAATTACAGCTATTTTCACTTGTCCGGAAAAAGTTTGCAGTTAATTTTTAAAAAAATATTCACTTGAACATTTTTTAAAAATCTTGTACTGATAAAAAGACTTGTCTTTTTCGCCATGAATCCTCGTAACCACGGAAGCAACTTTAACTTTGAGTCGAGGCTTTTACCCGCTTCTTGGTAAAAGGGTAACAAGCTTAAATATTAGCATTTAGTTGTAAAAAGATGGATAAGTAAGCTTAAATATTTTTTCTTCTAGTCTTTGCAATACAATTTGCTAATACTCACGTACATTTTATTAGTAGTACTGGTATAGTAACAATTATACTGTTTTTTTTCTTCTATATAGATATATACCAATTGAAATCGCCGCTATTATCACTTATCTTGCCGCTTCTGTTGATTTTTGTAAAAGCTTTACTTGAACATTTGGTGAAGGAGTTTTAAATTGCTTTTACTGATTAAGAGGAGCTAAAACTTGTGCTTAGATGATTTTATCTTGTTGTTTGCAGGTGCTAGAAGAATCCCCCCCTTGTATTATTGTTCTTAATTTAGTAATTTGATTATGTCTTCATTAAAAAAGTAATTTGAGTATACAAATATGTTATTCATAATTGACTTTTCAACAGTGGATGATTTTGATTATGAGCTTTTGTGTCTGTTTGTATGCATCCTTGGTGATTTGAATGGGATGATATCTCTTTTTTAGGGGCTCCATGTGATGGTGATTACATTTTTTTGATGGTTATGTTTTAGGTGACTGTTTTGGTTGGGGAGACTGGATCAGGAAAGAGTACACAATTAGTGCAATTCCTTGCTGATTCAGGAATAGCTGGCAATGGTTCTATAGTTTGCACTCAGCCTCGAAAACTTGCTGCCAATTCTTTAGCAAGTAGGGTTAGAGAGGAAAGCCAGGAGTGCTATGATGATTGCTCGATCTCCTGTAATCCACCACATTCATCCTGTCAGCAGTTTGATTCAAAGGTGATTTTTATGACAGATCACTGCCTATTACAGCACTATATGGGCGACAAGACTTTGTCCAACATATCATGCATCATAGTCGATGAGGCACATGAAAGAAGCCTTAACACCGATCTTCTTTTAGCGTTGATTAAGAAACTACTTCATCAGAGGTTTGATCTGAGGCTTATTATTATGTCTGCCACAGTTGATGCAAACCAGCTTGCAGGCTACTTCTTTGGTTGTGGAACTTTCCATGTGGCGGGTAGGACTTTTCCGGTTGATATAAAGTATGTTCCCTGTGAAGATGATGCCCATCATGCTGTAGGTGCAATTGCTTCTTATGTCCACGATGTTATCAAGATGGTGACTGAGATCGATAGAACTGAGGGAGCGGGAGGTATTTTAGCCTTCTTGACATCTCAGAGTGAAGTTGAGTGGGCTTGTGAGCAGTTTAAAGCACCACTGGCCATTGCTTTACCTTTGCATGGCAAGTTATCCTATGATGACCAAAACCGAGTGTTTCTCCCCTATCCAGGGAAGAGAAAGGTTATATTCACCACCAATCTAGCTGAGACATCACTGACAATCCCCGGTGTCAAATATGTTGTTGATTCTGGCATGGTTAAAGAAAGCAGGTTTGAACCTGGCTCTGGCATGAATGTTCTCAGGATATGCAGTGTGAGCCAAAGTTCTGCTAACCAAAGAGCCGGTCGTGCAGGGAGAACTGAACCTGGAAAGTGTTTCAGGCTGTACTCTCAAAGTGATTTTGAGGATATGCCTCGTCATCAGGAACCTGAAATTCGGAAAGTTCATCTTGGTGTTGCAGTGCTGAGGATTCTTGCTTTAGGTATCAAGAATGTGCAGGATTTTGATTTTGTTGATGCACCGAGCCCCAAAGCTATTGAGATGGCCACCCGAAATCTGGTTCAACTAGGAGCTGTTACACAAAGAGATGATGCATCATATGAATTAACTGCAGAAGGACTAAAACTGGTGAAGTTGGGTATTGAACCTCGGTTGGGAAAAATGATCCTGAGTTGCTTTGATCAACGTTTGGGTAAAGAAGGTGTTGCGCTTGCTGCCGTTATGGCAAATTCCAGCAGCATTTTCTGTAGGGTCGGTTCTGAAGGAGACAAACTAAAATCTGATTGCCGCAAGGTGCAATTTTGCCATCCAAGTGGGGACCTCTTTACTTTACTATCTGTTTACAGGGAATGGGAGATTGTGCCTAGGGAAAAGAAGAATAGCTGGTGTTGGGATAATAGTATCAATGCCAAATCCATGAGAAGATGCCATGAGACAGTGCTGGAAATGGAAGCCTGTCTTCAGAATGAGCTAAATATGATCTTAGCCAGTTACTGGCGCTGGCATCCTCAAGCGCATAACAAGTGTGACGAAGTATTGCAAAGTATAATTCTTTCTTCACTTGCGGAAAATGTTGCTGTGTACTCAGGTTATGATCAGCTTGGTTATGAGGTTGCGCTATCTGGGAAGTGTGTCCAACTACATCCTTCCTGTTCGCTTTTGAATTTCGGCCAACGACCACGTTGGGTAGTCTTTGGGGATGTCCTTGCATCAGCTAACGAGTATCTGGTCTGTGTGACTGCATTTGAGTTTAGTTCTCTTGTTAGCCTCACTCCTGCTCCTTTGTTTGATTTTCTGAAGATGGATGCACTAAAGTTAGAAAAGAAGGTTTTGACAGGCTTTGGAGTCGTGCTACTCAAAAGATTTTGTGGAAAATCTAACAGTAGCATTAACAATCTTGTCTCGCGCATTAGAACTTCTTATAAGGATGAAAGGATAGGCATTCAAGTTAATGTTGATGAGAATGAGGTTCTTTTATATGCTTCTTCAAGAGACATGGAGAGTGTTACATTCCAGGTAAATGATGCTCTAGAGTATGAAAGTAAGCTGTTGCGGAACGAATGCTTAGAGAAATGCCTATTCAATGGAGGATCAGCAGCTTCGGCCTCTGTTGCTCTCTTTGGAGCTGGTGCTGTGATAAAGCATTTGGAGCTTGAGAAGAGATGTTTGACTGTGGACATATTTCCTTCAAATGGAAATGCCATTGATGACAAGGAATTGCTGATGTGTTTGGAGAGAGCCACATCTGGTAATATTTGTATGGTGCACAAGTACTTTGGAATGGGCCAGGACAAAGAGGAGAACAAGTGGGGCACAGTAAAATTTCTTACCCCTGATGCTGCAGAACAGGCTACATTATTAAATGAAGTGGAATTTAATGGTGGCTTTCTGAAAATGGTTCCATCCAGGAGCATACACAGTAGTGATCAAAAGATGTTTCGCTCAGTTCTCAAAGCTAAAGTTTCTTGGCCTCGTAGGTACAGTAAAGGAGTAGGCTTTCTGAGATGCGACCCTATGGATGTTCCTTTAATTTTAGATGACATCTCTGATCTCATGATTGGTGGAAATGTCATCCGTTGTGAGGCAAGCGATAAGAACCCTAACAACATAGTCATTGCTAGACTTGATAGGGACATTGCTGAGACAGAGATACTTGAGGTGTTAAGGGCAACAACAAATAGGAGAATTCTGGATTTCTTCTTGGTGAGAGGAGATTCTGTAGAAAATCCTCCCATAGCTACTTGTGAAGAAGCACTTCGGAAAGAAATATCTCCCTTCATGCCTAAAAAGGTTCCGTTTGTTAACTCTGTTCGTGTCCAGGTCTTCCAGCCGAAACTAACTGAGTATTTCGCAAAAGCAGCTATAATATTTGATGGATCTCTTCATCTTGAAGCAGCCAAGGCCTTGGAGCAAATCGACGGCATGGTTTTGCCTGGATGCCTTCCCTGGCAGAAAATAAGATGTGAGCGACTGTTTCACAGCTCTGTTTCCTGTCCTGCAGCAGTTTATCATGTCATCAGGAACCAGCTGGATTCTTTACTTGCTAGCCTCCACCGAAGAAAGGGTATCTTGTGCTTACTTATTTTTATATATCTTCTTTACAATTATGTCTGTGTCAAACTAGGTTGCTTAAGTGAAGTGCCGGATTTTGTTTTAAACTGAACCCGAAATGTTCTGGTTTATACGCTCGGTTTGTTGACTACTATATATATTGTTGTTTACATTCCTATAGCACTATTTTAAATCTTATTTGTAGTGCTCAGATTGTTGGTTGATGTGTAACTCTGCTGTCTTTTATCTCGAAAATTCTCCAAAGAGAAAAGATGGGCTTGTTGAAATATGCTCTCTATTTTTGTGTTGGTTGATTGGGGGAGGAGAAAAATTAGAGAATCCAAAAGGGTTAGTGAGGGGATTCTTCTGCAACCTTTCGTGTCTCTCAACGTTATTTATAGTTTAAGAAGTGACTCTTATTTCAGAAGAAAAAAATTTCAGTAGTCAGATATGGATTTATTTAATTGGTAGCTGAGTGAAACTTGTGATTGTTTTGCAGTTGGGAAATGCGAGCTACAGAGAAATGATAACGGTTCCTGTACAGTTAGGATATCTGCCACTGCCACCAAAGTTGTGGCAGATTTGAGAAGGCCACTGGAGCAACTTATGAAAGGCAAGATTGTAGATCACGTGGATATTACTCCAAAGGTTGTTCAACTTCTGTTCTCTCGAGAAGGAAGCAACATTATGAGGACAATTCAACGGGAGACAGGAACCTATATTTATTTTGACAAGCATAGCTTGCTTGTTAGTATCTTTGGTCCTTTAGACAATGTTGATAGGGCTCAACACAGATTTATTGGTTCCCTTCTGGCGCTACATGAAAATAAACAACTTGAGGTGCATCTTCGTGGAGGACTTTTGCCTCATGACCTGATGAAAAGAGTTGTTCAGACATTTGGACCAGACCTTAGTGCACTTAAAGAAAAGGTGCCTGGGGCAGAGTTCTCTCTGAACACAAAGCGCCATTGCATCTATATCAATGGTACTAAAGATATGAAGCAAAGCGTTGAGGACATAATCTCTGAAATTGCTCAAAGAAGTTTTCCAACTCAAACGACAGGAGATGATGCTGACTGTCCTGTTTGCTTGTGTGAACTGGAGGATCCTTATAAACTTGAAGCTTGCTGCCATGTATTCTGTCGGACATGCTTGCTAGAGCAGTGTGAGTCTGCAATCAAAAGCCGGGAAGGTTTCCCCATGTGCTGTCTTCATCAAGGTTGTGCGGAACCCATCCTGCTTGCTGATTTGAAGTCTCTATTGTCAATTGAGAAGTTGGAAGAACTTTTCAGGGCTTCTTTGGGGGCTTTTGTGGCAGCCAATGGTAGTACCTACCGCTTTTGCCCCTCACCAGATTGCCCTTCAGTTTATCGCATTGCAGATCCCGATATGGTTGGTGCTCCTTTTGCCTGTGGCGCATGCTATGTGGAGACATGTACGAGTTGTCACCTGGAGTATCATCCTTACCTCTCCTGTGAGACGTACCAGAAGGTTAAAGACGACCCAGATTGCTCTCTAGAGGAATGGTCCAAGGGGAAAGACAATGTAAAGAAATGCCCCGTTTGCAGATTTACAATTGAGAAGGTGGATGGCTGCAATCATATCGAGTGTAAGTGTGGGAAACATGTTTGCTGGGTTTGCTTGCTCTTCTTTGACACCAGTGATAATTGCTATGATCATTTGAGGTCTGTTCACCGGTCCATTACATGAGAAATAGGGAACCATAGTTTATGTAAGCGTGTTCATGTAAAAAAATTGCACCGAGTATGTAACCAAGAGCTTTTTATGTCTATACATATCTATGTTTGTGTCTTCAGAACCCTTTTCTTGTCTATAGTTAAATGTCTCTATTACAACTTATACAAAGTTTCTGTCTAATTTTGTGGCGTTTGGTTAATTCTGTATATACAACATGACTGAAAAGCTAGCCTTCTCAACTGCAAAACAATGTGGATGTGAGAAGGAAAAGCAATTCAGAATATGAGAAAAAAGAAACAAAAAGATGAACAAGTCTGGCATAGCCTAAGCCAATGACACGTATTATCTACTTTGGTATCGTGTGCCTTTTTGACCCTCGACCGTCAAAGGAGGTATCTATAACCAATTGCAGCTATGCCTAAACAGAAAGCAACTGCTATAAGCCATGTTACACCATTTGTACCATTTTCATCTTCTTTTGTTCTGTTCCATTCATCAACATGTTCATATTGCTGCTGTTGCTGTTTCTGCTGTTTTTGTGTTTTTAACTGCAGGAGTTGTAGCTCAAGAACTTTGATCCAGTTCCTATAAGCAAGAGCTCGCGCTGATTCATCCAACATCAAATTCGAAAGAGCTTCCTTCTCCTTCTGCAATGCCAGGTACTTCCTCTCTGCCTCTCTTGCTCGTGTCTGTGATCGTCTCAACGCCTTTAGAACCTCCAACCTATCACTCCCTAGTTCTTGTCTAACCTCGATATTCGCCTCCTTAACATTATCATCATTCATATCAGGGCCAGAAAACACCTTGAGAGGTGGAGGCAAGTCACAATTCTGCATTAGAAAATCAAGACTTGATTTTTGTTTTTGGCCAAACACATAATTCATCTCATCTTTGTTGATCATCAACCCCATAGGACTTAACTTTTGGTTATTCATCAACCATCCTGCCATCATCCCAGAATTCTTGAATTTTTTTGGCTAAATTTTGCAAAAAAATGATGAAATATGTCAAGAATTCAAGAAAGTTGGTTGATGGTAGTTGTTGGATATAAGGGGAGTTTGTCAAAATGATCAAAGGTTTTTGATTGGTTGATAGGATTAGTGGGACCCACATTTCTGATGAAGTGGCACAATCTAGTTGGTTGGATAACGTTTTAGTTTTCTAACATATATTTATTTTTTAAATATAAGATGCGTGTAAGCATAGGAAGAAATTCTTTGCCTCTGATTATAACCAAAGATTATATTAGAGTCAATATATTCCATTTGCTTTGAAAAAAAAAAAGATTCTATTTGTCTTTATTAGTTATTAATTCATAGAAAGACAAATTAAAAGTTATAGGATTATGAAATAGGTCTGGTATTGTGTACGCAGTCTTTATTCCTATCTTGTGAAAATAGAGAAACATAATCCTATAACTTATTGTTTGTGTGCGTAGTCTTATCCCTATCTTATCGTCTTTGTTTTTTAAAGTAACAATTATTAATTTAGACTTAATTTGTTTGGTTATTTAAACGACAACTAATAAGGACCGATGGAAGTTGGAACATCAATTAAGTTTGTGAAATAAAGACAGTATTTGAAATCATTGATAAATCAAATTAATTTGAAATTAAAAATTTATTTGGAGATTCAATATAGATCTCAAAAATTGTATTTTTTTTTTCTAACTTTGACTATGTAAATCTCTTACTGAATATTAATTTATCTGATAAAATAATACTCAACTTGCTAGTGCATATTTAAAATTCACTAATACTATATAAGAATAATAATTACACTATTGATTTTTATAACTCATTCATTCTTAAATATTATTGTATGGTGCGGCTTAATGAATTTTGTGAGAAGCCATTTTCTTTATGACCGCAGGGGTGAGTTTTCGTGCACCTCGATTAATTTTATGGAATATTTGTCACCTCTCATCAATAATAGGTATCAGGTAACTCTACTCACCAAAATAAATTTAGTTAAAAGCCATTTTTATCACCTCAAATACTTGGATGTACAACTTAATTAACTTGAACATTTATTTGCCATGGGCCAAAGGTCAAGTTAGATAATTCGATAAAGTCATTAAACTTTTTTTTTTGTGTGTATTTTAGAATACGATTAACTAACGTATTAATTTTTTCTTTCTTCAATATATTGATGTGACATGAACGTAAAATTTGTGAATGAATGAGTTGGACCACCTCAAATTAAATAGCGTGAAGCGCTCATTTCGTTTTTGCTTGCTTTTATTCTGTTAGACAAATGAATGAGGGACCGATGTATACGATTTTTAGGAAAATTTAGTCACTATGAAGTAAAAAAATTTGACCAGAAAAGTTCTTGCAGTAGCATTGAATGCAACCACTTGCTCCTTTAATTGCTCTTTTTTTTCCGTTTTGAGAAGAATATACTCCTTCCGTTCCTTTTTACTTGACATATATCGATTGGATAGTTGATATTTTTTGTAATTATACTATTTTTTAAAAAAAATTGATTAATACTTTATATAATTACTTTATAATAATAATAATAAGTAATAAAATCTCTTGATTTGCTAAAATGGAAATAGGAGGCTAAAAGCTTTGAGCACTTGTAAATTCAGACAATTAAAAAAGTTAAAGGTTACATTTGGACATTTTCCAAGGATTGAAAAAGTAGATAACCTACCATATTATAAATGGTCCAAACATTTAATTTAAAATTAAGAAAGATTACCTACTTTATCATGTGAGATTAACTAAAGCTTTGAACATTTCACATTTTCACACAAAGTTATCCATGGTTAAACTTTAAAAAAAAATGAAGTTGATCATCTATCATATTTTAAGTATTTTTTTCTTTATGACAAGGAAATTCATAATTGCTATTCTTTAAGTGTATACAAAATAAATTTCGTTGTTACACATTATATCCAATGGAGCTCTTTTAACATTTCCCTCATTAATTATGCTTAACTATCTTCCTAAAGGGTGATGGTATTTCATATTCACACCCTTCTACAATAATAATATTATTCAGTATCGTTTCATCAAAAACTTTCAATATATATACATATATTATTTTCCCTTGATTTATGATTTATAAATAACAATCGAATTTTTATTTAAGGATTAAAAGATTCACAAATTATAATGACCATATATTATGTTTTTTATGTCAAACAACTTGCTAAATGCTAATGTAGTTGAAAACTCATTCATAAACTACCTAACCTAAATCTCTCTTTTCATATTAGCAAATCTTTTTATGTCTATAATCTTCATTTGTCAAAAATCTACGCATTAATTTGTCTTTCGAGTTTCAATAATGGATACAGAGGATGGAATTAAATGTCTAAGGAAATTATGCTGATAAACAAATATATACTAGTTAATTAGCTAACATAGTTATAGTTTTCATTAATTATCACTCACAACTTAATTTTAGCTGTAATTACATCATCTCTCTCCTCTCTTCCTCTCTCTCACCCCTCTCCTCTTTTATACATATACAAGTATAAATTATACATTTACATATAAAATTATATGACAGATATATAAATATAAGGATAATTAGCCTCTTTCCACTCCTTGCCCTCTCTCGCTAGCCTCTCTCCTCCCTTTCCCAATCTCGCTCGCCTCTCTCCTCCCTTTTCCAATCTCGCTCGCCTCTCTCCTCCCTCTTCCAATCTCGCTCGCCAAAATACAAATACATATGTATACTAGTTACATATATACAATTATCTGACAAATATTCATATACTATTTGTCTCTCTCCATTCTCTACCCTCTCGCGGTCGCTCTCTCCTCCCTCCTCCCTCAAACATATAGTTACAAATCGTAATTAGCAAACTACTATGAAATCTAATTAAATTTGTTTTAGTGGCCATTTGCAAATTTCAATAATCTCGAGTCTTGACAACAAGCAAATCGTCCGTTTTCACTAGTTGTCGTCCTTATTTAATACTTATTACTTCATAATTCTGCGGTGAGACTTGAGGTAGGTTTCATCTTACACGTGTAGTAACACTTACGTTGTGTATAACAAGATATACACAAACCAAAAAAAACTCAAATCAATTTTGTTTTTTTTTTCCACTTTAGTCATCTCTTGGACTTTTATGTGATGTAAGGCCCCACAATTTTTATTTTTTTTAATTAACGCGTAGAGCACGTTAAAAGTCCTCATTGACTTATCACAAATACTCCAAAATACAGAAATTTCTAGTAAATTTCCCCTTAATTAATTCCTTCAATCCTCAACCAAAAAAAAATAAAAACCAAAGTGAGAAATCTTAGCAAATCTTAGTGTACATGAGATGTAAAAATCCAAGAAAATGATTCCAATTTTCTTGTTTTTACACTAAGATACTCTATTCATCTTCCCATGAAAATTCAAGAAAAAAGGTACCATTTTTTTTCATAGTTTCTTGAAAATCTTAAGGTATTGTAGAATCCAAGAAAAGGGTCATCAAATTCTTGAAAAAAAAAATCGTAGTTTCTTGAAAATTTTAAGGTAATCTTAAAGGTGTTGTGCTTATGTTCTACCTTCTTGTTTGATTTGATGGCTTTTTTTAATAGAAGGATGTTAGAAGAACATAAATTTGATATACAAAAAAGTGCTAAATGTTTTGGTTGTATTTGTACAAATGATTGTGGAGGTGATGATATATCTTTTCCTAGTGATGGTCCATATTTCCCCCCTCCTCCTCCTCCTCTCCCTAATGTGACAAGTGAAAAATATCATATGCCTTTTTATTTTATCATAATGCTTTGTATGTTTGGGGCTTTTTTTATGTTCATATGTTATATGATTATACTTAAGAGGAATAGGTCAAATTCAAGATCAATTAGGAGAAATAATGCTTCACAATTTGATGAAACTAGAGAGGATTTTGTTATAGATGAGAATTTGGGCCCAATTTTGGATCATCCGATTTGGTATATTCGCACCGTGGGACTTGGACAAGATGTTATTGATTCGATTTCGGTGTTTAAGTATAAAAAAGATGAGTTTTTGATTGATGGGAGTGATTGTTCTGTTTGTTTGACTGAATTTGAGGAGGATGAGAGTTTAAGGTTGTTGCCTAAATGTAGTCATGCTTTTCATATTCCTTGTATTGATACTTGGTTAAGGTCACACAAGAATTGCCCCTTGTGTCGTGCTCCTATTGTATCCGATATGGATAATTCCCCTCGAATGGATCATGTTGTGGAAGTTGTATCGATTACTAGTGTAGGTGATGATGGCTCTAGTACGAATGATGTTGATCAAGACGATGATCTTGAATTGGATGGAGAGGGGAATAATCAAGAAATGAGGTGTGGAGTAGTTGAAAATCTTGATGAGGAGGAGGAAGGGAGATCAACGATGGACTTATCGATGAAAAATGCACGAGTTAATCTTGATGGAAGGAGGAAAAGGGGTCGTGTTTTTAGTGATTTGGTTGATCAACATAGAGTGAAGGAGATCATCAACAATGAACTACAACCAGCACGAAGATCGGTCTCAATGGATTCCTCTGTTGCTCAAGTGATTCACCTCACGATGAACGAGATGAACGAGTTGAATGAGATGAATTCGAGGAAAATTGATCAAGGGAGTTCGAGTAATTCAAAGAGAGGAGATAGAAATTCGAGTTTGTATAAAGCAATGAAGAGTTCTTCCTTTGGACGTTCATTGCAAAAAGTTCCTATTAGTATGAAGAGGTCTTTTTCTACTAGTGGAAAGTGTTCATTGCCTACAACTAGCAAGATTCAAGATCCAAGACAAACAATGTAAGAACATTTCACTTTAGTTCTTGAATACTTCAAGTTGGGTTCAAGATTTTCCTATATATATATATATATATGAACAATATATGAAAATATAAAGTGTAAAAGTAATGTTCCACATAGAGGACTTGGAAACAAATGAATTTTACATATTCCCTCTTCTTAAAGAGATATTTGAGTTTATTATTAGGTTAATGTTGTGATGAATAATACAGCAAGAGACAAGAGCAAGTTCATTTCACTTGATGTTTACACTAAACCAATGAAACGTGTCTTGCAACGAGATTGTCAATTTGATGTTGAATTTTGCTATGTGTTAGATGAAGTGCGTAATAGTTTGGAGCAATGGTTGTTCATGCTAAACATTTTGGTGTAAAAAAGTTGTACACCAATAAAGAAAATGTTACATGATATCAGAGTATTTATCGCAAATCTAAAGTTGATTTTGAAGTGGTTAAACTTACAAAAATTAATGAACTTTGGCTATATCTTAAATAATGTTTCTCAGAGCGTTCCTAGCACAAGTTCAAAAGAGTGTGCCAAATGGGCTGTCTTAAATAGCGTTCCTTAAATGGGCTGTTTGTGTCCACTACCCGGCCCACTAAGTGAATTATTAGGATTATTGAAAATAGCCCAAGTTGTGAACCCAAATGCTATTACAGCCCATGGCCCACGTATATTTATTTTCGAAAAAATTCACATTATTTTTAGCTTTTATAAATGGAAAATAACAATTATATATCGTGAAGTTTTGAATTTTACATGTAAAATTCGAAGATACGATCATGAAGTTTTATTTGTAAATATGAAACTCCAATACCAAAAAGTGGCTGATAAATGTTATTTCAACATGAATGACAACATTTTCAATGAAAATGCTTTTCTCAAAAATATTTTTTAGAAAATAAGTGAGTTTCTTATTATTATTTTTGTATTAATTCATATGTAAATAAGAAAATGTTATCCTAAAGTAATTTATATTTAACGTATACAAATACTATCATAGTTGGAGGTGTGGCGTGGTGGGGATACATGTGAAGATTGTTGGGTTTTATTTGCCCTGAATTTCTTACCATAAATAGGTTTTCCTTTTAGGAAAAGGTTTTGGATTGGCTAGTCCTTTTCTTGTGGGAAAAGGTTTAGGACTCTATAAATAAAGGTTTGTTCCTTCTAACTTAATCAACACTCACAATGTAGTCATATTGGGAGGACATAATCAACGCAAAATACTCATGGGACACTTAGTAGGTACAACTCGATAGAGGAGTGAGCTCGATTGGGTTCGACTCGATGGCTAGGCCTAGTTAGCAACAAGCTAAAAATCATGAATATGTATGTCATATTGGTACAATTGTTTGCATTCATGGTATTTTATTATGAGATGAAATCGCATGTTCAAACACTGATTTTATCTCATGATTTCATATCGCAGTCCAAACTCCTAGAATATAAGTTCTTAGTCAAAAGAAAGCAAGATTTGATATCATATATAGTAGGTACATATAAGGAAGCTTTTGTAGCTTTATTTTTTTAACCTATATGGATTCTCAACTTCTTGTGTGACAACAAATCTTCTCAAATATGTTCAGTTCTTATTTCAGCTTCTTTTTTTTTGTCATATCCTTTCTAAACTTTAGGATGCACATTGAATAATATTGAGATATAAAAATGTTTTATATTTATAGTTGCGGTGTCTGCCGTCAATTTTCGTGCACTTCGATTAATTTTCTGGGAAATTTGTCACCTCTCACTAGTAATAAGTACCAGATAACTCTGTCCAACAAGGTTAGGACTAATCCTTAACGTTACATTATACGATATGATGTAGTATATTTTGTTTTTACCTCAATTTTTTTTCATGTTTTTAAGTTAACTATTGTGACTTATAATACTTTTATATTACTAAGTGTACGTATACTTTTAATTAATCTTATAAAAAAAAAATCTATGTTCGATGATTTCACACCCAAAAATTTGATAATTTGATTCTTATACTTCGAATCATCTCACAATAAATTAAAGATGTACATATATTGTTTAGAATTTTTGCACTATAATATTAAGTTGACTTACAATAAAAGATAATTCTTCAGGTTGATAATATAAAGTCCTCTTTTAATTTGCTTTTGATAGCCAAATTACTCTTATCTTTTGATGTGAAAAAAGGCTGACAAAATATCAGATTTTGGATATTCAATTTTTATTTAGTGAACTTTCTCATGAACCAATAATTGATTTGTCCAGAGAAATTTCACCTCAAGGTTCTTTTTTGAAAATGTCTTTTAGCTAATGTCATTGCTCAAAGATTCAACATATATGACTATACAAAAAAGCAAAGAAAATAAAGTACACCTGATTTTTTTCCTTTTTGGTTTCTTACACGTTATGTTCGATATTCGTATTGGTGTCTGACAAATTCATACGTGACATGCTGCATGATTGGAAGGCTCTTTATGAGAATGGTGCTTTTAATAATATATATTTTTTACTTCTAGAATTTAAATTCGAGATTTCTGATTAAAGATGAAGAAATCTTAACCATTTCACCACAATTCATGTTAGTCAGTTACACACACTATAACAAAAAAACTTTTAGCGGCAACAAATATACACATAAAAATATCAAGAATAATATATGCCCGATATTTTTTACTATTACCAATGAAGGTAATATAATATATTTTCAAAGAATTGATTGAGTTATTAACATGTAACCTCTTATTATTTCAAAGAAATATTAGATAGTTGTTATTGAATATATATTTTTATAAGATTTTCAGTTTGCTCAAAAAATCTTTTATTAATTAGTCTTTAATAGTCTACATAGTCTATAAGGTATAAGAAAAAAAAAGATCATTTACTCTACAATAGTCCCAAAGAGGAATAACAAAACTTTTGATCATTCTTTTGTTCTTTCTTTTTATTTTTTCATTCAATTATCATACTCGCTTAGAAATTGATTAATCCTCAATAAAAAGTCTTATTTTGGAGGATAACCTTTTGTTAAAGACAACTTCATAATCAGATTCGAGCTCAAAATCTCTGATTATTCCACAATTAAATTCTAGTACTAATAGTCTTGTCATCTCTATGAACTTTCCTCGATATTGAAAAGAACAACAAATGATTTGATGAGAAGGTGCATGACTAATCATTTTTCATGAATTTTGTATCTTTATATTGATTTAGATAAGGGAAAGGGGAACATTTTTAGGACCACTACATAAATAAAATTAATTGAGTCAATAAATATAATAATGAAGAAATTGCATGGCCAATTATAGATAACATCATCGAGTTGGGTAACCTGTCTTTAATGGATTTATTAACTTAAAAATAATACAATTATTATTTTTTTATTCTTACTGTAAGAGTGGAAGAATTGGTTTATAATAATGAAGAAATTGCTTGGCCAATTGTAGAGAAACATTAATTATCGAGTTGAACTTACCTAATGCGATTTATATATCATATGTGGTTTACTAGCTATCGCACGTAATTTTAGATAACATTATACGTGCCATATATTGTATGCACTATTAGTGTAAAAGATTTACTAACATTTTAAGAATGAAGCAAAGAATCTAAGGAAAGTTCCCACAAATATATAAAATCACATCGTGGGACATGTATAATATAATGTATAATAATTGTAAGAAAACATTCTCAAAACTAATTAGTATTCGACACTTCCGGTACCAAAGCCCATGTGGCATGTTTTGGTGGGGTGGGTAGGGGGATTTTTTTTTTATACATGTACATTTATTAAATTATTTCTCATTTATTATATTTTTTATATTATGAAGTTTTTAAATATATATACTTTATTTACATAATCTATCGGCTTCAATTCAAGACTCACAAAAGTATAAGAATCAGGATTTTTCAAAAAATAGATTTCTGTTCAATTAAGAGTATATAACTACATGAATAAACTAACTCTAATATGTTAATTTGAGATTCAAATTCGAGATTTTTCATAAGAGATATCGGGAACGATTTGGAATTAAATAATATTATATATATATATATTCGTATCATATATATTAATTCTATTTATATTTTTATTAAATAATTACGTACGTATTTTATCAATTATTAAGAGTTTTCTATCATATATTGAGAAAAATATGCATAGAAACATGTATTTTTTGCTACCATATACACTAAAATAGGGAGAGACGAACGATATTGTCATGTATCCCAGATACATGTGAATCACACTAGTTACTTGTATTTGTATGTATATGATATCATTCAGCTGGAATACAGTGGCGAGCGAGATGAGAGTGATGCAAGCGAGATTTGTTATGTATCTCAGATACATGAGAATTGACTTGAATACAGTGTATCTAGAAGAAATTACTAATTTTGACATCATGTATGCCAAAAATACATGTATTTGAGTGCACTAAAATCTGGTAAGATTTGCAATACTACAAACTAGAGTGTATCTAAATAATTAGCTTCTAAACTAGTGAAATTTCTATAAATTTCCTTATCAAAAGAGGTTTACTATTGATTCAAACATTATACTTATAAATACATATCAAGAAAGGAGGAAAATAAAAAATTTAATAACTTGAAGAATTATATCTTAATAACTTGACCTTTACATTTTCATGAGTTGTGTCACATGAAGCGAAACAAATAAAGTAAACATTTTCATAAATAATCTAAAGAAAGCAATGATTTGATAATGACAATAAATTATAAAATCTTGAGAACAACTTTTTTTTTTTTTTTTAATTTCTTGGATTGGAGTTAGGGGTGGGGTAGGGGTAGGGGTGGGGGGACAGGTCATCTCAACAAGACATAGCCTCCTCCTTAATCATGGCCACCATTTCATGTACAGCACTTGCTATCTCACTCACTGTATTTAGCTCACAATTTTCTTCCACCTGTCTCATGTAAAAATACAAAATAATTAGACCCCCTTATAAATCCATCTTTTTTCCCAATATAATAATAATAATAAAAAAATAACAACGAACAACTTTTATAGTTAATTAATTAAAAAAACAACTAAATATATTTTAAAAACACAGGTTTCTATCTTTTGAAACTCTTTCGGGTTGTTAGCTGATTGGAGTTATGCATGTATTAATTATGAAAAGATTAGTTATTTATATATTAATTATTTTATCTTCTTATACATAAAATAACTTATACATGTATTAGTTATACGACTTTCTAAACTTTCAATTAAACATTTACATGAATAACTTATTTTCTATCTACTCACAAAATGTCGTTAAAGTTATAAAAAAATTAATACATCAATAACTTGTGAATTATCCAGCTACCAAACGATCCCCTTAAGTTTTGACTTTTCAGTTTTGCCCCGTAATGACATGCATGCTCTTATAGTCATAAAAATGACCTATACAACAAGTGTACTAAGGGTATTTTCATATGTAAAGAAGTCTGATAAGTCTTTCTTTCTTAAATTTCGTGAAATAATTTTAGAAAATTGAGCATATATACTAACCTTGACACTAAATGTGTATAGTACCATATGATCAGCTGTTGTAACACTAAGGTGAAGTATAGTAAGGCACATTGCTTGTAACCTATTAACAATTTTCAACAATTGTTTTGGTCTTCTTCTTGATAACACCTTAACATTAGCATGACTTTCCACCATGGTCACCTCGATATCAGCGGCCGCCGACCGCCTCTCCTCCGTCGTTGACCCCTCGTTGTTGGTGGCAGTCGCCAACGGGTGATTATTGTTACCGGTGGAATATTGAGGGAACGTGAAGAATTTAGAGAACGGACTATACTGAATATGTTGCTGGTTTGTTGTTATGACTTGTTTATGTGCTTCCAAAAATTGGAGTAGTTGTTCAAGTTCTTTAACAAAATTAATTGTGCCTCCAACAATTGATGCTTGGTCACCCTGTTTACATTATGATCACAAATAAATTAAAATATAAATAACTATCGATTAAATTATCGTATCAATTATTTATTTAAAATAAATGTTTTACTACTTTATACTTAATTGACTTTAACTACCAACCAGGATGTTTCCTAATCTTTAGGGCAATTTATACGTTTTTTTTAAAAAAACTAATAAACATGACCTACCAGTAATTACCAACTCAAATAATGCACTTGATTTAATCTAAGAAATTATACAAGAAAATATAGATATATCCTTAATTAATATACTAAAATGATGCAATAATTAACAATAATAACTATGCATCAGTCTCGATCAAAGTTTTGATGCTGGAAAATGCTTTAAAACAATAGAAATAATAAAAATAACAACAACAATATTTGCACTAGTTGTATGAAAACTCTTTACAATACATAAAGGATTTAAATTATATACAGTAAATTATATATAAAAAAATTACACTATCAATGAATTTTAACCCATAATAACACGTTATGTACTATATAAATTTTATCATGTTATTAATTTATGTTTATTAAAAAATTTATCTAATTTTCCTTGTAAATAACTTAATTGTCTAAATAACTTTCTATAACATCAGCTATATCAGTGTATAACATTTAAACTCGAAGAAAAAAAAACCCACTATAATGATATATGATACTATAATAATGTCTAGTATAATTTCACTGGTGGTGTGCCTATTAAATATACAAAAAATTAAAATTGTCAACTTGTCTATTATTAATAAAATGCATGTCGTTACGTACGTATTAGAAGAAAAAAAAATTACCCGTTGAGTGTAAGACGGCGGCATTAACGACCGGAGTACGGCGAGGTAATCGTTCATTTGCCGTCGACGATTTCTCTCGACGGCAATGTGAGTCATCCTTTGATTATGTATTTCTTCCTCGTTTTTCGCGCATTTTGTCCGCCGCCTTTTTCTCCGCCCTGAAACCACCGTACTTCCCACCGGAAAATATTTATCCGGTGAAGAATTATTGTTGTTGTTGTTATCGTCGTCGTTGTAAGTTTGTGGTATTGAAGAATTAGAAGAATCCCAATTATACCCCTCATAGCCAAAATTACCATAATCATGAAAAGTTTCAAGATTGTAAAAATTACAATCTTTGTGGCTATAATTGAAAGGATCTTGTTGGAAAACAACAGTTTCAAGAGCCATTTAAAAATAAAATAAAATATAGGCTACTATTGAAATTTTTCTTCTTTTTTTTTTTTCTCTCTTGAAGAGTTTGGCTAATTTGTGTAAAGGGTTCATGGGGTTTGGTTTACTTATATAGGACTGAAAAAATGGAAGAAATTAAGTAAGAAAATGCCAAGTTGTATTGTACCACTTAATTAATTTTAGTACTATAAAAATAAAAAAAAAGGTAAGCTACAGAAACTCTTACACGTGAGAAAAACTAATAGAGGAACATTCGATTATTAGTTCATTAATTAGTAATTAATTAAATACAGGGGCGGAGCTACATCTTAGCATGGGTGGTCAGATGAACAACCTTCGTTGGAAAATTTTTGCGAGTATACATGGTAAATATTGATATTTTGATATATACTAATTTATGAACAACCTTATCGTACTAAAGAAAGATAGTCCAATGGTTGAGACGGTTCAAAGTCGCCTCAATGGCTTGGGTTTGAGCCCAGATTAAGGTGTTTTGTTTATTTTCTTTTTTAGTTTTGTTTTTTTAAGAGAATAAAAATGACGTTTCAATCTTTATAATTTGACCAATAATATTTTATTTTTTTTACTTTTCTTAAAGTATGAACACCCTTGACGAAAATTCTGACTCCGCCACTAATTAAATATCCTCTTGTTGATGAGGGGAGAGGTGGGGGTGGTGGCAGTGGCGAATTTAGAGCCAAAAAAAAGGGCAATCGCACCCGTGCTCTCTTCGTAAAATTAGATATTTTATATGTATATTTTTAAAGATTTAGTATAATATTATATTCTTGCACCCGTACTACAAAAAGTCTAAACGGTCCACATGGTTAAATGTTGAGCTTTTGACCTTGAGAATTAAGGATCAATTCTCACTTCAATACATTTTACTTGGTGCACCCATGTTCGAAAAATCCTAGATTCGCCTCTGGGTGGTGGGGTATGCTTGTCTAAACAAGAATAAGTGGAAGCGTTTTGAGCTTCTTATATATTATAATAGATTGCGTACATTAGTATTTCTTAAAAGGATGTTTTTTTTTTTTAATTTTACGTAAATATAAAATATTTTGTGTGTTGTGTGATTTTTTGTTTCTTATATGAGCTTGTTTGATGGGAAATATTAGAGTGGCTAGTATAGAATTTAGATATATTGAATGACAAAAGAAATAAAATGATACTATATATAAGCTTGGACGATAGCTATAATGACAAATACATTTTTTTAGCCTTTAGGAGTACTCCTTTGATAGTGTATTATTGAGTTTGTCTTATATAAATTGTTTTTTTTTGGGGATAGGATTTTAGTTTCTTAAATAATATTGAAGAATTTTTATTTGATGAACTAGTTTTTGAGATTGAGCCGGATTAAATTCATTTCTTTCCATGTTTACTACATACAAATATTATTATATCATTATTATTGAAAATTGTTATGCAATAGCGATATTTTCATGATTACAAAGTTTATATTATAATTAAATAGATTTACTTGTAAATATTTTTTGATAGTATAAAAAATTCCTACAATGCCTTCCACTTACTTCTTTGAAGTCAATAATGCCACTTTTTCCATCACGAAAACTATGTTGGACACATTAATTATAAGAAATATATGATTTCGAAAGTGATAACAATTAGCAGTTCAGACTCAACTTTTCGCTTTATATTAGTGGATCTATAGACCGAGCCAGAATTCTACAAATTAAAATCACAATATATATAACTTAAATTCTTATTATAAATCTTATCCCCCCAGAGCTAGCCACCCAAATTACACAAACTTTCTTCCCTTATAAGAGAAAAGATGCTGGAGAATATTTTTTTACGTATTTTGATATGGCATTGTTTTGTCTTTATTTGGTTGATAACATTTACTGTATCTTATTAGTATGACATGCATAGTGAATCTTTTTATTAGCTTTGACTAGAAAAAGTGATCACAGATTTAATTTGAGTCAGTGTAGATGCTGTCTAGTAGGAGCAAATGAATATATTCATGTGACATACCGTACAAAAAAGAAAGAAGTTGTATCTTAGTAAGAGATCTCGAATTTGAATTACGGTAATACAGAATCATATATATATTTATTACAAAGTTATTTATTTTTAGTGTGAGACTTTTTAATATGAAATTATAATCTAATCGACCCTCGATATGAATATCAGACATCGAATGAGAAATTAAAAATAAAAAAGATAATTGTGTAATAAGTAAGATTTATATAACCTGAAAAATAAGTTATGATATATCTAAGATGTTTTATAATCGGTGGAAGGTATAAGTTGAAGATATATATATATAATATTTAAAGTATTTTGTTATGTATGCATGTGTGTATTTATAGTAGAAGTTCAATCTCCTTGCTTATTTTTGTGTCTATTTTTTAAATTATTTTTTTTAGTGAAAATTAATCTATATCCTAAAGTTTAAAAACAAGAAAATAACAAAAAGACAAAACATTTTTCCTCTTTCCAAAGACACTTGGTTTCTGCTTGCAATTTCCCCAACATCTGCTTTCTAGGTTGTAGCTTTTTAACTATCAGCCTTTTAGTGTTAAACTCCAATTTCAATGAAACTTTTCATTTCACCTATATATATATATATATATATATATATATATATATATATAAAATATGTATCTAAAGACCATAGTTATCGGTTAGTCTTACGTATGCAAACAAAGTCTCACGATAGTATAGTGAAAAAGAAATTAAAAAAGTACGTAGCTTGTATAGTGATATTGTTAATGTATATATATATATATATATATATATATATATATATATAAAATATGTATCTAAAGACCATAGTTATCGGTTAGTCTTACGTATGCAAACAAAGTCTCACGATAGTATAGTGAAAAAGAAATTGAAAAAGTACGTCTCTTGTATAGTGATATTGTTATTGTATAAGGTCTTATGGGAAAGCGGTGAGAGATTGGCTCGAAACATAATATTATATTACATCATATATTAAGAGTATTTTTAGATTGTTTTAGTCTAATACATGATGATATTAGAGTCAATAGTTCGATGAAACGAGTATACATGATGATGGTGAAGTGATGGTGTGAAGTCGGAGTTAGTATCTTTGTTTGTCTATTGACAGATTTGCTATCATTATCCGTAGCTTTGAATACAAATACCAAGAAGAAATAGATGGGAGTTGGTGGGCATAAATAAGTTTATAATTAGGTGTTATTCATGTGAAATTTAGTTCGAGGAGACTGTCGATGTGTAAATAAAATTTCACATTAGTAATTGAAAAAAATGAAGTCGTATATAGGGTGTGTTTTGTATTTTTGAAAAATATTTCCTTTGGAAAAAAATTCTTTAAAATGAGAAAAATGATTTTTCCGATAAAAATAGAAAAAACAAGTTCCGCAAGTGTCATTATGCATTAATTGTCCCTTCAACACAATCTAACTCCATCCCCTCCCCAATAATACTTATTATTTATGTGTCAAACCAAAGAAAATAAATACGAAAGTCACTTATTTTTTTATATAACATTTTTTGTGAAACATTTGTCTTCCTAATTCACTCAAAGTGAACAATATCACATCATATTACGAGTATGTTTAGTTCTTTTAAGTACTAAACGTCCACTTCCTCCCCACTAATCTAGTTTCTGTCGTGCCTTAATTTAATTTAAAACCATACAACTATATGTTTTAAATTTGTTTAATTATTTACCTTATAGATAATAAACTAATTGAATCTAAAAGTAAACTAAAATGATTAACTGTGTACGTGTGGACCAAATTATAGCACCAATTCCTGTTGATTTGGAGAAGATCAATTATATATTGAAGGACCACACATTAATTACTAAATTAAAATTTTGGTATATATTATTATGATTATTATTATTAAATTAGACATTAAGAGGAATATTAGGAGTTTAATTTAAAGCTTATTTCAAAGATTTTGTATCTCTATATCTTAGTCAGTAATTAGACCGTGGACTGTGGACTAATCATACTTTTTGGTTTGGATTATATTACCAAATTAATAGATTTGCAACTTAGAATATGAGATGAAGAATCCTTTCACAAGTAATAATTAGGAAAATAATTGCTTGGTTATTCTTTTTTTTAAAAAATAAATAAATAACTAAATGAATGAATAAACCAAAATAATAGTCAATCTTTTAATTAATAATTATGATAATTGAACATTGATAAAAAAAAAATGGAGTTAGTAATTTTTCAAATTATTTATCTCTTTGAGGATTGTTCAATTAATATCACAACGTGTACCAAACGGTCCTTAATTGTTGCAAATGTGCAAGAGTATATTTCATATAGCCACAACTTTGGGTCGTGTGATTAAGTTTAACTGTTAAGGTATTATAATCTGTTTCGACATAATTTTGGGACATCATGATTTTTTCTCAATTTTATTGCTTTATATTTAATATAAACGATATCCAACCGTTGAATTCTGAACTTATCGCCTTTTTATGACCTTCAATCTTCTCTTTTCATTTCAATATAAAATTTACCCTAGCTATATATGACAAGTTCTATAATGAATATTCTTTCGAGTTCAATTATCAATCGTTTATAGGACTTTATGTTTGCCTCTATAAAAGGGACTCAACGTCCTCTATGAGGTTTGTTCCGTTACTATGTTAAGGAAAATATCGACTTACTTGTAATTAATAGTCCAGACACAATTAGCAAGGAGTTCTTCGCTCTTATCGAATCTTTGAACCTTTAAATTTTACCCATTAAACTTTAAGCCTTTAACTCAACTTTCAATAAGTGATTCGACAGTTAAATCCTGAACTCGACCTTTACGACCATTTAACTTTTCCTTTCCATTTTTAGATTCTTAATAAAACAAGCTTCACAAATCATAATGACCCCCTTTCAAATTCAACCCCCACCCCCCACCCCATTTTTGTGAGTTGTTACAAATATTAACTATGAGATAATTATAACCTCTAATTTAAGTTTAAGAATTAATAATAGATTGTTTTGACATGCATTATCATCTTCTTACCAAAAAGTAGCTTTAAAGAAGAATTTAGGATTCAAGTCAAACTCATGATACACGAGAATTTACACCCATACATTTTAGAAATTTGTCATGATTTTTCAATTTTATAATTCATTCGCTGACTTAAAATCCTAAAATTGCCTTGCGATAAAGGGAAAATACCTCTCTTTTGTCTCTTGTGTACCTAGCTGGTTCCAGAACAAGATTGATTAACTAGTTATTAATAAGGGGTTAACAACAAAAAATGACTAACTAAACTATTAATTAGGGGTTTAGTAAACCTTCTTAATTAATATTAAACAAAACCAAACAACGTACGAGAAGTGTCCCTTAATGGTCCCACATAGAACTATTAATGAACATTTTAAATAAAAACAATAATAATTTGAAGATTAAAAAAAATAAAACAAGCTTAACTGGCAAAACTTTGAATGTATCAAAATTAATCATAGTTTAAGAGATTTGATGCCAATTAAATCTTGATAATTAAAGGATGATTATTCCCCAAAGACTTTCTTACGTTAAGTAATTACGTACTATCATTAAGAATTCTAATTATTGTTCCTTTAAAGAGACTTCCAAAATGTCTCTAGCAAATGACATCAGTAGTACTAATTAATATTTTTTACAATTTATTTTAGACCTCAAAAATTTAAAAGAACTAAACAAATTTATAAATTTTAAAGGGGAAAAGGACAAATATACCCCTGAACTTTGATAAATGGTACGTCTATACCCTCCGTTATACTTTTCGTCCATCTCAACCCTTGTCGTCCAATAATCGGTGCACATTTGCCCCTCCCACTAACGGCACCCTCTTTGTGTACACGTGGCGAAATCCTAAGCCACTACCCGGTTGACCAACTTTTTTAACCCAAATTCTAAGAACCCGCCCCATAACCCAATAAACCCACCCAATTTGTGGGTAAAATATACCTTCTAAAATTTAAAATTTGGGTCTTTTCTTTAGATTTTAAACTCAATAATTAGTAAAATTTACACTCAATAATTAGGAAAATTAAACTCAATTTTTTTTTTTCCATTAAACTTCAACTTGATAAGATAGACAAAATAAGATCTGGGATAAGTCACACTGGAAATATTGTTCCAATGCTTAGGCTAAATCAAAATTTTCAAAAACAGTAGACAATACAACTCTTTCAATGCAAAACCAAGATATCAAACAATGAAACTATATCAATTTCAACTTTAAATTAGCTAGCAGCTAAATGACTAGCTCTCTGTCTGCTCCCTAAGCCTTCGGATAGTGCTCCTTACGGTAACAGCGCTAGCAGTGTGGAAAATTAAACTCAATAATTAGTAAAATTTGCCGAAAAAGACTCCAATTCATTAACATCTTCACTAACAAAAGCAACAAAAACAGGCATCAACTTTCGCATCTGAGCACCACAAGCAGCAGCAGCAGACATCCAACTTTAGCTTATGAATCCTCTAACCCTTTGACTGCATTTAAGGACGAGGCTGGACAAAATGATACACTGATGTGTGTTTCTAAGAAATCACCGGCATTTGAGGCAACAATTGCACCGATGAACTCTCTAAAATCTGATGAACTAGGTTAGGGTTTGTGAGATGAACGAAAATGATTTAGGATTTGAGTCTTTTCTTTATATTTTAGAGAGTATATTTTACCCACAAATCGGGTGATTTATTGGGTTATGGGGTGGGTTCTTCAGATTTTAGAAGGTATATTTTACCCACAAATTGGGTGGGTTTATTGGGTTATGGGGCGGGTTCTTAGAATTTGGGTTAAAAAAGTTGGTCAACCGGGTAGTGGCTTAGGATTTCGCCACGTGTACACAAAGAGGGTGCCGTTAGTGGGAGGGGCAAATGTGCACCGATTATTGGACGGCAAGGGTTGAGACGGACGAAAAGTATAACAGAGGGTATAGACGTACCATTTATCAAAGTTCGGGGGTATATTCGTCCTTTTTCCCAATTTTAAATTATGATTTCGCATCTATCCATCCAGTCTCCGACCCAATAAAATCGAAAATAATTAATCTGAGGTGATGTCTCTGAAATTAACGGTTAAATTGAATAAGATTGCCACCTCAAGTACTGGCCCCTGCTCTAATTGAACCACTTGGATGTTTATATGTCCTTTTCCTTATAAAGTATATGTTGTGACAAAAATTTAAATGTATTTTACATCCTTAATTTTAATCAACATAAATTCTCTCTTTGAACGGAGAGTGAATCAAAAATAACTTTTCTATGTTCGTAAGTAGAGATAAGTTATCGTATACTCTATCCTTCTTATGTTCTATTTATAAAATTACATTTGATATGTCGTTGACTTGTAATGTTAATTATCATGAATGATTGATTTCTTTTTATTTTGGAATTTCAGGATAACCGGCAATCGTTATAACTTTTGTCACAACTTCTGCTATTCGAGTGAGTACTCTGTGAATAGCCTGTAAACCATACACGGAATGTAAACTACATTAAGCAAGCTTTATACGATCTGACTCAGAAGACATTGAGGAGGATCAATTCCAGTTTATCTATGTAGATGACCCACCCTCCAAACCAACTAAGCCCACATGAATGTTTAATTGTCTCAATAGAAATTGAAAGAAAATGAGTAAATGCATGCATAAAAAACCTATCAACTACAAGTGATTGATCGTTTTTGTTTAGCTTTATGTACAAGTGTGTCTCCCACTTGTCTCCAAGTTGCCCTATAAGAATTTTAATCAACATTAATATTCTTAATAGAATTTATAATGGAGCTTTCAAGTAATTTTCTCAATATAAAATGAGCTATTAGACCAATTTTTTTCTAGGTACTTTTTTCTACTTGCTTTAACATTTTTGTTTAATGATCTCATGATCACAATGCATTTGTCTTCTTACTAGATTGTTTTTATCAAGTAGGACACAGAATCATTGGTATATATATTCTCTATGAGTTATCATTTTTTACAATATCATTAAGTTGAACATGACTTTGAAATATAAATTTGGCTTGTATTGTATGTACATGTTACTATCGGGGCCCGGGACGGAGGTAGAAGTCTAAATATGAATTTGACATAAACTCAATAAATTTTGCTTAAATAGCATATTTATGTTGAGAATTTCATTAAATATGTAGATACAAAAAATTTGGAATCCAATTATCATTTGAGGTTGATCGTTCTAAAATACATAACTCATTAAGTTGAAATTCTAGCTTCGAGTCAATAATTTGACAAGATGATGTCACATCAAATTTTGATTAAATAAATTTGATGAATTACTAAAATCTAAAATTTCGCATAAAACAATTTTTTTAATGAAAATTGTCACAAATGTTTTGTCTAGAGAGTCTGAAAAAGAAAGGAGAGAGGAGGTGAAATGTATCTTTCATTTTAAAATTTTGATAAATTATTGTCTAGTTAACTGTCTAGGTCTAGTTAATTATTTTTCAAACAAGTTGTCTTGGAGTATTTATCAGCTAGCTTACTAATGGAGATTTTTCAAATAATTTTTTTTTAGAGAAAATAAAGCGTATGATTATTAATAATAAAATGGGATAGCTTTTGAATTCTTTCAAAAAGTTGTGCGTTAAATCAAGTGTATCGGACTACAAGTGGTCTGAATTCTCATATAGCCTGAGATATGTAGGAAACTCATTTACTGGGTTCGGCTATAATTCCTAGAGTTTGTACCAAAATCTCTTTTCCAAAAGATGAAGATGTGGTCGGTCAAAATTGGATTAGTCAATTTCGTTTTCCTTAAATTTCTTGCATCAATCCGAGTAAAACGAGGGACAGTTGTTGACACTCAATTTTGGACCTCCGCAATATAGATTAATCACCGAGCTTCTTAAATTCCAAAAGATTTGAAATAATTAGTTTTTAAAGTTCAAAATATTTTTTCAAGTTATTTTAATAGTTTTGTCATTGTTTATAATTTTTAAATAATATATATGTTTTATATAATTTTGTATATAATTAGTATAATTTATGAATATTCGAAAACCGTCTTAAAAAGATTTTGTTAAATATTTGGTTAATTAGTCTATTTACATAATAGTTTATATTTTAATTTATTTAGTTTATAATTAAGTTAATTATTTTATTTCGTTAGCACTAAGAAGCTCATTGATTAATGAGCAACTTTTACATATAGCAAACATAAAAATCATATTTGTATGTTATAGCTATAGTTTGCATAATTGCGCTCCATAGCAAATTTTATGTTTGCTAAGGAGCTTTTGATTTGTATAATTCGCTAGATAAATTCAATTTTATACAAATTATTCAGTTTTGTATAAATTCATTTATACATTGTAATTTGTATAATAAGATCTGTATTTATATAATTATAAGTGTATAAGACGAAAATATATGTATTTGTATTTGTATATACATTTTTCTCTCGCTTTATACAAACGCAAACACATTTTATACATTTTATACCGAAATGTATGAACTGACTAATTGTATATCGAATCAGATGGCAAAAAAATGGGTTATTTGCTGCGAATTACAAATAAAATAAACTATAGCTATAACATTTAATTTGAATTAATAGTTTGTTATTTCATACAATTTTCCCTTGATTAATTTATATTAATTCGTCTTATTTAGTTTTTAGTCAAATCACCAATTAAGCTCAATTCTTCAATTCAATGGCTATAATTGCAATGCAATGGGCCAAATTCTAAATCCCAATCTAAGCCTTTTTTTTGCCTCACATACAAGACCACCATTGGGCCGATTTGCAGCTAACTTTGGCCCAAACATTGACCCATTCAGCAGTCCACTTAAATTCCATAATTCCTGTCCCAAATTCAATACCAAAAACAGACCTACCACCAGTACATACAACATTACATTACATACAACAATATCAAAACAACAACACCCCTCTACTATGTCTTCCTCAACGTGAAACCCAGCTACCAAATTGACCCGAATTGTGAGCAGCAGCCCAGATCCGATCCCAGCTCGTGCGTCTCCCCTCTCCCTTATCCTCGATCAGGGGCGGATCTATGAAGGGGTGTGGGGGTGCCACGCCACCCCCGAACTTCGACGGAAACTATATATATACATAGGTATGTATATATAATATTTATATAAATATAAATCGTGTCACCCAGAGAACAAAATTGGCTTGTGGTGCCACGATAGGAGGGCAACTTTAGAAGGCTGATATTGTGGGTTCGAATCTCAGCACGCTCTTTTAAGGAAAAACAACAGGCACATTATTATTTTATTTTTATAATTGTTAATCGATAAGTCTATTTGGCACCCACAAACTCTAAATCCTAGATCCGTCACTGTCCTCAATATGAAGAATCTTCCAGGTGTGAAGATCGTGTCGCTCCTTCGTCCTTTGTTCATAAATCAAGGGCTCTCAATTTCAATCCGTTAAGGGATTTGTACCAGGTTCGTACTTATTCGAGTGGGAAACCTTATCTCCTCAGAAAATATTCAATTTCGAATTTCACCCATTCTCCCTCCTGTTTCCCCCTAAGTGCCCTATTTTCATTTATATATAAGCCCCCTCATCTTCATTGTTAGGTGATGGAAGAAAATTGGGAAAAAATGTTGGCAATAACCAGTTGGAGAAAAGAGATAGAATATAACAGAGAGTTATAAAAAAAATCGATTTAGATAATCTAGAATCCCTTTTTGGTGCGAACTCTTTAAGGTTCTACTCTGAAAGCTTTCATTCAAGCTTTTTCCAGTGAAGTTCGAGTTTCGGGGAATATTTGTTCAATATATTCGCTCTAGTTTCCTGGTTTCGCTCCTTTGTTTTGAGAATCCAAGGTCTTGGAAAGTACTCCTCTAAGCTCGTCGTCTCGATTCGCTGCCCAGAAAAGGGTAACGTCTTCTGCTTTATAACATTCTTCTAGTCTCTTTTTGTATTTTGATGTGATTCTTCCGATGTTGGAAAGTCTTGCTATGTGGTTGTCCTATGTCTTCTGTCTAAATATCTTTAGTGATGTTATTTGCTGCGAATTACAAATAAAATAAATTATAGCTATAACATTTAATTTGAATTAATAGTTTGCTATTTCATACAATTTTTCCTTGATTAATTTATATTAATTCGTCTTATTTAGTTTTTAGTCGAATCACCAAGTAAGCTCAATTCTTAAATTCAATTGCTATAATTGCAATGCAATGGGCCAAATTCTAAATCCCAATCTAAGCCTTTTTTTTGCCTCACATACAAGACCACCATTGGGCCGATTTTCAACTAACTTTGGCCCAAACATTGACCCATTCAGCAGCCCACTTAAATTCCATAATTCTTGTCCCAAAACAACAACACCCCTCTACTATGTCTTCCTCAACGTGAAACCCAGCTACCAAATTGACCCGAATCGTGAGCAGCAGCCCAGACCCGATCCAGCTCGCGTGTCTCCTCTCTCCCTTATCCTCGATCAGGGGCGGATCTATGAAGGGGTGTGAGGGTGTCACGCCACCCCCGAACTTCGACGGAAACTATATATATATATATATATATATATATATATATAGGTATATATATATAATATTTATATAAATATAAAGTGTGTCACCTAGAGAACAAAATTTTCTTGTGGTGCCACGGTAGGAGGGCAACTTTAGAAGGCTGATGTTGTGGGTTCGAATCTCAGCACGCTCTTTTAAGGAAAAACAGCTGGCACATTTTTATTTTATTTTTATAATTGTTAATCGATAAGTCTATTTGACACCCACATACTCTAAATCCTAGATCCACCATTATCTTTTAAGGAAAAACAGCTGCACATTTTTATTTTATTTTTATAATTATTAATCGATAAGTCTATTTGACACCCACGGACTCTAAATCCTAGATCCGCCACTATCCTCGATACGAAGAATCTTCCAGGTGTGAAGATCATGTCGCTCCTTCGTCCTTTGTTCAGAAATCAAGGGCTCTCAATTTCAATCCGTTGAGGGATTTGTACCAGGTTCGTACTCATTCGAGTGGGAAACCTTATCTCCTCAGAAAATATTTGAATTCGAATTTCACCCATTCTCCCTCCCGTTTCCCCCCAAAAATCGTGCCCTATTTTCATCTATATATAAGCCTCCTCATCTTCATTGTTAGGTGATGGAAGAAAATTGGGAAAAACTGTTGGCAATAACCAGTTGGAGAAAAAAGATAGAATAGAACAAAGAGTTAGAAAAAAAAATTGATTTAGATAATCTAGAATCCCTTTTTGGTGCGAACTCTTTAAGGTTCTACTCTGAAAGCTTTCATTCAAGCTTTTTCCGGTGAAGTTCGAGTTTCGGGGAATATTTGTTCAATATATTCGCTCTAGTTTCCTGGTTTCGCTCCTTTGTTTTGAGAATCCAAGGTCTTGGAAAGTACTCCTCTAAGCTCGTCATCTCGATTCACTGCCCAGAAAAAGGTAACGTCTTCTACTTTATAACATTCTTCCAGTCTCTTTTTGTATTTTGATGTGATTCTTCCGATGTTGGAAAGTCTTGTTATGTGGTTGTCCTATGTCTTCTGTCTAAATATCTTTAGTGATGTTTTAGTTTGAATGTCTAAATCAGCTCGATGATTGTCTTTGCTATGTTATATTGTGTTTTCTTTTAGATTTCTCAAGTATTTGCTGATTACATGTTGTTACCACCTTCATTCTTGTTCAAGTTTGGTTACTGTTTAGAAGGGATTAAATGCTCATTTTTTGCTTAAACCTTTTTAGTGTCTTAGTCGCTATTTTATCTCACTCTTCTGCTTCATCTAAAATAAGCTATCATTGTTGTTGTTTTTTATTCACTGAATCTTTAACAATTTTCAAGTGTACCCTTACTTTCTCATCTTCAAAGTTACAACAAAATGGGTCTTAATGCTTCGTGTAGTTTGAGATTTATTCAAATAATACATGTTTTTTTATATAAGCAGTGGAAATATATGCTTGATATAATTTTTAAATTTTGTTTGAATATTGTGATGATATAATGCTTGTCTTTCTCTTGATCATTGCGGCCATGGCTTAAGCATTATCTAAAGTGATTTTATCTTTTGATGGGTCTGCCGATCGTAGTTAGAATTTGCGTAATAATCTGCCCTCTTATTTAGATTCTATGTTGATCTCTTCTAGTTTTTTTTTTTTTTCTCTTGAAGCTAAGTTAGAATAGGCGATAGAGTTTCTGTTAATTTTCATTTTAGTTTGGATTGTTAGTTTGATAACTTTATAAAGGGCATAGTGCATGAGCATATCCTCCCTTACTTCCAGTTTGTCTCAAGAATGAGTATTGATGATGCCATGTGATTATCTTTGCTTTTGACTTTCTTTAAGTTGTACTCTTTTTCTCCATTTTGCTATTCCTATGTGGCTATGTTTGTTATTAATTAACATATTAATTCATTAATCTTAAGTGACTACTATGTTCTCCCCCTATGTATATTTTATTTTATTTTTCTTTCTTTAAAATTGTTGTTGTCCACTATGCTTCTGTGTGATTCCCTTTGGTGGGATTGTTTGTTAGTATGCATCTTTCTTGGGTAAAAAATGTGTATTTTCCATTAAGTTAGTTTGTTCTTCTTTCATTTATGTTAGTTGGATTATATATTAACTCCTTTCATTTACTTTGTGGCATGTGAAATTTGTCCGAGTTCACTACGAACTCCTATCTCCTTCTTGCATTTCGGGAGAGCTGTAAAGGCTCAAATTTCTTCTTATTCGAGTACTAGCTATAGAAATCGAGGAATAGGTCCTTTGATTTGACGTACAGTTGCTTGGAGCTGATCTATGAAATCGTATGCACTAGTATACACTTAGTGTATACGGAAAAGGGAAAATGGGCTAAAGGCCTCGAAATTAGGTTTTTGTATTTTGTTGTTGGGCCTAAGCCCTTTATTTGCAATCATTATTATCTCTTGTTAGTTCTTAGGACATGTGGAAGAATTGGGCCTAAGGCCCAAAAGAAAAACAATTCATTTTATGGGTCAAATGCCCAAAACAAAATTAGGCCCAAGAGCTGATCCAGGCGAACAGAAAATCAGACTTGGGCCCACCACCCTCTCTCTCTTTATTTTATCTGTTTCGTATTTGTTTAATTGTTTATTTACTAGTTAATTTTAAGGGTTTTTACTTAATTCAAGTTCCCAAAAGATGACATAACCATAACTGTTAAAATCAAACAAGTGCATTATATTTTTTCTTGACTTCAAAACATATAGTATTTTCTACTTAAGTAGCATCCTTTATTTCCTTTCCCCTAAGAAAAAATAAATGAAATGAGTTCAAAGTTGTATACTTTCTCTATTTATTCAAGTATGCATATATTTTTTAAATATTAGCCAAATATTTTAATTGTCGGATAACCGCAAGTTAGTGGACATTTCAGGTGCTTTCAAACCCTTCCTGAAAATGTTAATATGAATCCTGATCGAACCCCTTTAAATACTTTCATTAGATTTCTATTTTAAAAAATAGTTTTCTTAATTTTACTTTAAAAATTAAGTGGCGACTTAAAACCAGTTGTTTTTCTTTTTTAAATAAAACATTAGTATGATATATTCTCATCAATTCAATTTTACAACACTTACCACTAATCCCCATAAACAATTATCGATAGTAGCAAGAACTTGCCCTCAATTACGCCAAGTCTCAAATCCAATTCTATTCACGCCAAATACATAATAATAGCAATAATAACATGACTATCCATTATCATAGTACAAGATTTTGGTGTGGTGATGAATTACCTGCAACAAAGTGGTGGCTTCGTGTTGTTGCCGCACCGTTCGTGGATTAGCGGTTACTACTTGTGTTATGCAAAATAGTAATAAACCTTTCTAATGTAATTCAGTTTTACACATGGACTTGGCCCATTAATCACCAATTAAAATTAATTATTTAAAAATCACCCATCCACTAAATAATTGTAATTAACAAATAGCTCAAAAACTTCCAAACCAACTCCACCAATTTATCAAAATAATTGACTCATGCAATTATCAAAAGGGGTAAAAATGATAATTTATATGATAATTTCCAAAAGTGACTTTACGGGTCATTACAACTGGACACCAAATGAAAAACCAAAAAAAATCTTCTGTTTAAAAAAGAATGACTTACTTTCCTTTTTAGTCTATTTAAAAAACAATGGATCTTTTTTCTTTTTGGTAACATTTTAATTTCAGCTTAAGATTAAAGGACAATTTTGTACATTTGACATAATTTTAATTTAGAACCAAAACCTTATTTTTTTCCTTAAACTGACTAAGCCACTATTTTGAAACGGAGGGAGTAATAGAAACTACAACAAAATAATATAGTAATTGAGGTAAAAGAAATCAACATATAGAACAGAAACTGAAGGATAAGAAACTAATACCTGCGATAATAGCTATTAATGAAAAAGAAAAACATATTTATATGTAGGATGAAGCTTCCCAATTAACTACTCATGATGTGAGTAGTGATAATAGGATTAAGATAATAGGAATCATAAAATGAATGTCAAGAAAAGTTAAAGATTATAAATATAATTAGTGTGGTACAAATTAAAATATAGATATATAATTATAGTAATAAAAGTAGTACTAATTAATTAGGACGAAGTGAGGAGAGTACAACATCTTGAAGGGAACTATCTCTTTGCATAGCAGCTTTAAACTCATCAAAAGTGACTTTGCCATCAATATTTGCATCCATTAAATCAAATATCTCATCAAGTTTTCCAGGTTCTGTTATATCCATTGGAAGACAATCTAATGTGTATAAAGAATGTGGTGCAGTGGATGGGGTTATTCCTTCTTTAACTAGATGTTTCGGGTTCAAGCTATGAGTATGGAAAAATCCTTGGTAGGGAGCGCTACCTTCCGAATAGGGCCCTGTCTTGCGCACATCCGAATTAGTCAGACTCCAATACAGATACCGGACATCGAATGAAAAACCCAAAATGAAAAGAAGTGTACGAAGAAAGGAACTAATATTTGCTATTGTTAGGGAGGGTATGCTCAAGCCCATATATTTGGTTACTGGACTTGGGCCCCCAACAAGTTTTTCAGGCCCAAATAGAATCGTAAACTTGTAATAACACCTTTTATCAGGCATGATGACATGAAATCCGTGTAAACACTGGAAGAAATGTTAGCTTTTCGATAGAACCAAATCTTCTCCTGACTTTATACATTATAGTTATATGTCCTAAATTTGATGTTCCTAGTGCATTGAAACCATGTGAAAAATCAGCACCATTGCGATAAATGAGAACAATATACGACTTTCAAGTCCAACAAGCTCAACATCATCATCAAGACGTACTTGATCATCTTCATGTTCATTACTATTTTCAACACTCGTTATAAAAACATCGTATTTCTGAAGCAATGTTGTATGTCCTTCAGAAATGATGACGATACGAGTCTTGATACCTTCCAACATCATTAAAAGATTATCACTTTGCGCGTTTAACTTCTCAGACAAGGAAATATCTGATTTTTTTCCATCGCCATGATCCCTTTTCTTGAAAATTGTTACATGTGACAACATGTTTTTGTACACAGAAAGGTAACAGAACACTCTGCCATTTCTTTTAGAAAAATGTATACAATGTGTTGATGTGATTAATGTTGAGAATTTAGTGATCAATTTATATAGATCAAACTTTGAATCAATCTAACTTTTAATACACAACGTTGACAAGCATTTTGTAATTTGATTCGATCATCGACTATAGTTTATATAATTAAAAATATCTTGTCAACTTTAATGTTTACATCAATTTGACATTTGATTTGGACGTACGATTGTCAACTCAAATGTTTACAATCATACTTTGTGTTATTTAATTGTTTACAATTTTTTGTTGGACTAGACATACTTGATATTATTTCTGTTTTATATATCTTATTAAATTGTTCATGAATTTTATCGAGGTGTGCTCAAACTAACGGTTAAAAAAGATTGGTTCTTTTATTCTGCTGTACATTTGTTTCAGTGATTTTTATTTAAAAACTGTTGCTTTTGTCCTTATCTGAATACAGATTTTCTGATCCAATTAAATACAAGTAAATCTATGATTTCAAAAAAGGGTTTTTTTTTGTGGAATTGATTGAGTGAAAAGGAAGGTATTACTCAGATTCTTCTCTTTCAGTGAAAAAGAAGGGATTTTTAAAGGGTTTTGAGTATTTTTTTTCTCTTCTTTCTTTGCAAGAATGCTTTTTTACTTTCTGGGGTTTAATGATTTTGCTTCTATGATATGATTTTTTGCTTGTTTTCTCCATGGAACTACTTTTCTCCAAATGGGTCTCTGCTTTCTTGCTCTGTTGTTGGCTTATCTTCTCTGTTGGGCATTCAGGTTTGGTCTTTCTTCTTGTTTTTGTGTTTTTTCTAGATTCTTAACAATGTATTTTGTTGTAATAGATAATGTGGGTTTTTTTTGGGACATTTTAGTGGAGGGGTTACATGGAAATGCAAGAGTAAGAGCTGTGAACTTGGGTGGATGGTTAGTTGTAGAGGGATGGATAAAGCCTTCTCTTTTTGATGATATACCCAATGGAGATATGCTTGTATGTATTGATTCTGTTTATGCTTTAGAATCGAGTTGATTTTTCGTATGGTCACTAGACTAGTAGTTATTATCTCATAAAGTTACTTTCTTTGTTTGAAGAAAATTGGAGTGGAGAAGAAATGTGACTTGCTGAGATAATAACTAGTATTAGTTAAGTGATTGTCGGAGAAATCAACCCTTCGGAATTTTGTTAAATTCCTATTTAGATTGAAAAGTTTTGAGCTTTTTGGCAATGCAGGATGGAACACAGGTGCAATTAAAATCTGTGACATTGCAAAAGTATATTTCTGCACAGAATGGTGGAGGAATGAATGTGTCTGTGGATAGAGATAATCCATTAGAATGGGAAACATTTAAGGTGAAATGCATTGTCAAATTGCTTTGTTGCTATCTTTTAGTCTCTCTAATTGGGTGATTGCATCATTTATTGTTAATAGATGCTTGATATGCTTTATTTTAAGCCGAGGGTCTATTGACAATAGCTTCTCTATCTCTACGAGATAAGGGTAAGGTCTGCATAGACTCTACCCTCTCTTAACTGCACTTGTGGGATTACACTGTATATGTTGTTGTATACTATTTTTTTTATGTCCTAAATTTGTGGTTACCTAAAATTTTAAATTCTTTAATTCAGAATCAATCAAATCTCTCCAAGTAGGATTCGAACCTACGTCCAATTGGTTTATAACCGACCATTCTATCAACTGAGCTAATGTGGAACAACAAGAGATTCTATCTTATGGAGTTCAATTCCCGCCCTCAAACCTATACGAGTTCCTTTGTAAATCCCAGAATTTCTTCATTTTGGCTCCCTTGTGTTAGCTCTCTGGTTCATATATTTGACCTCCTATATGAATTTGATCCTCTTCCAGTTAGATTCCCAATTAGTTTCGATATTGTAATGGAAGGAATGTATTTGCAAGAAGCGAAATTGGGATTTGTCAACAACAATAACAACACAGCCAGTGTAATCTCACAAGTGGAGTCTCGGGATAGTCCTTTGTGGCTCAGGCAGTGACTAGACCAACACATTGTTGCTTCAAGTGAACCTCGCGTTGAAGTTCACTAAAAATCAATTATGGAACTTCATATTTTAAAGTTCATAAGATGAAAAGAGATTCTTTTTAGTAGAGTTTAAGCTAGAAATTGTTGATTTTGAGAATAGTACCTGATTAATTTGCTTATTTTAAACAGTTGTGGAGGATTTCTGAGTCAGTATTTCAGTTTCGAACTTCTGAAGGGCAATTTCTAACATGCAGTGGTGATGGAGATAGTGTGACGGCAACAACAGAGTCTCCCTCGGATTCAGAAACATTCTATCTCGAAAGGAACTTCAATAATAGAGTTCACATCAAACTGAAAAGTGGAACTTATATACAGGTAATTTCACATTTCTTTAACTTTTGCATTTGGCAGAAGCACTTCTTGTAACTACAGAATTCATTTGATAACACATCTTCATTTTTCTTTATTTCTCTGTCTGTCTCTATTGTGGGATACATTAAGCATATTTGATATAAGAAAATTCTATGCCTTTTTTCATGGTTTATATTATATGTACATGAGTGAAGGTCAAAAACATACCTAAAGTACCTCGGTTTTTTGAGTTTCATACCTAAATTACCAGGTGTGCGAATTTCATACCTGACTTGTTACCAACATTTATCAAAACACACCTCAACTATCAATTGTTCCCAAAACACACCTGAATGATGGTTATATTTCAGGTAGGAAAAGGGAACAATGGATAGTTGAGGTGTGTTTTGATAAATAGTTGGTGATTGGTCAGGTAGACAACTCGCACACATGATAGTTCAGATATGAAACTCAAAAAACAGCCGGTTACTTTAGGTGTTTTTTTTTTACCATTAATTCTATTTACATAGAAGGATTGCAATCATGGAATAATCTTGTTTATGCACTAGGTTGTAGGAGCTATGATATTATTTTGTTGCTCTTGATGACGAATAAGGCTCATCCACTTTTTCTAGTCTAATTATTTTGGAGGTGTAGATGAATTACATCCTGCACAATATTTCCCTAAAACCCCGTGTATGGTTCATTGTACTGGTTACAAATCATTTTCTTGCAGTGCGCTGCAAATATTCGTCCTTTCTTCAAGTGCCAGTGAAATTTACTTTATGCTTTTGTGGAATAATCTGTAATCTTTTTGAAATTTCCTAGCCTTGGAGGTGTAGTCCTGAGCCGAGAGTCTTCCGAAAACAACCTCTCTACCTCCATGAGGTAGAGGTAAGGTCCGTGTACACTCTACCCTCTACCCTCTCCATATCTCACCTAGTGGGATTACACTGGGTATGCTGTTGTTGTTGTTAGAGGTGTAGTCCTATGGATGGTCAAAATATTGTTAAGTATATTCGTGTGCACCAGCTTTAGTATGTTGCCATACTGACATTCATGTCTATCAAGAGTTCTACTAGAACTGCTGTAATTGTGTTCTACCTCATTCATTTAGGCTTCAAATGACAATGTTCTCACAGCAGACTTTCCGGGGACACCAGGTTGGGATGATAATCCAGCCACATTTGAGATGACGTTTGTGGCAAAGTTGCAAGGGGATTACCAGCTTGCTAATGGATATGGGCATAACAAGGCAAAAGACGTTCTTAAGGTAAATTGATCACGTTTATTGCTTTTAGTTCACTTATTTATCGGATGTAAGTGAGACACAAGTTCATTGTATTTCTCTCCGTTTTTGTATGTTGCAGAAGCATAGGAATAGTTTCATCACTGTAGATGACTTCGATTTCTTGTACAGACACGGAATAAATACTGTTAGGATTCCTGTTGGCTGGTGGATAGCTTCTGATTCAAATCCTCCGGCTCCTTTTATTGGTGGAAGCTTAGAAGCTCTTGATAATGCATTCTCGTGGGCGCAGTAGGTCTTGATTTCTGCTTTTTCATTATACTCTTCTATGATTTCTTCCCTTCTTTCAGCCATTTGATCTCTTTCTATTCGCAGAGCTTATAACATTAAGTGCATAATCGACCTTCACGCTGCCCCAGGTTCCCAAAATGGGATGGAGCATAGTGCCAGTAGAGATGGCACAGTTAACTGGCAGACATCTCGAGAACACATCGCGCAAACATTGGATGCTATAGAGTTCTTAGCTTCCAGGTAGATTTTAACGAATTCTTCACAAATCTATCAACCGTGCTTTGCCATGAGCATTAGTCATTGCCAAGATTTTGCATATTTACTTGAATTTTCCCGCATCTTGTCCACCACTGAAGCTACTCCCACCTTGCCTCATATCTTCAAAGTAATCTTGTCTCTTGTAGTGTGCTCACACACCCTTTCTCTTTCAATATTTTCTTACAATGTATTTGCGTTTGAAGGTAAATATCTCCGTATTATAACTCATGAACATCATAGGTATGCTGTGCATCCTGCCTTGCTAGGAATCGAGCTTCTAAACGAGCCATCTGCTGCAGATGTCTCACTGGATATTCTGGTGCCTTTTTATAAACAGGGATACCAAATTGTTCGAAAATATTCTTCAACAGCTTACGTGATATTTTGCCAAAGAATCGGAAATGCAGATCCATTTGAACTTTATCAAGCTAACATAGGCTCATCAAACACAGTAGTTGATCTGCACTACTACAATCTTTTCGACAGATACTTTGATAAACTGACCTCGTCGGAGAACATTCAATTTCTATACAAAAACAGACAATCTCAAATACAGGCTTTGAATAGCGCCAACGGACCATTGGTGTTTGTTGGTAATATATCCTTTCTTTCCTTTCGCAACGCCTTTGGTTAAGTGAACTAGGACCAACTTTCAACTGCCACATTTCGGAATTGTGATATCTTGACATGAATTTAACCGATTTCAGGTGAGTGGGTGAACGAATGGAACGTGACTAATGGCTCGTTAGCAGATTACCAGGATTTCGGAAGAGTTCAGTTAGATATATACAATGCAGCCTCTTTTGGATGGTCTTACTGGACACTAAAGTGCAAAAAACAGCACTGGGATTTCGAGTGGAGTATTCGGAACAATTATCTTCAACTGCAACCAGGTATAAAACTAACCTTACTTGCCTCAATGCTGGCTCAACCTAATCGAAAACATCTACTTCTCAATGTGTAAGTTAAGCATAGAGGCAGAGCTAGGGTTTTGCGTTTATAAGTTCTAGAGATGCTAGAAAACACGACTTATTGGATTCTGGATAAATTATTTATAAGTCTTAAAATGGATTTTTAAACACAAATACAGGATTTTGACCAAAGCTCCGCCCCTGTATAAGCATGTACAACTAGGATTACAAGAGGCGTTTTCGGGTTATTAAGAAGATTAGTGCCTTTTATCTTTGTAATTTCTCCGTTTTTACTTGTTCGAGAAGGTATGTATGCAGGTACTTCACCAAGGAAGATGATACCTAGAGTTATATTGTTGCTTGGATTGGCATGCATTTGGAGCTTTATGCATTAGAAGAACCAAAGAAGTCTTTTGAATCCAGCGGTATGAATGATGGAATTGAGAAACAACTATTCTTCGCGGGATATAATCTACCTTCAGCTCCAACTATTTTTGCAAATATGGAGGTGAGCACACACACACACACAACGCGATAGGATATTGTAAAACTCGATAAGAATGTTCATTGATTCGCCAAATATTTATGAGAAAAGATATCGTAAATTCTTTCAACGTCCAGAGCACTATACACTAGATATGTTGTTGTATTCATTTGCCAAAAATATGAGAAATATATTGTTCACCTTTGAAGCTTTCATGTGTTACATGCACCTAGATGACTTGACATTATATATAAAAGCTACAAGCCTACAACAATTTCTTGAAGGACAGGGATCAATTGAGGTGTGTGCAAGTTAGTCCTGTTACGTTATACAAGTTTTAAAAAAATGTTGACAAGTATATATTTGCATTGGTCTCTACTCAACAATCTTGTCTTTGTTCGCCCCAAAGAATTTGATTAAGATATAAGAGCACAACACATAACATGTCAGCTAAATGCATTCAAATGCAAGAGAACACACATCAGGAGTTTAAATCTAGCATGTGGAGAATTAAAAGCCTGTTATTTTTAAGTCGAAAAGATTAGAGAGGTGAATTCATTATCCACTGAGTTTATTGTGCACTTAATTATAGATATATAACATAAAATAACTTTTCTCGAGTAATTCTTCTCATTTTTTCAAGATAATTTAGGAAAAAAAAAAAAGGTACCATGTTAAATATATAAAACAAAATATATTCTAAATATTTAACCAATAGAACTATAATACAATATCTTGATCTTTTCCACTAACTTTTCCTTCTTTAATTTGTAGCCTCAATTTAATTCTCCCAATTATATACTAATATTATTTTATTCACCTAAATAAATAGAGAAAAGATCGTACGTGTTATGTCTATTAACCAATTAATATATATACTATTAAAAGATTTAATTAAAGGAAGGGAAAAAAGCAAATTAAACAATGAAAAAAAAGAGGAAATTATTGACCAAAATGATTGAATATATATGAGCATATGCATCCCTCTTCCTATATGACAAATCTAACTTTTTACTCTCTCTTTTTTTTGCTTTTTATTTTTATTTTAACGACAAAAGGAATCAAAACAGCTCATAAAAATAAAAATACAAAAAACAAATCAGAGAAGCACTATCCCAACATTATATCACATCCTTTCACTCTCTTTTTTTCGTGGAAAAATCGTAAAAATATTTATATTATCAGATCACCTAAAATATATAAAATCCATAATTATTCATAACAAGTGAAATTAGTAATCCAAATAATGTAAAACTTCTTTACATTATCTGTTAGACTGTCACGACCCAAGCCCAAAGTGAACGACCTCATGAAATTGTTCCTTGTGCTATGCTATCGTCGAGTTCAAAAGTGTATATGGTGTATACCATGTGAACTTGTAGTATAATTTTAAAAAATTCTTTAATTTTCTCTTGCTTTCTGATGTGAGATACGTCTAAGATGTCATGTGTACCCTTATTCAAAAGCTTATCAATCTAAAAATTTGTCGTTTTTCTCTTTGACGACTCGTCGTCCATCACTACACAAATGAGATATTTAGTGGCAATAGATTTTCATTTATATTGCAGCAGAAATACTTAACGACAATTGAGTTGATGCCATTGCATTCAGAGTCGTTAAAATCTTAAAGGATATTTATATAGAATATTATTATTGATTATAAATATCCATATTTGTCATTACCATTAGTGTGTCATAAGTGACACATTATCCATGCATATGAGATGTATTAATTTTACGAATTTTACAAGATTAGTTAAATTAATTGTTTCAAATATTTCAGCCATCCAAACATTGATCTTTATTCTTCATTTTGTTCTCATAACATGTCTATATTCTTTTTTGTTTATCACATATGATTTCTACTATTGGAACTACATAAGTTAATTAGCTATCACTAATTAATATATTTGATCTGTAGATATGAAAAAGGATCTTAGGATAATTTGGTAGTTGGTCATATTTTTGCCATGTCAAATATGTACTAATTAATCGTAGCATAATCAGATTTTATTCTCTTATGATAATCACAAATTAATAAGATGTCGGCTATATAAAATATCAAAAAAATTTACACTATCAAATTTTATAGAGTGGGAGATTTATCCAGTGCGCACAAATTGTTCATCCGAAGGGCAGAGATTGTGGCAAAGATTATAGCGATTGCAGATTATCCTGAGAATCTAAAATTAAGTTTATCATGTTATAATAAATTATTAATTATTTGTTGTTATAGGTCAAGTTAACTCGATAGTCCAATTTTTTTACGTACACTACTTATATTTACGAGTTCAGAACGTTAGTCCATATCTTATGTTTATGCTAAAAATTCACGTAATATGTATAAATAATTTATCTAAAATCCAATAAAAATTTTTTTATAGAAAGTAAATTTAAAACATATAAATTCAAAATTCTGATTTTACGTTTACCTATCCTTTCTAAAATCAAAAATTTATTGGGACAAGTTTAGCCAAAAAACAACTAGCAAGCTTTACACTGCGTGCATGAACTTTCACTATTCCAATAAGAATTCAACATTTGTTTTTTCGCTTTTGGATTTAACTTGTTGTATACATTAATAACGCTTTAAAAGAATTTTATTCGATAAATGTAATTTAACTTGTTATATTTATGAACAGTTATATTACTTAGGTAAATCTTGAAGTCCTAAATATTCAAATGGGCATTAATTCCCACCAAATTTTGAGTAAATTATGACATCTATTTAGTGTAACAATTAAAAAAATTAATCACGATATTAATGAAATAAAAAGGAAAATATATAAACTAAAATGGTCCTCCATTAATTACATTTTTACAAATATTCACCTTTGGTAATTGCAACATACACACCCCATGACAAATTAAATATCCCTATAAGGGATATAAAAAAAAAAGCCATGCCAAAAAACACAGCTCGAAAAACACATGGGGTGTTGCATGGCAACACCAAAGCACAAAACTCATAATCTAGGAGGAAAAAAAAATTAGCAAAAAATTGCACGTTGCTCAAGCTGATTCACACATCACAATCAGCTCAGCTAGAACGAGAGCGAAGAAAGAAAATGCTCAATTGTTGTTGCCCCATACTTCCTTCAGGATCGATTAAATGAAATGACTCTGAGTCTGAAGATCCATGAACCCTTTCGAATTTTCCTCTTAAATACATTATATCATCATCGCGATTAATTTCTTTACCATGAACAGTGCCAGCACCAACAACTACACTTTCCATTTGATTCAACACTTGTAAATCGGATTTTGTAGGTTTTTTCTTAACCGCGAACCCTACTTTTTTTCCATTACAATACATCGTCCATACAGGCATAGACAGAAGGGAAGAATTTTCATTATTTCCACTTCCACCACCGTTATTGGAACTTTCAAGCGCGATTCTTAGTAGCCCTCCACGCATTTCACGCGCTAGGGTAGAAGTAGAAACCGCGAGTTCAAGGAGAAGAAGCGGGGTAGACGAATTAGGGTTTGTTTGGATACAAAAATTGACTTTTCCTTTACGATACCCGAAAATGGTACCCGTAATATTTGTTGTATTCGAGGTAAATGATGGTCTATGATAGTTAAAAGATGAAACAGGTTTTTTACTCTGGACAGGTTCTGTAGGTTCAACAAACGTACAGTAACAACTAGGGATGAGTAACTCCACTAGAGAACGGAGGAGTCTCCACGAACGGACTTGTTTCTCGCAATCAACGGTGGTGATGGTGGCGGTGGCGGTGGCGGCGGAGGGGTATGAGGTGATCATTATTGGTAATTATATTAGGGAAAAAAAATCGAAGGCTCAACGAATTAGTTTGGACTATGGTAGTAGTTTATATAGAGAAGTTTTGAAGGAATATTTGTTATAAAATTATTTATTCAAAAAAATATTAATTTATTTTTTTTTTTTTAAAAAAAAAGCATAAAAGGGGGCAATGGAATCTAAGAACTGTTGTGACGTGGATATTAATAATGTTACTTTATTTTCTCTTTTTGTTGGTGAGGGTTGTAATGAAATAGTTGTTGTCTTGTTTTTGTCTAGGCTAAAATCATGCACATGTTCAAAAACCTATAAAAATTGTCCAAAGGCATATCATCCTAATTCCTAGTCTTATAAGGTGAGTAATAATAGCCTTTTTATTGGAAAACATTCATACATGATGTGAAATGTTTTTTTTGATGTGACTAGGATTAAACATTGTGTTACCTTAGAAATTGCCTAGTAGTTTACAAGTTATGTATACTGACGATGCACAAAATTTATAGTAGTAGATAAATAATGAATCAATTGTTGCTAACGTACCTTGGAGGTAGTTGCGTAGCCATATGTGGTAAAAGATAGTCAGTTGAACACTTTAAATAAAAAAAATTATAGCATAATAAGTTTTAAATAAAAAATCGATACGTATATATTAAAATTTATGAATAATTGATATATTGTCCGGTAATAATGAGTCATGAATATACGTCTTAATTTCTTGTAAATATGATTGTATTATACAATACCATTTTTCCACCTTAACAATGTCCAAACAAAAAAATAGCATGTAGTCAAGAAAAATTAGATCTTTTTTTTCTTTTTACCATTATGACTTTTTTTAAACTTTTCCATATGAATTAAATTCCCTTTTTAGTTGGATCGCACTTATAATAAATAGTGCCAATTATATTTATTATATTTTGAAAGGGAAAAAAATGGAAAATACCGTACAGCCATAACAACCCAAATTTCCCGGACCTTTTAATGATTGAGTCCTTAAATTATTATAAATAATATAATATAATATTATAATTTACAACTGTTCAACTGCTACTCTTCTACATATTTCTTACTATATATATTACTGATAATATATTCAGCGGAATTTCACTGTAGGGTCTGTGAAGGTAGAGTGTACGCAGACCTTACCACTATCTCAACGAGGTATAGAGACTGTTTATGGAAGACTCTTGACTCATCAAGTGTATCAAACCCATGTAAAAGGAGAAAAACAATGAAAAAAAAACATAGTCAATAATAAGAAAGACAATATAAAGCCTACAAGAAGAAACAATAACAACATCAAAATAGTGTGATAATCAAAACATAATACACATTATATGACAAACTATAAGGGTATGACTAATACACGACAAAACACTGACAAGTCTAAACCTGCGCATGACAAGACATATACCCCTTCACTCCCTACTAGCCGTCCACACTAATACACGACCTCCACTCCTTTCTATCTAGAATCGTGTCTTCGATAATATGAAGTTGCATCATGTTCTGTCGAATAATAAATAGTTTAATTAATATACATCTAAATAATTTTTACATATGTTGTAATAATTACTAATATATCTTTTAAGCCTATCAAATTTCATGTTTTTCTGGTCTATAAATATATAGACAATATATGATGATGTACAAGATTTAAACTTTATAATAAATAAATAATTTATAAATGAACACATCAGAGTGAACTTTTTGTCGAATATATGGGTCCTGAGTTGGTTAACCACTAGCAAATAGAAACAAAATACATTTTGTAATTAGTTTTATTTACTTTATTATTTTTTGGACAAAGAAGAGACTGCATGTTGTATGGGAAAGCAACAAATAAAAAAGGAAAAAAAAATTGATTTTATGAGTTGCTTTATAGCCTGGCTTTCTCCACTTAATGTCCTTCACCTTTTTTTATTTTTCACAACTTTCATTCATAATATAAGTTGACAAGATAGGAAGATTATAATTTGGTCTTGGAAACAAAAAGGATCACTAAATTAATTGTCTCTTTAATTACTTTAAAATCATCCAAATTACAAAAAATAATAATATATATATGAATTAGTTTTTGACACTATGGTTGGAATATTTAGTAAACTTCACTAGTAAACCAACTAACCAAGTATCATGTCTCACCCTGCTCCATTTGTCATCCCTACAAGTAGAGCCTTCAAAATGGGTTTAGCCCATGGGGTCGGTCCAATCTAACTCGCGATTGGGATATGACTGAAATAAATTTTTTCAAACCCATTTAAAACTAGGGCTTATAAGTCCGGCTCTTATAAATCATTGGCCCTTGAGGCTTGATTGAGGTCGGGTTGGGGTCGGTTCATGGGCTAGAACTATTTATTTAAGAGTAACTTACAGAAATCTACTAGTGTATGAGTTAATTATTTAGATGCACAATTTGTTGTAATATTACGAAATTTTCCAGATTTTGGTGCGTCCAGATACATATATCTCAGGATACATGGACTTAATATGTGTAATTTGTTCTAGATACACTCTATCCAAGTGGATTTGCATGTATCTAGGATACATAGACAAATCCCACACCCTCGCCTCCCTCCCATATCGCTCGTCACTCTTTTATCTTGCTCGTGTATCTGGGATGTATCATACCAAATTCATGTATCTCGCGTATCTAGTATCCTAGATACATGCTAATCACACTAGAGTTTTTGCTAGTGTTATATTGAAACAACACAATTGTTTGGTACATTTGATTTGAAAATCTTCTCATTTTCTTGATGTTATAGAATTTTAAGTTTGAAAATAAGAGCAAAAGAAGGGCTGGCCAGCCCCAGCTCGAGGCCCTTCTAGGGTTGGGTTGGGTTGAACATTTTCAAGCCCTTTCAAATGAAGGGTCGGTTCACCCTAGCCCATCAAATTTCTTGGCCCGTGAGGCTTGGCTAACCCTTATTGACAATTCTACTTACAGGTAGAGGCATGCCAAATCAACCAAAATGTCTAGGTGATTAATCTATGTCACTGTTTGGTCAGAAATTTTGATGTTGAAATTTTAAAATTGTATTTTTGAAGTTGTTATGAAATTTGAAGTTGTGTTAGAACATGCATTTTACTTAGAAAAAATCTGAAATTTGTGAGTGGAAGTCGCTAAAACCCAAAATCTAGTTTAACTCTGTCTGTGAGAACTTGAAAATATTTGAAGATCAAATTTCATGATTAAACGGATAATAAAAGATAAATGTTCAAAATCTATTATCAAACGATAACTAAACCACCGGTCGAGTACTGAAAATGAAAAACATGTCATGTGGGAATTAAGTGTTTACCCTCCTTAGTGGATTTATTCTGCATGAATTTAAATTAATCAAACATTTAAATATTGAACACCTGGTAGTTTATTTTAAAAAAATAAAATAATTGGAGGTAAGACGTGTATATACTTAACATAAATTGGTCAGGTGACAATTCTTTAATTATAACTTTTCATATGACATATTTAAAATCGTAAGACTCAAAAATCTTTTTACTTTGTTAAACTTTATGTCAAATTAGAATAGAACAATTGAATTAAGACAGACGGAGTACTTATATATTATTTAGAAATAACAATATAATGAAGCAGCATAATAAACAGGTTATTTTTCCTCACATCAAATATAATGTTAGAAATAGAGACATAGATAGAAGACAAAAGAGTTGATATATTTAGAAGATAGGCACTAGACATAAATAAAAGGTAAGCACATGTTGTGGTTCTTTTTTTCTTTTCTTTTTGTGCTTTGTTCTTGGATCATGTCGGAATCCATATTTGATCACCTCTTACAAATTTTGCTAATTATCATTGTGACATAACATGATGTGCCATGTCAATATCTGTTTTTCTATTTTTTGATTCATTAACTTTTCATATCCACACGCTCCTTTTTCGGTTGATAGTGTTATCTTGGACCGTGACAAATATGGTGTCAGAAGTGGAGTAAATCTCAGCAAGGACGTTAAGTCCATGAGTGAAGTGTATGATGCCTATGATGGAGGACAAGTCGACGACTAATGAGGGTGAGTCAGAGAAAAGGACTGACAAGCTTCTAAAAAGGTGAAGTGTATGATGCTTATGATGGAGGACAAATTGATGACTAATGAGGATGAGTCAGAGGGAAGGACTGACAAGCTTCTAAAAAGGTTGGGGTGAACATGATACCTTCGATGAGTCCTTCAATGAAATCAGAGAAGAAAGTAAAGAGTTTTATAAGGCACAAAATAAGTGTACATAGCATGAACGTACGCTTTTGGGGTCAATGAACACATACCGCATACACAAGGGACAAATATGTGAGTTTTGTTGGGCCAAAGCAGATAATATGTGTCATGAGCTTGAACCATGAATTTAAGATAATTATAAGTGTATCTCTTTTTGACAATCTAGTTTGTTGTAAAAACATTATTTTGATGAGTAAAAGGAATATGTGGTTATTTGAATGTAATATATAGTACCATGAGTAAAAAGAACATATGGTTATTTGAATGTAACATATAGTACCATAGTAAAGTAAAATTCCAAAAGGAAAAAGGCAAATATATGCCAAACTTCAACAGAAATATAAGAGAAACTATTTTGGGTTAGTCCAAGAAAAAAGAGAATGTTTTAGGCCCAAAAAGAGATAACAAACTTGGTAATATCTTGATATGGGCCACTCACTTGGACCTAAGCCCATTAATCCTATTAGCTCTGACGAGGAAATCCGCAGTCGCTATTCTTTAGTGCGCTCAAGGTAAACTCTAGTTTAATAGCAAGTAAACCTTGATTAATTTTTAAGAACTTTTATCACCTTCCTACTAATATAAATATCGAATAACTTTATCCATCAAATATCGAATTCAATATTTGACCGCAATAAGAAGTTCAATTCCATAACACCACTAGGGGAAGGGGAGGAGGGGGGGGGGGGGATGATGTATTAATATCTAAGAGGTATGTATTATAATAATACCATAGAATTATATTATGATATTATTTGGTGATCGTATCATAGTACTTTTGTTATTTTGGTTGACTTTTATTATTTTTGACTACTTTCGTTCTAATAAATACCAACTTGGACCATCATAGAAACTGTGGTGTGCTGCCAAATAATAATTACTATTATTATAATTAGCAAATTGTAATGTGAAACAATATGTTAAAAAAATAAAATTAAGTACGAATGTTCCTTGAAAGTTCCATTTAATCTACCCTGATTAGTACAATCACCAACTTTATTTTTGTTAATTGAATTAAAACTCCAAGATTTAAATATTCACCAGCTTGACTTGAAAATCGACAAGAGAACCGCCAAAAGGTTGGCGGTGAAGTAACAAGTGTTCATTCATCTGTAATCATAAGTCTCAAGTTCGAGTCTTAGGTATGTAGTCGATGAGTCACCTTTGGTGAAACACTCCTTAACCCCTAAAGTGAGACTTCTTGATGCAAATTTGGATTGGCGGCCGGGCCGCAGAGATACTGAATAGAAATAAAAATAATAAATCAAAATGAGAGTTAGTACCTTTTATTTCTTATCTACTTCCAATTGGAAATATTGAACAAATGTTGATTACCCAACTAAACAATTATGAAAACATGGACAAATACCAACAAGCTAAAATAGTAATGACTAAAATTAATAAATAGCTTGTGATAGTTTAAGATTTAATTACAACCATATTTGATAAAATAGTATTTCTTTAAATAGCTATTTGAACACGAAAGGAAGTTCACTATGATAGACGTTTTAGGTGAATTCCACATCGAGATGGTAGGAGAAAGGCATGAGGTCAACTAAGGGGTGAGTTCAGAATTTCACTATTGAGGCAACTTTTACGTTAAAGCCTAAGGGGACAAACTCGTGAGGACGCTTGAGGTGATTTAGATCGCGATCAAATTAAAGTGAAAAAATCTAAAGTGAAACATAGGGAGCATATAATCTAAAAATATCTAGACAGTTATATACATATTTACATTACTTCTAATGAAATTTTTAAATTTTTGAAAAAATTTAAAATATCTATGATCAAATTAAATTCACATCTAATAATTACGTAATTTGATCTTCGTACTTTGAATTCCTATTTATAAAGTGAAACATAGGGAGCATATAATATCCCCTTATAACCCCACCATGAAGTTGTTTGAATTTTTTGGCTTATCTTTAATTTCATCCATTTTTTATGTGGTCCAAAAGGGGAAATAGAAGATGTATAAACAATTAAAAGTGACAACAAATTAGTAGGGTATATATATGTACAATATATTAAATGAACTTTGACATCGTCAAATGTTGAAATAAATTTCTTTATTTTTGTCTCCTTCATTATGTGTATGTGTTCATCTTTAGATATTTAAAATATAAAATAGTTGAAATTAGTTACGATATTCGTCAGTAAACTATCACTTAATAATTTGCGTGATTTTATAATTATACAAAATGACATGAAAAACTTCAGTATTTGACTTTATTTGTATTAGACCTTCATATATACTTATCACTTTGTCAATTAACGACAAATTTTTATTATTTAACGATAGAAGTTGTCCGTATCGAATTTTTTATGTTTTGGGGATAGAATGTAGTTGCATTAATACTACTTTATCTTTGTTTATGGTTCGATCGATGAACATATTTCCATGAATTTCTAGTGTTATGTGTCATCAACGTTGTCTCATTGCTCAATACGTCATGATTTACTGTTATTATATATGTATTTAATTGAAGTGAGTTTGAATGTATTTATTGCTTTTGGTTTGAATTATATATTATTATTATAATTTTTATTTAAATAATACTTCATACAGAATTCCGAACTATAAATGTAATACTTCACACCTAATTATCTTTTATTTCTTGATCGATGAGAATCTCTTGAATTGCTAATATTAAATTAGTGTCTAGAATAATTTATACTCTATAGTTTTTTGTGTGTGGTAATTTTCTAACTTTAATTATAACATTAATCTTTCAATCTTTTGGAAAGGCAAGACTAATGTTAAAAAAAAAAAAAAAGAGGAAAAATTACGTTCAAAGTTTATTTTTGAATTTTTACGTCATGTAGTTCATATATACTTTGTGTATACATACGATTAAAATCATATTTCTGTATATATATATTATTATACACTTTATACGAGGTTGATGTACACTTTCCCTAAGGTATAACATTGTATAATATTGTATATAAAATATTTTCAAAAACTATACATTTTTTTTAAAAATCCCAAAAAAAGAGGGACACATAATAGGACAATATTTTGAAAATTTAGTAGTTTTTTTTTCATACTATTTATATTTATTAAATATCAAATTTAGAATTCGTATTTGTTTTTAAGTCATAATTACGTATTGAACATGTAAATAAAGTTATGTTTGTTTATTAACAAAGTAATTATTCATTATGACTTTTTAAAACGGTCATTATCTAAAGTTTACTAGAAGAAAAGTCAGAGTTTCTTATCTTTTTTGGTCTCACAATTATTCAAGAAAATAAAATAATAGAAAACACCAAAGGAATAATAAGAAAGTAGGTGGACATAATTAATTTTCGTAGATTGTTTAATCTAACACTCTTCATATATAAGAAAATGACATTTCATTTAAGACAAAGAAATATCTTTAAACTATACAGTATTTCACTATTCTAATTTACGTGATACTTTTAAACAATATAGAAGAAAAGGCATGCACTTTAATTGTTTCACATTTAACCCATTACATTTAATTACTCGTATCAAGGTTATAAATGGTTTAAATAAAACCAAAAAAAGTAGTCAGATCAAATGTACTTAATTAACTCTAACTCTGTCCAAAATTACTTGTTAGATTTACCTTTTTAAGAGTTAAATTAATTATAGAATATTAAATTAATCTAATCTAATGTATTAAATGAACTTTTGAAGAACAAAAGCCGTAACGGTTAATTTGAAATGGAAGAAAATAAAATATGATAACTAAATCGGGACGGAGAGATTATTAGTGGACCAAAGTCTCTTTCGTGTGTTGCCAAGTAGCAAAAAGGGATTATTTTGCGTTTTGTCCATTAATAATTTCCATATAAAGTATAAACCACTACCAATACTATAAAGTTGACAAAATTATAATAGGGAACTCTATAATATGGTCCCAATAATATTTATAATATCTTATACTAAAAGCTTTTGAAACCATAATAATTAGACCTTAATCAAGGATTTATTCAAACCATAAAAACAAACTCTCTTTTTCTCCTTAAATATTTGTCATGTTTTTTAACAAAATAGAAGAACAAACATGCACTTTGATTGTTTCACGTTTAACCCGTTACATTAATTACTTACTATTATCAAGGTTTTAAATGGTTCAATTTAAACCAAAAAAAAATGGTCACATTAAATGTACTTTTTTCGTCTCAAATAAGTTGTCATATTTTCCGTTTTAAGAGTTAAATTATGTGAATTTTGATTTATATTTTAACATGCATTTTTCATTAAATTGACATGAGAAAAATTATAATTGATAGTATTTTTCGTATAATTTGTAATATATAATAATTATTAATTATAAAATAGATATAATGGTAAAAAACTAAAAAAAAAAAAAAAAAAAAAAACTTGAAATAACATTTTTTGTGAGTTTTCTAACAAAAGTATTTATCAAAATATGTCGAAAACTAATGAGTCATTTACCTTATAGACGAAATTTTATGAACAACTTAAATTGTCACGTGTCTTTTGATAATTATATTTCGATGAATAATTGATGATTATTTATATAAAATAATGCAAACACTTGATATATAGGTCAGATATGACAATCACGAAACAATTAATACTTTATGTATCTTCTTGATACAATAGCATATAAACTAATCTTTTTTTAGTGTAAAAAAGTTGACAAAATTATATTTGTAGACTATATAATATGGTCTCAATATAATACAAACTCTTTATTTTCTCCTTCATCATTTTTTCTCTTTTGTCTCCACTCGACTTCTTTCTCTTTCTCCATCAAATGGGAAAAAAGATAACAACTCTCAGAGATCTCATCGGCGCCATTAAAGACAAAGCTTCACAATCCAAAGCCGCTTTCATCTCTAAACCAAGCAGTTTCTCCCTCCACCTCGCCGTCCTCCGCGCCACCACTCACGCGCCGTCATCACCACCTGATGACCACCACATCTCCTCCCTTCTCACCCTCGGTGACAGCTCACGCGCCACCGCTTCCTCACTTATCGTCATAATCATGGACCGACTCCACCGCACCGGCGATTCAACCGTCGCACTCAAATGCCTTTTAATCATACATCAAATCATCAAACGCGGACCGTTCATACTACAAGATCAACTCTCCATATTTCCGTCTACCGGCGGACGTAACTACCTCAAACTCTCCGCCTTCCGCGACGGCGCTACCGCATCCAGATTCACAATCTCCGCCTGGATCCGATTTTACTCCAGATACATCGAATCTCTACTCTACACTTCCAGAATTTTAGGCTATTTTCTCTCTTCGTCTTCCTCGTGTAACACAGATGAAAAAATCTCCACCTTCTTAAACTCAGATCTAATCAGAGACGTGGATTCGTTAGTTCAATTGATCGAAGAAACGGTAAAATTGCCGGATTCGCTACTACTCGACGGCAACAAATTGCTCTACGAAGTGATTGGATTACTGAGCTCCGATTACTTATCGACGGTGAACGAGTTGTTAATCCGGCTCAGTGAGGTCAAGGAACGGCTCAGTTGTTTGAGCTTCGGTGACTCGGTTGAGTTGAGTTTCATTTTGAAGAGATTAGAAGGATGTAAAGAGAGATTATCGGTTTTATTTTCGGTTAAAAAGCCATCAACGGAGTTATTATGGTGTTCGGTATCCGAATTGAGCTTAAAAATTGATGATTTGAAGGTCGATTTTTCGAAACGTAAGTTAATTACGTTCGAAAAATCGAGCGAATCAGCTCGATTTAATAACCGGGTCATCAAATTTGGTGACTCGGTTCAGTTTTCGTCAGGGAGATATGAGATGACTAATTTACCTATGATTGTTGAAGGAAGAAATTGAACAAATAAAAAAATTGGATGTTTTTTTTTTTTTTGGTTATTATGTGTAACAATATGTTAGACAGTGTTAAATCTTGATATGTTCCCACAAACATTTTTGTGTATATAATATATGGTACGTGTATACCAATTTGGGATTTTGATTGTATTTTATGGTTCTCTCTATAATGCGTATTTTTGACATTGTAGTTAATTTGTACTCGATTTTAGAAGAATAAAATGAATCGAAAATTTATGAAAGGAAATCTAAGGTTAAGGTTATGGAGTGAAGGAAGTTCATTTTCTAAATTCAAAGAGTGATTGAGTCTAACTCATGAGTGAAGGCGTGGCAAGAGAGTGATTGTGCCTCTCGTAGATAAATACCGACTCAATCAAGAGTCTTGGTCGGTCTACTTCAAAGCTACTTCATCGTTTATCTATTTATTTCGAATAAACTTGATATTTAAGATTTTACATATCTAAAGTTTAGACATAATGTTTGAACTTTCATCCATATGTATATGAGCTTCAAATAAAAGGTATTGAATTTAATACATACGATGAAAGCTAAAGATAAAAATGATTGAACTTTAGCTATGTAAGATCTTTAACTCCTTGCGCTGTAAATTAACTTAAATGGTGATTTCAACATCAAATATTTATGTTATGAAAAAGGTTAAAATATACATGTAATTACTTTCATAATGAATTTTCCATTATAAATTTGCCTATGTTTTTGTGCATGGAGAAATGATGAAAAAATGAACCGTTAAATTGCCACTTTATATTAAAGAGAATGTTTGAGGCTTTTTTGTCAGTGTATTATATTATTGCATGATGAATTGTTTCGACTATTGGAACAATATGGTGGTCCCCTTGACGTTTTTACCGTTGGAAGAACTTTGTCTTACACAAAAAAAAAAATTATTTATTTTAAAAAATCTGAATTAATCAAATTTTAAATTAAGTATTTGTCTGATTGTCTCTCTATATAAACATTTCATATTATTTGTATATTTTAAGAAATTCTTTATGGAATGATATGATCAACTAGTAGTGATAGTATGTTAGCAACGTTAATATGTTAAATATCTATGGAATCGGATTTTTTTTTAAACTTTGGAGCAAGAAAAAAAGCTTTAAGCCTTCACATAAACTAACGCTAGCAAAGGCGGATCCATATGAAAGAGCGATAGTGCACATGCATATATTAACTTTTGAATTATGTCAGGGGGTGTGTCTCTAGACATTGCTTCGACTAACGTTCATCCTCCCTAATTAGGTGATGCTCTTGTCATATTCAAATTCTAGATTCATCTTTCAGTTATGCCAGAGAAGTGGAGCACCAAGTTACTACTTGGGCGATTAAAATATAACATTGCGACCTACTTTGATTTACTATTTTAAAAAAAAAATAATAATCTAAGTAGCATAATGTATAAATTTGTGAAAGGGGAAGCTTATTTATTTCTCATGACTTAGACATCAGTTACTATATATTTGCAATTATATATTAAGTCAGACTATTATTATGAAAGCCTAGTGGTGCCATAGAAGTACATAATAATATGGTCCAATTGCTCAAGATATTTAGCATAGCAATAAAAGCACTTTACCAACTTGTGTATGCTTTATATTAAGCAAATTTTGATGTCAAAGCAAATTAATTATTACAATGGTACTTACCCAAAAATATATATAAGTGGTGATAAAAAAAGGTTCAAATTTCAGCATAGACAAGAGCACTAAATGATTTTTTCATATGTATCGTAATCTTGATGAACAGAGTTACATAGCATTTGTTGCTAGTAGAAGGTGATATTTTTCAATAGATTCTAATTTTGATGGGTAAATTACTTAGTACCTATTGACGGTGGGATTTAACATATATCCTGTAATCCCGTAAAATTAGCCGACACGCATGAAAACCGACCTTTATACCATAATTATCAAAAATAAATAAATAAATAATACTAAACAACTTGATGTCTCTAGATTCCCAGTACAACTACAGTTTGTACTACAAATAAATGATGTCAATGCCAACTATTTTTTTTAATTACAAACAGACAATATTCTTTTTTCTCTCTTACTATAAAATAAAATAACAAAGGAGAACCAATTAATTAATTAAGGAATAAGAAAAAAACATAATTTATTTCTGTACCTCAAAAGTCAAAAGGTTGAATTTGTACAAAAAGGATAATTACTAGAAAGAATTATTAATTGGAACAAGTTAATCAAGATTTGTGAAGTTGCCAAACAAGAATTAATAAAATAATTTGTTGACATTTTCCAATTAAGATTATAAAATTAGTACATAATTTTACTAGATCAAGATTTGAGAAAGATGACCACTTTCTGTTTTGACCATTCTTTCTATGTTTATGACTATGATGATGTACTAGATTTTGACTATTTTATAAAGTAATCTTAACCATTATTGTGGAAAAAGGCCCAAATGATGTGGGAAATTATTGGGCCTTAATATTGAAGTCCAAAAGCCTTAAGACTTCGCGTGATTGGTTAATGACGATTTTCAATAATATCTGTAAAATCTCGAAGCTTACTAGACGAAATTTGACCAAAAATGAAAAGTTTGGACCTTTTTCTTGTTCTTCTTCATTTGGGAAAGAATATGAGCATCTAATCAAAAACCATAAAACAATAGGTGGGGTCCATGACCATTTGACGAGTTCTCATAATTCTATTTTAATTTTCTTCCTCTATTTAAATCGAATGTTCTAATAACTCGTGAGCGTTCTAGTATAAATGTTGTTTGCTTCTCAAAAAAAAAATTATATGGCTCGAACCTAAAATCTTTCAACTATTTCATATAATCAAAATCAATCGATTTCTATGTTTACATTTCAACATACAAAAAATACACACCATCAATCAACTTCATTTAAAATTTATACATATATTAGTACACTTTTGTGTAGAAAAGAAAAATTACAACAAGCATAATTAGACTGGAAATTAAATTAATGCACAAAATTTCGATATAAAATATCCAATATTCTTGTTTTTTTTTCGTCATCATAATACTTTAGCAAAATTCGTCGCTAATTCTATGAAGTCAAGTGACCAACATCGTCCCATTTCCTTACATGCATTGAAGCCTTCTCTGCCTGCATTTCCAACAAAAAGATTTTTTACTATTAAATCACTTAAAAAATAACTATATGTATACGATCAAAAAACAAGGTAAAGTGTCTTTGGCCTCTATTCACACTTAAACATCGTATGCTTGCGTCGATAGATACTTAAAGGGTGGTAGAGAATGTTTTACTCCCAATAAAGTAAAATTTTTTAATGTGAATTCGAATTAGTCAGGTCCTCAAAAAATGATATTAAACACCGAATGAGAAATAAGAGACAAAAAATGTTACCTCTTTAGTCCAATCACATCTAATTGTGATTATAGCCAATATCAAAGTTTGAACTGCAGTTCCACCAAAGATCATTCCACCCCAAATTCCCTATAAATTCACATTTAATTTCTAGTTAACATTTACCAATGAAAAAAATATTCAAATTTTTGAAATTTCACTTTCATAAACTTTAATTCCATGTTTACCAATTTATACAGCACAAAAACCATTTGGTAGAAAGAATTTGTACAACGACAATAATTACAACATATTCAACGTAGTTTCATAGGGTGAGTCTAGAAAGGGTCGAGTGTACGTTGACCTTATCCCTACCTCGTGAAAGTAGAGAGACTAATTTCGACTTAAGTAACGCACACCGAAACGTAAAATTAAAGGGTATATGAGGAACATACCATGACACCGTAGTGGAAACCCCAGCCCATAATAAAGCCCAAAGGGACTCCAAGTAAGTAATAGCAGCCCAAATTTATGTATGCAACATATCCTTGCCATCCAGATCCAACAGCAACCCCTGTTAATATCCAAACATAAATTGAAAAAAAATAAAAATCAAGAAAACAGACATAAAAATTGTTTAATAAATTCAGAATTTAACGTCAGTGAGTTCTGAATGAGTATGATTTAACTCATGTAGACAATTTAATCCCACCCCCTTATATATAATTCGATCTAAAGGTAATAAATTCAGTCGAACTCGTACAAAATAGTCTAATATCACTGAATATGGTCACAAACAAAATCTATAAATCATGAGTTCAAGCAGTAGAAAAAATCAATAATGCTTGCATTAGGATAGACTGTCTACATCTCATCCTGAGTTGCATCCCTTTCATCAAGTATTTCAATCGAACTTGCAGAACATAATCTTAAATCCGCCTCTGATCACCGATTTAACTAACATAACTTTAATCCCTTCTACGCCCTTATATATAGTTCGATCTAAAGATAATGAATTCAGTCAAACTCGTATAACATAGTCTGATACCACTGAATATCATCATGGACACAAAATCTAGAGTCGGTGAGATTGAAAAGGAAGCTTTGGAGCAATGTAACCTTCATGTGACCTATACGTCATGAGTTCGACTGTCTACATCAAAAATCCTGAATTGCATCCCTTTCCTCATAATATAATATTAAATTCGCCTCTGATCACTGCTCTAACTAACATAACTTTACAATGAACAAAAAATAACAATAAATAGTATCAATTTTTTATAAAATTTACCTGAGAGGATGGGTTGAACACTGTTGAGTAGAACAGTGAAAGCTAATAGAATAGCTAGTTTATGAACAGCTTCAAGAACAGGTTTGCTAGTTGAGAAAATTAGGGCAAGTTCATTGTGGAAAAATATTATCAAAATCCAAAAGAATAATCCAATCACTGTTGATTGTATTACTGCTACTGCTGTTGCAAATTTTGCCCCTCTTCCATTTCCAGCTCCCAACTCATTTGCTACCCTTACTCTGCATCAAACAGGTTCAACTGAATTCGGTATTCTCAACATGAAATATATAAATGTATTATGTATGTGAGAGAAATTAAATCATGCATTAAGTGTCAAACTCTAATAAATTAAATGATGATTGAATTCATCGAATTGAAATCTTAGATGGAGTCAGGATTTTAAGCTTATGGATTCAGGATCTCACTTCAAAAGGAATTGGAATTAGCTATGAACTTTGTTGCTAAATTACTCGTAGTTAACATAATTTTTGAATAATCCATTTAGCGACAGATTTTGATGTTTAGCTATAGATATAATTTGTTTATTGTTAATTTATGCTTCTTTAGTAGTGTTCTAGTCCTATAAAGTTACTGGATTAAAGATTAATAATTCATACATATTTAACAAACTTTTCAATTCAAATACAAATATAAAATTTAGATCAAAATTACGAGTCTAAAATTGGTCGCATTTGTCACCATGTGCTAGCTCCGTCTTGGTGGAGAGAAGATCAAAGTGAACATGACATATAATTGAACGTTCAAAAGATGAAAATATAGTTGTCGTTTAAAGATGAAAAATGTATTTTGGATCAAACCAAGTATTAATAATAGTAGGAACATTTTTTACCAACTAGTATTAATTTCACATAATTTGAAGATATTTTTTATCCTATTCCGTTTAATATATTTTTATTTTTCTCTTTCCTTCTCCTAATTAGGTAATCATTCAAAAATCATGTGCACTTTGGACAAAATTCTAATTTTGACTTTAATTACAATATTCGTAAGTAAAAGTGAATCAATAGCTAAAATTTAGAACTTGTGGATTTTAAATTTGTCACCAAATTTATAGTCATCATAATTATTGAATTCACGATTATATATATAATATAACATAGTCATGGTGGCTTCTTTTATCCTATTTCTCAATCAAATGTAAGATGTAACCAATAACAACCACATATTTTCATAAATTATTTAAATAAAAGAAAAATAAATAAATTATTTAAATGGAAGAATAAAAATTGAACATACCCAGCTCCAGCAAAGAATCCAAAAGGAATCATCAGTTCCCAGCTATTTATATTCATGCTGCAAGAATTAAAATAAAAATAAAAATAAGACAATGACATATATATAGAATTAATATTTTTGTGTTGGGACAGTTTTTAGAAAATAAACTTAGTCATTTTCTTTTCTTTTTTGTAATAATAAATTATTATGTTCTTGTATATGACAAGTTGAAAAATACTTGGCCATTAAATTTGACTGAGATAGAACTATGAGACTTGTCATCTTAATATTCAATAATGTCAAAGACAATGATAATGACAAGATAACAAAAGTTAATTTTTTTTGGGTACATTTGTTAAATTTAAATTTGTAGTGTTATCATTAATAGTTATAGTCATTGGCGTAGCCACATACAATGAATCGTTGTTAGTAGAACGTCTTTCGTTTAAAATATATATATATTGAATATCAAATATTTTTAGTGAAAATTTTGTTTCGTTGTTGATTATAGTGTTAAACGAACATGTAAAAGATAGAATGATGAACCATGCAACTAATTAATACAATTATCATTATCAGTATAATTTATTGGTTCACTAGTATACCTTTTTTAGTTTAAAAAAAGTGTGATTAAGAAGAGTTAAGTTTAATTACCAGATGGATAATGAATCCAAAGCAATTTTAGCATTCTCCAAATTACCAGTCATCACAATTAGCACCTTGTAGTACCAGTTCTCCAAGCTGTTCCATTTACAACAAAAAAATAATAATTAAACCATTAAGCATAATAAATAAATTATGATAATATGATGTTTCAAGTTCGAGTCATAAATATATATACAAGGAACTCTTTCGCCTTGAAGTGAAATTTCGTGACATATCTTGGAGTTCTCATGTGGAATCTGAAACTCCATAACAATGACTATTTGGCTTAGCCATTAAAAGATAGCCGCTATCATAGGTCCCAAACTTCAGTAGTGAAATTCCTTGACATGTCCTAAAGTTCACATATATGGAATCTAAAACTTCGTCACATTGATTAATTGACTTTGTCTTTAAAAATAGCCACTATCATAGTGTTTCAAACTCCATAAGTGAAATTCCATGACATGTCCAGGAATTCACACATGAAATCTGAAACTCAGTCACATTGATCAATTGACTCTGTCTTTAAAAAATAGCCACTATCATTAAATTCCAAACTCCATAAGTGAAATTCCATGACACGTCTTGAAATTCACATTTGGAATCTGAAACTCCGTCACAATGATTATTTGACTCTATCTTTAGAAAATAGCCATTAACATTAAATTCCAAACTCCATAAGTGAAGTTACATGTGGAATCTGAAACTCCATAACAATGACTATTTGGCTCAGCCATTAAAAGATAGCCGCTATCATAGGTCCCAAACTTCAGTAAAGTTCACATATATGGAATCTAAAACTCCGTCACATTGATTAATTGACTTTGTCTTTAAAAAATAGCCACTATCATAGCGTTTCAAACTCCAAAAGTGAAATTCCATGACATGTCATGGAATTCACACGTGAAATTTCATGACATGTCCTGGAATTCACACGTGAAATCTGAAACTCCGTCACATTGATCAATTGACATTGTCTTTAAAAAATAGCCATTATCATTAAATTCCAAACTCCATAAGTGAAATTCCATGACATGTCTTGAAATTCACATGTGAAATCTGAAACTCCGTCACAATGATTATTTGACTCTATCTTTAGAAAATAGCCATTAACATTAAATTCCAAACTCCATAAGTGAAGTTACATGACATGTTCTGAAATTCACAGATGGAATCTGAAACTCCGTCATAGTGATTATTAGACTTTGTCTTTAAAAAATAGCCAGTGTCACAAAATTCCAAACTCCATAAGTGAAATTCCATGATATGTCCTGGAGTAATTCACACGTGGAATCTGAAACTCCGTGATAGTAACTATTACTATTTACAAATTTAGCCAAAGTTAGAAATTGTTACCATAGCATGACCCCAGAAGAAGCAGAAAGTTTGAAGAAGTCCCAAAGTCCAGAAAAAGCCTCCATACTAAATCCATTCCAAGAAAGTGGACATCCACCACAAGTAGTATAACAAAACAACACCAAAAACACCAACCACCAAGATAAATTCAAAGTAAATGCTGTCCCAATAATTCCCAATTGAAACTTGTACACAATAAGCCAACTTATCAACACATGGACTATAAAAGCCACAAAATTAGCCCAAGCAATCACATTGTTTTTCAATTGACTTTGCAAGAACCTTTGCAATGGAAATTGAAATGCAAAGCAAAAGTGTAATGGTATAAAGGCTAAAACTACAACTCCAGAGAGTTGTGAGACATCTTTTGGTTGCCCTAAAAATATCAAGACTGGTGTTGCAAAGAAAAATATTGGTAACATTATGATGCTACATAACAAGAGTACTATCCATGAACGTTGCAAATATACACCTAACATGTAGTATTTTTTAGCACCAAATGCTTGTCCACATAGTGTTTCCAATGCACTTGCCATACCTAGCTGCATAATAATATTATTTTTATTAATCACCATAATAAGTTAGTATAATTTGTGTGTAACGAACGAATAATAATAATTGCGCTTCAATTCTAAGTAAAGTAGGGTTGGTTATTAGAGGAAGAGTCGCGTGTAATAATGAAAGGAGTTCAATTGAATCCCTTGTAAGGACTGTTGTTGAAAGATAGTATATATAGCTCATGTAAGAGCAAATAGTAATAATTGTGTTTCAATTCCCAAAGTAAATTAGGGTCCAAAGGCAAAAACTACTAGAAACAAAGGTTTTCCATCAATTAAAAATTTGTACTATAAAATAATATTTTTTCATCTATTTCTTATCGAACTAGCTCACTAGGAAAACGTACGGTGGAAAACAAATTAATTTTTCATTGAAATATTGGAGAATTTCAATGGAAAGTTTTCTCACTGGTTCAATTAAAATATTAGTGAGAATAGTTGTTGAAATTTTTCCATTGAGAAATTTCAATGGAAAAAGACGGATCTTTTAAATAGTGAGTGCCGTGTGTAATGAAAGAAGTTCAATCAAATCCTAATAAGTAGGATTCTCGAAACATTGTACATAGCTCATGTAACAACAAACAATAATAGTTGTGTTTCAATCCTAAGCAAATTAGGATCGGCTAGGGGGCAGAGCTGCATGTAACGAAAAGGGTTCAATTGAATCGTTTGTCAAAAAATTATATCATAAAGCAATAATTTTATGCAATACATTAAAAGAAAATATTAGAATTTCCTAGACATAAGTGGTCCAAGAATCTTTTTTTAGGTTGCATTCAAGTCCCAAGAAGTTGACACTTTTGCATTTTTCAAAGAAAATTCATACATACACACATATCAATACTTCCAACTATAGAATTGAAACATAGTCGATTGATTGACTGATTCAGTAAAAATACGTTATAAAAGAGGGAAAACAACATACCATGAGTCCGAAATCGAAACCAAGAACAACATTACTAGCAATGGACATAGCTGCAAGTTCAAGATCACCAAGATGGCCAGCAAAAGCTTGAGTAATAACAAACATTGAATAAGAGGCTATTCTACTAAAGATGGCTGGCCCAACTATTTGCCATAGCTTCTTTGTTTCTATCCAAAATCTTAAACCAAAACTTTGATCATATTGTTCTAAATAATTATTATTATTTGTTGAAACATAATCTAATAAGGGCACTTTATTTTCTTCTATTAATTTCCCATTGCTAGACATTTTTTTCTTTATTCTCTCTCGTTAGGCAAAAGAAGAGAGAGAGAGAGAGAGAAAAGATGAGGAAGATAGCAAGAGGAATTCATTTGTGTTGATAGTGATTATATATATATAGTAGTCTACAAGGAGAACTCAAAAGAAAAAACAACTTATAATTAATAAAAATAATATAAGAAAATTAAAATTGAAATTTTCTTCTTATTTATTATCTATTCTTGGAGTAATCATTTGCTCCTTTGTCTTTTTCACCTTTGGTCTTTTAAAGGGTTGGTGGAAAAATTACACCAGCTTACTGCGGACATGATTACAAATAGAAAGATATAAATATCGAGAATAATTAGGTAAAATATTAATAGGTTGAGTGTTGTCTAGTTACTGTTATATAATTGATTGTCGGAAAGTATAATTGCAAATCTTTGCTTTTCATTGAAATGCTGAAGAACCTGCAATAAACACCTTCGCCTTCTGCATAATTCTTTACTGAACTTATCAGCTGTAGTGGTAAATTATATATATATAAATATATATTGTTATTAATATTACTCTTCTATTATAGTATTTTTTGAGTTTCTTCATTATTTTCTGCATGACTATTTTCGCTATCGTATTTGTGTTAGATAGTTATTTTGATATATTTTACTTGAGTCATGAATCTATTGAAAACGATGTATCTATCTTTACAAAATAGGAATAAAGCTATATACACAACTATAAATTTACTCTACTATCAAATATAATTTAAATTCTGAATCTGTCTCGATAAGTCGACATAAGTTGTACGTAAGTATGAAGTTCACGATTGGAAGATTGGGATCAAGAAATCAAGTTGTCCACATATTTTTGGAAGATAGTACATCAATTTTGACAAGTGGTATATGACGGTTCAGCCCTTTTTATTCATTTATAAAATATTATAATCATTTTTTTTCTGTGGTGAGTTCACAAGATGATGTTCTTTCTATCCACGTCTTTTTTTCTACCAGATTTATAAAAACAAGACGCCAAATAAGACCAAAAGGATATCTACCTTAAAAAATAGTAGAAATATAAAGAAATTCATTAAATATTTATAAATTATTAAATCAATTTTTAGTAACTTAAAAAAAATTGAAATCTTAAATCTACAAGTTTTAGATTTTGATTTCGCCTCTGAATTTATCAAGGTATTTTATGTAGAATATGAAACTTCGTAAGTCGTAATAATATGACTATTTTTCAAGCATGTGATCAAAATATGATATTATTTAGTACCTGAATAACTCACTTCCAAATCTACAATCAAATTACCTCTTTATTTTTTTATTTTTTTTCGAAAGGGTCAGATATATTAATAGACACTTAAAGTCGACATCAATTTTAGGATTAACAATTCAAGATAAAAATATTTCCAAAAAACTGCTTCTATTATTCTTTCGTGCATTTTTAAACATAAAACTTTAAAGTTATAAATTCATATTTATTTTTTTCATACATTTTTATACATAAAACTAAGCTCTGCTAGGAAAAGTATCAAGTTCAATTGAATTGTATATTCATACGCCTCTACTAACAATAATATAGAATCAATCAGAGCCAAATTTAAAATATATCAAATTTAAAAATTATAACAGTGACGAAAATACAATAGATTGATATATATGAACATCATCATGAGTTATTCCGTGATAAAACCGTCTCATCCATAGAAAGGTATGAGGCCAAACAAATCGAGTCAGGTTTTTTAACAATTTGAAAGATAATTTTGCAGGGATAATAGCTATCTCTTTGGTTCAAAAAAGAAAGACAAATATTTGCCATTAAAATGGACCTATCATATAATTTTGATATAATTAACCATATCGATTAAAAAACGTTATAGATTTCGAGTTGATAAATGGATGGGCCAAATATTTTATTTTTGAATCGTAACAACATTGTGAGGTCCCCATTACCTCAGAATACAGAACACTTGGTAGATATTTTGCTAGTGATGTAATTGCTTACGTGTTATTACAATATTTACGTGAACTAATTATAAATCAGTATAATATAAAAAAATTAACGTTGAAAATAATTGATTTCGATAGGTAAAAGGAGGATAAAATTACATTATTTCAATATATATTATGAATATTTCTTACTATTTTATGTATATATATTATTGTTGTGGATCTCGTGTCACATGATTTTTAGATAGTATAATGAATATATTTCACAACTAGAATAAAGATTTATTATTTTAAATTAATTAGAAATTTGTGTTATATAATATTATTTTTTCACTCAGTTCCCACTGAACCAACTCACTGAAAAAATGCATGATGAAAAATAAGTTATCACTGAAATAATGGGAAGCTTTTTAAATTTTCTATATAATTCTTTTCACACCGATTCAATCCAAATACATGTGCGAATAGAAACATAGCGTTCTTCGGTGAGAGATTAATTGGAAAAATAGTGATTTTTAGTAATATCTTAATCCATTGGTAACAGAGCCATCGAGGGAATCAAGGGAATGACTATAACGATTATTTTAGAAGTTGCGCTTCACTGGCATAACCTTTTATACATTTAATATAGTTTAATATACAACAATAGTCTATTTATATTTCTTAATCAATTATAAATTCTATTAATTAGTTCTCTAATCACGTGTATCTAATTGTTTTTCATAGTTGCATATTATTGACCAAAAGGGGTCAATTTCCTTGTTTCCCAAGGGAAAGACCAAATTATTCCAACAATATTTTTTTTCAATATTAAATATATGTAATTAATATGCAGATCTATTTTAGCCTCTTTTATATTTTTTTGGTCCAATTATTTAGTAGTCTCTTTATTTTTTTGGTCCAAATATTTAGTAGCCTCTCTTTTTTTGGGTCCAATTATTTAGTAGCCCTTTTTCATATTTTCCGCATTTAGCTTTAGAGAGTTAAATTATATAAAATTTAAATGATATTTTTAAAAAACATATTTTTATCATGTTGATATAAAAAAAATATTTACAATATTTTTTGTATAAGTTTTGAGTATTTAAGTTTTAATTTTAAAATACAAATTAATATAATTTACTTTAATTTTTAAAATTAGTCAAATTAACTATCGAAAAATGAAACAACAACAACAATAATAACGTATTCACTGTAATTTCGCAAAAATTCCTAATACGAAAGGGACCCCATTGACAGATGAAATGTACCCATGCTTTTAATTGGAGAAAAAAATGTCATTATAGTTGAGTCACCTTCGAGTGAACCCAAAGTATTTACAGTGAAATTAACCCATGAATTTAATTCTTTGGGGCCAAGAACTTATTTAGACTCATGTACGTGAGCAAATTCGTAAGCAATGATGTCTTCCATTTTTATTTTTTTTCTCACAAGCCGAAAAAAATACAAAGAAGCAAATTCAGAATTTGAACATTTTGGTTATAAATATATGTATGGAGTAATTTTTAATGTATATATAATTAGTGGCGGATTTTTATTAAAGAGTTTTAAAAAAAAAATGTAGTGTATAAAGTTTGAATTTAAAACCTTAAGATGAATTTCATTCCCTTAAATTAGTGAGTCAATCTTTAATCTTATATTAAAGAAATTCATATAATCTAAATATATGCGTAAAAGTAAAAAAATATTACCTTATATATACGGGAAATAATTGCCAGATAAATATCATGACAACCTCCTAGATCCTCCCCTCTATATGAGGTCTGAAATTGTTTTTTATTAAGTTTATATGAATCCATGGTACATGCTGCCAGCAAAAACAAATCAAGTCAAATCAAATAAATAAATAAATAAAAAGTGGAAGGTATTATTTTATTTTTCTTGGATTTTTTAACTTTATTAGGTAAAGATCATGTATTTTGTGCATGAAGTTCCTGGCTAGTGCCTAGAAGTCAAGAGGTTAATAATTAAAGGAAAAAAGACACTTTTCGATATGTTTAGAAGAATAAGGAAATTGTGAAGTGATTCTTGTGGGCTTAAATTATTCTTGAATAGTCAATTTTCTCTTATTAGTCAGAGAAATTTTTGTCTTCATTCTCTGTCAAAAAATAATGTATGGTTTATATGATAAAATATTAGTAGTTCATATTCGTATTTGAATTTGTGCTATGCAGAACTCCATTTGGAGGGAAAGCGCTTTGTATCAATGATTTTTTCATATGTAGGATTCGAACTTAAAACCTTTGATTAAAGAAGGAGCAGTCATTAAAGAGAAGCATTTCTTTACACGTATATAGATGTAAATGTTCAGCCATGAATGTATATTCGACTTGATATACTTAAATTTGGTTTGATTGAAAATTAGAGATAGATCTAGGATTTGAAATTTATAAATTTAAATTTATAATTTTACTACAAATGTCTATGTCAATAATTACGACATGATTAAAATATCGAAGTCATCATAGAGAAGAGTGTCATCAAATTTTCTAATAAAAGACTTGTGGCAATTTAAAAATCAAATTCAAGCATACTTGGAAAGCACTTGCATCGAGGATGTAGCAACAATAAGTATAGACCATAAACATGTATTATTGAGCAAAGTGTACAAATATTTGATTTTGACGTCATTATTTAATTTGTGATTATTTTTTATAAAAGAAAAACTACGCATATATGACTATCTTCAAATATACGGTGTTCAAAGTTAGTCTTAACAAAATCTAATTCAATTTTTGAATTTGAAGTTTCATATAAATTAAGTTTAGGTACATATGATTGAAGTTCAGTCAATTTTGCTTGAATTTCAACTAGGTTAAAATTTGATCCTTTTTTCCTTATTCCACTTTTACTTTAACTTAGAGTCGTATATGGCTAAAGTTCACTGACTAAACTTCGTCATATATACGACTGAAGTTAATCCATTTTTGCAAACAAGATTGAACATCAGTCATATATAACTTGAGATACCACACATATACGACTGAAGTTAATCCATTTTTTCAAACAAGATTGAACATCAGTCATATATAACTTGAGATACCGCATATATGAGGTGATATACGTGCAAAAAAGTTTAAAAGACGAATACATATTAAATGCCGGTATCAAAATAGACTGCCTCGTGAAACTTTGACTGTATTGTTGATGAACTCTGGGTCCAGTACAGACATTACTCAATCGGCCCAATCCTTTTTGAGTTACAATTGGGCTATTCAACTAATAATGAAATATGTATAAATTATAGGAACCACATATTATAAGTACTAAATAACATCATATCCCTTCTAGTTTTCTATTTACCAAAAATCCCTTAAAAATGATGTTTGCGGGATATATAGCGTTGTGCACGGGATACATTAGGTTTGATACATTCCACATAGCGGGATACATAGCGTTGTGCACGGGATATATGTGGGATACAAGCGTTGTGCACGGGATACATAGCATTGTGCACGGGATACATGCGGGATACATAGGTAAATAAGAGATTTTTGAAATTTTTGAAATAAGTAGGGATAAATGGATATTAAGGTAAGTAAATGAGTGTAGTTTAGTAATTTGTCCATGAAATATTTAAAAAATAGCCAATTTGAAACACTGGCTCATATTTCCATACGTAGCTACGTGTTCCATGAAATATTTGACAAATAGCCACTTGAAAATTTGGAACTCTATTATGTTGTATTGAGATTTCATATGCTTCATTAGCCATGTTTATCTTGCTATTGTGTTGTCGTTATTCTCAATTCATTTCTATCGAAAATAACCTAATTCTCTGTGCGCTATATAGGTAAAAGTTAAGTTTACGCACATAGATCCTACCTTTTTTAGACCCCTCTTATTGAATTACATCGAATATATAGATATCACCTCATTTGCAAAAATCGTTTACAACTAATACCACTTAAAAGCAAGAGCAGAGCCACCTTAGTTGAAGGGTGATCCGGTGCATACAAATTATGTGTGTACATGAGTTAGATATTAGTATTACTTATTATACTTATATATTTTATTTTGCATATTCTTATTATAATTGAGAAAAAAAAGTTACACACCTCTTGTTAAATTCCTGACTAGAAACACTTTCAATAATGTAAAAGATGGCATCTTGATCTTTTGGTTCCTTAATAAGTGGGAAGATGGAAGACAGAAAAACAATTCTCACATACATGCATGCATTATGGTTGTAGCATTAAAATATTCTTATTCTGTGGAATTTTTGCTATTTTTCCAAGGAAGGAATCATCATGTTTTCTACTCTCAGAGATCTCAGATTCGAATTTTAAGTATGCCATTTTTGAGCATTTTTCTTTGAGTGGAACCCACGTGATGTAAATTCAAAATAGTCGAACTCTGTCAGACACCACATGAGAAATTAAAAAGAAAATATTTTCTATAACTTGGTTCAACCTTCTTTGTTTGAATAAAATGGTTTCAGAATTTAAATTTAAATTTATGAATTTTTACACTAATTCAATCCAAAATTTTTAAAAATCTTATTTTAGAGATTATGCTGAATTCGTCATTATTATTATTATTCGATTTCTAACAACTTTTATTTATAAGGAAACAAACAACCAAGCAAAACGAGTACTCTTTTTTTTTCTTCATAATTTACTAAAGTTAATAGAAATGTACGACTTTTGAGATTCATAATTATTTTTTATATTTATTTTTGAAAATGCCAGTCCATTAAAAAACACCAATTTGCATTAATTTATTTGCTAACAAACAAAACTACAAAAACCTTTAAATATACTTAGTTGGTAATTATCGGCGCTTCATGTGCAAAGTTTGCTGACAAAATTGACTTTAACGTTCCAAAGTCTACGATTTGCTCTAATTACCTTTCAAATAAAAAAGATTTACACACTTAATTACTCAAATATGAAACTTACAAAATTGAGATATTTAAGATGTACTTCTGACCACAACTCATTATTAAATCGCATGTAAATATTAAGTTAAAAAGCAAATATAGCTTTTCTCGTTGCCGTTAAATTTACATAATTAAAATTATATTGACATTAAGCAAACATAACTTTTTCATAGACGTTCAATTTACATGTGTTAAGTACATAATCTCGTTGGTTAATGCTTCTAAGTTAATTGCAATTCTCCCCTAAGATCTAAGTTTAATCCAACCAATATAATTAACGCAATTTTATAAGTTGAGTCTAAGAAGTACATACATAAGTGAAGTCTGAATAAAATAAAATAAAATATATACGAATCTTATCTTATCAAAAGTATATATTTATATATAATTAGAAATGCAAAAATATTTAGTGATTGAAAATACTCATAACAAAAAGAATAAAAACTCAAATTTATTTCACTTGAAATGTACATAGGGATGATGAATGATTCACTCTAAAATGAAAAATATAATTAACAAAAAAAAAAAAAACCCACAATGTACCAAACAAATAAATCACAAAAGTAATTAAAAAGATAAGTATTACAAAACAGATCTCGTCCGTCCATCAAAAGAACAAAACACGTGTTAGTACACGTGTCGCCTCTACAGCAAAGCAGCAGCGATGATCACGCCAGCGAATGCAGCACCGCCAATGACGGCTCTGTTACCGGCGTTAGGCGACGACGGCGTGTTGTCGGCTGAAGGCTGATCCGCCGGTGCACCACCTGTAGGAGTAGGTGCCGATGGTGAAACAGCGCCGGCGCCAGACGGAGATGGAGATGGAGAAGTTGCGGAAGCTGCCGGAGATGGAGTCGGTGAAGTAGTGGGAGCGGTAGACGGTGCCGGGGTTGGAGTCGCAGTTGGAGTTGGAGATGGAGTTGGAGTTGCGGTCGGCGGAGCTAATACCGGTGCCGGCGCCGGAGTTGGAGTTGCTGCCGGAGAAATTTTTGGGGCCGGAGCTGGAGATTGAGCTATGGAAGAAGCAGCAAAAAAGGCTAAGAAAAGAAAAACTCTGAAATAAGAAGCCATTTTTTTGCTCTGTTTCTCTCTCTTTTGGCTGAAAAGTGAATAGAAAAGAGACTGCGAAGAGGAAATATATATAAGGAGGAGAAAGAGAAAAAAGGAAGGTTCCTTAGACAGAAATATTTGTATTGAGATCGATTAAATTTGAAATCACGAATTTATAGAGTTTGCGACTGTGTTTCTAATGTAGCGAAAGTTTAGTAGTTTATATCTAGTGTTTGATATTTATATCTGAATCTGATTAAATTTAAATTCATACATTACAAGATTCATTTTTTAGGATCACATTTTCCAATAGTTAAGATCCGATAAAATTCGAAAACTCTAATAAAGAATAAGTCATTATAATTACCCCAAGAAAAATCATGTTGGTCTTGAAGGAAAATATTTGTATAATATAATTATTTTTATAATCAATTGTTTAGTTTAAAATACAGATATAATATAGGTGTATGTCTGTTGGTAATGGTATAGTATAATGCATTAGTGTGCATGGACAGCTAAAAATGACTCATAATTCAACACCTAAATTTGTGGTGGATGTTATTTGTTTGTTCTCGATCAGAAGTCTCGATTTTAAATTCTCAATACAAAATATTAAATATTTAAAAGAAAAAAAGGATTCATAATCACAAGTTGATTGTGTGGTTAATGTTAGAATTTAAAATTTATATTACATTTAAGTTAATATAATTAAGTCAATTTTACTTTAAAATATAAATACAATATTTTTGAGAACAAAACAAAACTTTACAACTATGCAACACCTAACCTTTTTTAATTTCATTTTTCAAAGCTCTTTCTCAGAAACTTGTTGGAACAAACTTTTAAACCCCAAAAAGTTTTTAGCATATTTATGGCAAATATAATTGTCAGAGGAATATGGTTCTTCTCATATATCTTATCAATGAAATAATTAGATGAGAATAATAATTTTGAGCTAAATTATTTTTAAAAATATTTACTTGAAAAGTGGTTATTTTTCAAATTTGAAAAATTTAAATCAAATTGTTCGAAAAAATTGACTATAATATATTATTGAACTAAAATAGTATGAAGATATTCTTATCATATTAAAACCTCACATTTTCAAGAATATTCAACGCTTTGTTAGCTTTTTTTTTTCTTTCTATTTTTCATGTGTGACTGACTTAATTATATATCATCTATTTCAACAATATTTCTGATTATCAAAGCTTAATTGTTTATCTTAAATAAAATATATGTATGTGTTTTCAAAACTTCGATAAAAATAGCAAACTAATTTATAAATGGATAAAGGTGTAATTAAGTCAGGTTTAATATCGTTACTTGCCATCTCCATAATTATTTTATTGAACCATTCACTGTAAAGTTAGTTGTTAGACTGAAACAATATAAAAATATTCTAACATGATATGCTATTATTTATTTTAACTCAAGTTGATGCGTTTTTTATTTCGAAACATCTCACACACAACATATATAACCAAATATTTTTTTTGAAAAACATGGCTTGGGACCATTTTCTTTTTCTTTCGTGAAAATGCACCAAAAAGACACCAAAGAAAATGAAACAATTAGGTGGTCATTTTCCTCATGTTAAGTAAAATGTCATTATCTTCTTAGTTGTAATTTACTTGTATTTATATGTTTCTCAATCATTTGTCCAACTTATTTTCATATTTATCTATTCTTAACGTTAAACTTTCAAAATCATACTAATCCGTTCATTTCAATAACTAATTAATTTTAATTAACAAATAACAAATGACATATAGATATAATATGATGATAATGATCAATAGGTGATTATATGTGTTTTCCTCCTTTCACGCAATTTCTCATTCGACCAAGAGACATTTTTATAAGATAAGATAATAAAGACGAAAATAAATTTATTGTTAAGTTTAGCTAAATTGTCTTATAGATAATTGTTAGTCTTAGTCGGTTAGTCCCTCTTTTTTAGTTTCGTTTGTCACGCTAATAGCGATGTCGCACAACTAAGTTAGTACAAGTTCTTCAATACTCATTTTAGGACCTTTAATTAATTCAAAAAAATTATCAACGAGGAAAAATATTTTTTTCCATTCGCATGACTCGTACTAAAATCGCAACCGTCATAAATCTAATGAGTCAGACCAATAAATTTTAGATACCGAGCCACTTTTAATATTTTTTAGGTTGATATCAACACCAAGACCTAATTCCAACCAACATTAGCGTGGTCGGCAAATTTCTATTCTCAAAATCTAAGTTTCAACACTCATACTACTCTATTAATCTCAAATAATTTAATTTGATTCTAATTAATGCTAATTATATCCTCCAAATTAATGATTAATTAGTGTTACAATACGTGGTAAGTACTTATTTCATCATTTTCAATCAAAATTCTAATTTAGTTGTCACCATTTTAGATTTCATGTTTCTTAATAAATTAGGTAAGGTACCATTATACCCTTATTTAGTGTTCTTTTAAAGTCAATTTTTCAATCAATGAACATGTTAATTTATTTTAATTAATTAATTTGATCAATGATAATTAATTACTTATTTATGCTTTGGTTTTATAAAATAACAAATATTAAGGAACATCTACTTTTAGTAAGGACGACATATAAATAGGAACGGGAGAGTACTAAAGAGCATCTATTTTAATAAGAATAACAATGTAAGTAGGAACAATGGGAGTATAATCAAATTATTGTTTGCATTAATGGTTTACTATGACTTATTACTTCATCGGCTTTGTTTATCTTCATATCTTGCTGCTTTACTGTCATTATTTTGCGTTGTTTGTAATTCAATTAAGTCGAAGATCTATAAAAAATAATCTTCCTATCATCAAGATAGATAACGTTTATATATGTCCTATCCTTCCAGATCCCACTGTTGTATCTTAGTGTTGTGTGGATGAAATGCTTAATCTTTCTTTAGTGTTAGAATACGTGGCAAGTAATTATTTGATCAAATTTAAACCAAACTTTAATTAATATCTGCATTATTTTCTTAATGTGGGACCAAACGATGAGGGAGACATATTAACTTTGGCTTATAAAATTATTTTATATTATATCTTCCCTCAGTGTGGTTTGCTTAGCTGTATTATATAGCCGTTTAGCAGATAGGGAACATTAAACTAATTTAAAAAAAAATATATTTTTCTATTAAATTAAGCAAAATATTTTAATTTCATAATGTGTTGCTGTCGGTGCTCTGAACATTAAAATTTTAATTAATTAAAATATGCATTTTTTAATTTTATATCCGTTTGATTGTTAATATTCTTAAATTTAATTATACTTATTAATTGTTCAACCATTAATTATTAAAAATTTAGATTATTATTTTATATTTGAGATTAATATATTTCTATATTCAAATAATAACGTATTATCTACACAAAAAATGTCAAAAAACACTTATTTTAATTAATTAAAAGTTAAATATGATAAATCATATATCAAGAAAAGAATATTTAACAATAACTCAAGAACTAAAATACTAGTCAAGCTTCATGCGACGAATTTGACTAAAAAACTGTGTTGGGTTCAACTGCCCAACCAATTACGTCAATCACCCTCACAAAAGGTTTTCTTTTATAAAATTATTATATAAAATCAAAGTTTGAGGAATTTATTTCAATTATTATTGGCCAATCATATGACTTTATAAGTGTTTAATCAATTTACATATGTGACTCTTACTGAAATTATGAAAAACAAGTATGTGCTGTGGAAAAGGACATTGAAGTAACTGGCAAATAGTTGTCAGGCACCACCTTGGAATTTTATATATATTATATCATCAAATTTTTAATGTCGAGAATCTTATAAGTTGAGCTCGTTAAATTTTTATATTAAATTTGTTTTTGATATATATCAAAACGTTAATAAGAATTGAATTCATCTTTGATATCAAAACGTTATTAAGAACTAAAGAAACAAACTCTCTAAATTAAACTATCCCATTTTAGCAAGTTTTACACTTTAATTATTAGATGTTCATGTTATCTCTTGAATTGTAGCTCCTTTTATATTAAGAAAAAGAACTTATTATATATGGCAAATTGTTTAATGTATAACTATTGTGCTAATAAAATTTCACTATAATAAATATAATTATTTAATGTATTATAATCGTTTCACAGATAAATTTATTTTTATTTATGTAAATTTTGAAATTTTAACATGATAGACATATTTAAATTTTAATCTATGTTTGAACTTCAGATATACGAGACTGAAGTTAAAGTTGAAGGAGGAAGATCATCAACCTTTTGTCTAAAGTTTTTTAATACCGTCTACAACTTAAATAATAAATACTATGGAAAACGAGAAATAGCTTTATTATATAAATAAATAACAAGTTGTAAACTTACTATCAATTTAAAATTTTCAATTAGCTTTTTGCCAATAGTTTTTCAATACCAGCTTCTAGGTTCTCGAAGAAAGCTTAACTAGCGTGTATTAAATATGTTATATTATGTGTCAACTAGAGCTAATAATTTATATTTTTATTATAAACATATTTATATTACAATAAATGTTTATTACGTGAAAATTTTCCTTCGTTGCAATTCATATATGAATATCATCTCAATCCCTAAATATCATTCAAGAGTAATAAGGTTTTTTCTCTTCTTCCTATTATTTTATTCTTCTTATTATTTTATATAATTTCATAACACGTTATCAACACGAGACTTTATGGTCTCAAAGGTGAAATTAAGTTTGAAGGCTAATGTATTATTTATTTTCCTTCTTTTTAATATGACTAATCTTAAGAAGCTTAAGATTGTTGCCCTTAATAGTTTGGGCAAGAACTACGTGTTGGATGTTGAAATCTATTTGGATGCTGTGAGTCTAAGAGACACTGTTAAGGATGAAAATAAAGTATCAAAACAAAATTGTGCTAGAGCTTTGATATTCTCGCGTCATCATCTTAATGAAATTCTGATAATTGAATAACTCACACTTTGATATATTCAATTTGACGCAAGAATATCATAGATTTAGCACAATTTTGTTTTGATGCTTTATTTTCATCCTTAATTTCATTAATTTTGAATGGTGTTTCCAAAATCCATAACATCCAAATTGATTTTAGTATTCAATACCCCTGAAAAATAGTTCTTGTCTGAATTATGAAGGATAGTTCTTCTCTGAATTATGAAGGACAACGAACTTAAATTTTGTAAGATTAATCATATTAAAAAAGAGGAAAATAAATAATACTTTAGCTTTCAAACTTAATCTTTCACTCTTTGAGACGATAGAGTCTCGTACTGATAACATGTTACGAGACTATTTAAAAATAAAAATAATAAAATAATAGAGATAAAATAGAAAACTTCGATGGCCCATGCACGTCCCTTAGTGGTTTGAAACTAGGGACAAGTGGTTTTGAAGTTGTAATAGAGAAATATGTCCAGAGTTAATATAGACGGTGACATTTCAGATAGAAAAAGAGAACAACCGATAGTTAGGATGTAAAATTCGCGAAAAAAATGATATTTTCTCTATTGTCCAATTTATATGACACGGGACATAGAATAAATATATCCTTAAGTGTAATAGAATGGTTGAGATTCATTCCTAATCAAAGGTCTCAGATTCAAGCTTCTGTGAATGAAAAAAAAAATTGTTCGGAGTGCTGGCCCAAGAAAATGAGCCCATGTGATCCAATTTATTTAAGGACAAATTACTTAACTACACTCCTTTACTTACCTTAATATCCATTTATCCCTACTTATTTCAAAATTTTCAAAAATCCCTTATTTTACCTATGTATCCTGCATGTATCTCGTGCACAACGCTATGTATCCCGCTATGTGGAATGTATCAAACGCTATGTATCCCGTGCATAACGCTATGTATCCTGCATGTATCCCATGCACAACGCTATGTATCCCGCTATGTGGAATGTATCAAACCTAATGTATCCCGCTATGTGGAATGTATCAAACCTAATGTATCCCGTGCACAACGCTATGTATCCCGCAAACATCATTTTTAAGGGATTTTTGGTAAATAAAAAACTAAAAGGGATAGGATGTTATTTAGTACTTATAATATGTGGTTCCTATAATTTATACTTTATTTAATCGTTAATACATATATCAAATACTGGTGAATAATAATCTATTCCTTAGTGATATCTCTTTTGTTTGTTATTTATACAAACCATCTATGACCAAATTGAGTCAAACACACAACAAAACTAAAGAAATTAATGGATATCTTGATTTCAAATTGGTCAAATGTTGAATTTGTGCCTAAAACATATATTTTCCCACCAGAAAGTAGACCAGGAAAGCTTGAATTTCCTGTTTGCACTGATATACCACTCATAGATTTGGCTCATAATAATCCAGATGAAACAATTCAACAAGTTATTAGAGCATGCCACGAATTTGGATTCTTTCAGGTATAAGTTAATCTTCTATTTTTCTAATCGGAAACAACCTTTTTACCTTACAGAGATAGAGGTAAGACTTGCATATATTCTACCTTCCTTAAATGTTATTTGTGAGATTACACTGAGTATGTTGTTGTTGTTATTGTTAATCTTTTGTAGTTAAGAATTGTTTGTGTTTATAAACTGTGATCGACAGTGAAGTACACAGAATTTTTCATGAACTATATCAATATGTTACTAGTTTTTTTAAACATAGAGTTTTAAGATGGCTTCTCTATGACCAATAAGAAATGAACTTTGTGTATTGATGTCAACTAAATGATTCTAACTCCATAGGTTCAAGTGTTGTTGAATACAAGATTTGATCCTTCGACCTCTCGAGACACCTAAACAATAGGATGGGTTGCATCTTAATGAGTGTGATGTAGACAGTCTATTCTCATGTAAGCATTAGTGAAATAGATCATGGACTAACTTGATCCCAAAAGCTAGCCCACGAGAGGAAGATTGCTCAAATCCATATATAAGTAATCCATAATTTAATTTCCTCATCCCACCGATGTGAGACTTAAACACCCTGGTCTCATGCTCACGACTAGAGATCTGGTGCATGAACAATTTAATATGAGGGTCCACCTGTTGTTCATCCTTTAAAACCCAACACCAACATCAGTAAATCTTGAATTGGAATGACCTGACTCTGATAACATGTTAAAAAAATGAATCTAGAACAGAATCAACCCCAAATGTTAGCTCATGACTTAACAATTGTAACGTTGCTCCAAGACTCCCTATCAAATCTACACATACACATATTTAGTAAAAAAATTCCATGAAATTGTATCCCGTGACACCACATTTGGTGATCTAGAAGTCCAACTTTCGTAAATAAAGTGCTCCTCACCAAAAACGATTTCATATTCAGAATTCGAATTCAAAACTTATGATTAAAAATGGACGAATACTTATTTATTTATTTTTATTTATTTTTTGCATATTATGATGATCAGGTGATAAACCATGGAGTAAGTGAAAATCTAATGGATGATACAATGAATATATACAAGGAGTTCTTCAAATTGCCTGGTGAATACAAGGCAAAATTTTACTCAAATGATATAAACAAGAGCTGCAAAATATATTCAAGTTCTTTAGCATATGATACTGATGAAGTTCACTATTGGAGAGATACATTTACTCATCGTTGCCATCCTTTAGAGGAACATATCCCTTCTTGGCCTGATAAGCCCACCAATTATAGGTATATATTTACATCTCCTATTTTAATTTACGTGTCTTACTTTTTTTATTAAAAAATATCACTCTTTTATACTTAAAACTTCATATGTTTTAATTTATCTGATACACTTTTCTTTTTTAATTCGTTTGAAATAGAAGTATCCACTTCTGAATTTGAAATTATTATATCCAACAGAAATGTCATGACATATTTATTAGATCAAAAAATATAAAAGTCTATGTTTCTTTATTTTTCAAACACAATGTCAATTCAATCTACGTCATATAAATTAATACAGAGAAGAAACTCTTTAATTAGAATATTCCATGTGACATTTTTTTAAAAGTAACATATATATTAGACTAATCATTTTGTTTGTTTTCTTTTTGTAGAGAAGTGGTTAGTGAGTATTCAATAGAAACAAGGAAGCTATTTAACAAGATTTTGGATATGATATGCAAAGGATTAGGACTAGAGAAAGGTTATTTTGAAGGTGAATTAAGTAAAACACATTTGATATCTGTTAATCATCATATTCCATGTCCAAATCCAAGTTTAACACTAGGAATGCCAGTACATTCTGATCCAAATCTCATAACAATGCTTCAACAAGGTGAAGTTCCTGGACTTCAAATACTTAAGGATGGACAATGGATTGGTGTTAAACATATTCCTCATACTCTAATTGTTATCCCTGGTCTACAATTGAAGGTATTACTAATTTTCTATGATTGCATCTTTTGGAGGTTAATTATGATCAAATATAACAGAATTAAGGATATGTTTGGTATGAAAGAAAATGTTTTTCGATAAAATATGTGACTTATTTATTTTTTGATTTGGTAAGTAAAGAAGAAATACAGTCTAAAATATTTATATATACTTTAGACAAATATCATAAGGATGAAGGTGCAATGGTTGGGTGGAGAGGGAAGTGGGGGTGGGGGTGTAGGTGAAAGGGAAGACAATCAACTTAAAATCCTAGTTGTGGAACTTGTTTTTTATATTTCATCGGAGAAATCATTTTTGTAGGGGGGGGGGGGGGGGGGAGGAAATAATCAACATAAAATATTATTTATGATTTTTTTTTTCTATCAGGAAAATATTTTTTATGACTTTTAAAGGACTTATTGTTCTAGAGATAAAATTATTTTTTAATATGATGAAATTAGAACATATTTCTTTTAAAAATGCTTTTCCTCTTACCAAACACACCCTAAGAGCCCATTTGACTACTTAGCCCCCATTTAAATATCAAGTGTTTAAACAATAATAAGTAATCGATAAATATTAGGTAGAAAAAAATGTTAATATTTTTTTTTCTGTTAATATAATCGAGATCATGCCCTTTAACGACTATTATAAATTTAAAACTTCTTTTTACATTAAAAAGTATGAATGACGAAAATAGAATACAAAGCAAGTCGTGAGTTTTTTATTATTATTTTAATGCAGGTAATAAGCAATGACAGGTTCATGACTCCGGTTCATCGGGTTGTTACACACCCAAAAGAGGCTCGAACCACAATTGGTGTATTTCTCGGTCCGTCACCCGAGTTTTTAATAAAACCAGCTACTGCTTTAATTCACACTGAATCAGTGTTTAGAGCCTTTGCTTATCCAGAATTCCTTGAAGCATTTGTTGGTCCGGCTAAATTTGATGCTCAACTTGCCCTCAACCATTTTAGGAGCAAACCTTAGCTTTTAATTATTTGAAGAAAAAAAAAGATTGTTGTAAAATATAATATGGTGTGTGGTACTATATATGGTCATATAATTGGAGAAATTTGTCAAAAGAATATGATGATGTGTGGTTTGTTTTTGTATCTAAGAGAAGAGCTCCCCTTTATGTTGTATCTAGTCTTGGCTCATGTAAAAAATTGTGATATACTATATAATAAAACACAAAGGATGTGTTCGGTAAGGAGAAAAATATTTTTGTTAATTTTTCATGTTCAATTGGTTAAAATATTCAAAAAATATTTTCTCTAGAAAAAAACTCCTTAAAAATGAGAAAAATGACTTTCCTAGCGAAAGTAGATAAACAAGTCCCACTAGTAACTAAATGAGCTCTTCTACCTAATAAGGATTAGTCTTGAGGGGTGCATCTTTTTTTAAAAAAAAATACTCACAATTCATAAACGTATTAGTTTGGATGTACGACACTTGTATAAACTTGAATAATTCTATACATGCATCTTATGCGACATTTTTTTTTTTTTGTATATCATCAAAGTCAATATCTTTTTTTTTGTGTGTGTATAATCCAAGCATTGCATTGCCCACTTAGATTTCTCTGTCCCACTAGGATCTCTTGAACTAAGCCCAAAATAATGGGCTAGATTTCAATGGTTTGACCATGGGATACATGATTGATTTGAGGATCGCTATTTAAGCCATATTCGAAGTATATAATTTTTTATAAGTTTATCTGCCTTAGAATTAACTTCAGAATTATCAAACTGAACTTGAAAAAACTCACATCTAGAATTACAAACTTTATATATACACATATATAGATTTGACGTTAGACTTGTAAAATCTAATTTCAGACAAAATATCATAAGTAACAAACTTTAAACATATGTGACTTAAGATTACCCGAATCCAAACTTCATACATTTATGTTTGAACTTTATACATACGAGACTAAAAACATATGTGATTGAAGTTGAAGAAGGAGGATGAGCATCAACCTCTTTTATTTGAAGATTTTTAAATACCGCTATAACTTAAATAACTTGGGAAAATGGGCTATAACTTAAAAATAACGTGTAAATTGACTATCAATTTAATTTTTTTTCATTGAATTGATAATATGTTCAAATTGTAGTTCATCGAGTTTACTCTTCAATGATTTAAACTATTCGTCATTTGGACATTCTTACAAAACGTCACAATTAAAATTTTTATCACTTGAATTACTTCATCCTATGACTATTCATTTACTCTCCTTCTTTATTTAGGAAAATGACTTTCTATTTTAAAATAAGAAAAATAAGCTCCATACGTGATATTTCAAGTTTAATGTTTCTTTCATACTCACAATTTAGTACCCCCTAGGCATTGACCATCCTACCATTAAAAAAACGACTTTCGAGAGTCACTTAGGCCTAGGTAAATTGAAATTTTCTTTTATTATAACTCAAGGAATCTAGAAGTAAGATGCTCTTTAACAATGGTTTTGTCCTCACATATTGAAAATGAAATCTCATTTTTTGTATTTGTAGTACCACCCCTTAATTATTAATGACAAAATCATTTATTTGCTTACATAGTACTATCTCTAAATTAAAAACAATAAAATCCATTTGCTTGTATATATTACTATTATTAATGTTTTGAAAAAAAATAAATATTTAATTTAGTCATTACTTATGTATATTTAATATTTTTAATCATTTTTTGAGTATTGATTGTATTGGTCCCTATTTGAAGACAAAGAAAAAGGGAAAGAAGACAAGTAAAGAGAGCAAAGCAAATCTGATTTTTTTCAACTTTTTTTTTTAATTCAGTTATTTTGGTTGGGATTTTCCTAATCTATAAGTAGTTTATAATATATTTTGGAAGATATATTTTTATGTAGAGAAAGAGCTAAGAGCTGACGAAGACCAGAGATAATTGAGTTTTATTTTTTTTTCTTCATATTATTTGTTTTCATATTTTTTTTGGATGATTTGTTGTATTTTCTTCATGTCTATCTAGAGTTAAACTTCTTATTCTAGACGTATCTTATTACATCACTTGATTTCTATACATGAGATGTAAAATTCACTTTCGTTAATTCTATTATGCTAGACATAGATAATTAGGTTAATATGAAGAGCAACTTTCACATATAGCAAACACAAAAATCATATTTGTGCTATAACTATAGTTTGCATAATTACGCTCCATAGCAAACAAAAATATGTATATTTCGCTATACATATACAAAAGAAAGCAGTTGTATAATTTCGCTATACATATACAAAAGAAAGCAGTTGTATAATTTGCTTTGGTATACATAAGATCAATTGTATAATCTGTGTTTGTATAAAGCGAGAAAGAGAGAAAGACAAAAGACAAAAGAAAACTGGGCAGGGGAAGATCATATTTGTATAATCACAAGTGTGTAGGACAAAAATATATGCATTTGTATTTGTATATATAATTTTCTTCCACTTTATACAAACACAAACACAATGTATACATTTGTGTTTGTATAAAGTGAGAGAGGCGAGGGAGCGAGCGAGATCTGGGAGAGGGGAACGAAAATATATGTATATATACAATTTTCTCTCAATTTATACAAACACAAACGCATTTTATACATTTGCGTTTTTGTATAAAGTGAGAGAGGCGAGTGAGAGAGCGAGATCTGGGAGAGTGGCGAGCGAGATCTAGGAGAGGGGAGAGAGAGGAACGAAAATATATGTATATATACAATTTTCTCTCGCTTTATACAAACACAAACACATTTTATACATTTGCGTTTGTATAAAAAGCGAGAGAGGCGAGGGAGAGAACTTGCGAGCGAGATTCACCAGGAGAGAGGCGAAATAGCAACAGTTTGCTATGGGGTACAATTAAATCAAACTATATTTATAGTATTTAATTTGAATTAATAGTTTGTTATTATATACAATTTTCCCTAATATGAATAAACGCATAACTATTCGATAGTAAATTGCAAGTAAAATTAATCATGTAAATCAATAAATCAGATAAATCAATTAGTTAAATTAATTGAGGAACATAATATGATTATTAGATAGTTCATAATCCTAGATCGATTCGTCTCATCGACAACATAAAAGTATATTTTTTTCTTGATTAGAATTCATAAGTTATTTTATTTTATCCAAATTTAGATTTTATCTCTTATTTAATAATTCAAATTTATTTTTAATTTAATAAACCGTTAATCATAAGTTTTGTCCAGCTTGATATTTGACAATGGCCTTGACCTCACATATTGAAAATTAAATCTCTTTTTTTTCTTTTTTAATATATATAGTACTATCCCTTAATTAAAAACAACAAAATTATTTGTGTGCCTACATAGTACAGTCTCTTGAGTAATTAAAAACAGCAAAATCATTTGTTTGTATATATTATCATTATTATTATTTTACTTAAGAAAAAATGTATGTATTTAATCATTATGTACTATATATTTTAGTGCTTTGAATTATCTTTTTGAATATTTGATTATATTACGTATGCTTAATATTATATTTTATTTTTAATGTATAATTATTATAAAGGATAAAGAGAGATTTTGGTCCCCCATTTGATGACAAAGGAATAGGCAAGAGGACAATTGAAGAGATCAAATATATTGGAAGTGTCTCCCCCTTTAATTTAATCGAACTCTAATATAGATATCGAATACTGAATTGACAAGTAGAATTGATGAATATATAGTATAATATTCCTCAATGCAATTTCTTTTTTTTTCTGTTATTTATACAAGATCATTATCTATGTACAAATAAATCAAACACAACAAAATCCAAGAAAAATAATGGAAATCTTGATTTCAAATTGGTCAAATGTTGAATTTGTACCTAAAAAATATATTTTTCCACTAGAAAGAAGACCAGGAAAAATTGAATTTCCTGTTTGCCATGATATACCACTCATAGATTTGGCTAATAATCATCCAACTGATACAATTCAACAAGTTATTAAAGCATGTCAAAAATTTGGAATATTTCAGGTACAATTAATAGTTAAGAATATTATTTTGTGATCGGACAGTGGCGTGTGCAGATTATTTTTTTTTGTAAATTACTGTTTCAGTCATTGAGTATTTTTTAAAATCTAGAGTTTTAAGATTGCTTTGATAATCTCATTTCAGAATTGATAAAGTGTGTACACAAAATATAACATGAAAGAAATGAACTTTTTTCTCTAGTTTGAACTATGAAAAACACGTTTGATTTTGGCTCCGTGTGACTCTTATATATATTACTATATAAGTAGAGTAGTAGTATAGTATATATATTCAATATTTTTACTTTGCTAATTATCTACATTATAGTACATATAACAACATATTCAGTATAGTTCTACACTAGTAAGGTATACAATGTATACAAACTTTATATCTACCTTTATGTGGTATTAGAGAGATTGTTTCTAATATACCCTTGACTCAAGAAAATCATTTGTCATATATACATATTTAGTAAATATCTGACGAAACAATATTCCGGGACACCTTTGGGGCAAGGTAAATCCACCTTTTGTGATAAAAAAAAGTTCAATTTTGGGAGATAAAGCACTCCTTACAAAAAAAAAAAAAAGACCTCATATCTGAAGTTTCTAATTAAGGATGAACGAGTACTTAATTATATTATGTTTTTTTTTACATATTATGATGATCAGGTGATAAACCATGGAGTATGTGAAAATCTAATGGATGATACAATGAATATATACAAGGAGTTCTTCAAATTACCTGGTGAATACAAAGCAAAATTTTACTCAAATGATATGAACAAAAGCTGCAGGTTATGTTCAAGCACATTAGCATATGATACTGAAGAATTTCACTATTGGAGAGATAATTTTACTCATCATTGCTATCCTTTAGAGGAATACATTATGACTTGGCCAAATAAGCCCACAAAGTATAGGTAATATATATTCGTTTCAGTTTGCGTGATACATTTTTCTTTATTAGACGTTTTTAAAAGAACAACATTACTTTTGAATTTGAAAACGATTAACTTTACTTTTCTATTTGATTATTAATGAGAAACTTTTATAATCATACAAATGACATGACATATTTCAAAAGCCAACTGAAATGTTATGACATGTTTTAGACTACAAATTTTCAGAAGTCTTAGTCTCTTTTTCTAATCAACTAACTATTAGATGAGCTGAATTGAGTACAGGTCAAAATGGGCAGAGTTAATAATTAAATAGGCGGGTTATTAACTCGTTCAATCTTGACCCATGCACAATCATATTTTCATAACCTAATTTTACCATCTCTCGTTTTCTAAATCCAATCAAACTAAGACACGTAAATTATGTTTGTTTTCTTTTTGTAGAGAAGTGGTAAGTGAGTATTCAATAGAAACAAGGAAGCTACTTTACAAGATTTTGGATATGATATGCAAAGGATTAGGACTAGAGAAAGGTTATTTTGAAGGTGAAGTAAGTAAAACAAATGTGATTTCTGTGAATCATCATATTCCATGTCCAAATCCAAGTTTGACACTAGGAATGCCAGTACATTCTGATCCAAATCTCATAACATTGCTTCAACAATGTGATGTTCCTGGACTTCAAATACTTAAGGATGGCAAATGGATTGGTGTTCAACCTATTCCTCATGCTATAGTTGTTATTCCTGGTCTACAATTGAAGGTACTTCCTAGTGTTACTTGTATAATATTAAAGGTTCATTACTAAAAAATTACTATTGAAAAGTGTTCAGTGGCTATTTTCATAGATATTCTGATTGAATCGGTGAGGAGAAAAAATAAAAATAGTAATGATTTCATACGAAAAAAATTAGGAAGCTTTCCTCCGATCCATTCATTTTCTCAATCAGTTGGCTCAATGGGAAATGACTGGAAAAATCATGTTTTATAACACAAATTTTCTATTAATTTACGGTGGAAAAAATCTTTATTCCTAGTAGTGATTGGATCTTTTAGGAGGTCAATTACATTTCTCAATGAACAAACATAAGAGGATTAAGGGTGTGTTTGGTAGGAAGAAAAATGGTTTTCAACAAAATAAGTGATTTTCTTTCTTATTTTTTTTTACGTTTGACATGTACACAAAAAATATTATGATCAGAAGAGGATTTATATATAATTTGGGCAAACACTATAAAGGTAGAGGTATGATGGGGTGGGATAGGGGTGGAGGGTATGAGAAGTAGGGGAGTTAGGGGTGCTTGATATGAGAGGTAGGCGAGGGGTCGAAGTGTAGGGGATTGATGGGGGGGGGGGGGGGTCGAGTGACCGAGAAAAAGACAATGAATAGAACAAATACCGAATGAGTAGGGTGTGGGGGGCGCGAATCAACATGTAGATATGAAACTTGTTTTCCATGCTTTTTTTTAAGTAGTCAATTTTCCTCATAACATATGATAATTCTTTGCAGGTAATAAGCAATGACAGGTTCATAACTCCGGTTCATCGTGTGGTGACACACGCAAAAGAGGTTCGAACCACAATTGGTGTATTTCTCGGTCCGTCACCCAAGTCTTTAATAAAACCAGCCACTCTTTTGATTCGCACTGAACCGGAGTTTAGAGCCTTTACTTATCCAGAGTTCCTTAAAACATTTACTGCTGGGGCTAAATGTGATGCCCAATTTGCCCTCAATCATTTTAGAAACAAAGCTTAGCTTTTAATTATGTGAAGGGAAAAAAAAGATGGTTGTAAAAAATATGTGGTGGGTGGTATATATATGGTCACATAATTGGAGAAATTTGTTAAAAAAAAAAATCATGTTATATATGGTTTGTTTGTTTATGTACCTTATGTTACCTTGTCAATTGTTGCAAAATTGTATCTATAGCCTTGGCTCATGTAAAACCTTGTGATGTACTATATAATAAAACACTTTGGCTGAGTTCGATCATAAGGAGTAATTTTTTCATGTTCGATTAATTTAAAAAAATAAAAAAATTGTCCATTTTAGTTGAATTATGGATAGTGTTTAAAACATGAGCAGATTCAGCATATTGTGTGCAGGTTCTCGAGAACTCAATAATTTTTGTTTAAAATTTACATACATATTGAAATATTCACTAAATATTATAAATATTTGATTGTAAATTTAATTACTATAGTATCATATTTATAGGAACTCTAAATTTTAAATGATCATGAATCTGAGTCGGTTTTAAAGAAACCATGTGACAACTATACATAGACTTCACATGGGATGAAGATTCGATCAAATTTAATTAGGTCAAGTACTATATAATAATTTATGGTTGAGATCCATTTAAATTATATATTTATCTTAATAATAAAAACAACAAAGTTGTCAACTATTTTTATTTTTTAAAACTATTAAATAAAGCAATTAAGTGTATAAGTTTAGTGATTAGAATAATGTATTAAAATTATTATTATTATTCTGAATGTATAAGTTTAGTGATTAAAAGAATGTATTAAAATTCATGTTAGTTGTAATCTAATTATATACATTTTAGTCGAAAGAATTGGAGGTTACGTCCCCCACAAAACGAAAATGAATTTTTTTTAATCCCAACTAATTGGCAGTTTTTTTGTAGTGTGTGGACGAAATATCATGGCTAATTAAGTTGTCTTATAGTTCTTGATAAATAATTGATAATTATTCGGAAAAAATAATATTTTATTTATATTTTTTTTCATTTTCTTTAAAAGAGAAACAGACTTTCCAAAGAAAAGATGGTGAAATTCTTTCTTTTTTTTTGGTTTTCCACCCGGTGTCCGAAGCCCACATTGGAGTTACGACTAAATCTGGAACGCGCTCTGCAGGGCCCATTCGGGGGTGATGCTTCCAACAGAATTTTCTCCGTACCCAGGGCTCGAACCCGAGACCTCTGATTAAGGGTGAATCACTCCCACCAGTGTACCACACAACCCATGTTGGTTAAGATGGTGAAATTCTACTAGAGTGTTTTGTGGATCCATGAGTAATTCACCATCCTGAAGGACATACCATACCTAAACTAGGTGAGTATTTTTTTTTAGGTTAGAATATGAATTTAATTCTTACTTAAACTAAAATTTTAAAAAATAAAATAAAATAGAACTAAAACATTTTATCTTTGCAGATGGTAGCAACCTTGAAATAATGCTTGGGTTTATTGAAAAAGTTCAACAACTTTGATCCTGGAAGGAGAATACTCTATTAATATAAATTATTTTCAAATATTTTTATTTTATTCAGACTTTTTTCTTTGTTGATTAAGGGCATATTGTGATGGAATTGTTCTAAACACTATAGTTAATTATGTATAAGTAGAGATTTTATGTTTGAACTTTAAAAGTTGAGAATGACTCGATAATAAATGGCTTATTATCCTATAATAGGTATATTGATATGTGTAGACATTAAAATTTTGTTGTAAGATGTTTTCGATTTCAGTTAGGATTTTTGAAGGTTATTTTGTTCTATATCCTGGCTCACACGCCAATATAAAAAATAATATATTCCTTTGAAATGCATCTCGAATTGTATGGATTTTGTTAAATTGTCTCATTATGAATTGTTCAGTAGTAAAATTGATCATTTTTCTTTTGTTTTGGAGCAATCAAAAGTAACCATGCTATAACAAAATCAACTTTTAGTGGCAATAAATATACACATTAATATATAAAGAATGATAAAAGATTCTCTGGCATTAGTTAATTGCCATTAAATTCAATATCGTAGTGCTAATTGCCGCTAAATATACATAGTTAAAGGTAATTAAGCTATAATCATTAATTAGTTACTGCTAAAAATAATTTTTATTATAATGCCAATTTATTTTTGAACTATTTCACTAGTTTTTTTTCTCTCTCAATAACTCAAACTCATAACCTTAAAATTAAAGGTGGAGGATATTTACCTCACAAGCAACTCTGTCTAATCCTTTTGAATGATATTTTTGCACTAGTTAAATAACAATAATGACCATTTTGAACAAAAAACACAACAAAAGATAAAATTAACAAATTTCAAGATATTTTATTTAACACTATGGTCAATTTAGTCTGAATAACAGAGAACACGTGACAATTCAGCCAATATGTCCATAAATTTTTAATTTGAATTTAAAAATTTTTAGTGGACGTTTGATTATGCATATTTTATTGTAAAATTTGAAGAAAAATAATAATTTTATTTCTAGATTGAAAAATAATATTTGAATATTGGAGTTGTGTTTAGCCACAAATACAAATTGTAATTGTTTTTGACTTTCTATGAAATAACTCAGAGTTTTTGTTATTTTTGAAATTCTTGAAAATTCTGAAATGAAATTCAATCTCAGTTTAAATTCCAAAATTTTATGATCAATTATGTTTTTTCTTTTAAAATTAAACTCTGGAGTAAAAGTGAAAAAATTTCATGATCAAGAAATATTTTAATTATGAGTTATATAATTTGATACTATGTTCGGACATGTATTTTACTTTTAAAAAAAAAAAACAATTTTTAAAGAATCTTAGGCATATGTGCTTATGTACCTACCATTTTTTGAGAAGAAAAAAAAAGAAATAGTATGGAAAAAGAATCAAAGAGAAAACCAAGAATTCTATGTCTCCATGGCTATAGAGAAAGTGCTGAAATACTCAAGAAATTGATTCTCCGGTGGCCGGAATCCGTCACCGGAAAATTAGATTTGGTTTTCTTGGATGCACCTTTTCCGGCTAAGGGCAAATCTCGACCTGAAGGTTTCTTTGATCCTCCTTACTTTGAATGGTTTCGATTTAATAAGGTATTTATACTTGCTTCATTTAATTTCAACGATTCGATCTATTCGAAGGAAAACACTCCCTGACATGAGATTTTTCTCGTTGCGAGGGCTTAAATGAGATATTTAATGAAGGATCGATAAAGTGATCTTATTTATCTTATCGTACTATTTTATTGTTCATTTCATCCTTGATTATTCACTACTATTTATAATCATATTTGTTCAATTTTTTCGTCAGAGTCAAAATGACCAATGTAGAATAAATCAAGATCCAAATTTTGGTGTGTTTGATATGAAAGAAAATATTCTCTATAAAAAATATTTTTCCTGAAATTTATTTTTTTATATTTTTATTGGGATAGTCATTTTATTGTTCGATCTTATCTAGTGTTTGATATTTATATTAAGATCCAATTAAATTTGAATCTGCGTAAGAAATTTTACATTAAAATGTAAAAGCACACTAATAAAGATAACTTTGTATCCAAACAAGACTTGAATACAAAACTCTTAATTAAAGATGAATAAGTACTTATCATACTACCAAAATTATTGTTGATATTGGAAAAACATGTTTTTTATTTCTAGAGAAAATATTTTTTTTCTATAAATTGTGTACTTTCTTGTAGGATTTCACAGAGTTTTACAATTTTGAAGAATGCCTTGAATATATAGAAGATTTTATGTCAAAGCATGGACCTTTTGATGGTATTCTTGGTTTCTCAATGGTAAAATATTTTTAATGTTATAAGTACTATTTTCTTTTCTCTCGCGATAATGAGAAAGTAATCTCTTATGATCAATTATAATTATAATAAAAGAAAATGATTTTATAAAAGTAATTTTATTTTTTTTGTTGGAAATAGGGAGCTATTTTATGTGCAGCAATACCAGGAATGCAAAGGGAAGGAGTGGCTCTAAAAAAAGTTCCAAAAATAAAATTTGTGATATTAATATCAGGGGCTAAATTTGGAGGGCCTTCATTTGGGGTACCAAAATTGGCTATCAATGCATTTTCATCTCCAATCAATTGTCCATCACTTCACTTCTTAGGTACTTTCATATTATCTTCTCTTTTTATTATTTTGTTTTAAAAAAAATGTGTGTGAACGAGAGAAGCTGATTAAGAAATATACTCCGTCTGTCCCTAATTACTTGTCTATTTTTGAATTGACACATCTATTAAGAAAACAATAATTGAAATAACGAGTTTACCATTTTACCTCTATTAATTATGAAGTTGATGAATTAAAAATTTAAGATTTTCAAGAAGTTCTACCATTTTCAAAGTAATTAATTGAGGATCTAATAGGTAAAAAAAAATTGTTCTTTCTTGATTTGTTAGATTGGCCGGACAAGTAAAAAAGGAAAATTAAACAAGTAATAAGGGACAAAGGGAGTTATTCTGATCTTTTTTTTAATTATTATTTTTTATATAATTATGTTTTTAATTTATTTCAAGCTTTCTACTATTTATTATTGAACATTTCAATTATCCAATTAAATTGGTGTTAAATGATTATTTTTCATTCTTAAGGAGAAAAGGATTACCAAAAAAAAGATGGAGAAGTTCTACTAGAGTGTTTTGTGGATCCACGAGTGATTCACCATCCTAAAGGACACGTCATACCAGAACTAGGTCAGTAATTTTGTTTTTGAAATTTTATGGTAAATTTCTTGGTTTATAATATGAATGTAATTCTTACTTAAATCAATATTTACAAAATAAAAATAAAAAATGAACTAAAACATCATTTTGAAAGTAACTCCACTAGTTAAGGGGTAGGATTAGAGTTCTAGTTACAGATTTGACAGGGTTAGAATTAGAGTTCTAGTTACAAATTTAACAGGGCTAGGATTAGAATTCTAGTTACATGTTTAGCAGGGGTAGGATTAGAGTTTTGATTACACATTTGGCATAATCTAGTAACTTAGACTTAAAGTTTATATATTTTTTAATTTATTTTTACTTAAAATAGGTAGATAACGTATTCAAACTGAATAATTAAAAAAAAATCTAACCTAAAAGCTCAAAATATTGAATCCACCTAGCTAATTGAAGTCCTGGTCATTGACTTCTAACATGATTTTTTTTTATCTTCATAAACTCGAAAAATGTATTTGTAAGTTGAAATTTGAATTTTTATATAATTTCACATGGAAAAAAGTTATAAAATTTATAAATGAAAATTATGATCTCACTTAAGATAACATCTTAATTAGTATTCATATATGCATTAATTAAGATTCTTAAGTCTTAGTATTAATGAAAATAAATAGGCTTTAACTATGACTTTATTTTTTTTTATTTTTTTGCAGATGATAGTACCGCTGAAATAATACTTGGGTTTATTGAAAAGACATTCCAAAATTTTGTAGCAGGGGCACATCAATATAATTGGAAGCCCAGAGCGAAATTTTAGTTAGAGGCTAAAAAAAAATCATAAATTTATGTATTTTTAATTTTTAATCTAATTTTCTAACTTGTGTTTTTAAATAATTGTAATATTCAGATCAGTTAGCATGTACCTCAACTAATTTCATGAGATATTTATAACATTGATGGCAAGCAACACTATTTGTTCTTTGCGATCGCTGGCCCTTGGCCATGTTCGCAAATCACCTTATGTTTTTGCCTATGATGAGATTTGAATACGAGATATTATGATACTCAATCCACTTCATTGACCATTAGATCACACCCTTATAACTTTATCTACCAAAACTAAGACAAATCAGAATAAATCACCTAATTACTTTTTTTATAACTGCTAAAATTTGAACCTAAAACTTTATATTTTCACTGATTCATTAATCATTAAGTCGCAACCACACATTTTTCCCCTTTAAATATCAAAAAATTCATATCCAAAAACTAATAATTTCATTTGTATGTTTCTGAAAATAAAATAAAATAAATACACAGCCAACAACATTATAAAATGGTCAATTATGGCTGAATCATGGGGACAACGTGTCAAACTTTTAGCCATAAATAAATAAATATTTATATATGTGTGCTCCTTAGTGGGTCTTACATTTTTGCATAAGAAAAATTAATATTATGGAAAAAGAGATAGAGAAAAAAAAATTAAGAATTCTGTGTCTTCATGGCTTTAGAGGAAGTGCTGAAATTCTCAAGAAATTGATTTTCCGGTGGCCGGAATCCGTCATCGGAAAATTGGATTTGGTTTTTTTGGATGGACCTTTTCCAGCTCAGGGGAAATCTCCACTTGAAGGTTTTTTCGATCCTCCTTACTTTGAATGGTTTCAATCAAATAAGGTAATTTACTCTTATTTAGACTAAGATTTTTTCAAAAAAAAATTGTTTTATTTTTAGTCGAACGGACTAAAAAGAGGTATCAAATGAACGAGTTGGATAGCTCACAGGATTAGAACATGTGGCTACGAACCAGGTTAATAGCAAATGAGTGGGTTGGGTAGCTCACAGGATTAGAACATGTGGCTACGAACCAGGTCATCGGCCTAAAAGGAAAGTACCTAATTTTATATCATAATATTTCACAAGCAGTATTGTTATACCATATTTTCTTAAAAAGAATTTATGTTCCGCACAAGTTGTATTGCTAAGGGGAAAAAAATGAGAAATAGTTCATTTGAAGGGTAAAAATTATCGATAAGTTTGTTTGAAGGGCAAAAGTGTAATTTTCTTCTTTTCCTTCGAGGTGAATTTGTATGGGTTGAATCAATAAATGAGTTATTGTTCAATCTTGTATGAAGTAATTACACAATTTGTCCAACTTTGACTCATTATTTTTTATAATTATAAACTTACATTTCATGACTATAAATAAATTGGTGTATTAGTTACATTATTTTTTGAATATCAAGGCCAAATGAGTTTAGTGTATTTTTCTTGTAGGATTTCACAGAATTTTACAATTTTGAAGAATGCCTAGAGTATATAGAAGATTTTATGTTAAAGAATGGACCTTTTGATGGTGTTCTTGGTTTCTCACAGGTAAGATTTACTCAAGTTCCATTTTGGTTGTTTCCTTTTCTCTCATAGTAAACGAGAAAAAATAATCTCTTACGATCAGTTATAATTTGAATATGAGAAAACGATCTCACAAAGATTACTTATGTTATTTCTAAAGGATAATAATAGTTTTTAGTCCCTCTTGCTACTAGTGAATTCGTAATTTAGTATAAATAGACACTTAAACATTGCACATACATAGTCAATTAAATAGTGTAACGACTTGTAATTCAGCAAATTTGATAAGTCTCACAAGTAGAAGGATGAAATTTGGACTACGTCTTCAACTAATCGAAGGTTCAATATGCTTAGTTAGATAGTACAACCGATCTTCCTTTTCCTTAACTGTCCTCTAACATTTTATCTGTGTTTTTTTTTGTGTGTGTGTGGTGGAAATAGGGAGCTGTTTTAGGTGCAGCAATTCCAGGCATGCAAAGGGATGGAGTGGCTCTAACAAAAGTTCCAAAAATAAAGTTTGTGATAATAATATCAGGAGCTAAATTTGGAGGACCAATTTATGGGATACCAAAATTGGCTGCAAATGCATTTTCATCTACTATTAACTGTCCATCCCTTCACTTCTTAGGTACTTTTATCACATTATTATATCTTTTATGTTGTTACTGTTAGAGTGGGTAAAAGTCTCGCATTGGTTGGGGAATTGATTGGTGGTTTCCTTATATGGAATTGGGCAATCTCCCATCACAAGCTAGCATTTAGGGTTAAGTTAGGCTCATGTGTCATATTTTTACATGGTATCACAGGGTCATCCCTGTTTGGGCTCTCGGTCCACACTCCAGTCGGGTCTGGGCGTGAATGGGAGTGTTAGAGTGGGTAAAAGTCTCACATTGGTTGGGAAATGAACTGGTGGTCTCTTTATATGGACTTGGGAAATCCTCCCCTCATGAGCTAACTTTTGGGGTTGAGTTAGGCTCAGGTGTCATATCTTTACAGTTAATGGTGCAGCGGTAAGTACTCCTTCATTCTTAACTAGAGCTCTTAAGGACATTCGGGTTTTGCTGGATACAGAGTTGTCTTTGTTAAGGAACGATTGATCCTTGGTATGAAACTCTCAAACGTGACACATGAGTCTGTATTTAATCGAGCCTCCATATTAGTAGTGGACACGAAAATAACTTTATCGTGGCTCTAAGCTCCCCTTCTTCAATACAATTAGTATAAATGCATTTATCTTTGTTTTTGAAGGGGAGGCAGATTTCCAGAGAAAAGAAGGTGAAATTCTGCTAGAGTGTTTTGTGGATCAACAAGTGATTCATCATTCTAAAGGACATACCATACCTAAACTAGGTGAGAAATTTATTTATTTTTTAAATTTTATGGTCTAGTTTTTGTTTAGAATATAAATGTAATTCTTATTTAACCAAATATCAACTAAAACATATTTTTGAAGTAACTCCTAGAGTCAAAAGCGGAGCTAGAGTTCTGATTACAAGTTCAACAGAATTTAGTAGCTTAAACTTAAACTCTGAATTTCTATTTATAAATCCAGTTAAAATGTATAAATAAATAATTCAGAACCTAGTAAGCGGTTTTTTTATGAAATTTCGAATCTATAAATTTTGGAATAAGACTCATTAACTTTCAACATGAATTTTATTGTCATAAATTCAAAAAAATGAATTTGAAAATTGAAGTATGAGTTTTCATATAATTTCACATGGAAAAAAATGTTGAATTTTTTTAATACTAGAATTGATTATTATACCTTTATTTTATTTTTGCAGATGATAGAAACGTTGAAATAATGCTTGGATTTATTGAAAAAATTTCAACAACTTTGAAACAGGGCACGAGTTTATCGACAGTATAAATTATTCTCAAATGTTATTTTGTTTTCTAATATTTCTTTGTTGATTATATTTCTTTTGTCGTTATTTAAGGTATTCTTATTTACCTATAGTATTTTCTTCGTCTCAAAATACTTGTTACATTTAATCAAGACTATCGATTAACTATTTTATTGTTATTTATGTCTCAAAACATAATCTCCTCTTTATTTGTGTCATAATTAAAATATTTATAGTGTTCAGGAATAATTACAGAGTGTGATTGGATCGAATTAAATGGGGGAACGAATAATGTAATTGAAATCCGATATTGAGAGTTAATTTGGGGGATTCCGTCTATTTTAGGGGGTATTTTTGCATATTTTGATTACAAAGGAGGAAATTTGGAGACAAATTTAATAAAGACGAAAGTAAAAGACATTTTTAACCCTTTCCACTTTAATTTTATCTTGTATTTCAAAAGAACAAATAATACTCTCAAATTTTCAATGATTCGTCTTTATACAGTACGACAAATATATAAATAATTTCTTACACTATCGTGATTTTTCACTTTGATATCTCCACCAAAACAATTATTTACAAGAAACACAAAATGCATGTATTGAACCCTTTATTAGTAGCAAACAAAATAAAAATTAATCATACTCTTCTTTCTTAAAAACCTTATTCTTCCTTCTTATGATTTTCTTCGATAGAATGAATGAAAAAAAAGTGTTCGTTTATATCTTGTTTCATTTTTTTTTTCTCAGGTATTTACTTCCTTTTCTTCTCTATTAATAAATGTTACTTTTTTGTTCATTTTTGTTTGTTAAATAAATTTAAAATATATATTTTTAGTTTTACTCGTCATTTATAGATTATTAAGAGAAAAATATTATTTTAAAAATATTTTATTCTTAATATTAATTATTTATAGACCTAAGACTATATATTAATTAAATGAATATTATAGTAAAATATTCATATTTATTTTATTTTATTTTAAAGATACAAAATTCAAAATCAACAAGTAAAAGTGAACGAAGATATTACTATTGTTTCTTTCAATATTATCAAAACTTCTGTTTCCAAAATTCACCACCTGCCTTGGCCTATTCAATTTCTAGCAAAATTAATTTTGTCCTGTCTTGCTCCGTCTCGTTCAAGTCTTTTCTTAATTGTTATTTTTATTTGTGTTGTGATTTTCGTAGTTGCAATTTTTAATTTTTGAGGAAAGGGTTTGTCCTTCATTACATATATAATTGTTTATGTTGTAATACTTTAAAATAATTCTACTATTTCTAGTAGGAATAACCTTTTTCATGCTAGCTAAACGTAAAATAATAACTTTTGTGAAACGTTAAAAAGGGTGAAAAGGTTTTTGATAGAGTGGGATCGTTTGGAAACTTTTTATTTTAACGTATATCCTTCCTTTTGAATTAAAAGCACGCAAGGAAGATAATACTAATTATTATTATTTTTTGTCCTTTTTAGCCTTGGCAATCAAAAATGTGAAATTGTAGTGAAGATTAACAAAGCCACTAAGATTCTGATTTTGGCCTTCTATTCACTATTGATAGAAGTTGGGACGGAGTTAAGTGAATGCAAGTGGGCTCATTTGAATTTTTTCGTAAAAAAATTGAATTATGTATGCAGGTAGTAAAATGTAAAATTTTCTTAGCTTTTTTTTAACGTATTTATTATTTTATACTTTAAATATTTTAAATAAAATTTCTGACTTTTCGACTAATAGAAGCGTAAGTAGACTGGGCACCGGACCGGAATGGGACCACCGGACCGGAACGAACCGGTACCGGACCGGAATGAACCGGTACCGGACCGGAACGGGACGGTTTGACCTGGTTGTTGACCGGTACCGGGATGAACCGGACCGGAATTACCGGGATGGAGGCTCAGTTCCGTCCCGTCCCACTATATACCGGGATAGAACCGGGACGGACCGGAATGGACCGGAACGGAACGGAACGGGATAAACGGGATGGCACATATAGCTATTTCAAAAAATAATTATTTTTTTGAGTAATTTTAAATTACGAAAATTCGAATGTTTTTTTTATTTTTCTAAGTTATATTAGTTTATAGTATTTAAGTTTTAAAATTTATAATAATTTTACTTAAGTTTATTTTAAAGATTTTTTTTTTTAATTTTTACATATATAAGTTGTAAGTTAAGTTTAATAAAGTTTTTTTTTAGTTTTTGAGCTTATGTAGTTATGTTATAAGTTTTAAAGATTTGAATCTTTTGAAGTTTATAAGTTATTAAGTTATACTTATAATTTGTAAGTTAAATAACTTAAGTTTGTAATTTAAAAAAAATTAAATAAACAAAAAAGAAATGCTAATAAAAGTAAATAATGACAAAAATATTATTTTTTATTTTAATTAAAAATGATTTACCGGGACCGGACCGGACCGGAACGGAACCGGAATGAACCGGGATGAACCGGTACCGGTATACCGGTACCAAATCATGGTACCGTTCCGTTCCATGTACCGGTTCAATGTATCCCATCCCGTCCCGAATACTACCGGACCGGAACGGACCGGAATGGTACCGGTACAACCCGTTCCGGTGCCCAGCCTTAAGCGTAACACACACAATACTAAAGGTACTCCTATACATATTTTCATTCTTTCATACAATAATATAATGCAAGAATTTATATATTATATGTGCTATTATTTATAGGTTTCATTGGATGAGATCATTCCTCGATAATATTGTCTAATCTGCATTTATCTTAATAATATCGTTTGTATTTTTTTTAATATGCAGTTTATTCAAGGGTCCATTTATATTCAATGTGATACAAGCGTCCTCAAACTCATTTCTACAATATTTTTGTTTAAATATCTCATGATAAATTGAGTCTTTTCTACAAATTAAAATATCGCGCAATAAATTGAATTTATTCTATTACTGTTAACATCTCATTATAAATAACTTTTTTCTACTATTCATTTAGTAAAAATATTGATGAGTTCTTAAGTTTTCTTCTCCACAATTTTTATAAGCACTTATCATTTATTCGTCTTTCTTTTTTCTTTTTCTTTTTTACTTTTTTAATACTTATGTGTTTGAGTCGAAGCAAGGTTTTGCAACTTTAAATCATATTTGGATTGATCATGATGCGATTCAATATAGATAACAGTTTAGTTTTTATTTTTCAGGTATGATGGTTAACTTAGGAGATAAATACTTTTATTATAGTAAATCTTTATCTTTAAAGTTAAGTATATCACTTAAATAACATCAAATTTGTAAGATTTTCTAACCTCAACTTATAAATGGTTACTTTATGTGTGTTTTGACTTTCCTCCCTTTATTTTATAGCATAGCCGAAGTTTAATAATATGTATGTATCATTTGTAATAAAAATATTGTATTAAATATTTTAAGATAAATGCACAAACACACGTTTTTAGAAACTAGATTTAAAAAAAAATACAAATACATAAAAGAGAAAATTAGGCTTTTGACAAATCAGACGTCCGAATACGGACCCTCGTATAGTATCTTCCCGCGTTAAATCGCCGGTCTCTCTCTTTCTTTCTCCCGGCTTGATCGGAACCTAATCGGAAAATTCCACAACCGGCCAAAGGTTCCGACTCGCCGCCTTATCACAGTAGAGAGTAATTCGCATTGTAGACACTTCTACATCTTTTTCTCTCGTTGGCGAAGATGACGAAACAGCCAAACGCCGGTGGTGGGGAAGAGAACGCAGCGGCGGCGACGCCGGCGGAGCATAAGAGCAGCTCCGGTGTGAATCCGGATCAAGGTCCGAAACCGGATCCGCAATGTGTGCAACAGGACTATACTATTACAATTGCCTCTGTAAATGAGAATCAAATTGGTAAAATCGAAAATGAAGGTATCAAATCGGCGAACGGTTTGAATAAATCGAAGAAATCGGTGCATTGGAGCCAGGAATTGGTGACGGAGTCGTCGGTGCAGAGAAAAACCGGTAACCAGGGATCGAATCCTTACTTAGCTCATTCTCCGGCTCCGGCCAACAATTCTGCTTCCGTCAATATCAAAAGTTAGTATCTTTTTCACACACTCTCTCTCTCTATATATATATACACGTATACATACACGTAAATGAATTATACATATTGAGAACAGGTCGAAGATTTAAATTTTATGAGTTCAATCTTTTTAAGTTTTTTAAAGCAATGGGTTGATACCTACTATTTGTTGCTATCTTAGTGAATTTTTATACATAAATTTATGTTGCGCGTTAAAAAGTAGATAGAGTTCAAATGAACTCCATGTCTATTTGTTGCATCATAAGCAAGGTTAAAATTATATATAGTACGTTGTATTGGCTTTGCCAACTTATTGGGTTGCGGGAGGAGAAAAGCGGACATAGGGGCTCGGGTCGGGGCGCAGCATAACTGAGAGAGTCATTCCATTTAGGGCGAGACAAAATGAGCAGGCACGGGCGATCTAGTGTCCTAGCCATTGGTCAGACAACTACTACTTCACTTATTATTTTAGCATTAGCTGCTTATCCTAAAATAGAATGGGATGGAATAGAAAGAACGCGAAACTCTAGGGCTGTAGAGTCGTTTTTTTGAGGATAGGCTTGTGAAGAAGCAAACTTAACCCCGCCCCGACTGGCAGCTGCTAGGTTTCCCTATCTCTTCTAAACTTTTCAATCTTCGGCTCAAGCTGTGTGAGGCAAAAACCCGTCCCGCGTACAGTTTGGAGGTCGAGCCCAACCCTAGCAGTAAGGGTGCGGCTTGACTTCTTCATGTATTTACTTCTTCATATTTTTTAATCACCTTGATAAAATTTCTGGCTCCGTCACCGACTGCATCTGCCACTAACTGTGAGGATATAATTTTCGTCTGTTAGATAAAATGGAGAGTGTCAAAGATGTACTTGGTAGATGGGGAAAGAAGGTTGGTGAAGCAACAAAGAAGGCAGAGGATATTGCTGGCAATACATGGCAACACTGTAAGGCTTCTTCTTCTTCTTCTTTAATTTTATTTTGAGCTTTTCCCGGTTTCTCTTTTGCGTACATGGACATTGTATTCAAGGAATTATGAGAATTAGAAGTGCTAACTCCCATGGCCATTGTCTGGGACGATGGGATGTACGTAGACCTTACCCCCCTACCTTTGCAGATGCAATAACTTTAATTTTCTTTCGTTGACTTGTATAGTGAAAACGAGCCCTAGTATTGCTGATGCTGCCTTAGGAAGAATTGCTCAGGGAACAAAGGTTCTAGCTGAAGGTGGTTATGACAAGATATTCCGCCAAACATTTGAGGCAGATCCTGAGGAGCAACTTCGGAATTCATTTGCATGTTATTTATCGACCTCAGCTGGACCAGTAATGGGAGTGTTATATTTATCTACTGCAAAGCTTGCATTTTGTAGCGATAACCCCCTTCCCTACACAAACGAAAACAAGACTGAATGGAGCTATTACAAGGTACATCTCTGTTTATTTATCAGTCTCCCGCGGTTATTTACTTTAGATTCCTAAAGATGTTCAATCGTTTGCTTCAAATGTAACTCATTCCTTATAAACTGCTCATTTGCATTTTTACCTCTACTCAAAAGGAAGTTCCTAAGTCACTTCCACTTCCTCTCTTGGCAAATGACAATACCTTCCTACCTGTTTTACTTACTCGTAGATCTGATTTCTTGTTCTTTTTGGATACTTATGCATCATTCATTACATACATTGTCATTTGAGGAACCGTCTTTTAACATTTCCGTTTGTTACTATTGATATGAGCAGGTAATTATCCCGTTGCATCAGCTTAAAGCAATTTATCCTTCGTTGAGCATAACCAATTCGTTAGAAAAGTACATCCAAGTTATCTCTATTGACAACCATGAATTTTGGTTTATGGGATTTCTAAATTACACTGGTGCTGTGAAGTGCCTGCAAGACGCCCTACAAGCACACACATTGCAGGTCCTGTGAGGCGTGTTTTATGAGATGATGGCGTGCTTCGCGATGCCAAAAATGTCACCTTCATACATCTGGTTGCCATTGCAGAAGATTCTGAAGGTTTATTTATACCAACTCAGATTTCTTGGCAACAACGGATTATGTTTCTGGTTTGAGTTGTTTTGCATTGATGAACTTAAATTAGTAGTTTAACAATGCATAGAACATCTTGAGGCACTTATATATTTACATATATACATCTTTTATCATATTAACTACTCTCTCCATTCACTTTTACTTGTTATGTTTCGCTTTGCTAGAGTCAATTTGACTAATGTTCAAAGTTAAATTGAATTAGATTTATTTAAAAATTAGATGTTTGAATACTATATGAATAATATTATAAGCTGCAATCCATTCTCATATTAATATGAAGGAAAAAAATACATTATAAAATGTTAATCAATGTTCATACAGTTTGACTCTCGAAAAGTGAAACATGACTAGTAAAAGTGAATGAAGAAAGTCGCGGTTTGATGATGTAATTATACCTAAGTGTCACAACGGTATAACTACTCACAATTGTACTCAAATTCAAAATCTCATGTGTCTTGCTAAACAAGCCCTAAAAGGTTGAAGATAATGATGCACCTTCAACCTTTAAATCTTAAATCGATCTCTAATAATATTGTTTGTCTTTTTGTCGCGATATCATAAAAAACATCATTAATGTGAGGATAGATTACACGCAAGTCTTACTATTATTTCTTTAAGGTGAGGTTATTTTCGAAGGATCCTTGACTTAAACAAATCAAAATAGTAATTAAAAAAAAAACGATAGTGGAGAAAAATATGACAACTAATAGCATAAGCAATGTGTAACATATATGCAAGGTACCCTAACAACAATAAGGCGTAGTCACCTAAACATAGTAAACCACATATGACGTCAAATATCAAAATCCACTGATTACATGAATAGGCTAATACTACACTTGACACGGTACTCTATATTACTACCAAACCAAATACATAAAAAAAATAAAAAAAATACGACATCTCTCAACTACCTACTAACCTTCTACACTTATTTGTTGGCCTTCATACCCTCCTAGCTAACCTCATGTTCTGTCTAATCACTTTTCTCCAATATTTCTTCCACCTATCTCTACCTCTCTTCGACCCCAAAATATTCAACCTCTCACACCTTACCTTTCTCCAATACTTCTTCAACCTACCTCTACCTCTCTTCGACCCCAAAATATTCACCTCTCACACCTCCTTACTAAAACATTCGTAAATCTCCTCTTCACATGTTTAAACATTTCAGTCTCCCTTCCCTCAACTCGTTCACCGAAAAGCCACTTAAAAAACCACTTTTTGGAAGGCTATAAACTTAGTATTAAACTACACTCAAAAATGGAAATATATTCCAAAAATAAAGGGGAAAATCATTGTTTAACTTTCTTTTTTTCCTTTTTTTGTCCCCTCTGTTTATACAAAAACAAGCAGAAACTTTTTCTACATTATTCTTCCAACTTCTACACATTTTACTTTGACAAATGGAGTCGCTTTCGCCGGCGATCGGATCAACTCCGATTCGACCGTCGACGACTATTTCCGGCGAAAATGAGCTACTCATCAGCTCCGTCAAGTCGATTAAGATGCCGCCGGTAGCTCGCCGGAAAATGAGAATGAGAGTTGCAGCTCAATCAAGTAATTTCGTCGTCCCTAACAACATCAATTTCAGCGATCCGGATTGGAAAGTGAAGTATGAGAGAGAATTCGAAGCTCGTTTCAATATTCCTCACATTACTGATGTATTTCCCGACGCCGTTTCGTATCCTTCCACTTTTTGTCTCAAAATGAGGTATTTTACACATAACACTCTGTTTTAATTTATCTAATTTTACTGTTTATTGTATTCGTCGTTCCATAATAAATATCATCTTAGCTCATTTCACGCTAAAAATAATATATCGAAGGTGTAGTTTACTAAATTACCTCGGTTTATTAGATGTTTCTCGATAATTGAGGAGTATTAAGTAGAAGAAAGTTATACAAGAGCATAGTTGGTAAAACATATTTACTCGGTGTCAATTTATGTGACACCCTTTGATTTGTCGCTGGAAAGAAAGTAAAAACTTGAAATTTGTAGTTTAAAATATTCCTTGATCATTTGCGTCGTTATAAATAATTTCATTAGGGGTAAAACAGTAATTTTAAAGTTAAATTGTTTTTGAATATAGAAACGTGCATTGGTTTGGTACAGAATAAAAGAAAAGCATACGTTAAATTGTTTCCAAACATAGAAAAATGCATTATTTTGTTACGGACTAAAAAAAAAGTGTCGCATAGATTGACATACGGTCTTGAATTCCACTTTTAATTTTTGGCTCAAGTGACACTTATTTTGGGACAGGGGAGTATTGAGCTTTTTTAGAACAAATGTCATATGCATGGATTTGAATTTTCAGAAAATTAAAAAAAAAAAAAACAAACTTTAAGGTTAAATTGAACATATTTTCAATAAAATTGATTTTTTTTTTGTGCAATTTCTTCTTTTATAATTTTGCTATTGTGAATTGTCGATACCTCTGTTATCTTATTTATCTTTTCTCATTTTTCTTCATTGAAATGGCGTATAAATGGCTTGGTTTGTTTGTAGAATTGAGAATAATGGTAAGTTGTTTGCTACTCTAGTTGAGTTGAAAATTGGAATTATATCTAATTTTAAAATGATAAAGAATGTGGTAGCCAAGAGATACCTCGATGATAATCAACATCGATTCCTCACATTACTAACTTTAGTGCAACAATTGTGTTACAGAACTCCAGTCACTGAGGATTTTGCACAAGGATATCCTTCAGATGAAGAATGGCACGGATACATCAATAACAATGACAGAGTACTTCTTAAAGTAAGCTTTATTTCCTTATAATTTAGCGTAGCTTGTCACACACTGATTGCCCGTTGCCAGTTGATTATAGTGGCAAAAGGCAACTTTTTGGTGAATTCGATGTCCAAATGGACTAAGTTCACTTCTAAAAACATAATAAGATTCTCACTTGAGTTTGCACTCCCACATGATTTGCGGGTAAAGGATTCGTTCAGAATCGTTATAAAGCTTATTTTATGTATTGTCAGATATGCGTACCGTTCAGCAGTGAAATCTCAAATACTTGGGAATTTCTTCAATCTAGATAGATGTGGAAAAGTTTCGCTCTTTATTAGTTAAGGTTTTATGTAATGTTTAACTTGGTAAATATTGAGAATTTTGCTTCTAGGATTATGAACCCTTTTTCTCTATTGAATTAGATAAATAAGTCAGGTATTGTTTTGGAGCAGCAATCCCCAACTAGCTTGGCGTTGACGCATAGTAGTCGTTAAAATGAAATCTTCTATAGATGGCAATTTCAAACTTTCTAGGCAGAATAGAGTTCCATGTCTCGTATGGACGAGTTTTGATTGAGAGAAGAAAGTTCATAAGCCAAAATTCCAATTTTGGAGTTGCAAGTACATTTTCCTATGTTTCCCTTTGATTCGGAGCTCAGAGTACATTCTTTAGTGAGGATAGATGGGGCCACAACATAAGCTGGAGAAACAATAATTTGTTTGTATACTTGACTTTGAGAGTCAATGCACCTTATGGTAGCAAGATGATTCTTTGTCGCGAAAGAGCAAACAGAACACTCTCTGTGTATGAATAAACAAGCACATTTATTTTTTCTCAAAAAAATAAACAAACACATGTTTTTCTTTTCTTGCATTTTAGTTATTTCCTGCCAATCCATTCATGCAAAGTTCTGTTATTTTTCAGACTATTAATTATTCCTCTCCGACTTCTGCTGGTGCTGAGTGCATTGATCCCGATTGTACATGGGTAGAGCAATGGTAAGCTTCTTTATAATTTTCTGTAGGAACAAGTTACATGGCAATGATTTATGTAAATATGGCCCATACTACACAGCCTCAATGCTAAGCTGCACCTGTGCTTCGATCATTCTGATACTAAGGATCTTTTCTCTTATCAAAACTAAGGAGCTAAGAATCCTTTAAGCAAAAAAGAAAATATTAGGCTTTATTGAATTCTCCGGAAAGTTTTTAATGTCTACTTATAAAATAAAATCTTACAGAACAATAGAGTTTGTTAACTTCTTGAAAGTGATTGTGTCTTTAGATATATTGAACATCAACTTGTAGAGGTTTTACAGTCTTGCCAAGAATTTTCAACTCTGGCGCGAGATTAAATGATTTTAATAAAGGAATTTAGTTCGAAATTTGTAGCTTGTTGCCCTTAGAGGTTGTAAATATGTCATTGATCTTGTTTAGGGTTCATCGTGCTGGTCCTCGAGAGAAAATATATTTCAAACCAGAGGAGGTGAAAGCAGCAATCATAACCTGTGGTGGACTATGCCCAGGTCTTAATGACGTTATTCGACAGGTCTTAACATATACTTTGTTCTTTTGCGTGTTCTTCTTTTTGTAGAATTCAGTCATGTTATTTCAATGTACAACATTGATGTATTGTCTATTTATTTCTAATGATTGCAGATAGTTATCACCCTTGAGATATACGGTGTGAAGCAAATTGTGGGAATTCCATTTGGGTACCGTGGGTTTTCAAGCGATGATTTAGCTGAAATGCCAGTAAGTTGCTTCTTATTACTCCCTATGCAGATTCTCCTCGTATTGGTTAGAGTTTAGCGCAAAAGACTTAAATCTTTCATGAATTATTATGGATAAAGTCTTGATTTTTAGGAAAAATATACTTCTTAACAGAATTAATATTTAGCGATAAGTCGTTGTATGTTTCGTTACCAGTTATCCAGGAAAGTGGTTCAAAATGTTCATCTTTCCGGTGGAAGCTTGCTAGGCGTATCACGTGGAGGACCTAAAGTTTCCGACATTGTGGATTGCATTCAGGTTCTTGACTGGCTCTATAGTTTACTTGCACCAGAATTATCATGCTGGCTTTATCTACGATTCACTCCGTCTTAATTTCAGGAAAGAGGAATAAACATGCTCTTTGTGATCGGTGGAAATGGTACACATGCTGGCGCAAACGCAATTCATGATGAGGTTGTCGATTGTGGCCTCTATATCTGTTAAGTTGGATTATGTTAATCTTAACCAGGAATGGGCGTGTAGACGAAAACTCAGTAGTCTCCAATGGTATAACCTTGAAGTAATGATGTCACTTAGGAAATATAACTTTCTTTTGTGTACTTGATGTGCAGTGCCGTAGAAGACGTATGCAGGTAGCTGTAGTTGGTGTGCCAAAAACTATAGACAATGATATTATGCTTATGGACAAAACATTTGGTTTTGATACTGCTGTTGAAGAAGCACAGAGAGCCATTAATTCTGCTTATATTGAGGTACTACTTTACAGTCCTGCTATAAGTTTTGCATCCCCTTGCGTCTTTCCGCTTAAGTATTTCAAAGTTTACTCCTCCAGAAGGTATCTCACAGTATCTGTACAAAAAGATTACTCATTTACGTTGCAGTCACTGAAGCAATCATGGACCATAACTCTTCCCTGAAATCTATTTACTGTAGGCACATAGTGCATATCATGGTATCGGAATTGTGAAGTTGATGGGTCGTAGCAGTGGTTTTATAGCTATGCATGCATCACTAGCTAGTGGACAGATAGACATATGCTTGATTCCAGAGGTTAGTCTAATCTCGATCAGTTGGCATATAACTGGTTATGTTTAAGGCCTTCTCAATAAGATCATGTCGATTTGATCTCAGGTGCCGTTTAATCTGCATGGGCCTCATGGTGTGTTGCAGCATCTAAAATATCTGCTTGAGACAAAGGGATCAGCTGTGATTTGTGTAGCAGAGGGGGCCGGGCAGGTTAGTTCTACTGTATTTTCTTGTCTCTGTTGCAATGAGACATAAAATAAGTAATATTTGTTATATATCTAACAGTCCAAAAAGATCGAAAAAACTATTAATTACTACCGAAAATGAAGAATTGTACTAGGAAGGGTGAAAATTACAGACCATCGGCGTTTGATATATTATCTACTGGAGAACCACAGCATACGGATTTTTCTTTACTCTTTACTTAAAGTTGTAAACAATCATTTAGATGTTTCCAAGTTTGTCACCGTTTTGTCATTTATAGTTGATTCGAGCAATGAAAACAGAAGAAATACTTCTGGATTTTTATATTATTTAATTGCTATCTTACTAAACCTTCATGTAGGATTTCCTCGAGAAAACCAATGCAAAGGATGCATCTGGAAATGCTGTACTTGGAGATATTGGTGTTCATATACAACAACAGGTTTGTGGATGGCAAGCTACACATTTATGGGATTGTTACTAGATATTTGTTGACTAGTTTTACATGTACATGCGAGTTGCGTACACCTTGGTTTTAAGGAGCTTCGATACTCTTCTTAATTTTCATCATATTTAAGAAGTTAAAGCTACTAATTTATCAAAACAGAAGAAAAGAAAAACGTTTAAGCAACTTAATTGAATCACTTGTAAGGTCCCCTTGTATCTTTGTCCAATATGAGCGTTACACAATCATTTGTTCGTAGTTCACTTTGTTTCCAGTTTCCGTCTTCTCCATCTTTATGCTTTCTCCTCTGACTATTGAGGGAAAGCTATATAATGCCCTGTTGATCAATTTGAGAAGTGACCATGCATGTGCACATTCCTCCTCCTATTTATCGAGAAAAGTTACGATGGTGTGCTTGCTTTCTTATAGATCAAAAAGTACTTCAAGGAGATTGGGGTTACAACTGATGTTAAATACATTGATCCTACCTACATGATCCGTGCATGCCGTGCAAATGCATCAGATGGAATTCTCTGTACTGTACTAGGTCAAAATGCTGTAAGTCCCTCAACCTCACTTAATACTTATGAAAAGACTTTCTTGATGTTTGTTGTTTTACAAAAGACAAATTGCTTTCTGTTGTTGAGTTATTCGAAAATTTAACCAATGCTCGGTTGTTTGATAGGTTCATGGTGCATTTGCTGGATATAGCGGGATCACAGTTGGTATATGCAATACTCATTATGTGTACTTTCCAATTCCAGAAGTCATTGCTCAACCCAAGATCGTGGACCCTAACAGCCGCATGTGGCATCGTTGCTTAACATCCACAGGCCAGCCGGACTTTCTTTGAATTAAAAATACGCAGCTCAATTTTTTTGCATGAAACTTGCAAGTCTATTAAAGGAGCAGGGAGCCAGATTGAGAAAACTCATGGCATTGCCCTGTTCCCAACTGTTAAAAGGAATAATGCAAGAACATGGGATTCCTCAATTTTTTTGTTAAGGTACATACCCGTTCAGAAGGGTATACGTAGTACTATGTTGCTCGGATCATCCAAAAATGTTTGACACACCAGTGTCAGATCCTCCAAACGCACAACTTTTGTAGGGTTTGACACACACTGGCGTTATTTTTTACCAAGTCTGAGCAACATAGATGTAGAATAAAGCTATCTTAGAGACCCTGAGTTAGCATTTTCCTTTGTTCCTTCCCAACGCGATAAACCATTCTTCTAATAGAAGAAATTCTTCCTTGTGAACCATTTGACGAAGAAATAAATACCACTTATTTAATACGAGTGTTACATCGATGTATCATTATAATTTATCATGACCTGCATTTTGATTGAAGTATGTATGTACATTTAATATATAACTAGCAGACTGTTGTACATTTCGTCTGAGTATCTGTATCATTTACAGATTAATCATATCTAAGTGTTTGCAGATGATCTGAAATCTGTATTCTTGTAGGTGAATATCAGCTTTACGTTTATTATTATCGATTAACAGGCAGGGACCGCGATTCTTGTGGTCCTTTTCGACACTGATTGACCCTTGAGTAAGTGAAATAGCCTACCTTGTTTTAATTTTGCTTGTTGATAGCATTCATTGTCAATATATCTCACTTACAAAGAATTATTTTCTTGATAGAATAGAACCACCCCTTAGCTATCAAAAATGTGGATTGAATTAATCGAGATCACAAAGCAGATATCGTACATCAAATGAAAAAAACAAAAAAAAAGGTATCAAGATGTGTTACTTTGTACTGGTCTTAAGACAGGGAGAAAAGTGAAGTTATTGTTAGTAGTTGTTACCATAGAGAATGGGAATTTAACAAGTCCCAAGATATTACTTTGTACTGGTCCTTAGCAGCCCCCATTTAGCAGCCAAGGTGAATAAAAAAGAAACATAAAGACTGGTCAAACACAAGCATATGTTATCCTGACAAGTGATTAATAGTGTTTGTTAGATTCATTTATACTTTTCTTACAACTAGGAGCTTTAAAACTTTGCCAATATGGGATGTGATGTAGTGGTGAAATTGTTTCACCCTTAACCAGACGTTCAGATTCGATCGCTAGATATGGAGAAAATCATATTGGGAGTGCTACTCCCAAATGGGCCCTACAATTCGTGATCCGAATTTAGTCGGAGTTCCAATGCAGGCTTCGGATACTTCTGGGTAGGAAACCAAATAAAAGGAGCTTTAAAACTTTCCCTATTGAAAGCCTAAAGTTTTTTCTCTTACTCACTTGATATCCGATACTCGCTTTGAATTTTTGATTGATTAGAGTTCACATTGTGTATGATTCGTTAAAAGGGAAAGCGTTTTCTATCATGATTTTTTCTGTTTTCAAGATTTCAATTCGAGATTTCTGACTAAAAATGAATGAATCATATCCATGTACCACGACCCTTAACAACATATCTAGTGTATTTTCACAAGTTGAGTCTGTGTACGCAATTTAGAGGTTGTTTTCGATAGATACGCGGCTCAAGTGGCGTTACAAGGACCCTTCAATGGTAACAAAATCCTGCCATATTCCCCACTAACTAAAAATTAAAATTTCTGTGCAGGTTATATTATTAAACAAAAAACACTTCCATTTTAAGATTCTGTCCTCAAATCCATATGAATGAACAAAGGAATCCAAACTTAAACTACTAAAAGTGTTTCTGAATTTCTTGGGTGGGTGGGTGTGTGGGGGGGGGGAGGGGGGGAGGGGGGGGGGAGGGGGGGGGGGAACCTTTAATCATCTCATAGAAAAGTCCTTGTTCTTGGATACTGCGTTTTAAAAAAAATACTCCATCCGTCTCAAATTAAGTGTTGTCTTAGCAAAAGTATATCCATTAAGAAATTGATAAACATAATGTATAGTTAGAAAAATATACTTAATTTTGTCTTAAATTCTTGAGGTGACACTTATTTTGGGACGATGGAACGATGGGAGTAACTATCATCAAGAATGATATTAATTGTACAAAATTGAGGGTGATGGCTTGGGCTGCTAAAAGGACAATTGTCCTATCTATATATGTTAAATTTCTCAACCACCCAACCAAAATTTTGCAATTGTAGTGTTTGTTGTTGAGATTTGTTATCAAATAAATGAGTGGTGAGGGACCAATGCAAGCAAGGCATTGCACTTCTTCTAAAAGTATTTGCTAAGGCGCATTGATTTATAATTTGTTCTTATAAAGTTTATGTTATGAAGTTGAATATTGTATACCTAACTAGGTTTACTTTAATATTAGGAGGTCGACATAGAGCTTTTCAGAAGAGTTTGATGATGGTTATGTTGTTGTCGTCAGAATAACGATCTTATTATTCGAAGTTGAGTGACAAAATTAACTATTTCACATAGTTTAAAGATAAATACGATCATTTCACATGGTTTAAGATCAAATTTGATCGTTTTCACATTTGATGGTTAACTCATATTTTATGTACTCAATCATAAATGCATCGATATTCAATGTTATAATTTTTGTTTTAATGGAACTTCACCATAAATATGTGAAATTGACATGGCATTTCTTGATATTTTATTCTTCACTTTTTTTAAATGAAGTTAGATATTCATTTTAAAAAATACTAATGTCCAATTCCAAGAAATACAAAAAGTTAATGAAGCTTTTATTTAGTAATCCTATAAGCTAATTGTAGCAATCATAACAAGATTGAAGTTAGTTTGACATTCGACTTGACCATTCAACAAGATGTATTTGCAATTTCAAGGCACTTGTTTTTGGGTTCTTTCTTGGAACTAATTCATCTAAATTAAAATAAAACATTGTCCAATATTTTTATTTGTCATATTTCGTTTCTTGATAGTTAAATTATATGGACTTTGATCAATATTTTAGGATGTATATATTCTTTGTGTTGAGTTCGATTGAATCAGTAGCTAAATGGTTATATCTATCGAAATAGATTTAAAATTTATTGATTCTAAATTAATTTTCGTTAAACTCATAGCTCATTTTAGTTATTAGATTCTTGATTAAATAAACTTTACATGTTTAATGACTTTTCTAAAATAAAATAAAAATATATAGGATCTAAAGGAAAAACTACTAAATTTATCTAACACTCCAACTCACACCTTATACGGTTAAATTTTGTTATATCAATACTTTACTATAATGGTTTGATTTTCTTAAGAATCGATTTTTTATGTTATATTTTACTTCTTTATAACATTGTTTTACATATAACAACAGGGACATTCATTATATCATAATTCTTTGTAAATTATCCTTCTATAACAGTCATATTTAAATATTGTGTAATAATATTTTTTAAGAAATATATTATGTATAAAAATAAAATTACCTACTTTTTCTATTGCTTTGGTTAGAAGGAAAGAGCACTTTTCTTCTTCGTGATATACAAAATTATTAAACTAATTTTTGTATACTTTTATTTATAACAACTAAATGAAATCTAAATGTCAAATATCAATATACATACATAACTATCTCACTATAGCTGTCATGAAATTTTTATACAAATTATTATCACTATAACGATGTTTGACTGTATTGTAGCTCCATCGACCACAGAGAAGCAAAAGTTTTATTTTATTTATTTAATAAAATAATTCATCTAGAGGCTCTTGAATTTTGACCATGCTTAGCTGTTTTTGGTCAGTCAAAACTCAATTAATTATACATTAAATTTTACCATTATATTTTTGCTGTCTTTGTCTTTATATATGCAAAAGGTATTCTTATGTTTTGTTTATAATAAGCAATTTAATACTAAGTAGTATAGAAAATATTATCACTTGTTGGTCTGACAATAGTATGCTTTCGGTAGTACATTATTAATTCTAATAATAAAAAAATTATTAAGAGTAATGGGTGAAAATAATTAATTTTGACAGTATATTATCTTATCTTATCATAATTATAAGTATTATTTATTTGCGGAATAAGGTGAAGAACGTGTTAGGATTTAAACCTATGAAATCGAGTTATTGAAGATCTAAGTTTGAACTAATAAACTAAATAAGAAAACTTGTTTTAACATAGAAAACTTGATGATCGCAATCTTTAAAGCATCTATGTTTTTTTAGGTCTCACGTTCGAACGGATTTTATTCGATGGATTGTGAATTTCTATAGATGGACTAATGGATTTATATTTAATAAAGTGTTAATTAAGTGAGACGCTTAAAGAAATAAACCATAATTGAAACAAATATATTTTTATCATAAATATTACTTATTAAAATCTTTAAAATATATAATAAATTTGGACCAATGTATTAATTACACCTTTTTTTTTAGATCATTTAAGATAGACACATCGTCAATCTTTCACGTTTAATTTGATGGATACGAGGACTTCATTATAATCACATTGTAAAATGACAGCTCCAACTTATTCAACATCATATGTATTAATTGCGATTTTAATAATTTAGAGTTCGAAAGTTCAGAATAAATATAATATTATTTAAAAAAACTACAATTTAATTTTAATTTCTTAATAATATGCATATGCATGTAATTTGAGTGAAAAGCCTCTGAACTAAGGCATATAATAAAGTCACTATAAAAAAAAATTAGCTAATGGATGAGATCGATCCTTCACCTTTAATCAAAGATTTCAGATTCAAATTTTGAGAATGAGTAATTCCTGATTAAAGTATTTCCTTTTTTAATAAGTCATACACGACTCGTTGAGTCGATGAATATCAAATACCGAATAACTACATACATATATTAATAATTTATGTTTGTTTAGCCTAGGTAAAAGGCTGCAAAATCAAGTAGGTTTTTGAAACATAAAATTTTGAACCAAAAATCTAAGAAAAAATAGAATTTTTGTGTGAATATTTACAACTGAGAAAATGAACAGAAAGAAAGGAACAATCCAAAGGCATTTAAAATAATTTATTTTTCACATTCAATTCCCAAGGTTTCTTATGCTTCAGATATCCCTTTCTTTATTTTATTTTATTATATAAAAAATAATACTATTATTTTTTAAACAAAAAAAAAAAACTCAGTGAGTCAGTGTTGTAAATGAGCAAACCAAGATGTTGACCAGTCTTACTCACTATCTTCCATTTCTTATTATTGCCAAAATATTTTTTTCTAATAAAATAAACATTACTCTTACACAACTTATAATGATACTTTTATAAACTTACAAAAATATATATATATTATAGCACATATGCTTAGACATGTGTATTTGTATATCTAACAATTCTGATAGAGTGATAGTGAGACTCTCCTAAAAGAGACGATAACAAGTATCTGAAATACATGTATGACATGAATATATCATATATTATTTCTCCGTTTATATAACATACATTTTACTTATCTTTCACCGTTCACGCATAGTTAGCTTTCCATACATTGTGAAGATACGTACGTTGAATTCATTTGATCAAACATACGATTGATGTCATCGTATACACACACATACGTTCAATTTTTATTTTGAAAACACACACATAATGTATATACGCATATTTTAAAAGAATATAACTGTATTTTGAAAAATAAAAGTACAATCTCGTTGTATACTCCCTTTGTTCACTTAATATGGAGTGTTATACCAAAATGCACATATTAATTATTGTTTTTCAATAGGTGTGAAACGTCATCGTGAACAAGTAAAAATAAACGGAGCGACTCCCCAAATTTGTCAAAAATATATTTTCTATTGATGTAAGTTAAAATTTAGACACGTGGCTATTGGTCAAACGAAACGGATTTGGGTCATAGTTAGTGGGCCCAATATTGCCAATTCGGATCCCAAAAAAGTACATACAAGGCAATCATTACCGGAAAACGACTGAACGGCGTCGTATTGTTCATTTATTTGATTAATAATTTTTTGTACTCATATAAATAAGCAAATATTTAAAAATTATTTATGCCAAAATTTTGATGATATTTTTATATCATATTGCATGTGGGATAACAATTACGAAATTAGGTAATATCGAGATAAAACAATCAAAAGATAAAAACAATTTCATATATGAGTATGTAGTTGATTGGTCAAATCCCTTTGTCCAAGTAATTGAGTTGAAGTTTTGGCATAAAACGGAGTGAGCCCTTCGAGTATTTATAATTCTAGTGGCAACACATGATAGGCGAATGACATTATTTTCGAGGAGTTATACGATAGTCAAAGGTTTCAAACTTAACGATGACAACTAAACATGAGGGTTGTGCTTGTTGTGAAACTTAACCCAATACCTTACGGCATGACCTGATGGCAGTCATGCATCATACTATTTTCTTTTAAGAAATTGTTTTTTTGTTTTTTTGTATAACAATAACTACATATAGTGTAGTTTTACAAGTAGAATTTAAAAAAAACTAATATACACATTTTATTTTTACTTTTATAGATTAAGAAGGGTGCAAGAATATATATAAAACTGCAAAATAACAAAATACATCACGATAAAATGACTAGTGCATCTAAACTTTTAAATTTTGAAATGTCTTGCTTTTGATAAGGGCTATCCATATGTAATATGACAGAAAATGACCATGATCTATCAATTTATTCTGTGCCAATAATGCAAAAAAAAGCTTGAAAATTTTGATTCAAATTATGGATCTTATCAATTGAATGGGGCACATATGTCCCTCCCTGTCCATAAAAATTTACTCGCATCGAATATTTATATCAAACAAATAAATGTCTATATATATTTCTATGTACACATATACAACTTAACTAATGTATATTTTAGTACATGGTCATAGTAAATTAAGTTAATCTTGTATTGTGATATCTCGTCTTATCCCACCTAAATTGGGACTATTTAATCCGACTTCTCTGATGGAATTAATTAGTCTAGAAATTATAATCTCAGAACTATAATTTCATAATAATTTAATAATGGCCCTAAATTTTGTGGTGAAAAAAAAACTAAAATAATACAAAACACTAGTTATTAGCAAAGAGGAAACCAAAAATCAGTTGAGATCCCTACTTGTACAATTTTGTCGAATACATTTGTGGTCGTTTAGTTATTGGAATTTTGAAATTAATTTTAGTACAAAGTTTGGTAATAATTTATGTTGTATTTGATGGACATTTTGAAGTGTACCACCAAAGAGTAGTATAGTATAATGTTTTAATAATTAATAATTGATAGAGTTTAGTACTAGTAGTTTCAGTACAAAGTTTGGTAATAATTTATGTTGTGTTTGGACAAAATTTCAGACTATGAATTTGAATTTGTGAACTACCACAATCAAACTTTCGTCCTCTAAGTTTGAAGTATGAACGTGTTATACTTTTTTATCCAGACCTTTGGATGTGAAGTTTTGAACTGTCAGATACTAACTTCCACCCTCAAGTCTAAAGTTTGAACGTGTTATACTTTTTTTTTTCATACTTTTGGATATGAAGTTTTGAACTGTCATATACTAACTTCCACCCTTAAGTCTGAAATTTGAATGTGTTATACTTTTTTTTTCTTCAGATTATTGGATATGAAGTTTTGAACTATCAGATACTAACTTTCATCCTCAAGTTTGAATTAAACAACATTTTAGATTTTCAAGGCGGTAAAAAGTACTTTGTAAAATTCAATTATGTTTTAAACAGTGGTCTCAAGAGGTTAATTTTGATACCCACCTGAAATATAACAAGATGATTGAAATTCTTCACTCTTAACTTAAGATTTTAATTTTGAGCACTAAAATGGAAAAATTCTTGATATAGAGAAATAATTGAGATCTTTTCACCCTTAGAGGGTTGTTTGGTTACATGTTTGTTAATGTAGGAATTATTTATGTTATAGATGAAATGACACAACAACTTCAAGAAGAGGTATCATGATAGATGTTATTTGCATATGACTAGTATTGATTAACATGACATGCAGTGGAGTTAATGAGATTTGGAGACAGACCCTACAGTTTAAAGATTTGAAATGCAAGTTCAGTGGCGTCTGCATGAGACAAATGTGAAAGTAAGGATTGATACACAGGTCATCCCCTATTAGAGGAGGTTTCAAGTATCTTAGGTCAATAATCCAAAAAATGAAGAGATTGTCGATGATGTTACACATCATGCAAGAGTGGGGTGGATGAACGAGGCCTCACATCTGGTACCCTTTGTCATGTTGTATGGGATAGAGTGTTAGCTATTTAAGAATTTACTTGTTTAAAAGAAGGAGATGAGTTAAAGGTATGTGACTAGGAGAGATAAGACGATGAATGAAGATATACGAGACAAGGTGAAAGTGATACCAGTGGACAGTGATGGACAAGATGCAAAAAAGAATAAAGTTGGAATGATCTGGACATGTAAAGAGGAGGAACACGGATGCCCCTGTAGAAGGTACGAGAACGGTCTACAATAATAGATCTAAAAAGAGCTAGAGTAGACAAGTGAAAAGATAGAAAAAGGTGATTAGATATAATAAGACACATCTCCATCACATCTAGGATGCAACCCGAAATAGAAAAAATATGATGATCAGGGATTAGAATATATGATTAATAGGTAATCGAACGATTCTCTTTCTTGAACAACCTTCACTTCTCACAAAATAGGGATAAAGTATACATACATCCACTTGTTGTTGATAATTAATAATAAAGGAATAGTTGTATAATGTTTAACAATAAAGGAAACCATTATACATAAATTTCTTAGTCTAAAATAGTTTTTTTTTTAATCTTTAAATAACTTAATCTCTACATTGATAATATACATACTTATTCACCATCCTATATAGTAATAAATAGAGATCCAATTTGCACAACACGATGCAACATTATATTATTAACAAAAATGAAGATCAAAAGGACTTTTTTTTTGGATGTTTTATTCCATAGTACCATGAAAATACATCTCAATTTCACTACATAATAGAAATAATAAAACAATACCACCACTTAATAACCTCCACTAACTATACTACTTTAACCTCCAAACCCTTTCTCATTCTATATATTTTTCATTTGAATTTTTTTTAAAATTACCCAAAAAAAGGAAGAGAAAAAACTCAAATCTTTCTCCTCAACCTCCTATTTTACTATGGTTGTTGACAACTCAGGATTATTATTAACAGCTGGTGACAATTCTTTTCATGCTAAAAACATGGACCCCCCCCCCCCCCCCCCACCCCTTCTTTTCCTCAATGCTTTTGTGACTTTTAAAACCACCACACCAACAAATTTTCCATTTAGCCAAAACTCATTGGACTTTTAGGACCTCTAAAAACTAATAAAAAAGATTTTAAAAATTTAAAGTTGATGACTTCATGAGATGATGTTTGTGTCAAGTTTCCTCCTTTTTGCATTTTGACATGAAGGAACTGTTCCTTCACCACTTTTATAGCTCAAACAAGCAGCTTCCAACACCCCATTGGGAGTTTGAGGTACTGATGTTGCTGCTGCTGCAGCAGTAGTAGCACTAGTCCCACTAACCAATGTCAAATCTTGGATCAGTTCAACACACTTCATCACTCTGTCCTGCAATATCACAAGAATGAAAAAACAATGAAGCCCCACATCAATAAACTAATGATATAAAAGTTCAATGTATCAAGAATCTAGACTAGTGGCGCAAGGTTCGAAACTCGATGGATGATGAGTATGACTCTTTAACAATGTTTGAGCTCGTGACGTGCACCTAATCCACACGTCAATGGACAACATTTAACAGTATGACTCTTTAGTAATGTTTGAGCTCGTGACGTGCACCTAATCAACACGTCGTGGTTGTGCTTTCTCCACTAAAAGAAAGTTTAAGGGGGGAAAGAATCAAGAGTTTTTATATCAGTGGGGGGCACTAACTCAAAATCTTTCACCTTTTCAACTTGTATGGAGAAGCAAGACATTGCCTTATCAATGTCTTTTGCTTGTGGCCTTTCCCATGAAACCGACATTGCCACTGCTGCTGCAATTTCAGAAGGCCTGAATTCCAAGAAGTCAATACCTGCATTCAATTTTCCCAACCAAGAACTGGATCAAACACTTGATGATTTTTTCAGGATCAAGAAATGGTACAACATGTAACTCGGACTTGGTGTGTGTCAGATCCTCTAAAAGCTATGTATTATTAGAGGTTCCAAACAACAATATCTTTTGAGAATCCAAGCAACATAGATTCAAACGATATCCAAAAAGACTCGAAAGATTGTGGTGAGAGTATAACCTTTTATTATGCTTAATATTAGCTGAATTGATCTAGAAACCAATCGCATTGATGGGAATTCATCAAGATTCATCTTTCTCATAAAATAATCAATGAATGTGCAAGGTGTAAAAGCCTGCATTCTCCATCTCAATGTGCTCAACACCAAAAGTTCCATTCTTTGTATTGTTTTGCCTTCAAACAAAAACTTAGGCTCACCTACCTGTTCCCACAAACAAAACAACTCAAGATTCACTACAAATATTCTGATTCAAGAATACAACAACAAACCGAGTGTGTTCCCCGAAAGTTTGTTTCTGATAAACCCTCAACTCAAGGAAAAAACAATCCAAAGCAGTTCGGAAAAAGAAATAACAAGAAAGTTCAATAAAAACAAGTTCTTGAAATGGACATTTTGTATTCACCTGTAAATCAACAGTCAAAGGAACATTAATTTCTTCCATTTTGACAGCAAGGGATAAACAGGCTACAGCTAACAATTGAATTGTCCAAATTTTACCTCTCTGTAAATCATTCATAAGAAAAAAAAGTAATTTAGCAGAATGCAGGGTAATCAACCAACACTGAAAAGTTCAAACACAGAGAAACAAAGTGTAAGACAAAATTGTATAAAGTAGACTTACTGGCAATTCATACAAAGACAGAAACCTATCAAGGTAATTTATTGACAAACAAAAACTCAGCTCTCCAAATCCATAATGCACATGAGCCTGCAAATCACATAACACAAAAAAACAAATCACTAAAATATATATGTCCCCACTAATCAATGTAAAACAACATAGACGGTGTAATCACACAAGTGAGGTATGGTACGACAATCAAGGCAACAGAAACAATCAATAGAAATAGAAATCTAAGACTAATACTAATGCAACCAATGGGAAAGCAAAACACTTGACTACCTACTAACAAATCCACATTTTCAAGTAAAATTCAAGAAAATGACATCAGATATAGAAAAAGACTCTATTATTAAGAAAGAACTAGAAACTCAATGAGAAAACCAAACATTTACCAAACAAAGGGTATAAGATTAAGATTGAGATTAATGCAAAACATAAAGTTGATCAAAAAGGAAATGATCAAAAGCATATAGTTAACCTTCCAAATCCAATTAACAGCTTCTCTTCTATGATTCAAATCCAAATCCCCAATTCTCAATCTCTTAAGATAATCATCTTCTGGTAAAAATACTTTTTCCCTTTCCATCATAACACAAAAGCTTTCTTCACTTAGACTTGGCAACAAATCAATCAATGCCACTGATCTGCCATAGTCAAAGCTCAAAACTTTACTCTTTTCTTGAATTTTTTGGTCATTATTTGCCAAAGAATCAAGATCATCAAAGCAAAGATTCTTAGTTTCTGTACAAAGTAGCAAATCATTACTGTTTTCACCCATTTTAAGAACAAAAAAAACAAAAAGATCAAAACTTTGCTATCAAAACTAAAACCCCTTTAATCAAAATCCAGTCTTTACAAGATTCAATCCCATTTTCATGAAAAAAAGCCAAAAAAAAAAAATCCCACTAACACCCTTTAATCAAAATCCCTCATTTTTTCAAGATTTCTAAAGATTTTTGCATGTAACCATTATCAATTTTCTTATCATTTTTTGGGTTTTTTCTAATAAAAACACAGAAAAAAAAAAGGGGAAGAAGAGTACATAGAGAGAGAGTATAATGTGAGGTTTGGACTGTTTTTTTCAAGAAGAGAAAAGAAAGGTTTATGTAGGAAATGGATATATGTGTTTAGGGGTAAAAAAGGAATTTTGTATGAGAATTGTGGATTATGCCTCATTAATTAATTTAACATAAATAACAATAAAAAGAGAGTAGAAAAAAAAAGTAAAAAATTATATTCCCTTTCGTCACAATTTATGTGATATTTTTTGTGTTAAAAGATTATATGTTAACTGTTAAGTATTATTATGAGTCACGGTTAGATAGGCTATAATCTTAATTTCAGAGTGTGAAAAATGTCACGTAAATTAAAATTGAAAGAATATATAAATTAGGTAAAATTCATGAATAGTCATTTTTAGTGATTGTAATTGAAAAATAATCATTATCCGAAAAAGTCAAAAATTACAAATAAAATTTTAAAATAATTATATAATTTAAAACTTCATAATGATATTATGATATTTTTTTTTATGACATGACCAAAAAGTGATAGGTAATCACTCTTTTTACATAAAATTACATGTATATACAAAAATAACAAATTAATAGAAACAAGATTGTTTTTCCCAAACTTTTTAGGAGTACAATTTATTATTTTGCTTTTTTTTTTCTTTGAGGAAGGAAAAGGAAAAAGAATTATTGACTAGACCAAGTGAGCCAATGATGATGTAATAAATGATTCTTATACACTTTTATAGAAAACTTAAATGATTTTACATGGAATATATATATCCTTTTTTGGATTTGTTTTCTTTTTTTCAATTTAGGATAAAGTATTATTGATATGCACTGTATTAGAAAAAAATAATCTAATTTGAATATTAGTATTACAATAAATTATTTGCTTAAAAATATTTCACATTTTTATAAAAACAGTAAGTATTTTATTTTTTATTTATTGTTTTGCTTCTTTTTTTCCTTTGAGAAAGGAAAAGGAAAAAGAATTAAGATAATTGACTAGAGCAAGTGAGCTAATGATGATGTAATAAATGATTCTATTATTTTAGAGAAAACATAAATGACTTTACATGGAATAGATATATTTCCTTTTTGTGAATTAGTTTCTTTTTTCAATTTAGGGTAAAGTATATATTGATATGTTGATTATTTTTTTTGAAATATTTAGATAAACTGAATTTTTTTCCGAATTTGTCGTCTTATTTTAAATTTAGAGATACTGAAACTTCTCTAGAAGATGTTGTCTCATTTAAAAGTTGGAGATATTGAAAATTTTCTCGAATATGTCATCTTAGTTTGAATATAAATGTTTCAAAATTTCTCTAAAACATATCGTCTAATTATAAATATAAATATATTGAAACTTCTCTAGAATACGCGTCTTATTTTAATTTAGGGACCTTCAATTTACAAGTTTAGTGAAAGATAAATTGTTTAACACTTTTCTTTTTCACTTTTTTTGTTTTGAAAACATAATAAATTTATTGCTAGTCAAGATTAGTCATTAATTGTTCCTATGATTAATTAAATGGACACACATAAATGTAACAACAAAGACTTTTATGAATTCAATATACATTAAATTTAGAACGACTAAAAGTACTCTTAACAATATGAGTACAACTAATTGCATTTAAATCAAACGTGGTTCATTGACTTAAAATTGATGAATTTCACTTTTTTCCTAATAAAATACAAACACTCTAGGAAAATATTTTCTAAATCTAAAAAGATATGTGAGTTACATACTTATTTTTACTTTGTTTGATATGTATATAAATAATATTATCTTGAAAGTATTTATAGATAAATGAAATATCATTTGTAAAACATGTTTTCTCTGCTTTCACTGGAAACGATATTTACCACATTTTTTAAGGAACCATTGTTTCGAGAAAATAACTTCAAAATTTTTAACCAACCAATCATAAAAAAGTTAGATAACATGTTCTCGCTCCATACCGAACACACCCTAATGATAAATCTGAAGAATAGTAGAGTACAGAGAAAATACATAAAGTATGGTATAAAATTTCTCAATTATTAATATTTATAAATTTAATTTCCATGATAGCTAAGATGAATATATTATATTTATTAAAATAATTGAGTTTTTGCTACAATAAAACCTCGTTATAACAGCTTCAGTATATCATTTTATTTTAAAATTAAAGATAATGAAACTTCTCTCAAGTATAACGTCTTATTGTAAATTTAGATGAACTGAAATTTCTCTCGAATATTATTATCTTATTTTAAATTATGATGTATTGAAACTTCTCTAGAGTATAGCATTTTATTTTAAATTTATAAATATTGAAACTTCTCTCGAGTATGTCGTCTTATTTTAAATTAAGAGATGCTGAAATTTTCCTTGAGTATCTCGTCTTATTTTTAATTTAAATGTACATGAGCCTCTCTCGAGTATAGTCTTATTTTAAAATTTAGAAATACTAAAACTTCTCTCAAGTGTATCGTCTTATTTTAAATATATACCTATTAGCATCCAATATTTATAAGAACTAATTTAGCGTACATGTATTGCTCATATATATATAGCACGTCAAATAATAAATATATAAAATTATTAAAAATAATAATTAACGTTAAAATAAATGTAATATTTGCTTAAATGATAAAATACACGTCATCAGATAACTTCTAAAGATGCAAAATATGATGAATTTATTTAATTCACATACATTACATATGACTTGTATTTATAAGTTTGGTGAAAAATAATTGTCTTACCCTTTTTCTTTTTCACCTTTTTTCCTTTGAAAATACAATAAATACTTTACATTCCAATTACTCCCTACTTATTTCTACTCAAGAATATAATATAACTAAAGTACTCATTAATTATTCATATGATTAATTTAATCAATACGCATGAATGAAACTACAAAAAAATTTAATTGGATTAAGCATATCCAAAAAAGATACAAGTGATCATTATATTTAGGACAATTTTTTTACAGAAATATAAACAAAATGTGTATACAAGCACTCACAAATGCTTATTATAGTATTGCCCCATAATTATTTTTTTTTATGAGGATTCACAATTAGAAAAGAAGTCATCGAGAAACTCGATAGGAATTAAAAGATCAGAAAGATAAATCATTGTCATTTCTACGTCACATAGAAATTATTTACTCGTCTCTTGACCCGTAACTTGAAAGTCATGACACAAAGGTTATAAATCATTATTTTCTTTAGAATAAAGTAAGCTTTGACCTTGTGTTTAGAATATATTATATTTATTAAACTCATTTAACTTTTTAGTATATAAACAAACATGGCCGTCTTAACCACTAGGCCACTAAAGTCATCGTCGCTTGGGGCCCCATAATTTTGGGGGGCCCCAATTTTTTTTAAAAAAATATACTTATATAAAAAAACTATATGTACTTTTAATTATTTGAAAAAAATATATGTAAGAAATATAAAAAAATAAAAAAATGACCGTTAGTTTTCCCACTTTTTTAAGGGAATGAAACATTTTTTGGGAATAATTTCCTTAAATGAGAAATTGTGTTTTCTTATTTATCTCCTAAAAGTTTGACCCTATATTATTATTTACCTTATACTCATATTTTTATTCTCTGTTTTATTATTTTCATTCTCAATATTGAACTCTCTCCTACAATTTTTTTTTGTTTTATTATTGCTTACAAGTAGGGGTGTGCATTATTCGGATTAAACCGAATAACCAAACCAAATCAAACCGAATTTTTGTTTGGATTGATTTTTGGATTAATAAATTACTTTGTTTGGTTTTTTGGTTTGGTTTCGGATTTTAAAAGATAAAAACCGAAAAAAACCGAATTTTATATATATATATATATATATATATATATATACTGCATGGAGTCGCGTGGTGTGCCACATAACTCAAAATGTGTACAAAATTACAAAAAAATGAGTTCAAGGGGGTAATAGGACCTTAATTTAGTTAAGATGTGTCTCTGGGATTTCGGTCATAGTCTAGGGGGTACTTGTGTCTTGTCCCTTTTATGTTTGAATTACATCTATAATAGGTATACTTATAAGTAAGGTGTTCTAAGTTTTACTTATGATTTATATTAGAAAGTATATTTAAGGGATTAAATATTATTACTTTGGTTATATATGTTATTAATTATTGACATAACAAAATAACCAAACCGAAGAAAGCCAAACCAAATAGAGGAAAACCAAACCAAACCAAATTTATTTTGGATCGAATTGGGTTACACTTTTACAAAACCAAAAACCGAAAATCCAAACCGAATAGTGTAAAACCAAACCAAAAAACCGAATGCACACCCCTACTTACAAGTTACAAAAGAACAAAATTTGCTTTTGGATGTCTTCTTCAAAATCTCAAGATGTGAACCAAGCAATCATTATATTGAAGGAACACAACACTATTTCGATATTGTTCTATCAACTTATCAAATTCATGAGTCAGAGTTTATTATTCTAACTTTATTTTATATTTTTTCTTGAAAATATGTTATTGTTGATATTCTTAGTTCATAAGTATATATATATATATATATATATATATATATATATTCTTGTTTTAGTTATTATTAAAATTATTCAATTTAAATATGTCAACTAGAAAATATGATTGTTGTTTGACAAAAAAGTGAAAAAGAGAAAACTTGAAGAATTAAATAATCCCAAAAAGGAGCCCTTGATAGATTTTTAAACAAAAAATAAAATTTTTGAATAAAAAAGTATTGCTTATAGAATAATGTTAACAATTTATGTAACTGTTGCCTCAGCCCAAAGAAGTTTTTCGAAACTAAAATTGATAAAATCTTATCTTAGATCAACAATGTCTCAAAAGAGATTGAATGGATTAACTGTATTATCAATTGAAAAGGAATTATTAAAACATATCAATTATAAAATAATAATTAATAGTTTTACATCTAAAAAGGCTAGAAAAATAGATTTTAAATAAAAGTATATATGATGATTTTTTTAAAAAATAATAATAATTTAAAAAAACGTATTAGGGCCCTTCTTCAAGATTTGGCTTTAGGCCCCAAATCTTGTTGAGTCAGCCTTGTAAACAAACATAAACATCTTTAGAGAAAAGGCATAAAAAAACTCTATATATATATACATTTCTTTATTGAAAATATATAGCAACGGCACAAATTGTAGGGCATGTGATTTCATGTTGGAAAAAAACCATAAAAAAATGTATATCTACTAATTATTGTATTATTCCTACCGTTGGAAAATGATAAAATTGTAGGGTATGTGATTTTATGTGAGCAAGGCCGTCTGAACCCTAGGCCACTAAAGTCATGGCTTGGGGTTCCATATATTTTGGAGCCCCTATTTTTAAAAACAATTACTTATATATGTTATTTAAAAAATAATAATTATATGTACTATGAGTGTTATGATTTCTACTAAGGAAATTGCATATGAGATGAAAATAAACTGAATTTCGTAAGAAACAATTTGATTAAAATGTGGATAGCGCAATCACAAAGTCCCTTGAAGAACCTTTTAGAATTGATTGTTTTATATATGTAGAGTAGATCAAACTATTTTTTCACTTCAAAATAGATTTGAACCAATTGAAACATATGGAAATATTTTTTATTTCTTATTTAGTGGTAAAATATTGAGATCACTAGATGATGAGAATTAAAAAAAATTGTCTTAACCTTGAACTTTCTTTATCATGTGATAGTTATTATGATATTGATGGTTTAGATTCATTTTTTGAATTAAAAGCGTTAAGGGAAATAATACAAGTAGAAGATCATGATCTAATAAAAATTCTCAATCAAATAAAAAGACTTGATTCTTTTCCAAATACTCATATTGCTTATAGAATAATGTTAACAGTTCCTGTAACTATTGCCTCAGCCGAAAGAAGTTTTTTGTGAAATTAAAATTGATTAAATCTTCTTTAAGATCAACAATGTCTAAAGAGAGATTGAATGAATTAGTTATATCATCATTTGAAAAGAAATTATTAAAACAAATTGATTATAATACAGTACCTAATGACTTCACATCTAAAATAGCTAGAAAAGTAGATATTAAATAAAAGTATATATGATGAAAAAAAATTAGGGCCCCTCTCTTAAGTTTCGCTTTAGGCCCCCAATGTTGTTGAGTCTGCCCTGTATGTGAGAAGAAAAAACATAAATTTTTGTATATCTACATTCTTATTGATATTTTGAAAAAAGATAAATCTTATGAATATTTCTTATAAAAAAATAATAAGAAAACACAAACGGCCTAACTATCATTTGTATAGGTTATGTATAGGTTGGAGCTATCTTATTATTAGAGAAAGGAGGACTGCGACTTGCCAAATAGAAAAACCGGTGAGGGTTAGTGCTACTTTTTTTATTTTATTTTTGTATATGATTGTGTGCTAGATTAATCTTCCTAAACGTAAAATATAGGATGAAAATTGAATCAAATTAACAAAGGTACTACTAGTTACGATACAAATAAATTAAAGCTTCATTCCAAATGTATAGATCAATAGATTTATCAAATTTGAGTTATGGTGAGAATGTGGTTTAGAATTCCTTCATTGTTTTTAGAAATTTCAGGGTCGAGTCTTGAAAATTAAAAAAATCACGTCGAAAGTATTTCCGCCCTACAACGCACCAATCCAAAATTTAGTCGAGTCCCCCCCCCCCCAACACACACACGAAAAAAATGAGTCTTGCAATGCTTGTATCCGGATTTAGTAAGATTTTGCAACATACAAAGTCAAATTTAAATTGACCCTCTAAAAATAGATCCTACAATATATTACTACGAATTAAATCAGATTTCAACACCGATAGAATACATCTAGTGGGAATCTAAAGATGAATAGATCTAATAAAGTGAATTGTAGTATAGTAGGCATGCATGCTAATTTCTTTTCTCCTATAGACTTTATTCAAACACAAAATTTAAACCTTTTTTTTTCTTTTTCTTTTCCAAGCATAGATACTTTCTACAATATCTTCATTTTCTCTCTTACAATTTTTACTATATTTTGTATCTATTAAAACTAACTTTTAACCCCCATAACTTTTTTAGTACAAACATATATATATATGTATCAAAGTTATATAGCATGTCACGTGTAGTAGTGCATCAATTCAAAAGTTATTTTTGCAGCCTTTTTTTTCACTTTTGTTTGTGGAAGTGAAAAGGAGTATATTATAGTTTAGAAATTAAGATATAACTAAAACAGCCTATCAAATCTTGATAGACTCTTGACTCAAAAAAAGATACTTATAAATATTAATACGAAAAAAACACACTAAATTCTATTGAACTTATGAATCCATTGTTGAATGTGCCAATATAAAGATGATTTAGCCTCGCCTTGAATAATAAAATCATTCCAAACATCTCGAAAAAGTTCATTTTTCAAATAATCATTCAACTAATATACTGTCTCAAAAAATTATTGTTTTCTTAATTTCAATTTTCTTCTATATTAATTAAGTCAACTCGAATATCTGGCATAACCTTGGCACAATTCGTCATAAGAGCTGGCTGTGTTAGGTTTGTAACAATAGGGACATAATTTTTTTCAATTCAAATCGATTAGACATATTCTATCGATTTTTTAAATAATATATCTGAAAATACCTCTTGATACCTTATCAACATTATTTTAGATACAACTAATACATTCCAAAATCACACATATTTTTTTTATTTTTCTTGCTTCGTTTTATGTATGTATTCATGTTTTATTTTAGTCTTTATATGATTTTGACTTTTTTTAGGGAAGTTCTGTGGCAAATCTACAGTGCCTTATTTTATAAATGTATATGTATTTTCTTTGTTACCTATATGTTACGATTCGAGTCACAAAATTAATATTTATACTAAAGTAAATTGTCTACGTCTTTAAATTGTTTTTTTTTTTTTAAAAGAAGGGGGAATCAAATGGGGTATTATTATTTATGTGCACGGTCTGGTACAAATTTTTTTGTTTTTTATAACTTTTATTATCACGTTATTTTATTCCTCCATACTTGTACTATAGTACTTGTACTACATACACTTTGAACATAAGTCCGTAAAATGCTGCACAAGGAATGGGATTAGGGTATACCTAGAGTATAATATTTATACGTATAGAGACGTGAAATGTATTTGTATCGTAAGAAATGGGGAATAGGGGGAGGGCGCGTGCAACGGGGTTGTAGTTTCGGGGTAGGGTGGAGGTTTAAGGGTGGGAAGGAAACAACCAATGAAAAAATGACACTTAAAAAATAGATTTTCCAAATTTTCACGAGTTATTTTTATGATTTTTAAGAATTTATTTTTCTAAATTAAAAAATATTTTGTTCAACCAAGAACCCACTTATATGCATAACCATTCACACATTATTTGGTCAAGAAGAATAATTTTGAATTATTATGTCGATTTTATAAATGAAGCTCGTGATCCTAAATCTCCTTAATACTATTTTTCTATTTTATTTTAATTTTCAAAAATTCTATATTGAATGCTCTTAATTGGTTGTACCTTATCTAATCTAAGATTATGATAAATAAATATTAATTCCTCGATTTCAAATTATTTGTTGTGTTTATATTTTACGTTCTTTTTAAGAAATATTTATAAGAATATTAAATTTTTTTAAGATTAAACAAAAAGAAATTGTTTACCTTTTATTTGTATTTGAACAATCATAGCATTTCTTCGTAATTGCAATGTTTATAGTCTTCAAATATAATTACTACTATTAAGGGTGAAAAGGAAAAATATATATTTTATCTTAAATTTCTAAAATGATAAATATTTTAAGATAATTATTTTTAAAAATTACGACAAATAATTTGGAAAAAAAATATAGTTTGTAAAGTAAAATATCAAGTAGCTAGGTCAAATTGGATAGTAATAAATAAAGACGGTTATACTATTATTGTACTATAATTCTGTAAATTTATAAATATGCAAGTAAACATTTTTTTTTTCTTTTTTCATTTTTAAAAAATGACTACTTAAGAAAATGTTTTTTTATAGGCAGAAGTCATCGACTATTTTTATTTTTTAAGACCAAGCTTGGAGATCTTAATATTGCAAATTTGCAATTCCATTTAATGCTCAAGTAAACTATCATTCCACTTGAAAAAAATAGGTTAATAAATTTGAAATTTTCAGAGATTTGGCACTTTAAAAAACAACAAGGATTTGTTATTAATGTAACTAGTATTAGTCTAATGATATTCAATTAATTATGCTCAATTAACTTTCAATTATTTAAAATAATTTTTTTTTAATTCATTTGCTTGTGAATATTCATAAATATATATAATTGCTAATATGCAATATTAGATTTATATGGTTAATTCACTTAGGTAATATATTTTCAAAAATAGTCTTTAACTATAACATATATCCCACATAAAAAGATCAAACTCACAAAATTTAATTGATTAAAGGTCAACCATATTAAGTCATATATCATCATAATATAATTAAAAAAAAATTGCCAATAACTTGGAGACCAAAAATGTTATCATCACTTTATTATATGTACTATGTTTTTTTTTCAAGTTGACCCACTCTACTTTAATTAATGAGGTTTAATAAAATAGGAAAAAATATTATTATGAATAAAATTATTTAAATATCTTTTTGAAGGGATGTACAAGAACTTTGAAATACAAATAATCTTTTCTTTTATTGAAAGTTGCCTAAAAAAAATAGTATCTCATTAAATGCTCTGGGCTAAGGCTTGGTCCATTTGTAAATTTAGTGAAACTTCAAATCATTTGTAAGTGTTCATTTTCTGCAGAGTATTTTAATTGGGTAGTATTCTGTTTCGTATTATTTGTCCATATTATTAAAAATTACTTATTAATTTATAAAATTAAGATATAATTAATTATTATTTTTCATTTTGCCTTTAAACTAGACATGTAAAAGAAAAAGTTACAACTAATTTTGATATGTACTGTTGGGGGATATCATTATTGTCGAACCCAACGTCTACATTGCATTTGCAGGTAAAAGAGTAATTAACAAATATTGAACAAAATAGTACCCGATGGTTCATGACAAGCAGCTGAATACTTATTCCATAAGGGTTTACTCGACCTAATTGTACCACATAATCTTTTAAAAAGTGTTCTGACTGAGTTATATTTAAGTTTCACGCCTTTTTTCCTTTGAAGCAAAAGACAAGCAAAATCAAGTAGAGCACTAAGTTCAATTATTATTATTATTTTGTGCTTGTAGCAAAAAGTAGTTAGTTTATCGGAATCAAAGTAAATAAGATAATAATGGCCTTTTCTTTGGTGATAGAAGATTGAATTGTAGAAAGAATCAAAGCTAAAGTTGAGGATACTTTTTTTTTTTTTTTACCTATATTCCTGGTTACGAATCAAAAAACCTTTATCACCAAGAATGAGTTTTTCCTTTCGTGAAATTAGTAAAATAAATGAATTTGATTTTGTCTTTGGTATATAATTTGAAATTTAAATATAGATAATAAAGTTTTGTATCAACAAATAATATAAGACCGAGGGAGTAAATAAAAATGTATATTTAATGACAACTTTGGAAACAAAAATGGAAAAGGAGAAAAAAGCTAAGTCCTTTTGAGTGAGATTCTTTTAATTGTGTTTTTCCCTTAGATTTCAACATTGATTTTGTAGAATCAATGTTTTTTTCTAGTGTGTATTTCCTCTAGCTTAATATGAATATAACACTTATCTTTATAAGAAGAATGTGTAAATGATTATTGGGATCCTTAGGATGCTTATAAGCAATTTCTTAAACCTATTTTTATGTTGTGTAATAAAAATGAAAAAAGTAAAAATAAATAAAAATGTGTAGTATTACATAAAGCTTTTTCCACAAATGAACTACTCAGAGATTAAAAGCGAAGTTGGGATTTGAGTTTATACCTTACTAGATTCGGAATGAATTATTTATTTATAATAGATTGAATTTCTTTAAAAGAAATACAAATCCTGAGACTATTGAATTATGTCAAATTCATAAGTAGAACTGTAGTTTCACCCCTGTTCGACATGTCAATTTCACCTCCAAAAGAAAATCTTGAAAAGTTAAAATGATGATATATGGTTTGTGCTTTAAAGAAAATAAAAATTCATATAATTGACCCTATCTTGTTTGAGATCAAAGCATAATTATTATTATTATTAATTGTTAAAATGATTAAACTCTTCGATTAGTAAGAAAAATGAAGTATAACTTGTTAGAGGATTAACTAAAATAGTCAAAGACTTGTTAACTATTTTCAATATTGAAAATAACTATGTTCTTTTTTGCTTAGTTTCCAAAATAGTTTGCAACTTTATAAAAATAAAGTTTTTGTAATGAAAGATCAATGCTATAGCCTAGTAGTCGAAATCAATGGAAGTTTTTGATTGTCAAGTTATAGTAGGATTGAGCAACATTCAACAATTTATTTCTTTTAATCGTACAATAATTCTTTTAAAAAAAAAGACAAAGTGGAAATAAAGCAAAAAGAAGAATATATGAAAAGGACCTAAAAACACAATAAAAGGATGGATAGAAGGGAATCCAAGCTAAGAACTTTAATTGCAAAAGAGGACCATATTGCTCTTTAATATGGTCAATGCTAAGTAGCAATTTTTTGGAGAGAGAACTAGCAGTGAATTGATAAGTATTCCTCCAATCTTAATTAAATGTTTTCGAATTCAATCCTAGTTATAAAGTTATTTTTTTATATTATCATTGTGCAAGATTGTCTGATAAAAATTATAACTAATCGAACTCTAAAATAAATACCAAACAACTAGAGGTAAATAAAATGATCAAAGTTCTGATTAGGTGAAAGAGGAAATGTTGGATTATTTGGACCATGTAAATATGTATATATACTTCCACCGGTTCATACTACTTGATCCATATATCAAAAACAAGTGTTTCATTTTACTTGTCCAATTTAAAAAATCAACCATTGTATACTTTTTTTTCCTTTTCGATACTTAGTATTTAATAACTACATGAAGCAACAATAGTCAGAGTCTAAAAATCATTAATAATTTAGTGAATTACATCCCTAATACAAGTTTTTTGACGAATTGTGTCAGATTAATAGGAGTCAAATTATACTTGTCCAATTTAAAAAACCAACAATACGGTTTGCTTTTTAACTTTGTTGAAGGAACAGAAGTCTTTCTCCACATTGGTTTCAATTATTTGTTTGTTTGTGAGTTTTAGTAGAAGAAACATTTATGACTTTCTTGGAATTTGGGTTTTTTGTTTTAATTGCCCAACCAACATTTATGCAAATGGGCCTATATTGCCTTCATTCATTCTCTCTTCCCAAATTTCTAATGGCCCACTTTTGCTTACATTGTCATTTTCCAATATCAATTCCCACCCCCACCAACAAAAGAAGATAAAAAAGTATTTTAGTTTTAGAAAAAAAAATATTCTCCTATCTTCATTTGGTATATTTTAATTTTATTAAAGCAAAGTATTTAAGGATCGATAGGTGGATGGATGATAACTTTACCCTTTTTTCAAATATGTATTGACTTTACATAAACAGTATAATTAGTTTATAAACCTTCTTGTTGATGTAAGGAATAATTCATATATTTTTATTACACATTTTTTATTCATTTATATTTATTCTTGGTTTTCCATCGGTATTCATTTGGAGATTCGAATAATTTGAATTCACGCAAAGTAGTCTCACTCTTAACATAGTGAAGGGAATCAAACTTTTTCCCCAAAAGAGTCTCACACCATCAAAAAGTATTCATACACCTTATATGTTTCTTTTCACTATTACTATAATTTTTTTTGCTCGCACACACAAAGGCAGACTCCACTCCCAAGATTTTAACCCGAGACTTCTAATACAACACGATTCACTTGTTTTAGTTAATTAAAGAGAGAACTACCAAATCCGTGACTATGATAGAACATTAGCCCTTCTTCATATCTAAAGATAATGACCAAGGCTCTTATAAAAATGATATTGACACGTTTAAGACACAAGATTTTCAAATGATATTTTTAGTATATCATACACTTTTAACTTAAAGATGACAAGACTCGAAAGTTCTGTTTTACCTTCTTAAACTTTATGTTAACGCATAAATTAAAAGGGTTTCAGACTTGGAGATACTCCAAGACATAAGAGAGAACTAAAAGGGAAGCTAGAGAAATAAAATTAAAATCATAAAAAGTATCAAACGGGAGTTTGAACAAGAAAATCATCAAAGTAAGCAGGGCATATAAAAATTACAAAAGCTATCAATTGCATAGGTAGATTTTACAGACTGTTGTTGTGACATTTGAGCTCACCCTCCTGGAGGAGCGGTATCATGTCAAGCCTCGTCCATCTGCTCCTGCATTAACCAAATCATACTAACGTTATAAGCAAAACGACTATGAAACAACTAGGAGAGGAAAGGTTCCTTCTTCTAAGGGCACTCCAGGGGAAATGAGGTGGGGTTTGTAGCTAAGAGGCGTAGAGCACGTGGCAATGAACCATGGTGTCAGGGGTTTGAATCACTCCTCGTCCATAACCGGCCCAGAAGGGGTAAATATATAACATATCATGCAATAATGTAAGGGATTTTGCTAATGAAAAAAATGAAGTACCTGCATATCAGAAGTCCAGAGAGTGAGATTGTCCCTTAACAACTGCATGATAAGTGTGCTATCCTTGTAGGATTCCTCACCCAACGTGTCCAGTTCAGCAATAGCTTCCTCAAATGCCTGTAACAAAGCAATAGATGAATCACGAATCAGCTCAAGAGTCGAGACGACTCCTAAAATCAAATTAGGCATTCATTGTTGATGTAGTACTCCTCTACCACAACCACATGGTCAAAGATCTATACATTAAATTCACAAAGCCTTAATAGTTGCCACAAATTTGTGCATGAAATTTTCAAACTACTTGAACAAACACACAAAAATATGCTTTCATTTTTGGTTATTGAGAAGTCGTTTTTCTTTATAATCAGTAAACGGAAAAGTCATTTTTATTCCCAATTCACAACTAGAACACCTAATAATAAGCATTGATTTTAGTGAATGGAGCATCTAATTCCACATAAAAGTGAGAAGTCCTTTCACTCTCATTATGAGACATTCACAGCCACCCCAGATTGAATTAGTGAATGGAGCATCTAATACTCTATGCACTATATAGTTCCAGCATACTTGGGGATCATTATGCATTTGCTAGACTTTCACCCGAATGACCCTAACTTCAAATAGTACTCCATAAAGGCATAAACCATAAACTCTTCACATGCACACTTCTGCAACACAATAGAAAACACCAGAGGATCTTTGATATTTTGCTCGATAGCTATGGAACATATCATCAAACAAATCCTTATTACGATTAAGATTATTAGATCAAGGGGGCTGGATGCTTCATCTGTCAACCAAGTGGAGCATGAATGCACAAATATAAGGATTTGAATCTCAATCAGATCAAAGCATATACTGAACAACAACTTGGTAAGACAACATGAACAGATTTCTCCCTACATAAGGCTTATTTACCTCCCAGTAACAAACTTTTGTTTCTTTCTTTTCTAACCAAAAGAGTTATGCCTCATATACTTTTACTATCAGACCTGACCCAGAAAATAGATTAAAGAAAAACGAAAATTCTGAATACTTTAGCACATCAGAGTTAATATCTTCAGCTTCAGTGCTTTAATTGGTTCCGATATTGCAGGAACGGCTTTTGTAGCCAAGATTCTAAATGGGTATTAGCAAAATATCAAATGTAAACATATGCGGGAATGCATGCAATGCACAGGAAAAGCTGGGGTACAAGGTATGAGTTATCATTTTAGACAGGGGGACAATATGACACACTATCATTACTAGTGCTGCTGTGGGAAGAAGAAGATAATAAACAAACAATAGAAGGAATCAAGGAAAACAAACTAACCTGCTTAGCCATGCTGCATGCTTTTTCTGATGCATTCAGAATCTCATAGTAGAACACTGAGAAGTTGAGAGCTAACCCAAGTCGTATCGGATGTGTTGGGGCAAGCTCCGCAACAGCAATGTCCTGCAGCACAATCACAGTAAATGAATAAATAAATAACACGAGTGTCAGCCAACTTTCACTTAATGCAGGTGACAGAAACAGCTCTGCTACTGGAAAATGACACAAATCAAGAAAATTCTAAATATCAGTTCATTAATGTGGGAGATGAAAGATTCATACATGGGTTCCCATGTCTGTTCAACAAAGAGAGCAGCACAGGAAGGACAGGCTGGAAAAGTTTACTTCAAATTTCAGCGAATATAAGTTGGGTAGGACACATGAAGAGACATGAAGAGGTATGAATAAAAGCAACTTAAAGAATAGCTATACTTAAATGATAAGCTCCATGATTTCCTTATTCAACCAAAATTATCCCTTTTACTGGCTTACAGACCAACAGTAAAAGGTGATCTCTCCAAAAAAAATTATGACAAAGTACCTAATGGTTTTGTTTTTTTCCTCACAAATAACTGAAGAACTCTGAGAATATATTTTTGCTTGGAAAACTCAAAAGATGAATTTGCTGCTGGAAAAAATGTTCAAAAAGATATGCTATGGAGTTAATGCTTGGAAATAATCAAATGTTGCAAGTGGGGCACTTGTAATATTGTCCACAAGTTGAAGAGAAGTTGAATTGGCTAAGTGGAATAGTTGATAGAGTGATTCACTGATCTCAATCTCAAAGAAGCAGTAAGATATGAATCCCCTTGTGTAGGACAAAATGATATTGACATTAAGGTCATATCATTGAAAAAGAGATGCAGATGAGCCCTTTCTTCCTGGGAAATTGGGTGTTATAAAGAAAGCTGCTTGTTTGAAGTTTTATCATTAGAAAAGGAAAGCAATGACCCCTCTTACAGATATGGTTACTGAGACGAAAGGATTTCAACTTCTTGCCAAGAATGAAAACATAATAGTAGTTGTAGACATTACAAATATATGCAACTAACCACCTAACCGTATCTGAGCTTATAAACTCCAATGGAAGAACCACATGACAGACAATTGTTCAGCTCCTTGAGCAAACCACCGAGGTTTACCACGATGCCCCAATATCAAATTAGACAAAATAGCAAGAAACTGACTTGTGAGCCCAAATATAGATGAACAAAATAGATCACTTTTTTTTTATTTTTTTGATGACCATGGTGTCTTGGGCAACAAATTGCATCAATTGACTCTCAGTTTTATTCCACCACTCGCACATCCCAAGTTATCAGTCGAGTTTCAGGTTGTAATGTTGTATACTCACTAATACACCCTCTCTACAGGCACTGAAATCTAAAAGGAAAATTCTGCTTATACATGGCGTATGCACTGACGGGACCATGTAAGTTCACCATAGTTGACTTTACTTCCCCTCAACCATAGTCAACCCAAAAGGCATAAAATTTCAACCTAGTAAAGTCTACTCCACTGCTAAAGCTTTGAACTTTCAAGTTGTATGAAGACTAATACACTTCCCCATCAATTTAATATTCCAAATTAGAAAAATAACTCAAACTACCAATACATGCACATCCACATTACAAGAAGTCAAAATCAAACTGCTTAAAGTTTGAATCTTCAAGCTACTCGCAAACTCAATTTTCCATCACTATTCAAAATACTTGAAGTTCAAACAACAATTTACTTCCAATTGTTTCAATCACTAATACACAAAGACAACAGTAAATAACAAGATCAGGTTTATGTAGATTAAACTTTGAATTAAGAGCAAAAAGGGCATTCCGGTGCACTAAATTAACCTCATGAACACGCCTCATGAACACGTGACAACAACTTTACCAGTTACGTCGAACAATAAATAATAAATATACCTGAGCAGCTTTGTAGGCAAGCATAGTATCCTCAGCAGCTTCCTTACGTTCATTTCCAACTTTGAATTCAGCTAAATAACGATAATAATCCCCTTTCATCTTCAAATAAAACACCTTCGATTCGCCAGCAGAAGCTGAAGGAATCAAATACTGATCCAAAATCTTCAGAATTCCAGCACAAACATCACTAAGCTCAGATTCAACTTTAGATCTGTAATCCTTCACTAGAACCACATGCTCATCGTTCTTCCTACCTTCCTCCTTCTGCTCAATTGACGACACAATCCTCCACGCTGCTCGAAGTGAGCCGATAACGTTCTTATACGCCACCGAAAGGAGGTTTCGCTCTTCCACCGTCAGCTCCGATGAACCCGACCCGATTACGAGCTTGTCCATGAACTTCACCATCTCCTCATATCGTTCGGCTTGCTCAGCTAGCTTCGCTAAGTACAAACACTGCTCTCTGGTTAAATTTTCAGGCAAGGCCATCGTCGGTCGCCGGTTATTTCCGCCGGAGAAATTTTCCCTTTTTTCCTTTTGGTGTTTTGAAGTTTTTCCTTTTTTTCGCTTTTTCGAACGTTTCGAAGAGAGGATTTTATAGTAGGAAGGAAGTGTGTATTTTTTTTTTGTAACGCCCACTCGCGAGTGTAAGCTCCACTTGTGCACTCGCCACGAGGACGATCGACGTCTTTAGAGTGATCTCGTAGTTCCTTGCACATAGACATAATGGAGTCGATCTATGCATCTTAAAACTACTATCCATCTTTCCTAACCACAATAAATAGTTTTCGTACTTTGATAAGGCATTGAGATTCTGTCACAAGTCATAACCTATGTTGAAGCGATATTTATCTTTATCTGATCAATTACGTAAAGCCATGATAATAACGAAATTGAGAAACAATATAAAGAAAAAATATAAAAAAATTTATTAGATTAGTATTAATTAGTGATTCCGATTATACGTTAGAAGAAAGAGTGTGATTGCACGTAGGGGAGAAGCGCGTGGGGAAGAGAGGTGTTGACGTGTGATTGGTCAATAAAATATGAGACTGAGGATAGAGCTTAATGGTGAGAAGGATGAGAGTCAGACTCCACTAGCCTTCCTTTTCTCTAATTTTGGAGTTGGAATTAAAAACAAAAACAAAAACAAAATAGAAATAAAGTGTTAAAATAATTTAAAAAGTTTTGTTCTATTCTCATATATTTTCTATTGATATAAATAATAAATATAATAGTAGCTTCAAATTTAAAAATAAAATAAAATGTGTGCTTATACATGGGAGGAGGCTTCATTCTTTCCATATTCCTTTTTTATATATTTTATTTAGTTATTCATTAAATAACAATCGGTTCATATTTTTTAAGTTTGATCATTGATAAGGTTTAAAGAAAGGTGAGTCATTGATACATAATTGATAAAAAAAAAACAATGTTAGTAGCTAGACTATTAATCTTTTGGAGTAGCTTAACTCTAAGAAAGAGATTACAATCGTCGACAAGAATAAAATATGTTGTTATGAATTCTTTAAGATTAGTTGAATAGGCTGACAGACAACAAACAATGTTGAGCAATGTTTTTGGCTCTACCCTAACTTCTCATTCCTTTCTCTCCGAGGCTTTGATCGTATCTAACGTCTATTTTTAAAGCAATCAGGGATGGGTAATAATGCATCCAAGCACATAACGCGCATTTAGTAGGGTCCAAGATTGCTTTTCCGAATGGAATAGCATTGATCTTTGCTTCTATAAGACATAATTCAAACATATCTAACGAATTATTAAGATAAAAATAAAATTTGAATCAAAGTTATTGAGTTTGATTGAGTTCATAGTCAATACTCTAACTCTGTCATGTTTGCAATATATGTAAATAGTTTTTCCTTCCTACTAGTTCCTATAGTAAATTTATTTGATGAACTACTTATAAAGTTTTGTTTTATAATTATTGATACTGAATTTCTTAAAAATACATGAACCATCAAATAATTCATCAGGAAATGACTAGCTATTGTCATTGAATATGTCAACTTCACGTTTTTTTTTTTTTTTTTTTTTTTGCATTTTAGAGAATGGAAAATAATTATTAAAAAAGTAAGTAATAGCTAAAGTACACAACATGCACATATTAAATCATTTTGAAATTTATACTTATCAAAGCGCGCGTATATATATATATATAAATAATAATTTATGTTTACTCATCAAACACTATAAAAGATATGTGAGATTATCACTTATTATCGATGGAGAACGTTTTCCTACCTCCAAACACCTTTAGAATCTCAATCAAGTATCTTATAATTAATGATAGTATTTGATAGTGGACTTGTTTTGCGATCTGATCAATAGAGGATTCAAATCGAAAAATCACATATTGATAGATATAAAGATATAATACGTCCTATTAAAAGACGATTTCATACCTAAAACTCGAACTATCCATCATTTCTTTATACTTGTCAATAGGGTTTGTTAGATGGTTAAAAGAGCCAAAAATAAATATTAAAAACACCTAATAATAAATTTATGAAAACTAGTAGAATCATATCACATGACTAATGAGTTGTTTCAAATTCATCATTTGTTGTTTCCTTGTTGGAATTTATGGTGTTTTGTCTGTTTTTCACAATTGTCAGGTTTGTGTTGTTGTAGCATTAGACATGCATTTCCATTTTAGTTCAGAGTTTACACATGCATGATGTTTTTTAATAAATAAGTTATGTTTCATGTAGTAATATATTTTTTATATTATCAAATTAAAATGGTGCCTCTTGATTAATTCTATAAAATATGTCATTTCTCATCAGCAACAAATATCGAGTAACTCTAAAATCACTAGGCCACACTCTTGAATTTACCATCAGATTAAATTAATCTGCACAAATGCATAAATTTACATGTCAAGTTAAAATTTGCTTTTCCTTCTGATATTCGATAAATTCATCGTTGTCCAATTTTGCACTGTTTCTTGTTATTCGTTATACTTTATATTGTCCCCTTTTTTAATATGGGGATTTGTTGCACTGAAGTCGGGGGTCCTTCGATAACAACTTCTCTACCTCCACAAGATAGTGATAAGGTCTGCCTACATTCTATATACCCTCCACATACCTCATTTGTGGGACTTCACTGGATATATTGTTGTTGTTATTGTCATTATGGTCTGTTTAAATTTAAATTCACAAACAAAAACTTGATTAGACAAAATGAAGTGTTAATTATATCTAATGTTGTGAGTAGATTTGATGACAAAGAGACAAAGCTGAGTTAATACATGTTTCAGCAGTCACGTGAGTAGGCACGTGGACAGTGGCTTTTGAATCTCAAATTTGAGACAAAAGATAAATGATGAAGAAATCTCTCCAAGTGTAAATAATGAATCCACGTTAACTTAATATATATTTTTTTGTTTAATATTACATTTATATGTGTATTAAAATATCTACTAAATATTTAAGATCATAAAATATATTTTGTTTTTTGTCCTTCGTTAGACCTTGTTACCTTCCGGCTTAACAAAGTTTTGAGATCGAGCATTTTCTTTGTGCCACCTTCTTTATAGAAGTCACTGGCCAAATTTATCATGATGTTCGAATTCTATGATAGAGAACCTGCATAAAAAACACTTTTATAAAAATATAGGTTTAAGATTCCATCATATCATACAAAATATATATGATCTTATTCTATTGGGTATATAGGATATTAGAAGTTATTTGAAAAAAAAAGAAGTAAAAGTTATCGAACTTTTAGCTCATACATTTATCCAAAAGCAAATATAGTTTATTGATTTCACCAAATGCTTTTATGCCTTTAACAAAAATTGTATAAGTTTATAGTTATGTCAATGATGGCTTAAGCCATCTATTGAACCTAATGAATTTCATAATCTTTATATAATAAGGTGAAATGTATAAATTTTTATTTTCGACATTGCTATTTAACTTATTTTCTTATGTTTTTTTGCTTGTGTAGTTACTTCGAATCAACTTTAGGTAAAAACATATGAACTTCAGCTATATAAAATTTCAAACAATATATATAAAGTTTGATTTTATTGAAATCAACCAAATATCGTATATCTAAAGTGGTATATGTGTAAAAACAATAACAAATGAATGTAGATTAATGACCTAGTCAAAACAGACTACCTCATGAAATCCAATTGCATCACAAGGATTCAAATAAAAAAAGGTTCTTTCGTATACTTATATTAGCTATTGTTATTTCTTTCTTGATTTTGATAGTTTACGCTATTACATGAATTATATCTATTTATATAAATACTTTGAAAATATTTACTCGTTAATATGTAAGAAGTCCAATAGGCATACCTTGTAGTGATACAAAAATGATATTCACAATAACTAGAAACAAAAAAAAAATCATGAGTAAACATCGAGTTTCTAGTATTTCTTAGTAAAACAACAACATCAAACAACATATTTCGTGTAATTTCACAATAACAATAAAAATAACATATTTAATATAATCCCACACATAAGATCTAGGATTCGTTTAGTTGGGAACAAGTTATTTCGAAATTATTTCTATCATATATATGAAATAACTTATTTCATCTCTAAGGCATAAACGGTGGGATAAATAATCGCATGACTGCCTAATACCTCCAACCAAACGCAAGATGAAATAGTTCTGCATTTTATATTGAGATTATTATACGTTATATCTTACACTAAGCGATTCCTAAAAAATATGATAGACACAAATATAAAGAAATTATTTTCGACAGACTCTCGACTAAATAAAACAAAAAGAGCCCAAGAATGAGATTGATGGTGGTCCTAAGTTCAAAGGCCCAACTAAACTTTTCAATATAATACTACCAATAAAGATATTTCATTGCCTTAGCTTTTTTCTATTTCACTCATTTTTCTCCACCTGCTTCACATTCCAAGATTTTGTTGAGCCCAGTAACACTACCACCACACCTAAAAGCTAAAACCCTAGCGTTTTCTCCTCCTCTTCTTCTTCATCTATATAAACCTCCATTACCCCTCTGTTTTTTTTCAGGGTTAAACAGCAGTAGTAGCTGAAAAAATGGAGCTTTGTGTACCTCAAACCTTCTCGAATCTTCCAAATTATAGGCTTAGTAATCGAGCTCAACTCCAATGGAGACCCTCTCTTCTACTAAAAAAAAACCCAAAATCTCGATTCAATTCAGGTTGGTATTTCGAATTTTAGGGTTTTTGATTGGGTGTTAGAAATTGTGCGATATTTGTAGCTTTTTGTTTTCTGTATGTTCAGCATTTTGTTTTTTATTTGAAGAACTAACCTGAATAGCCGGCTACCCATTTGATTAATTAAACGAAAAATAGCAGGCGGATGTATAATTTTGGTATTATATGTGTATGATTGTGTACATTCTATGTATATCAGCTAGAAAAAGTAGTAAATAGTAAATCTTTTTCTTGGATTTTTACCCATTTCCTTGATTCCTAGAAGTCCCTTGTTCTTTTTTTTGTTTTTATTAAATTGTGTTGAAGTTAAATAATCTTTTGCTGTTTGGTGCTCTAATGCTAATGAGGATTGTTTAATTTACTGTTATGTAGTTTATATATCTATTGGGTGTAAGTTTGGATTATTTTTTTTCATTTCGAAAATAGTTTTTATGTTCTAATTTACTGTAATATAGTTATACCTGATACACTGAACTATACCAATGCAAAGGAAAACATCCGGCTACATAGTTACTATTTTCGTGATTTTTTTTGTGAAGTACTATATTTAATGGGCTCATCAATGTTTTCAAATTGGAGTTTTTGTTTTCTGGGTTAATGACAAGATTCAATATTTAGACTAACTGTGGAAAACATGTATTAAAATATGGCTTTTTGTTAAGAATTGCTCAGATTGTCGTTATATAGAGGCTGCTAAGTTTTGGTAATTTGTCTGAGAGCTCCAATAGTGACTTGAGGAAAGAAAGTTTAGTTTTTTGGCATTGGTTTTGTTGAGTTGTTCGAGACTTTGATTGGATAGTGGTGGTGGAAGAGTGATTGTTTGCCATCTTATGGTTTTCTGTTTATACTTCAGGATTATTTTACCGTAAAGGCTCAGCTGTTAGAACAAAAGCAGAGACAGAGGCTTATGAGTTATATGTACCTTCTACGGTTGAGGAGAAAGACGATGGAGCTGTTAGATCAAAAGCAGAGACAGAGGCTTATGAGTTACATGTACCTCCTACGGTTGAAGAGAAAGATGATGGAGCTGTTCGATCAAAATCAGAGGAAGAGCCTTATGAGTTATATGTACCACCTACGGTTGAAGAGAAAGATGATGGAGCTGTTAGATCAAAATCAGAGGAAGAGGCTTATGAGTTATATGTACCTCCTACGGTTGAAGAGAAAGACGACGGAACTGTTAAGAATGGAGCACCAGTAGAAGATTCTAGGACTGCCGCAGACACGGATGCTTATGCGTCTTTGATATACGAACCTCCTAAAGTCGAAGAGAAAGACGATGAAGCTGTTCAGAATGGAGCACGAATTGAAGACTCTAGTAAAGACAAAGAGACGGATTCTTATGCGTCTTTGATAGACGAACCTCCTAAAGTTGAAGAGAAAGATGATGGAGCTGTTCAGAATGAAGCACCAATTGAAGATTCTAGCAAAGACAAAGAGACAGATGCTTATGCATCTTTGATATACGAACCTCCTAAAGTTGAAGAAAAAGATGATGGAGCTGTTCAGAATGGAGCACCAATAGAAGATTCTAGGAAAGACGAAGAAACAGATTCTTATGCATCTTTGACATATGAACCTCCTACAGTTGAAGAGAAAGATGATGCAGCTGTTCAGGATGAAACACCAGTAGAAGATTCTAGGAATGATAAAGAGACGGATGCTTATGCAGCTTTGAAATATGAACCTCCTAAAGTTGAAGAGAAAGATGATGGAGTTGTTCAGGATGAAGCACCAATAGAAGATACTAGAGAAGACAAAGAAACAGTTTCTTATGCATCTTTGACATATGAACCTCCTACAGTTGAAGAGAAAGACGATGAAGCTGTTCAGAATGAAGCACCAATTGACGATTCTAGTCAAGACAAAGAGACAAATGCTTATGTGTCCTTGACATATGAACCTCCCAAAGAAGATTCTGCCGTTCAAGCTGAAGCACCAATAGAAGATTCTGCTTTGGAGTTTGAATCGCAATTGTCCAAGTTCTTTGACACGCTAAATATTAAGGTGCGTTCCATCTTCTTGTAGTTTGTTGTCTCAGTAAGACTTGCTGAACTAACAATTTGCTGTGAATATTGACTCTTTGACTAGCCATTCTGGTGTACCAAGTAGTATACATTTAATGGTCTGTCTGTACAGCAAACACCATATCATAACGCCCAAAGAATAGGAACAAGGAGATTAAAATTGCAATATCTGGAGAGGGAAAATGATCCATATGGAGAAGTGTTTCCCAAAAAAAAGAAATCCATTCAGAGCTATGTTGCTCGGACTCTTCAAAAATGTCAACGGGTGCGTGTCGGATTTGCCAAATGTAGTGTATTTTTGGAGAATTCGACACGAGTGCGGCATCAAAAGTGAAGAGTCCATGCAACTAAGATTCAGAGAAAAAATAAACATAGGTATACATTTTTGGGACATTGTTTCCAACAAATCAAAGTATTAAGGAGGTTAGTTAAGACATTTTTTAATTCCTTGAACAACACATAGAGTCATTGTCAAGACAGCTAGGTCAAAAATACAGGGATGAAGTTCATATTATAAAAGTATAGGCACAGCAGTTTGTGAAGATCTCTTATATACAATATTGACTACTATGCCTCCATCCAAAGCAAGTCTGGGTCACCTTTTTCTAACATATGCTAGCAAAGTACTTGATTTGTCTCTCTTTCTTGCTGGTGATTCTTTTTTATTGTCAAAAGTCTGACTGCTGTGATGAGACTCAGAACTTGTTGAAAGTTTGACACCTTGATGAAACCGTCAACAGTAATGTTGACCCTGAGCGGTTACCTGAGCAGTCATATCTTCATGCTTCTTCTAGTTGTCATATTTTGAAATGCTTGTGAAATTAATGTTTAACTGCAATGAACCTTTCAACAAATAGTAGTCTAAATTTGGTGATTTTTCAAATATTGAAATAGCCGGAAAGGAGACATAGGATACAAATAACTGACACAGCCGTCTGGAATGAGGCGTTGTTGATTCGTTGATTGATTTTCTTCTCAACTACTTGATATCAAATCCACCTAATTTCATTCCAGCACAATCAGTATTTTGGAAATTCTTGTTCCTTAATCTCTTACATATACTAGAAAAACACACATAATTTTTCTCTTTTGTTTATTGGTGTTTTTACTACAACAGCATACCCATTGAAATCCCATTATTGGTGTTTTTAAGATGTAGAAAAAGTCGTCTGCTGTGATGATACCCAGAACTTGTTGAAAGTTTGACACCTTGATGAAACTGTCAACAGTAATGTTGACCCTGAGCGGTTACCTGAGCAGTCATATCTTCATGCTTCTTCTAGTTCATATTTTGAAATACTTGTGAAATAGATGTTTAACTGCACTGCACCTTTCAACTAATAGTAGTCTAAATTTGGTGATGTTTTAAATATTGAATAGTCAGTAAGGAGACATAAGATACAAATAATTGACAACCATCTGGAATGAGGCGTTGATTGATTTATTGAAGCCATCTAAGTTCATTCAGCATGATCAGCATTTGTGAATTCTTATCCCTTAATCTCCTAGATGTATTAGAAAAACACACTTAATTTTTCTCTTTTGTTTATTGGTTTTTTTAAGATGTTGAAAAAGTCGTCTGCTGTGATGATACTCAGAACTTGTTGAAAGTTTGACACCTTGATGAAACCGTCAACAGTAATGTTGACCCTGAGCGGTTACCTGAGCAGTCATATTTTATCATTTCCTTTTTTAGTCTTCATTTGAAATGCTTCTGAAATACATGTTCAATAACCCATGTTTCAATAAATAAGTCCGTCTTTGATGAATCCTTTGAATATTGAAAGATATAGAGGATTTATATAAAGGACCCCTACTAATTTTGATTTGAGTCATTGACTTTCTTCATTTATAATCTAACATCAAACCACCTAAGTTCCTTAAGCTCAATAATTCTTATCCCCCTTCTTTCTAACCTATTCAATAAAAACACATAATTTTGCTCTCTTCTTGGTTAGTGTTGCTTTTGTATTACCGCAAGCGGACTGCTGTGATGAAACTTGGAATATGTCGAAAGTTTCTATACTTGGTGAAACCGTCAACAGTGATGTTGATCCTGAACGGTTACCTGAGCAGTCATATCTTAATCAATTTCTTTTTCTATTCTTCATTTTGCAAAGCTTGTGAAACATGTCCTATTGCAAGATATGTTTCAACAAAATACAGATGGTTTCTGATGGATCCAAATGATTTTGCTGTTGAAATTCTGGTTGAGGTATTTCTTGCTTCACTAGTTTACCCGTTAACACTTGTGACTATTTTCCTGCGAAGGGTCATCATGCAAAATTGATTTTTATCTTCCCCCTAATTTCCCACTGAATTATTCCTTATTAGATGTAATAGTTAGTATTAAATCTGGTTGCTGTGATGAAAATTCAGCTTTTGAAAGTCGCAAGGCTTGAAGATGCATCGGCAGTCATGTCGATTCTGAGCGGTTACCTGAGCAAACCTCACCTTCCTTGCTATTCTTTAAGTATCATACTGTCTGTCATTCTCTTCTCATAATCCTCCCTTCCTCTGTGATATATGATATGGTTGTGGTTCGTTGAATTATGCAATGTGCTCTTTTTTTCATCATGCAATGTATTTGGTGCATTTGTAGGTTCTAGTTTATGGGGATATGTGACATATTTTTTTGTTTTCTCAAATTTGTTTGTGTATGGCCTTCTTAGTGCTTCTTGCTTTTTAGGACTTGGGAGGGACGCTAACAAAGGATCTGGTGAATTTAGCTTTCGTTGTATAGCTTAACTTATTGACATCCAAATGCTTCATTGTATATGAGATTTTCTCGTAGCTTAAACTAAAGATATCCGCAAGCTATGGAAAATTTGAAGAAGCTAACTATCACTACTACCGTTTCACTTTTTCATACTGTTGATTATAAATTGTCGCCTTGTCTACATCTGAGATTTCCTTCCAATTGTTGACACAAAGATTTCCTACTTACCAGTATGATCCTAAAGATTCCTCTTCAATTATCCTATTTGGTGGTGCTGTTCTCACTGCTCTTTGGTTGACAACTTCAATTGTTGGAGCCATCGACTCTGTTCCTTTGGTTCGTACTTTCCTCTCTATCACAATCGACCTTTTTGTTATTTCTTTGAGATATGTTTTCCTCGTTGCTGACAGTCGTTCTGTATTGTATAATTTTTCAGTTTCCTAAATTAATGGAATTGGTGGGTCTTGGCTACGCTCTCTGGTTCACCTCCCGTTATCTACTATTCAAGGTAATGCCTGCACTACTTACTATTGCTCAAGCTGCAGTTCTAATTTCAGTGGACTCATCGACATGTCAATGCAGCTCATTATCGACTTGTGTATTCATCTTTTATGAGTTAGAAGCTTTACGTTCATTTATGGTTCTAACTCTTTGAAATGATATTGTATCTGCAGAAGAATAGAGATGAGTTTGCTGCTAAAATTGAAGATCTTAAGCAGAAGACGTTAGGTTCTCGAGATGATTAATTTTTACTTGGAGAGAACTTGTGTTTCTTTTTAGTTTTGTGCAAGAAGGAGCTGTATCTTATAGTAGAAGAGATCTATCCATGCCAGTGTGAATAATAGAAATCTGTGTATATGCACATTTGTTTTCTCGAACTCACGATCTATAAATCACATGAAAATAACTTTATCACTGTATCGTAGATGTAATGTGAGTAGCCTATCCTAATACGAATAGCAGTGACTGATTCTACGACTCAAACAACGAAACTTCCCCTCAGAATTTAATAATTTCTCAACTGATTCATTAAATTTCCGACTAACTATGCCTATTTAAATTACTTCATTAATACTAAGGTAAAACATTTATAATCTCGACTCTTTGCACTTTAATGTTCATTTGACCAATGCTTTGAAACTCTTTGATTTTTTCAAGACATTTATCATAAGTCAATTTTAAAATTACTCTTATCATATTTTGCTTTTTGAGATTTATGACATATGACATACATATTATGTCACTCATTCTTGCAAATGCATAGAGAGGACGCAAGTAAAGTAGTAGTGAAAACATTAGTCCAAAAAAGAAAAAACTTTAATACACAAAAGGAATCTAAAATTTTAGATCTTTCCAAATCACAGAATATTTAATAAATAAATTAAATATTTATTCCTTTTTTTGAAATCTTTTTCTTAGTCAATAAGGTAAAGCACCGAATACACTCTCTGTCCCATTCATACATTCTCTCACCTATTTGTTTTTCGTACTTTTCATATATTTTGAACTCAAGTGAAAATTTCGACTCCATCATTTATTATGACTTATTTTAAAATAAGTTAAGTAATTCTCATCCCTTTCCCAAATTTCGTGCCCACTCAATTAGTCCATATGTTTTTTTTTTTTTACTTGATCAACGCCCACTGCTTGACCATCCAACTCCGCCACGAGGCCACCCTCAAATCCTCATAATTTCACTATATTACATATAAATATTTTTAAAATAACATATTTTTACTTACTTATCGAACACTCAAAATAAGCCAAAAAAATAAATAACATTTTCCTTTCATCCCAATCACACCCTAAGCTTAATTAAGTAAATTTCTTGTGTGTACCGCTCCTCCCGCGGCAAAAAAGGCGCCACTAAACGACCAGCCGTTATTATAAGCCATTGCCACGTCATACTCACGTTACTTTCCTCACGTCTTCGTCATTTTTTTTATTTTTATATAATTAATAGAAATACTAAATTACTAATGCATGTGATTTTAACTAAATTTTCAAGTTTAACAGAAAAGAAAAGAGTAAAAGGTGGACAAAAGATAAACTTAACAGAAATTTAGGAGAATTCAAATGCATGATTTAACTAAATTTCCTCTAAATTATTGATCAGTAGATTATTTTGAGAATTACATTATTCATCAAAGTACGTGGCACAACAGATGAGACTATTTTTAAACTTAGTTAAGAAGTTTTAATTTTGAGTTACGTGTACGAATTTAATTATTTTTGACCGAGAGAGTATTTTGGTCTTACGCGAGTGAATTTGACTTAGTCAGACTTTAATGTGAGTCGGAAAAAAAAGAAAGAAGAGAAGGGACACAATTAAATGCTTTATGCTCTAGAGTGAGAAAGGTTTTTTATTTTCTTCTTCTTCTAAACTTGCTGTCACTTTTTTACCCTACAACAACAAGTGCATTACAATCTGTCTATGACTCTGTATAATATACATAACATGCATATAAAGAAAAAAGTTCCAATCTTTTCCTTATTTTAGTCATTTTTTTCTGTCCTTTTCTTTGCCTTTTTTTAATAATTTTTTTTGCTTTGCTCTATTTTCACTTGTTGTGTTATTTATGGCAAGTGAACTTTGTGTGTACACTGAATCTTTGATTTCTTAAGCAAAGATTGTCAAATTGGGTTTTGCTTTTCTTGATTGAGTTGCTAAGGGGCAAAAAAAAGCAATTTTTAGAACTGTGATTTGCTCATCTTTCTCATTAAAGAACTGGGCTTTCTTGCTCTTTGTAAGTTCTGGATACTTCTATTGGTTATTTCTGCAAACCCCATTTAGTTTTTTAACCCATTGTTTATGTGTTTCTATATGGTATTAGATATGTTAGTGTAAAAGCCCTAATCAGAATGTTGATTGACAGAAACCCTTTGACTTGCTCTGGATGATTAATGTCATATGTTAAGATTGTGTTAGTTGCTGTGTTTTCTTCACTGTCATTATTACTTGTTTGATTTGTTGCGCTTGAGTCGAGGATCTTTAGGAAACAACCTCTCTACCTTGATGAGGTAGGGTAAGGTTTGCGTACACGCGATCCTCTTCAGACCCTACTTAGGAGATTTCACCGGGTTCGTTGTTGTTGTTGGCTTTTGTTTGTGACAATAGGAAAAAGATTGTCTTTTTATTTGTTTTGTGCTTGCTGTGTTTGAGTATTTGTGATAAGTTGGACAACCCCTTGATTTGAATTAGGTAGGAGATAGTGTGAAGAAGAGATAACTTACAATGTATACTCAGAGAATGCAATCTGATCCTGTTCTTGGCCGAAAAAACAATGGATTGGGCTTTGGAGTAATATGTGGTTCTAACTTTCAAGCTGGGCATTTTCCATCTGGTGTTATCCCTGGTTCAAGAACTATACCTGTGAGTGGCAGTGGTGGATATGATAATGGGTGGGGGTCGGATATGGATATTGGTTTTGATTCAGATGATGAGGTTTATGATGGACATCACTCCGTTGAAACTTCACCCCAAGATGATAAGTTTCCGAATGTTGGTACTTCAAAGAGAGAGGATTCCTTCAATAAACATATTGGTAATGCCACCAATTATGAACTTCAGCAGAAAATGTGGAACCATTCTGAGAGTGTGTATCCTGGTAATGTAGTTAAAAGTTCATCAAATTCTGTTGCAAGTTCTAAAACTACAACTTCGTTGCCATTTTCGATCGGTAACAAGAGTGCCTCATCCTGGGAGTCGAATGTGAAGTCTTCTAGACAGGTTTGCTGTTCTACTTTTGCCTGTTGGGTAAACAATGTAGGACTAGTGAGTGAAATCTTGGGATAGTTTTATACTTGTTGAGTGATATAAAAAACTGAAGTAGTGTGAAATCTGCTAGGATATTACTTTAATGCTCAAACTGATGAATAAGGCTTGATATTTATGAAGTTCCTATTTTGGGGCAAAGTTTATGTTTGATCTGTTTATGCTTCTGCTTCTCATGGAATACAACAGTTATGGTTTATAAGAGTACCCATTGAATGTCTATTAACGAGACTCTAAAGTAACCAGGAAAGTAGACATAACATTTAGCAAGATTGTTATGTGAGTGTTTAGAGGAATCCCTTTTTTTCCTGAACTTATTTCTCTTGATGAGTAGGCTGCTTATTGCCACTACTTAGGAGACCAAGTATCTTGGGTTTCTATTTGACATAAGTTGCCCAAGAAGGTGGACGGAAGTTTAAGCTTTTAAAATCATTTGCAAGAAGTTCAAGCCTTAAAAACCGTGGTCCACACTGAATGAGGTACTTGTAGTGAATCAGGAATATCAGTAATTGTTTGAAACCAGAGGGTCTAGATGAAAAAAACTGGTGGGTGTAGATGCAGCAGCTATGTTGGCATCTTAGAGGTGTCACTTATTAATGAACAATAACTTCTGGCGATTCTTCTTGAATCTAAGTAGTTTGTAATGATAGTTAAGGGATAGTTAAGGGATTGAGATTCTTATGTTTGTTGTTTGTGGTATAAGCTCTGATCATCTGTGCCTCCATAACTGTGTCTGCGTAACTGTTATAAGGAGGATTAAGCACTCTGTTCTTCTTGTATTAATCTTTCATATGCGAATATGACAATATGTTACTCTTGTTCTGCCTACTGATTCTGTTATGTGCTGAAGCAGAGACTGAAGTTGTTCAAAAGTGATATTCCCAGTGCACCCCCGTTAGGTGGTTCATTACAGGAATGCGATCAAGTTGCTGTGCAGCGTAAAACTTTTGTGGCAGATGATATCCCCTTCCCAGAAATATCAGGTTGTTCTGTAGCAATGGATGAAGCTAAAACATATAAAACTGCAACCGCAGGTTCTACAAAAGATGGACAATCTAATCCATCTGGAAGGTATACATCATGACATATTTTATTTTTCTGAATAATCCCCGAAGAATTTGAAGACAAAAGTGACAACCTTGTTATCATTCTCAGGGCTGGTGGTGTACCTTCTAATTCTTCATCTGCCCTCTTTCCAACATATCATGCTAGGTATTTCACTCAGAGTGGTCTAAATTTTTCTAAAGTTTCTGTTACAATTATTCAATTTATTCATCATCTTCTTGTGTAATTTGAGTTGGATACAGTGGACGAGGTAGTTGGCAAGGTTTCGTTGCTTATGAGGCATGTATTCGACTATGTCTTCACTCATGGGAGAAGGGTTGCCACGAGGCTCCAGCTTTCTTGGAAAATGAATGTGCCTCGTTACGAGATGCTTTTGGGTGCGTTTTGTTCCAATACTTGCACTCTATTTCTGTTTCCATGTTCTGTATGTTCTACTCAGTGAAAAAATATGGAAGAAGCTATATCTTGTTTGGAGTCCCAAATAGTCCTGTCTTTTACAGAATACATTAATATGCTGCCAGAAATTGCAGAATTAGTCTGTTGGATTACAAAAAATGGTTTTCAGAGACGGATCGCTTTGGGAAGTTCAGAAGCTGAGACTTATCTGGATACCAATAAGTTGTCTACTTGTGATAGAAATTTTGAATTGGACTTTTATTTTAATAATGACTTGGTCTCTGGTACTGCATACTGAGTCTATATGATGTACTCTGTTTGATTTCCGTCACTTCCATAGGACCACCATTTTGCTTTGTAATGTTTGCGCATATTGTAATAGCATGTCAATTCATCAAAAAATTCATCCTGCACATTTATTTATCTGTAATATGGAGCTTATATTACCATTATTCCAGCGCAAGGCAAGTGTTGTTACAATCGGAGGAAGAACTGTTGAGGAAAAGGTCCTTGGAACTCGTCAGTGAGGGAGCCTCAATGAAGCCAAAGAAAACTTTTGGCAAGCTGAAAGTACAAGGTGCTTTAGTGGTTTCATTTATAGTTTTGATGACTTCTCCCATAGACAAATCGGTTGTCAAACTGAACTATATGACTTTCTTGTAGTGCGAAAAGTGAAAATGGCATTGGACCCACCCACAGGCTGCAGCTTTTCCACTCTGAAACCACCAAAAGTAAAACTGGAGGCTATACGTGCTCAGTTGTCCAATGTAAAATCGACCATCAGTTCTGAATGGGGAGCCATACGAAAAGTACGTGTGACTCCAAGGATTCCTCCAAATGGTTCTTTATCACATCAAAGCTTGGCATACCTTCATGCCGGTACTCGTTACGTGAAAGACGTTTCTGGTATTTTGAAACTTGGTGTAACTACTTTACGAAGCAGTTCAGCATCATATGAAGTAGTTCCAGGTATGCAATTCTTAGCTGAGTTCTTGGAGTAATAATCGTTAGTACCTTTGGTTCCCTTCTTCTATTCAGTTGTCCTCAGTGAATGCTAAGGTGGAAAGCATTTCTTATTGTTCCAATTACTATGGATCTAGTGAATACTTGATGACCTATTCTGCATAGGATTTAGAATAGGAGATTTGAGGAACAATGTACTTTAGTTCAGTTCATTTCTTGCTTTGTAGGACTTCAAAATGTTTTGATATTTGAAACTTTGTGCCTAAGTTTCTGTAAAAAAAGTGATAAGTGTGTTGCCAGAAAGCTGGACACAGCTTTACTCCTTCTAGACAATGCCTCTTAAGTTTGATTTTCATCTTGATGCAGAGACATACTTTTGTTCGTTGAGATTGAAAAGTTTACCTGAAGAGGATACAGTGAAAATGCTAGCTGGATCCGCTGAAACCCATCTATTGTACGTTGGACTTGTTTGCTCAAATTTTAGATATAGCATTTTTTTCATATTCTTGACATTGATGGTTTACATTACCAATAATACAACTCAGCTTACCGGAGGGGCTGGGGGATGACTTAATTGTTGACGTATGTGACTCGAAGGGAAACTACTGCGGCCGTGCAGTAGCTCAGGTTGCTGATATTGCTGATGATCCGGTATACTTTCTGGCTCTCATGTGTAATTATTTCTGTTATTGAGGTTTAACTTATATGGTGGAACACTTAGTTTTTATTGCAAAAATGCAGGGAGACAAACTCCGTTGGTGGTCCATATATCATGAGCCAGAGCATGAACTTGTTGGAAGAGTACAACTATACATCAATTACTCAACTAGTCCTGATGAAAATAGCAACACTAAGGTATAAAAATCCTGTAACAACCTCATTTTCTTCCATGCTATTTGGCTGTAAGTAGACTTCCAGAAGCCAAACATTGGTACTTCTCCACCTACTTTTCTGAATTAACAAACACAAAATTTAACTTGTGAAACCTCAAGTATCATTGCTTTCTCTGAAGGATTTCTAGATTCATGCTGTATGCCATCGCTAGGTTGCTTTATTTGAATACTTTTATACTACCTTCTCAAAAAAAAAAAAAATTTATATTACCATATGCATATATAACCGTTTGTGTGGTCATCATAAAATGTAATTTGGTGAATGTCAAATTCTTGTTGTTTGGAGTTTGTTTTGATAGAACTTTTGCTTTTATGTTCTCTCTGTAAGTAGTGGAAAATAATTGTAACATTTTGATCTATCATATCATCCCCTGAAGAATGTTGTTGTTAGATAAACATTTTTCCAGGTTTTTGCTATGGTACTTAATTTCATAACAATGACATTGCAATATCTGTTGATATATTCTGCCATAAGCAAAACATGGAATATATTTATTTATTCAATAATTTTTCTTTATATTCACTATTATGTGATTTGATGGATGACCAGAAGTTAGGTTTCTGAAGTTGATTTGTTGCCTGTTTTTGTGCCAGTGTGGCCTTGTCGCAGAAACCGTTGCATATGATTCTGTTTTGGAAGCAGCAATGAAAGTTCAACAGTTTCAGCAGAGAAATTTGTTGCTCCATGGTGCTTGGAGGTGGTTAGTAACTGAATTTGCTTCATACTATGGAGTCTCGGATGCATATACAAAACTAAGGTAAGAAGGTAGATTATTTTGGAAAATCTTTCATTAATTAGCATCACTCAGAGATTTGATAAATGAAACAAATGAGGAATTCTGCTAAAAAATTTCAAATTGTGTGTTAGATATCTTACTTATGTCATGGATGTTGCGACGCCCACAGCAGATTGTCTGAATTTGGTATATGATTTGCTGCTACCCGTGGTCTCTAAACCTAAGAATAGCCTTAGTCATCAAGAGGTAAGAGGATTTGGTTTGAACTTTCTGCCACTTTTCTTTTGGATTTACTTAATTGACTTATTCGGTTATTCCATATACTTATTCAAAGCAATATCAGCATATCCTGAGAAATAAAAACCATCATGTTTGTGGTCAGAAAAGATTGGACTATACTTGGTATTTGCAGTTGTTATTTATTGGTTTGGCTGCTACAAACATAAGTTTCTGTGGTTCTATCTTATGGTCTCTTGTTTCGCATGCTTCCACCTCTCCAACCCCCTACGCCCATACCTCTTTACCCACCTCACGGACAAGAAAAAGCGAAGTGTCGAAAATGGAACTACATCGAATAAGTGGTTTTGCCTGTATTTTCTTCTTCTTTTTGAGGATGGTAACAGTTTATTTTTTGTTTTTTCTTAAAAACAATTTTAATCAATTCCACTTTTGTTCTATATTTTAGTTTTCTTTTCCAAATTCACATTTCTTTCAGTTTTTTAACATGCATTTTTTTCGAAGTATTTTTAACATGTTAAGCACATGCAAGTTTGTGGTTCAGAATCAACTGTTATTTTATTACTTCTGTGTCTCTGGGATTACAGAACCTGCTTGTATTCACTGTGATACTTTGTCTTTTTTATCATGTACCAGAATCGTATTTTAGGAGAAGTTTCTGAAAAGATCGAGCTGATTGTCGCTCTAGTTTTTGAGAACTACAAGTCTTTAGACGAATCATTACCATCAGGGATGGAAGATGTGTTCAAACCCGCTACTAGAGTTGCTGCTCCTGCACTTTCTCCTGCTTTGAAGCTGTATAGTCTTCTTAATGATATTCTTTCTCCAGAGGCCCAGTTGAAACTATGCAGATATTTTCAGGTTAGAGAAACTTTGTTCGTACTTTCTTCTTTCTTTCAAGGAATGGAAGATGTGAGACAGTCCTTTTCTTCTGGAAGCTTTCTCACTTCTGCACATTATTTTTTGTGTAGACTGCTGCGAAGAAAAGATCCAGAAGACACTTGGCAGAAACAGATGAATTTGTCTCCAACAACAATGACAACATATTGATGGATCCTATGGCTCGCTCCACAGCTTACCAGAAGATGGTATCACTTTGTTCGAATATCAGAAATGAAGTTCATACAGACATACAGATCAATAATCAAAATATACTTCCGAGGTACCCTACCATTCCCCTCCCTCACTGGAGTGTGACTTCCTGTGTCATTCAGCTATAAAGCTGGAATTTTAGATGGTCATATTGGTCTTTTGAAGTTAGCTGGTCTTTTTTCTAGTTTTCAGATTTTGACAGCTCAATCTATTATCCTGTTTTCCTTGCTACTTTGGATAATTCTACTCATACAATAAAAACAACTATCACGCCTCAGCCATCAAGCTAGTTGGATTCGACTATATGAATCGTCACTGCGCATGTCACTCTAGTTAAACCCCTCTCAATCACAGTCTATTCGTACTGGTCTACTCTAAGTTGTATGCTCGATGCCTTTTATTCAAAGCATGGCAATTTGGTAATAAAAGGTGTAAACCATTTGTTTGTATATATTTGTGGAACTTGGCAGCTTGTTTAGGAACTTAGGCACTTTGTGCTTTGTGGTCAGCATGAGGTAATAGAAGGTGTGAACCATTTGTTTGCATATATCTGTCTTGTTGTTCTTGTGCAAGTTTTTCTCCAGAATTAAAAAAACTCTGGATGTTGGTCTATGCTGGACACGAGCAATCATCTTTCTCTTGGATGTAATATGATGAAAAGGAAGACATTTAGGAAAGGCAGGGAAATATATTCTGATAGCATGTAGATCTGTTATTAGACAATTACTATATGGAATGCCATTACTCACAGCTATTTCTGGATTAATCTTCTGTAGTTTCCTAGACCTCCCAAATCTTTCATCAGCCATATACTCCGCGGAGCTATGTAGCAGATTGCGTGCATTCCTTGTTGCATGTCCTCCCACTGGTCCCTCATCTCCTGTAGCAGAACTCATTGTCGCAACAGCTGATCTTCAGAAGGATTTTAGTTACTGGAACATCAGGTAATGCATATTCGTTAGTTCAGAACTTCAGCTTATACTGCATGTCCTGCGTGTATGATTTTGACAGAGGTGAAAATCCTTTCACAGTCCTGTCAAAGGTGGAGTTGATGCAAAGGAGTTGTTCCATCCATACATTACCCTCTGGATCAAGGAGAAGCGTCTTGCTTTGCTCGAATTGTGTAAACCTGACAAGGTATGTCAATCCTCACATTGCTGTGTCTAGTCAACAATATCTTCAGACGTGTTTGTTCTGAACTTCTTTCTTAGTATTCTGTACTTGACTTGGTATTATTTGCAGATAAAGTGGCCCTGTGTAGATACCCAGCACTCAACAACTCCTTTTGTTGATGATATCTATGACCGACTGAAGGAGACATTAGCTGAATATGATGCTGTCATAAGACGCTGGCCTGAATATCTTTTCTCGTTGGAAACTGTATGTACAAACATTGCTCTTCAAATTCTTCATCTTCAAGTCCTTTGAGCACTAAACATGTTTTTATTTTGAGCACTAAACATGTTTTTATTTTATGTTAATAGCAATATCAGCTTTTTGGAGGGGGGAAAAGGTTCTTCGTCTTGTCTTTTCCCTCCCCGTTTTGCTGTTGAGTGTTTAGCATTAGAACACTTGAGAAGTATTATATATGGTTCTAAGATTAGTGATAGGCTTAAATGAAATATGTGAAAAGAGTATGGTTATCTCAATTCCAGAAAGCAAGATTACATACCTCCAATGCCTTGTTACTCACTAACGACACTTATGTTTTCCACGTCTTTTCAAAAGGCTATAGCAGATGTAGAAAAGGCAGTTATTGAAACTTTGGACAGACAGTATGCGGATGTTTTATCTCCATTAAAGGAGAACATAATGCCCATTAAATTAGGTCTCAAGTATGTCCAGAAAATCACCAAAGGCACAGTAACTCCGTTTGCAGTCTGCAAAGAGGTGAGCTCCGTGGTCTTTTTGCAATAGCCTTGTAAATGTATGAGTCCATTTTTTCTGTTTTCGACTTGCAAAAAAATAACTCGAGTTATTTTTCAGCTGGGAATTCTTTTGAATTCTATGAAGAGAATGTTGGATGTTCTACGGCCCCAAATAGAACTGCAATTCAAATCATGGGGTTCTTGCCTGCCGGATGGAGGAAATGTCACTCCAGGAGAGCGTATCAGTGAAATTACAGTTATGTTGAGAACTAAATTCAGAGGTTATATGCAAGCAATCATGGATAAACTGGTAGAAAATGTAGGTGTTCTATCAGAATGCATTACAGTTTTGTGCTCTCAGTATAAAATTGACTTCTTGTCTAAATTTATCGATGTTTGCAAGAGTTGTGATAATTGTTTCTGTATACAGACAAGATTACATAGTCCCACTAAACTGAAGAAGATAATCCAAGATGCTAAGGAAGGTACACAGGAATCTGATTTACGAGTTAGGATTCAGCCGCTGAAGGATCTGCTGGATAATGCAATTGAGCTACTTCATATGGTATTTGAGACGCAAGTTTTCATAATTATTTGTCGAGGCTTCTGGGATCGTATGGGGCAGGTTAGTGAATCGCTTGTTTGTTATCCAAGAAATATTTCCTAATGTTGTGCACTCTTCAAATGACTCACGGTTGTTTAATTTCAGGATGTGCTCAGGTTTTTGGAAGAGAGGAAAGACAATAGATCTTGGTACAAAGCATCACGAGTCGCAGTATCGGTTAGTTGATGCTACTTTTCTGCTCGTTAAGTCTATTTTGTGTTCTAGAATCATCACATCATTAGAACTTCAAACCATGGGTTTAATACATGGATAAGCATGGTTAAAGACAGAATTATCCTTTATACACCAAACCAAACACCACTTTTTCCACCGGGAGATTAAATTTTGTGTAATCTAGAATCTTCATGCGATAACTGATATGGAAATAAGGGGATTGTGATTTCTGGTTCTTATAGGTTCAAAAACTTGCATATGATAATTGATGTATTCTAACATGTTTGGACTCTTGCGCTATTCTAACACCGTGGTGCCAGCCTGACTCTTTCACCTTCATCATTTTCTTGATACCTCAACAAAATTTTACAACGATATATCAGACATTTCCTTTTTCGTCTTGAAATAGGAGTGGAAGGTTCATGCTTTATTTCCTTGATGGTTCTGTTTTCGAACGTGCAGATTTTAGATGACATATTTGCATCAGGAATGCAAAAGTATCTAGGCAATGCACTTCAAGAGAAAGACTTGGAACCGCCTAGATCTATTGCAGATGTTCGATCCATGCTTTGTAAAGATGCAGTGAATGACAATGACAACAACTACTTCTACTAAGAGTATTCATCAAAACTTGTACATAGCATATACCAAATACTCCTACATAGTACTTCCTTTGTTTCTTCATCGCGGAGAAAATATCAAGAATTGCAGTCTCTTGCACCATACGAAGCGTAGAGATGAAGAGAGGGTTCTGTCCAATTTTGTTAGATACTCTTGTCTTTTGGGTCTTCTTAATGGCTGCTATAGAGTAACTGTTCATTTTTTATTCATTTAGAAATTTGTACTACAAGTAGTAGTTTACTGAGCTTGCTACAATGTATGTCAATATTATACAGAAGCAATATGTTTAGAAACTATTGTGCAGCTATTTCCCTCATAAAAATTTGCCAAGTGACTTTTTCTTGATATGCGTTTAAGTTTTGGTGGGTAGAGTTATTTGAGGTTATTGGTATCTCGTGAAATAGTTGTGTTGCACACATGTATTTGATGATTGATAAGGTGCTTTAGGTATGTGTTCAATCTTTTTTTGGTTTCTTACCTGATGCCTGCTACTCGTATTGGCTTCTCTGATTAAATCTTGGTTTGAGTCAGAAAGTCACATATTGGGGAGTAAAACGCTCCTAACAAATATGGTGTCTATGACTCAAATTCGAGATTTTTGTTTAAGAATGAAGGAGTACTTGTCACTATATTGTAGCGAGTGGCTGCTGAATTATTGACTAGATGATAGCTGTCCTAGTTAATACCAGCAAAAAAGTACTATACAAATAGGGACCCTAATCTTTTATTGATATTCAATTATTCTACTAGGTTTAATCCAAGTGGTCAAATTTCTCGTCTGTGAATCTAACCATTTGGATTGGTGACAACTATATAGTAAAAATAATAATACTTCATTCGTTTTAATTTATTCGCCTGATTTTAGCTTGATACGGAGTTTAAGAAAATAAGGTAACCTTTTGAATTTTGTGATTTTTTAAACTAAAGATGTGTGAAATGATACAAAATGTTCTTTAATTTTGTGGTTTTAAACATGTGAGGTGAAGTTAGAATTTAAGAGTTGTCAGAAAAGAAAAAGACATTCTTTTTTTTAAACAGATTAAAAAGAAAAATAAGACAAATAAATTAAATCAGAGGGAGTACTACAATATGTTATGTGACATTAACTCTGTGAAGATATTTTAAATAATAATACATAATGTGTTAAGTCACCAACTGACCATGTATGAATTTCATGTATCCTTCCTTTTTAGGGATATAAAGATGGGCTATATCACAAAGTTTTAATTCAATTTTTTTTTTATTGCTATTTTTTTTTAGAAAAGGGGAACCAAGAGAATATTTCATTAAAAAGGAATAGGATTCAATGGATGTAGTGTGTAGTCAATTAGGAACTCAAATTATAGAAGGTATCAAAGCATGTGAATAAATGCATGTTCAAGAATTCATCACAATCTCTTAGAATTTAGAGACAAATTTATATTCTAAGGGGAAAAAAACCAAACTTCCTACTAACTTATAAGAACCAAATACCATTATTCCAAGATGCATTGCATGAAGAAACATCACAAGTAGAAGAAAATAATGTCTTTGCCTCGATTATTACGATAACAATATAGTCTATGTAATTTCACAAGTAAAGTTCGAGGAAGGTGATGCGTACACAATCTTACCTTATCTTGTGAAAGTAGAGAGATGATTTTCGATAGACTCTCGGCATAAAGAAAAATAAAATCAAGTATGAAAAGGGAAATACAACAATAAAGCAGTTATGCTGAACATAATGAGCAACAAATATAATACGATAATTGGAAAAAAAAATACAGATAATAATATAATTAAAGAATAAGATATTATTAAATGAGAACAATCTTCGAGTTTCACTTATATGGGCCCACAAGTAGTAGAAGTTGTAGGACCCTTATGCATGTGCCTAGCACACGCTCCTTTACCTACTAGGCAACAACTTATGATCCCATAAATAAAACCTTTTGTTTATGTATTTACTATTCTAAATTTATCGATCTGATTAATGTGATTCCATACCATTTAAATTATTTTATTAAAGAGAAGCAAAGTTAAAACTTAAATTTATGAATTTTTGATTTATTTTAGTTACTGAATTTATCAATCATTACTAAATGTGATATTGAAAATTATGTGAAAATGGATTCAATTCTTTTTGACTTTTATAGTTTTGACCATGACTTTTTCAAAATTTCTTAGGTCAAACTACTCTATTAGAATTATTCTCCCTTAAACGTGTGAAATTAAAAAAGAGCTTTTAATTAAATAAAACTTTTTTTGGTGGCTAAGAAGCCATTTTGACTTTTTTCTTTCTTTCTTTTTTTGTTGTCCTTTGGAGGTGGGCATGATATAATATTGTTCCTATATTAACGTAACATGGTGTTACTTGTTCTTTGTGATTAAAGAAAATACTATTATTCTTTATTATTCTTTAGTTCGGCATGAAGTTTAAGAATAAAAGAAAGATTTTTAAAATTTATAGCTTAAAATAAGTCATAGATATTTATGTGGCTATAAATCATCTTATTAATGGTAAAAATATGAAATTTACTTACCTAAAATATGTGAAGTTTAAAGTTAAGTTGTTACTAAATATAGAAGATTATGTTCTTTTTAAAACGGACTAAAAAGGAAAAAATATCATATAAATTTTGACGAGTGGAGGACCCAAATATTTTGAAATATTTGATTCCCTCTTGCCAATAAACTTTTCCTGACCTTCGATTAACCTTAGTCACAAGGCTTTCATGTAGTTGTCACACTCTTGCTTCTTACTTTCGAGTCGATGGGTTGGAGTGGAGATCTCTTTAATATGATTTGGACAATCCCATTTTAACTAATTTTTATGATTAAGTTAGACCCCAAATTCATTTATTTATAGAGACAAAATTGAAAAACGAAAATCATCATTTATCCGGCTATAACAACAATTTTGAAAGTCCAAAGCTACTTTATTCCAGTAAAACTTTGGTGTGTAAATTTATTTATTTTTTCTTCTAAAAAAAAAGCATATATATGTGGTTTGAAATAAAATCGTGTCGACTTGGTCAATTGAGATGTTATAAAATTAGTCTAAAGTCGTCTTATTTTTAAATTTGGTTAAGTAATTTGCACATTTTTATACATTTGACTTTGTGCATACATTTATTACTAAGCTCATTGAACGTATTATCTGTTTTAACTCAATGCATTATAAATTTATTCTTTAATCTATGTCGATTAAGCCCAAACACGTCTATGTAGCATATGAACTTGTTCTTTGTCATGTATTGTTTGATGATTTTAAAAATTCATATGAATCAAAATTCGATTTAAACATTGGAATATATCATCAAGCGATATCCAACCATCAAAATTCAATCAAGTCCAACCCAGCGATACCCACACCAAACATGAACTTGTGTCACATTTAATAGAATAGTTCATATCTATCAAAGATCCGAGGTAACAAATTAGACTCACATAACTCTGGAGTGATAAGTTCGAAGATGGAGTTCAAGCAAATATTGTTATATAGCCGCATAATTATCTGTGACTTCTTTTAGACCATAAATTTCAAGCATGTTTAGAAAATGAGATCAAAGAATTGTAGTTGTACTAGTCATTAATTTCACCTAATTCTACTTCCCAACTAACATAAAAGTAAACAAAAATTAAACATTTGCTTAATCAAGAATCATTAATTTCACCCATCAAGAACTCATTTTTCATATAGAAGTAACAATAATAATAATAATATTAAAACACAACATAGTATCACTTTTCCCAAACTTAAAACTTAAAAACATAAATTAAACTAAACTTTTTTTAAAATTCTTAATACTAAAATCCCATTAATTTTATTTTTTCTTCGTCGTCATCATTAAAAATCCTTAAGCATTTTCCTGACTTGTTCCAGTGTGACAAAGAGCACCACAGTAAATGGACCTTGCCTTGAGATTGTAGGAATAAATCCCTTATACAATGCCATTGGCCCCTCAGCTTTGATAGTTTTCATTGCACAATCAATGGCCCCATTATACGGTGGGGCCATTCCTGGCTCGACCTTCATGTTCATAACACGTGTCTTAATCACATTCACTGGATTCGACGCCACCGCCACCACAAACCCAGCAGCAAAGCTCGAAGTCACATGTGTCCCAAGCCCATCCTTCATTAACCCCTTCTCGAGGATTGTCTCTTTGAACTGATCGTACGATGCTAGCTGCGATGCGGTAACTAGCATGGCGCGGTTCACAGTAAGAGATGAACCGCGCCACAGGCTTGCTACCCCTTCGCTTTTACTCATCTGAGTAATTGCATCGATCACGCTTTTGTAGTTGCGGCGTTGGGAGATCGGAAGTCGGCCATCGGCTTGCATGCGGACCATCGCTACATCGGCGGGATTACCGACGGCAGCTCCGATCCCGCCGGCGATTAATCCGGCAACGATCTTCTTCGACAAAGGCATGATGTTAGTATCTGGATCGGTCCATTTTTGCTTCAGCATATCGTATAAACCCATTCTGGTTGTAGAGTAAAGTGTCTGCCGGAGAACAGTCGCTGATACACCGGAGAACAAAGCAGCAACACCTTCTTGTTGAATAATCTTAACACCTACAGAAACCGGTCCTACACGCGGTGGAGCAACCACCGACGGCGCCGGAATGGAAAAAGTATGATTAGCAGCACCAGTGTGAAAAGCAAGTGCTGAACGGAGATTGTGAACAGTCGCCGGAGCTGAAATTGGGGTTTCTCCCTGAAGCTGCATACGGACTTTGATTAAATCAAGTGGGTGAGTACTACAACCAGCAATAATCGAAGCAATACCTCCTTCAACAAATCCCTTAACACCCATTATACCAAATGAATCGAGACGAAAGCTTTTTTAAAAAAAGAATGAATATGAATTAGGTAATGGAAAAAATTGAAAAAAAAATAGAACGAATCAAAGGTTTAAGCCCAATTGGAATTAGAGTTCATCTCACTGGAAACCAGGAGATGGGAATGGAGACCGAAAGCTATAGATGCGAAGTGTGGAACGTTGAGTCTGTGAGACATATAAATTGTGAGTTGAGAAGGAAGAGGAAGAAACAAATTTATAAGGGAAAAAGGGAAGGGAAAGGAAAGGAAAGGGAAATTAGGTTTTGTATACAACGCGGGTTCTTTCAGTATACTTTCCTCTGCGGCGGAGGGAAAGTGGGGGCCTTTGGTCAATGGAAATATTTTTTGGTTGTAATAATGAAGTTGGAAGTCGGGGTTAAGTAGGATCGAGGGGATTTTTCATTTATTTGACTCTTTTTAGGTGTTGAATTTTGTTTTGTGTTTTATGATTTTTTAGTGAAAATTTTGAGTCAGACGTCCACACATGGAAAATGTAATATAACTCAAAAATCTTAACCCAGTCACTTCATTTGTATTTTTTTTTAGCTATTTAGATATTTGAAATATGGTATGTTCTGATTGAATACTTAAATATATGATATAAATGTTTATATTAGATAATTTTAGTTCAAATTTTGTTAAGTTTTTGTATGAATACTCAATTGCTTGTTACGTAGACAAATTAATCATTTAAAATATGTCGTTTTATTTTTATTATAATTTATACGCATAATTAGATCAGCAAATGGATGAAGATCGCGCATCAATAGACCGTTCAAGAAAAGCCAGACATGCAGTTATTTTTTACTAACAACAGTACGAATAACAATTCTGAAATGTAGTTTGTTTTTTTACTGACACAAATAATAAACTTAAAAGAAATTGACTTTTATACGCTATTTATAACAATTAGATTCTCAAAACATATTCTACTTAAAATGTCAATTGTATAATCAAAAGAGGCCTCATATTTGAATTACAATTGGACAATAGACTTTCGGCTTAAAGAATAATAAAATCAAGTATGAAAAGGGAAATACAACAATGAAGCACTTATGCTGAACATAGTGAGCAACATATATAATACGATAATCGAAGAAAAAAAATACAGATAATAATATAAGCGAAGAATAAGATATTATTAAATGAGAACAATCTTCGAGTTTCACTTATATGGGCTCACTAGTAGTAGAAGTTGTAGGACCCTTATGCATGTGCCTAACACACGCTCCTTTACCTACTAGGCAACAACTTATGATCCCATAAATAAAACCTTTTGTTTATGTATTTACTATTCTAAATTTATCAATCTGATTAATATGATTTCATACCATTTAAATTATTTTATTAAAGAGAAGCAAAGTCAAAACTTAAATTTATGAATTTTTGATTTATTTTAGTACTGAATTTATCAATCATTACTAAATGTGATATTGAAAATTATGTGAAAATGGATTCAATTCTTTTTGACTTTTATAGTTTTGACCATGACTTTTTCAAAATTTCTTAGATCAAACTACTCTACTTAGAATTATTCTCCCTTAAACGTGTGAAATTAAAAAAGAGCTTTTAATTAAATAAAACTTTTTTTTGGTGGCTAAGAAGCCATTTTGACTTTTTTTTTCTTTCTTTTTTTGTTGTCCTTTGGAGGTGGGCATGATATAATATTGTTCCTATATTAACGTAACATGGTGTTACTTGTTCTTTGTGATTAAATAAAATACTATTATTCTTTATTATTCTTTAGATGTTCGCTTCGGCATGAAGTTTAAGAATAAAAGAAAGATTTTTAAAATTTATAGCTTAAAATAAGTCATAGATATCTATGTGGCTATAAATCATCTTATTAATGGTAAAAATATGAAATTTACTTACCTAAAATATGTGAAGTTAAAGTTAAGTTGTTACTAAATATAGAAGATTCTGTTCTTTTTAAAACGAACTAAAAAGGAAAAAATATCATATAAATTTTGACGAGTGGAGGACCCAAATATTTCAAAATATTTGATTCCCTCTTGCCAATAAACTTTTTCTGACTTCGATTAACCTTACTCATAAGGCTTTCATGTAGTTGTTGTGCTCTTGCCTCTTGCTTTAGAATCGGTGGGTGGGGGTGGGGATCTCTTTAATATGGTTTAGACAATATTCCCATCTCTTAACTAATTTTTATGATTGAGTTAGAATCCAAATTCATTTCTTTATAACGACAAAATTGAAAAACGAAAATCAACATTTATCTGGTTATAACAACAATTTTGAAAGTCCAAAGCTACTTTATCCCACAAGTAAAACTTTTGGGTGTAAATTTGTTTATTTTTTCTTTCTAAAAAAAAGAGAGCATATATATGTGGTATGAAATAAAATCGTGTCGACTTGGTCAATTGAGATGTTATAAAACTAGTGTAAAGTCGTCTTATTTTTAGATTTGGTTAAGTAATTTGCACATTTTTATACAATTGACTTTGTGCATACATTTATTACTAAGCTCATTGAACTCAATGCATTATAAATTTATTCTTTAATCTATGTCAATTAAGCCCAAACACATCTATGTAGCATATGAACTTGTTCTTTGTCATGTATTGTTTGATGATTTTAAAAATTCATATGAATCAAAATTCGATTTAAACATTGGAATACATCATCAAGCGATATCCAACCATCAAAATTCAATCAAGTCCAACCCAGCGGTACCCACACCAAACATGAACTTGTGTCACGCCTAATAGAATAGTTCATATCTATCAAAGATCCGAGGTAACAAATTAGACTCACCTAACTCCGGAGTGATAAGTTCGAAGATGGAGTTCAAGCAAATATTGTTATATAGCCGCATAATTATCTGTGACTTCTTTTAGACCATAAATTTCAAGCATGTTTAGAAAATGAGATCACAGAATTGTAGTTGTACTAGTCATTAATTTCACCTAATTCTACTTCCCAACTAACATAAAAGTAAGCAAAAATTAAACATTTGCTTAATCAAGAATCATTAATTTCACCCATCAAGAACTCATTTTTCATATAGAAGTAACAATAATAATAATAATAATATTAAACACAACATAGAATCACTTTTCCCAAACTTAAAACTTAAAAAACTTAAATTAAACTAAACTTTTTTTAAAATTCTTATACTAAAATCCCATTATTATTTTTTTCTTCGTCATCATCATCATTAAAAATCCTTAAGCATTTTCCTGACTTGTTCCAGTGTGACAAAGAGCACCACAGTAAATGGACCTTGCCTTGAGATTGTTGGAATAAATCCCTTATACAATGCCATTGGCCCCTCAGCTTTGATAGTTTTCATTGCACAATCAATGGCCCCATTATACGGTGGGGCCATTCCTGGCTCGACCTTCATGTTCATAACACGTGTCTTAATCACATCCACTGGATTCGATGCCACCGCCGCCACAAACCCAGCAGCAAAGCTCGAAGTCACATGTGTCCCAAGCCCATCCTTCATTAACCCCTTCTCGAGGATAGTCTCTTTGAACTGATCGTACGATGCTAGCTGAGATGCGGTAACTAGCATGGCGCGGTTCACAGTAAGAGATGACCCGCGCCACAGGCTAGCTACCCCTTCGCTTTTACTCATCTGAGTAATTGCATCGATCACGCTTTTGTAGTTGCGGCGTTGGGAGATCGGAAGCCGGCCGTCGGCTTGCATGCGGACCATCGCTACATCGGCGGGATTACCGACGGCAGCTCCGATCCCGCCGGCGATTAATCCGGCAACGATCTTCTTCGACAAAGGCATGATGTTAGTATCTGGATCGGTCCATTTTTGCTTCAGCATATCGTATAAACCCATTCTGGTTGTAGAGTAAAGTGTCTGCCGGAGAACAGTCGCTGATACACCGGAGAACAAAGCAGCAACACCTTCTTGTTGAATAATCTTAACACCTACAGAAACCGGTCCTACACGCGGTGGAGCAACCACCGACGGCGCCGGAATGGAAAAAGTATGATTAGCAGCACCAGTGTGAAAAGCAAGTGCTGAACGGAGATTGTGAACAGTCGCCGGAGCTGAAATTGGGGTTTCTCCCTGAAGCTGCATACGGACTTTGATTAAATCAAGTGGGTGAGTACTACAACCAGCAATAATCGAAGCAATACCTCCTTCAACAAATCCCTTAACACCCATTATACCAAATGAATCGAGACGAAAGCTTTTTAAAAAAAAGAATGAATATGAATTAGGTAATGGAAAAAATTGAAAAAAAAATAGAATGAATCAAAGGTTTATGCCCAATTGGAATTAGAGTTCATCTCACTGGAAACCAGGAGATGGGAATGGAGACCGAAAGCTATAGATGCGAAGTGTGGAACGTTGAGTCTGTGAGACATATAAATTGTGAGTTGAGAAGGAAGAGGAAGAAGCGAATTTATAAGGGAAAAAAGGAAAGGGAAGGGAAGGGAAAGGAAAGGGAAATTAGGTTTTGTATACAACGCGGGTTCTTTCAGTATACTTTTCTCTGCGGCGGAAGGAAAGTGGGGGCCTTTGGTCAATGGAAATATTTTTTGGTTGTAATAATGAAGTTGGAAGTCGGGGGCGGAGTTAAGTAGGATCGAGGGGATTTTTCATTCATTTGACTCTTTTTAGATGTTGAATTTTATTTTGTTTTATTGCGTGTTAATTTTGAATTTTTTAGTGAAAATTTTGACTCAACCACAAATGGAAAGTGTAATATAACTCAAAAATCTTGACCCGGTCACTTCATTTGTATTATTATTTTTTAGCTATTTGGATATTTGAAGTATGGTATGTTCTGATTGACTATATAAATGTTTATATTAGATAATTTTGGTTCAATTTTTGTTAAGTTATTGTATGAATACTCAATTTTTTGTTACGTAGACAAATTAATCACTTAAATATATCGTTTTATTTGATTATAATTTATACGCATAATTAGATCAACAAATGAATGAAGATCACGCATCAATAGATCATCAACTATGTTCAAGAAAAGCCAGACATGCAGTTATTTTTTACTAACAACAATACGAATAACAATGTTGGGATATAATTTTTTACTGATACGAATAATAAATTTAAAAGAAATTGACTTTTATAAACTATTTATAACAATTAGATTCTCAATAAGGCATAAAATCTTATAAATATTCTACTTCATGTCGATTGTATAATGAAAAGACGCCTCGTATTTGAATTACAGTTGGACAATAGTTACCACTACTTTATATTTTTCAAACAGAAAATGTTAGATAGAAAAGAGAAAAAATTACTTATTTGATTACGTGAGGAATTATACCATTGAAAAGTTAAAAGTCTACAATGTGTAACTAATGGATCATATGAACCTTCTTGAATAAAATTGATGGTGCTTATTGGTTGAGAATAAACTTAAGGGGCCAAAGTTTTACCCGACACTTTGAAACCGCACAATCAAAAACAATAGCATATACCTCTCCCGGTTCAATGTGACGATATTTGATTAACCACGTAAGTTTTTTAAAAAAGTTAATAGAAAATATGCTAAAAATATTTCGTCGCTATAAAGTTATTTTTTTTATAAAATAAATAAAAAATATGAAACTGAATTATTTTAAAATATAGAACCTATCTTATTCTTTTCTTGATATATTAAAAAAAAAGTGCGACTCATAAATAGAGGTTGAAGTGTGCCTGTATTTGATTTTAGGACTACTAATGAAATTTTATTCATAAAATGTAAAAGTTTACAAATCAGTCTATTTCAAAACAGCTTCAAACATGTGATACTATATGTTTGAAATTTCGATACATATGACTAAAGTTTAATTATTTTAATCTGAACTTTAACAACACGTTACTTCAAATAAAATATATGAAATTAAGTTTTATCGTATTGGCTATTTGAAGTTGTTTCGAAGTAAAGGATGTTTAATTTTTTTTAAAGTAAATATAAATCAAATAATAATATCTAATAGAGTACTCGTAAATTTTTACTAAAATAGAACATAAGGAGTACCCATTTTCAAAAGTGGTCAAGTTATGAACATGGATTATTGTACAATAATTAAAGTCTATTCATCCTTATTTAGAGATATTTTGAATTTGAGCTTAAAAACAATTATTAGGATTATTGCCCTAAACAAATTCAAATTTTATGGAAACTCAATATTAATATTAAAAAAAAGTGGTCAAGTTGGCATTTGATGCCCCAATTTTGGCCTTTATGGCCATCCAATTGTATGGTCTGTTTCTGGAAAATGGGCAAAAGCTATAGCATCTTCAAATTGTGGCTTGTTTTACATGCGTAATATTTACTCCATGTTACTTTTAACCCCCAAAAAATAAAAATAAAATAGGTAAGTATTTATTCCCTTCCTTTTCAATAAGAAATATTAAAATTAAACTAATTTAAAACCGTCTAATTGATTTTAATAATGCAATTGTCATACTCACAAAGTCTTAATCTCAATTCCAATCTTTTCTTGCCTACAAAAACAAGTTTGTCAGCTTAATATTGACATTACAAATGTACATAATATGAAATATATATAATTTTGTGTCAACCTCCTTACACATTTAAATAATAGAAAAAAAAACTAATATAGTATTATGAATTTATGATTACAATATACTTCTCAATTGAATCAAGACTAGTGTCATTTGAAAGATGGACAACCAAAGGGGTGGTGAGGTGGGATAGATACTAGATTAGATTTTTTTTCATTCTTTATCTAGCTTTAAAGATAGAAAAATATTTACTAAGAAAATGTTTCTTTTTTTGATAAAACTTACACGACACAAATTAATCTCCTAATTAGAAAAAAAAATATTTTTCCTCACCCCTAAGGTCGTAAGGAACTGAGAGTAATTTTAAGTCATACCGATAAATTTAGATCTTTTTCTTGAAAATTTTAGACATATGGAGTCTATCCAATCCAATTCATGTTGGAGCTACATTAGCAAAAAAAGCAAATACGAGATGATTTTACTAGGACAAACATAAGAATGAACCAAACAATTTGGAGACAATAGATATTTTCCCAAACTCTATATTATCTGCGAACATATTATTCTCTTCGACTTCAATCAAAAATTAATAAAAAATCATGATGCATTTAATGAAAAACAATTTAGAAAAGTCTAAATAAATGAAATTTTGCCAAATAATTACAACTTGAGTGCTTGACTTGGACTCTACTTGTGAGTTGTTCACACTTGTATGGCACCCAAAATAGAACAAATAATAAATCGTAATTGTTGCCGAGAAAGTTGGAAAAGAACATGACCGAGTCACCGCGTTTGGGCATATGGCTTTATTAGGGGTAGGTGCTTTTTGCCATCCCCACCCACTTATGATATTTTTCTTTAAACGATTATGACATTTTCACTAAAATTACAATTTATTTGATCCATAAAAAATCTTTAGGTTATAAATGAGGGGTGCTTAGCTTACTATTCGAGCAACTCCCTCTTGTCAATTTTTGTTATTGGTTTGATTTTTAATTTTATGATTTTTATTAATAATTTACTAGTTTATCCCTAATGCTCACGTTTTAACCATTAATCGAAAATCAAGTCGTTAAGGATCGAAAATTAATGAATCGATAATAAATATCTTGTTGGTTTGGTTAGTGATTTTGCGTGCTTACAAATTGAAAATCGACAAATCGCAACGATAAAACCCTGGAGGCCTGGACTGAACTGACCATACGCATCCTAGTGAAATCTCAAAAATAGGGTTTGGGAAGAGGATAGTGTATTCACCGACTTTATCCTTGTCTTGAGAGGTAGAGATGTTATTTTCGACAAACAAGGTGGTGTGTACGCAAACCTTACCCCTACCTTAAGAGGTAGATATGTTGTTTTCGATAAATACTCAACTCAAGGACATATACATCAAAGTAGTTCGGTAAAAAAGTATGACTAAGAAATTACAACAAATACTAAAGATAGCATAACAAAACATTTTGAGAGGGAAAAAAAGAGCGATAAATACAATAATACGATAATCGAAATATAAATAATAACGAAAAAAAAAAAAACAACAATTCGTCGCCTGAGAGATTCGAACTCTCGCGGGGAAACCCCATGTACTTAGCAGGCACACGCCTTAACCACTCGGCCAAAGCGACTTTGTTGATTTCTACATCTAACACTATTATATTATTTACTAAAATAAACATGGTTAGTTTATTATAGATTTGACCAAAGAAATTATAATAGTACAAAAAAATTTCAACCATGCATACAACTCAAAAGTTGTCCAAACTTCTGGCCTCATTTACAAATGATATGAAAGTTTTCTACCTTGCTCATTTAGACGTAGACAGTGACAGAATTAGAATTTTCACTAAAGGGGTTCAAAATATGGAGAAGTAAACACATAAAGAAGTTGAGGGGTGGGGTGAGGAGGGTTCAACATCTACTTTAAATACACGAAAGATAATTTTAAATAACCATATATGAATAGTGTAATTTTTCGTTCAATGGGATTGGGATGAACCCCTCATATAGCTCTGGAACCCTTGCATCTAGGTAGTGTCTATTAGAAAAATTATAAAGAATATAATTTATCTTGAGATGTGTTAAGAATACTATCTTTTAAGAATATAATTATGCATGTTTCTCAGATTCAAAAAATTCTCCTAGTTATAAAGTAGGAGCATAAACAACTTTTTTAAAAGAAAATAACCCCCCAAGAAAGAAGAGACTAGATAGGTGTTATCCCAACGACTAGCTAACGACTAATTCGATTTCATTCAGTGTAAAATCAAATAATAAATAGGTATAAAGTATAGCATTTTAAAAAGATATTTATTCTATGAATTCATATGTTTATGCATGAATGAATGGTTTTTTTTATTTTTTTTTATGATAAACAAGAAAAGATGGTTGGATTCTTTCAAATCTCAAACTCTAGTGAATTGGAACATATATAAACCCATGGAAAATTCCTATGTGGGCCTTGTTTTGCTTTTGCCAATTGTTCTCATCATTTGAGAACATATCCCATAGTATATCACCTTCAATTATAACTTTTAAATGTTCTAAAAGAGAAATTTTAAGAAGAAAAAGAGAAATTAAAATGATATACAATTGATATGCTTTTGTTTTATGCCATTAGTATTCAAAACTAACTCACATTGTGTTTGGTTTCCAAGGAGAAAATATCTTTTATATTTTAAAAGTTTAGCATAGATATTTCTCATTAAAATGTGCAGGAATCTCATCTATCCATTTACATTTTATAAAATTATTATGTGTATCTAAGTTCAGTAGTAAATTGACACATATTGAAAGATTTTTATTTTTGTACAATCGTAATTTCATAATTAATTTTTACTATTCTGCTCAAGAAGGATAGTTTCAAGTCCAGAGTAGTGTTAGGAAAATCTAATCAGAGAAAATATTTGAAATTGGAGTTATTGACAAATAATAATATTTGATTTGTTGTGTTTAACATAAACCTCTCTTAAAAGAGCTAGAACTATTATTTCACTTAAAATATACTACAAATTAATTTTTTTGTATTTTAAATTCCCGATTTCAAGTTAAAATTGCAATAATCCACCATATTATAAAACAAATATTGTTTCGAAAATAATATTTCAAGTTGATACCCAAAAAATTGATAAAATTCATGTGTCCATTTTAAATTCAAAAGATGAATTTGTAATTACCAAAACTTAATGGGTCAAAATGTCAATTTTACTCTTTTTAATTTTTCCAACATCCTCAATCTTCACGAAATTGCTGCCACCATAGATGTCTGCTTCTTGGTTGTTTTCCACTCCCTGTTCAAAGCTGAACCACCACCTCCGCCGCCGTAACCATCTCCTGATTCTCTCGCCGGCGTTCTTATTTTCCGGCACCGGAAAACAAATGGTCACCACTAGCAGCGCCAGTAGCAGTTCAAATAGAGGTGCATTTACAACACTCAAAGAAAGAGTCAGTTTTGAGAAAGAAATTAAAAAAAGCAAATTTATTGCCATTGCTGGCCATATTCCAGATGAGGGTTCTGCTCAATCTTTCCTTTCTGAGGTACCCTTTTGGTTTTTGGGTTCATTTGGGTGTATTGAGTGTGTAAAGATTGAATCTTTTGCAATTTTTTTGATTCTTGAAATTTTAATCTTGAATTTGTTTATGAGGATTTGGTTATCTTTTTGTTGTAATTACTGATTTGATTTTAGGTACGAGATCCTCGAGCTACACATAATTGTTGGGCGTACAAGGTATGTTCTTGTTGCCAAAATCATGTTTTTATTGATATACAACATATACAGTGTAATTCCATAAGTGGAGTCTAGAGAGGATAGAGTAGAGTAGAGTGGATTCAAGCCTTACCGGCTCTTTCCGAAAGACCCTCGGGCTCAAGTGCAACAAATCAATATTTTTATTGATATACAACATAAATAGTGTAATTTCACAAGTGGGGTTTGGGGAGGGTAGAGTCGAGTGTATGCCGACCTTACCCCACCCCCGTGGTGGTAGAGAGGTTCTTTTCTGAAAGACCCTTGACTCAAGTGTAACAAAACAGTATTTTTATTGCTATATGTTAGAAGTATTTGGGAATTGATGAAGAAAAGTTGTTTCATTATAAAAATGGAGATGCATTTGTTGAAACTCTATTACGCTTATGCTACTAGTATTGTGATTGAAGTATAGTTGATACATTGGTTGGTTGAGAACATATGGTTTAGTTAGGCATCGTTTGGTAGGAATGTGTAATTAAGTGCGTTATCCCAGTATAGTTTTGGATTGAATCTATCATGTGTTTAGCCTTCAGTTGAGGGTATTAGGTATAACCAGGATACATTTGTGGGATATATATCCTGATTATAATACCAGGATAGCCTAGTTTTGAACCAAACAACCACTTAGTGACTAGCATTTTGGGTTATAATTGCTTCCATCCGTAATGATAACAACTGCTTATTATATGGACATATAAGAAACAAAGTCTCTCTAGTTTTAGGATTCTCCGAATGTGTGTATATCATCTTGTTTCTTATCTTACCATGCCAAAAATGTTATTATTCGTTCTATTTAGGTTGGTGAACAATATCGGACTAATGATGATGGCGAACCATCTGGTACTGCTGGCAAGCCGATACATTCTGCAATTGCATCCTCTGGATTGGATAGAATCATGGTGGTTGTTATCAGGTACCACATTTATTCAGTAAATAGTGTTAGTACTTTCAGAATTCTTGTCAAAGGAGATGTAAACTAGACTTGCATCTTTTCTTGAGGCCTAAAAAGTTTCATGTGCCCAAACTGGGAACGTTTCCAAGAAGTGAAATCATGCATATATCTTTATCGTGTTGCTTTTCTGAATTGCAGGCACTTCGGAGGAATTAAACTTGGCACTGGAGGTCTAGTAAGAGCTTATGGAGGAGTAGCTGCAGAATGCTTGAGAAATGCTCCTACATGTCTCATAAAATCTAAAGTAATAAATTGCTTGAGCAGCTTTTATCCCCCGTCCTCCCTTGCCCATCGTGTATAGGCATAGTTTCAACTGCACGTTGATCCTATTCTTCTCACTGCGTTCTTAGCTTTTAGTATAAACCTGAGACTGATTCATTGATTAAGTAATACTTTTTGGTTTTAGGTGCCGATGGGCTTGGAGGTTCCTTTTGAACTACTAGGAGTCTTATACCATCAGGTAAATTTGATCTTTTGTGCTAAAACTTCTACCATTCTAATCTTTGCGTTTGTCCGTCTTTTTTTGGCAATTTTTTACTTTCAACTTTCCATATGACATATTTAAGACCACAAGATTAGAGTGTTTTTTCGTACATTCTGCATATCTTTAGTTTTAGACCACAGGATTCAAAAAAAATTCTTTTATTTTTTTAAACTCCATGCCAAGTCAAATTCAAACGGAGGGAGTTCTAATATGTGTCAATGTTGCGATATTCAGTTTTAGTTTTTCGATTCTTCAGTTCATTTTCTTAATCAAAATCTGGATGCTTCAAGAGCATAATTGGTTCACATTTACTTCTATTGATGCATTTCTGGGAATTCGTTTCGGATTCACAGCTACAGTCGTTCCAAGCAGAAGATATCAAGCAGGATTATGATACTGGGAAAGATGGAGTCACCATGGTGACATTCAAAGCTGATTTTGACCGTGTACAAGGTTTAGAAGAGGCTATTAAGGCCAACTGCAGCCGTGACATTGTATTCTACAAACGCTAGAATTTTTCCGTATCACTTTGTCTGATGGTTTTAGTTCCATCCTGCTGGAACTTATGGAGATCTGGAATACCCTCTGCTTCAGAAGCAAGCTACATGTCGAGATGGTTAATATCATCCGCTCATTCTTGAAAGGTTCATAACGTTGCTCTTGTTGACTCCAATATATGAGCTGAGTTTTCCGTCTCTTTTAGTCTTCGTTCTGTAATTAGGAGTCGTTATAGGATAGTCGAGACACAAGCATGAGAGTGGTCTGTTCTCATTTCTCTTATATTCATACAACTTTTGAAGATATATACTTGTACAGTCTTTCCCATACTTTTTGTTTCTATACTCATGAATAAGACATGGATGCTTTGTTTGTTTTGTTATTATCTGTTGTTTTTGTTACTATATGTTGTTTCTTGTACTTCCGTTACTCTTTTTCTGGACTGATTTGGATTGTTTTTCCTGCTAAAGAAATTGAATGCTTGTAACTGGCATTTTCTTGGTTCTGCCAATGTTATTATTGTTTCATGGTGCTTAAATATTCAAGTTTAAGCCATTCTTTTAGGTGAGAATACTTATCCTGTGGAGTTAATTGAGGTGCGCGAAAGCTGGTCCGAACACAATGGTCATAAAAAAGAACCTTATTGACATCAAGAATGACAACATTTGGCAAGTGAAATCTGTGAGAGAAGCAATGTAGTTTTCCTTCTAATAATCCCAAGGAACCTTCAATATCCAACCCCTCGTGGACCGTGCCCTAAGAGCGTTTTTCGAGACAAAAACTGATAATTCTGTGGATCCGAGAAAGAACTCCAGTCCTGCATGCAACTCCTTATTGTGGGATAGGGTCTGGATATATATCACTCTTGTTTCTAGTTCATATTACATAATTATTCTAGATTTTGATCGAATCATGACACCATATAAGACTCAATTGCTAACAACTCCATTTCATACCGATGTAGGACTCTAACTTCTTCAACATGCTCAGGACTAGACGCTTGGAACGTGTAAAAGTAGCTCAATATCATGTTGATTTGACTCTAATATCATATTGAGAAATAAATCTGGTTTTACTCAACCTCAAACCACAAAAGTTAGTAGCTTATACTAAGGATCGTTCAAGATCATGTAAGGGGGAAAATGATTCAATCCCCTATAGTTTCTGTCCAACCAAAGTTAGTGACTTTTTTTAAACATAATATAAAGTTTGAACCAAAGTTAATTGAAATATAGGAATAATTGTAGATCAAAATGTTATTGCCAAGCTAAATTCTAGCGGAACATTTGTTAAAAGAAAAAAAATTAGTGATTTATTGTGGCGTATTTTAATCAGTCTGAAATCTCTTACCAATGAGTCAAATTTCAAAGGAACTAGTATATTAGTTCAGAATAACGATTTTATGATAATGTGTTTTATTTTTCTTATAAGTCTTAGTCTCTTTAATAAAATGAAACTTTCTATATTCAGAAACTCGTTAATTATTTCTATACCATACGTGATATATTTAAAATTCACTCAAAATTTAAGGTTATTTTAATACATTATACTAATAACTTTTACTTATAAAGATCACTAAGACTCAATAGCCTAATTATTCTGCTAGCACTTTTGTGTGCTTTCCTTTTTGTTGCTTCAGCTCTAGCAGTTGATGAGACAATATCTCTTTTTTAAGTTATTGTTTAAATTTTTATTCCTATTATTAAAATGTTTTATAAATATAACTTTTAGAAAATTACACAATTTTGATAGAACAATATGTTAGATTTGAATTTAATACTTACTCATATATTTCTTAACCTTACAAACTAAACATTAGGTGATGTATAGAATATTTACTAAAGATTTAGACTATAGTATATTTATATTATTTTTAAAAATATGAATCTATTGGCTTACATAATATAGGTGGAAATTATAGAAGTAACTACATAATTTCCCCCTATGTTAATTTAAGTCAATAGATTCATATGTTTAAAATGATAAAATGTTTCACTCAAAATTTGTCCTTGGATTCAGAATTTGTTTATTGTATTTTTGTCATCTTAGCTTAGTTTATTCTTGTGTTCCCTTATAATTGGATTCGAGCATTTTGCCTAATCATACTCTTATTGCTATATGCCAGAAATATTAGGGATTTGATGAAGAAAAATAGTTTTAATATAATAAAAAAAATAGCTACACTTATTGATACATGTATTATGTGCCTAGTACTTGTGCTGGTGCAAGATATATAATGAGATAGTCGGGATTGCATAAGTTTAGGAGAGGATATAAAGAGGGTTGCAAGGGCTATTTCACACCTACACTGGTGGGAGATAATTAAAGTGTGCAGAAACTAATCTGAATATCATCGTCATTCAAACCCAGGTGCCCTCTCCATCTCATCCTCCAAAGTAGAGCAAAAAGATTAAAACTAAGCACTCTTATTTAAAATATATTGTTACTAATTTTTTATAATTATTTAAAGTTTAGCTAATCTTAGATTGTCGATGATATTTAGATTAGTTTCTGGAATCATTGAACCTCGCTCTCGGGCCCAGAGGCAGAGCAAAGCAAAATGATTATTATTTTTTTTTAGAAAATTTCAACTATTCTTTATACTGGAGTCTTAATAATGACTATCGGTGCACTTTCCACCTAATAAAAAAGATGGCTTTAATGATTTCTTACGTTATATTTTATGTTACTAATTCAAATTTCAAATATTACATCATTTCATATTTCTTTGGAGTTGATTTTGTTAAAATTTTTGACTTCGTCTCTTCTGCGATTACGGTAGACAATGATGAGCAAAAAAATCCAAGAATATCGGCACCAATATTACACGTGCAAGGCCTCGAAATGCACCACGTAGCTTAAGCCTAACCTTACTTGTTTTCCTTTTCTTCTTCCAAGTTCCATAATCAGTTCGTCATCCAATGGATAAACGTTTCTAAATTTATACATTCTTTCATTTTAATTTATGTGTTTTTTTTTTGTGGTTTTCCATCCGGCCGTGTCTAGAGTTCGCATTGAAGCTTCGACTAAATTTGAATTGCACTCTCCGGGCCTATTCGAAGGTGACGCTCCCAACATGATTTTCTCCATATTCAGAGCTCGAATTCGAGACTTCTAGTTAATAGTGAAACAGTTCCACCACTTCACTATCAAAATTTTAAATACATTTTATTAAAATTTGACTCGATAGTAATCCATTGAAAATGTTACTAGAAAGACAAATTCTAGTGGAATTTATGTCGAAAGTAAAAAAAAAAAATATCGATCTTCTCAAAGTGTGTCTTAATCAGTTGAAAATTCCTTATTGGCAAGTCAAATTTTGAGGGAAATAGTGCATTCCTATAGAAAATGTAACTTTCTATATTCAGAAACTCGTTAATTATTTCTATGTCATACATGACACATTTAAGATCTGAACATAAAATTTAAAGACATTTTAATATATATTACATATTTTTATTTAAAGATCACAATTTTTTTTTACTTTCTTAAAATTTTGTGTTAATCAAAATAAGACAGATAAAATGAAACGTCGAGAATAGAGTTTTAGAGCCATATCCTCACGAAGAAATACATAAGATTTTATGTCTTGTAGTGAGATGTTTTGAGTATAAATTGAGGCTAAATTGAAAGCCAATTTCATTCCACTCTCAAAAATCTTTCTTTGTTAGAATATATAGTGAAAGAAAACATGAAGGTCAATAATAGCCTAATTATTTTGCTAGCACTTTTATGTGCTTTTCTTTTTCTTGCTTCAGCTCTAGCAGTTGATGAGGCTAAAGGTAAAGGTCGATTTACGCAAATATCTCTTTTTTAAGTTATCGTTTAAATTTTATATGTTTTTTTGAAGGTTTTATAAATATAACTCTCAAAAAATTATATAATTCTGACGAACTATGTTAGACTTGAATTTAATATTTACTTAGTTGTTTCTTACCTTACAAATCTTAACATTACTAGTATTTATATTGTTCATAAATATATGGATCTATTGGCTTCCATAAACATATATAGCTAGTTAATTACTTTTTATTTTCGCCTTTAATAAAATGTTTGTCCATCTTAAAGATGAAAACAAATTCAAGATTTCTAGATTTCAATCTTTTTGAGTTATTAGAATCCGAATTAATACAAAATTAGACCAATTAAGCTATTGAACTTTATTGAATTCGTATCTTTTACTCTACCTCCACCTATGCATGCACTCAACTAACTATAGAAACATCGTGACGTATTTGAGGCGACAATTAAAACTGTACTCTTTTGACGAATATAATATATTTTTATCAAAAATTCAGTACTCAGTCAAATATCGTCATATGACAACGTAATCAAGAGATACTAATAGTTCCATGCACTAATGATAAATACTATATGTTGTATGTAGCAACAAATGAAGGACAAGTAAATGATGCAACACAAGGCCATGGTTGGGACGGGGGAGGCGGCTGCCACGGACGCGACTGTCACGGAGGTGGTGGTCATGGAGGTGGTGGTGGTCACGGAGGCGGTGGCAATTATTGCCGATACGGATGTTGCGGTAGATATTATCGAGGAGGAGGGTGCAAACAATGTTGTAGAACTGCTCAAGAATATTCAGCTTACAATATGCAAAATGACGTCAATCGCCCTTAAATGCACAACGTACAATAAATAACGGGAACTTAGTGCACCAGACTGTCTTTGTAACTTTCTAGCTAGCTAGCGCTAGTCTAATGTTGTTCTATGAGTTAAATAAAAATTATAATGTAGTAAATATGCAATAAAACATATATCTGTGTTTTATATTCTCCGGACTCTAAATTTCCTCTAAAAAATAGTTTCATCAACAATTTATTTTGTCGGAAAGCTTTCTTTGATTAATAATTCTGTAAGAGAGATGCTAGAGAGATTTTTAGACTTTTGTAGAACGGAAATTTTTTACTTCAATCTCTTTAGGTAAATCACAATTTTAAAAAAAAATCATATTGTTATTTTTAAAATTCTTGTCAAACAACCTGATTCTATTAACAATCAAAGAAATGTCATTTGAATATATTTAATGAAAGTCTGACCGTCACTCTTGTATTATTATGAGAGTTTCTTTTCAAATTCAAAATCTATTTTTATCTATCTTCTTCACTTTCAATTTAAATATACCCCTTTTATTATATTTTGATATAAAATTGTCCTTAATTTTGATGGAAAAAAATATGTGACAAGCTCCAAATCAAATGACCAACTAATTTTAAATATTCGATTTCCTAAAACACACCTATTTAACTCATAATATGGAATTTCAGTCAAGAATACAGGTTTACGATAAATTAGTATGAAATAATGATTAATTAAGCTCATATTTATTGATTAGAAGAAATTCAGCCATTTTTTAAAAACATATGTTTAATAGATTACTCTCACCAAAAAAAAATAAAAAAATTACCGTAAAAAATCAGCGATACAACCATTGACGTAGGAGAAAATTATTAAGGGCAATTTTGTGTCAAAATATAATAAGAGGGGACATATTTGAACTGAAAGTATAACGGAAAAGACATATTTAAACGGAAAATATAACGATGATAAGTATAATTAAATCATTTTTAATAGTATAAGAGTATATCTGATGCGCTCCCTTTTCAAAAGCCCTTCATTATATATATATATATATATATATATATATATATATATGTCACAAGCTAAGTTTAAGTTTCAAGCATAATTTCATTTCTATATTGTTTTGGAGTTGATTTTGAAAATTTTTCTGATTTCGTCACTTCTTCGCTTACTTCAATATGTTGAAAATGAGATATAATATGATCGACGTTAAGATTGACTATATGAAGATATTGACAAAATGTTTCCTTGTAAGCATTAATATCTCATATTTTACGTGTAAAACCTTCAAATGCACAGCGTAGCTTAACCCTAACCTTTGTTTTTTTCATCCTCCATTTTAATTTATATGTTACAATAATAAAATAAACACTTTTCGAAATCATAATTTAGTTCATCGATTAGATGAATAATTCATCAAACGTTTTTTTGATAGTATGTATCTTACTTTTCTTTTGTCTTAAATCTGTATAGAAAAGAATGCAACATTTGATAGTAAGATATTCATTATTTCTAATACTATAACGTGTCATGTTGAAGATTATAAGATTTAAAAATATTTTAATATATTATACGCAAATGTCTCTTAATGTTATTATTTATATTTTGTAAAAGTTGCATAAATATAATCTAGACTATGTTGGATTCTGATCTTTTTTATCTCTGCAGGGCCTATTCGGGGGTGACGCTCCCAACAGGATTTTCTCCACATCCAAGGCTCGAACCTGAGACCTCAGGTTAAGGGTGAAACACTCCCACCAATGCACCACAACCCATGTTGGTGGATTCAGATCTATTAATACTCATTTATATAACTTTACAAACAAACTATTCTGCTATATTTGACATTTGCATTAATTTATAAATATTTTAGATTATGATGTAATGTTTTCTCAATTTAATTTGTTAAAGATGGATTTTTAGATTATAGTCTAATTACAAAATTACAATATTATCACATATATTTTGGGAGCCAATATTATCTCGATGCTTACTTCAACATGTTGAAAATGGTTTTTAAGAAATTCAAGATCGACACCAAAATTGACTATATGAAGATATTGACAAAATATTTCTTTGTAAGCAATATTATCTCAAATTCCATGTGTAAAACATCAAATGCACCACGTAGCTTACGCCTAATCTTAAGAAAATTATTTTCAAACTTATCATTTCTTCGTTTTAATTTATGTGTCATTATTAAAAATTTATTTTATTAAAATTTGATTCGTAAATAAAGAATATTGAACGAATAATCCATCAAAAATGTTATCGATAAACTAGATTCTGATAGGTTATTTGTTGAAAACTTTTAATGAAAATCATCAATATTTTGTACTTATGTTAATCCATCGGGAGTCTCTAACTTTGTCTATTAATCCGTATATTTCCTTTTATAACTTTTCATATTTAGAAATTGGTTATTTCTGATATCGCACATTGTATATTAAAGATAATAAAATTCAAGGATATTTTAATATATTATGCATAACTTTAATTTAAGATTATAAAATTTAATAAATATAACTTTACTTTCTTAAATTTTATATACTCATATATCAAAATAAGACACGTAAAATGAAACGTTCCGGAGTAGTGGTTAGAGTCAAAATTAAATCATGATCACCACCAAGACCACATAAGATTTTGTCTTATAGTGGGATTTTTTGGGTATAAATTAAGGCAAAGGTTTAGTTGAAAATCATTCCATTGTACTCTCAAAAATCTTTCTTTGTTGGATATATAGTGAAAGAAAATATGAAGATCAATAATAGCCTAATTATTATGCTAGCACTTATATGTGCTTCACTTTTTCTTGTTTCAGCTCTAGCAGTTGATGAGACTAAAGGTAATATAAAGTTTTTAATTAATTGCTATTTTAACTTTCTTAAACATATGGATTTATTGTCTTACATATTTAAATATATTTATATAGTTCATGCATGCAATTATGACAAGAAATAGAATATACTTCGACGATTCACTGTGACAAAAATAACATTTAGCTGCAACAAACATACATATTAACAAAGAGTATATATTAAATCTTTTATCGGTATTAGTTATTTGTTATTGAATCTAATGTCGGTGTAGGCTTTGAGGACATTTACAACGAGTGCTAATTGCGACTAAAAGTGCATATTTAGAGACAATTAAGCTATTGTTGTTAATTAATTACCGCTAAAGATCATTATTTTTTATATAGTGACACTTTTTTTTATTCTGTTCTAAAAAGGAATATTGATATTTTTCTATATTTGAAGGTTTTTAACGTTAAAATTTTCTTTTTACTCGTGATAATATGTTGTTACAATCATAAAAATGTGATGACACATTTGATCCGTAACTAATTAAGGATATCCTTTTTATAATTAGTTGTGTTGAAATAAGCTATCTTTTCATTTCTAGAATTCAGAAATAATTAGTAAATTTAAAATTTTGAATTAGCTTCTACATACAATTTTGATTGTGTGTCAAAAAAATTCTTATTTTCTTAAACGTCATGTTCAGTCTAATTACTCTATGTTGTATGTATATATATATGTAGCAGCAAATGAAGGCCAACTAAATGCTGAAACACAAGGCCACGGCGGTGGCGGAGGCCACGGTCATGGTGGTGGCGGTCATGGAGGCGGTGGTCATCATGGCGGTGGAGGCCACGGAGGTGGAGGTCATGGTGGTGGAGGTCACGGAGGCGGCGGTCATGGAGTCAACCACCCTTAAATGAAGAATATCGTCATAAATTAAAGAATTTCGAATTAAACTACGTACTCCATCCACTTTTTGTAATTTAGTCAATAATAAAAACTATGTACGTACGTTTTTAATTTGAAGTTCTAGCATAGCCTAATGAAGTGGAATGTGTTATGTGTAATGGAAATGATATAGTAAAAATGAAATAAATATCAGTATGTTTTTTCCTTTTTCAATTTTAAGTTTGTCGATAATTATTTATCATGTATATTCAGTTTTCACGTGTTATATAAAAAAGAAAGAAGATATATATATGAAACAACAATATCAATGAACAACTGGAGTTATGGTGGCCGATGGAGGAGTAAGTATTCTTCCATCCTTAATCAGAAGTCTTGAATTTGAATCTCTCTAAATATGGAATCGCCTTTAATAAAGATTAAACTTAACGCTCAATATGAGATTTAAATCAAATATACTAATTGTGTTAACATCTTTACATCATGCATAAATATAGTTACAAATTTTATAATCGTAATTAAATTATTTGATAATGTAAAAAAAAATAAAAAATTTATAGGTTAGTGAATAAAAGATAAGCTCAACTTTTTAATAAAAAAAAATAAAAATTACAAAGAAATATTCTTGTCAATTGTTTTGCTCTTTGAGGATGACATTCTTATATCAAAGTGACTTGAATTTATAACTATTGAATACAAAAGAAACCGAGTTAATTAATAAAAAACTAAATCATCGATAAGTCTTTAAGAAAATAAATAAATAACTATAAAGATATAAAGTCAAAGGTGAAAAGAAACTTACGTAATAATATTGCAGAAACCTAACTCAATTTTGCTATGTACATATAATACTCCATTGTTTGTTTATATAGACACTAATTTCTTATTTTTTTCATTATTTTTTTTCTAAATTTTACTCGTCCCAATTAATGTAAACATAATTATTATACTAAAAATAAAAATTAGTTAGGAAAATTCAATTTCAAAAAAGAAATTTGAATGAAAATTTGAATTTGATAGTACAAAAAGAGAAATAAATACAATACTAACAAACTATAAATCTTAATATAAAGGCATTAAAATAAAAGAAATCGTTCTCACTTAATTAATATATGTTATTGTTTCCTTATATTTCATCACAATTCCTTTTCTCGATTTGACTTTTCAAAAATTTCAAGTGTTTTCCTAGCTTCTAATTTCTAGTAATATTTTCAATTAGGAATTTTTTTTTTATTGGTTAAACCTTTTTTATATAATCCTTACGTTTCCTTTGTTATTTATTTCTATTCCTTCAAGAAAAGTTTGAATGCTGAAGCATGTAAGAATTCAAGAAAAATACATGAAAGTCTAGTAGTATTATATAGACTCATGTTGAAGTTTGGATAGATTAATTGGGTGTGAAAAATGTCAAATAATATACCAATAATTAATTCCAAGATCTTACAAATTAAGGTTATAACAATGTAAACACTAAACTTAATATAAATACAATATCATTTAAACTCAATATAGACAATCAATTATACTATTTTGCGGATGCACCAATAGGGAGGGGTAAGAGGTTGATTGTAGCAAAAGTTATGAGATGTAAATATAGGTCGGAAAAGAACTAGAAAAGATAATTACACAAGAAATGACTCAACTTCACCTTACTGAGAACATGTAGATAGAAAGATATGAAGTTCGCTTGTGAATTTATATATTTGTTAATAATAAAATTATATTGGCCTACAAATAGAAAAACAAATATTGAATAACATGCCAGGAACAATGTTAGTTTGCAAGCACATGAAGTCCAATTCAACTCATTACTTTGATAAGATATATATTAATAATCATAGTTGAGTACATCTTAACATCAAAATCAATAATACATGAATTAACGAAAGAGAGAACTTCCTAAATTACTCAAAAGAACTCGATATCATAATATTTCTTCATTTGATCATAGATATCTTCTCTCAGAAACTCAAAATCATCATCATCTTCCATAAATTTATTCTCAAAATAATTATTTTCACTCGTTTCACCCACATTACCATTCTCGTGAGTCTTTCCTTCCACAATTTCCGACTCAACATTATTCTTGTTATTTTTTGTTCCAACAATTCCAGACTCCATATTATTATCTTTCATAATTTCAAACTCAAGGTTAGTCTTTTCTCCCACGTTATCACACTCAAAATTATCATTCCCCTCATGATAAACAACTTTATTCATGTCAACTTTGTTCCCTTTTCCTAGAACCTTATTTAAACTCTTTCCCATCATTTTTATCCTCTTCTTCTTGAAATTACCTTCTTCTTTATCCACTTTCCCACCATTAGTTTCCACAAATTTCTCTTCGACCCTTAAAGATTGATCTTTTTTTTCCATTTTCATCCTCTTCTTCGTCATCAGAAATTTCAATAACCTCATTTGCATCATTTTTATCGTTAGTATTTCCACCACCAATCCCAAACTCAACGTTATTCTCATTAATCTTTGTGGTCCCCACAAAAGGGGACCACAAAGATTCTGGGTTGGGCTCGAAAGTATTTTTCTCTTTTTCCTTGTTTTTCAATTCGTCATCAAAATTGGCCTTCTGGGTTGAGCTCGAAAGAACAGACCAAGATGTGAGTGCATACCCTAAAGCCTCAGATGCAAATGGGTATGGATTGTAATTTGGGTTTAACAAATTCGATGCATACATGAAATTGTTCTTGATGAGTTCTTGATTATGAGTGTAGAGAGGAAGATTGAGGATAAAATAGTGATTTGGCCCTTTGTTAGTGGTGGTAACCAGGAGCAAAATATTAGCTATGAAGAGGATTTGTGAAGGGGCAATTTGATTTGGGTCAATCTCAATGGCTTTAAGAGCATAAATACGACAATCTTCAAAGTTTCTCTGTTGAAGAAACAATTCGGAGGCACTGAGATAATTTTGAAATTTTAAATTAGGGGTGTTATTTGCTATGTATTGTCGGAGCGCCATTGTTAGAGAATATGAAGCTTTTGTAAATGGAGATGATTTTGGACATGAAATTTTTGTGAAGGATATATGTTGTATATATACACAAATGAAATATCAAATACAGTAAATCATTTATTACAGAATCTGATTAGTTGATAAATTAAAATCTTTAACATTTTGGAATGTTCAAAATAGGACATTATGTAATTGGGAAGAAATTATTTAGGATAAAGACATAATTTTTCAAAATTCAAAAGTTTTAATGGAGTAATAACTTATTTGACATTTTAAGATGTTTAAATTTGGACATTAGGTTAATGAGTGGGGATTATTTAGGATAGATACATAAATTTTGAAATTTGAGAGTACACTATTATATTGCTATTCACCCCTTTCACATATATTTGCCTAGTATGCATTTTGTAATCTTTTTAAGAAAATAATTTACAAAATTTCTAATTATTATACTTTTAAAAATGAAAATTTAGATATTTTATTTCAATAAGTGTGAAAACGACTATTGAATGATACAATATTTTTAATAAAAAGAATTGGATATTATTAAAAAGTAATTGTTTAATATAAGAATAAAATGTTATTATTTTTGTCTTGAATTTCTAGGTCGATACGTATTCAGGAGGGGCGGAGTGATATATTAAAGAAGAGAAATTCTTTGATCAATTCTACTATAAACTAGGGGAGTTCACATAATCATTCAATATTACTCATGTTTTAAATTATTTGAACTCTATAATAAAAATATATATTTTAATTTATGTGTCCATTTAAATATATTAAGAGAATTTTATTTTTATTTTTTTACATTAATTTTAATATTAAATAGCTAGATAAAATAATATAGTAAATTTAAAGTTGAGTTAAAGTAGGGCTATAAATGTTTTTACGGAGGTAGAGTGTAAAAAAAATATCTACACAATCAAGCAATTACATAGTATCATTTTTAACGCCATAATAATATTAATTTGATAACCCAATGTGATAAGCTAAAACTTAAAAGAGTGTTAGTCTAAATTTATATGCTAGTCAAACTAAATTTGAAACATTTTTACCTTATTTCCGTTTTGGTAAATATCGGTGTATAAACCAAACTTCTTATAAGTTCAACTTAACAAAAAGTCATAAGCAAACAGGACTCTCAATAATGATCAGGGGAACAATCGTATAGCTTCATTATGATCTACACCAATTTTTTTAGTAGCCACTCAACAGGAATTAGACGTTTTTCTTAGTTTTTCGTGTGTTAATTATTGAATTTTTTTGTAATATGATTTTCAGAAAAAAAAATTCCATAATCTTTACAGGACCCTCTGTAATGACCTGGGGAAAAATACTTATAGCCTCACCATTCTCCACATCATTTTTTTAACATTTAGGGGCGACTCAACAAAAAATAAATAATTTTCTCAAATTTTTGTGTACGTCAATCAATTTATTTTAATAAAATATCAGCTTAATTATCAACATTTTTACTTAAACATATCAATTATTTATTAATAGTTTAGAACACTTTTGTTTAGATATATAACTGCTCGGAAACAAGATAGCACAACCTTATATATTCCTCTAACAATGAGTTGATGTAATATATCACAAATACATTAAATTACAGTTAAAATAAAATAAACAAAAAATAAATAAATTATCAATCAAGTTGAGGCGTAGAGATCTCTCTATTTAAGGAGATTCAAGCCCACTGCGACATAATCTATCCCAATTCAGCAATTTCGGATTAGTTAAAGAGTTCAAAGCTCCACAAAAAGAACACCTTCAACATATATTACTCTCTTTTGTATAGTCTATAGTTGAAGACTTTAGAATTTTTTTTTTGTCTTAACTCTCTCTTTCACTACTACACACTACAATATTATTTCACACTTCTCATCTTTCTTAGATTCCTTCACAAAGGAAGAAATGCCACTATTTATAGTAGAGAAATTCTTCTTTGTATTGAATAAGAATAATGTGGATGATAATGTAGGTAAATGAATGGAGGAATTATGTCTTGAAGGTTACATGATCAGTTACAAGGTATTATGGGTGAAATAATAAACCAAATTAGATATTTTACATCTTTGTTATTATTAAAAACTCATAAATCTATATTATGCAAAAGTTAGAACTCTTTATGGTCGGTGAGTATGATCTTTCTAAAATCAAAGTATGAACAAATTGTATACATATCATCACTTTTTAATCGAAGGTCTATCTGAAATAATTTTTCTACCTAATTTTGTATTAGAGAATTTATCAAAAAATGTTTTCATTCTTTAATAATAGATCGAGTAAGTTAAACAGTTTTCAATCTTGAAAGTCATTTATTGAATGATTATTGCCTTTGTGTAGTCTGTCGTTTAGACTAATTGGGGTTGATTACTTGAGTAAAGAGTTCATTCTTAATTAAGGTGGAAAGCTAGTCAATTTTCCCTTTTAGATTTAAAGTAGGATTGCAAGAAAATACGATAATAAATTAATAAGATACAAAATTAATAAAAATAACAAATAGGAACACATATTGGAGAATAAAAAACTACACAATTACTAAATACTACTTATAATAAGAAACCGCCTACCTCTCCCACATATATAAAATGCGGTTATTTCATCCGATTACCTACTAATTTTCTGCCCTAATTCTCGATCTCCATCATTCAACTACCTACTATGTACCTTTCTAACTCTAATTCTCGACCTTCATCATTCGTCTACTTACTAACTTTCTACTCTAATTTCAATCTCCATATCTACCTATAATCCATGTCCTAAGCCTCAATAAGTTGAAGTCATACCATATCATGTCTAATCATCAGTTTTTCTTCAACCTACCTTTACTTCCTCTGTCTCCTGCTACGATCAACATTTCACATATCCTTATTGGTGCATCGCTCGACCTTCTCTTCATATGTTGGAATCATTTCGATCTCGTTTTCGTCTTATCCGTCACGTCGGCCACTCCGACTTACTCCATATAATTTCATTCCTAATATAAGTAATAAAAGATAAATAATATAAGTAATATATTTTTTTTTTAAAAAACTTTTCCAATTTTGTCCACTTCACATCTTTACAAAAACTCCTTTTTAAAGCTCTTTCCATCTTCGTCTCCTTCTCTTCTGCAACAACTTTTTCTGCTCCAAAAAAAAATGGAGAATCAGCGATTCAAAGCAAAGGACACCCATAATTCGAAATTCAAAACTTATCTCACTGCCTCTGAATACTTTCTTCAACAAAGAAACTTCGAAGATTGTCGTAATTACGCCTTAAAAGCCATTGAAATCGACTCAAATCAAACTTCCCCTTCACAAATCCTCGCTATAGCGAATGTATTACTTCTCTCTACCACCATTAACGAACACCCAAATTACTATTCTATCCTTAACCTTCCTCTCTACACTCAAAACCCACAACTCATCAAAACCCATTTCACTAACGTTACGAATCTGTTAAACCCTAACAAGAATCGGTACCCATTTGCTTCTGAAGCTTTTGGGGTTGTACTCAAAGCTTGGTCTGTGCTTTCGAACCCGACCCAGAAAACCCGTTTTGATAACGGGTTGAGAAATAGGGGAGAAGATAGGGGTAGTTTTTGGACTGTGTGTCCTTACTGTTACTATGTGTATGAGTTTTTGAAGGATTATGAAGATTGTTGTTTGAGATGTCAGAATGAGAAATGTAGAAGAGTGTTTCATGGGGTGCCTATTGTGGGCCCATCTCCGCCACCTGAGGTGGCGGAGAAGGGTGAGTATCATTGCTTTGGGTTCACCATTTTGAGCAATGATACTCACCCTTTGTGGTCCCCTTTTGTGGGCACGAAGACTAATGAGAATAATGTTGAGTTTGGAATCGCGGGAGAAAAGACTAACGAGAAGAATAATGTGGATGAGTTCATTGAAATTTCCGATGATGAGGATGAAAATGGGGGAAATGAGAAATCTTTAGGGGTCGAAGAGGTATTTGTGGAAACTAATGGTGTGGAAGTGGATATGGGAGGTGATTTCAAGGAGAAGAGGATAAAAATGGTGGGGAAGAGTTTAAATAAGGTGTTGGGAAAAGGGAACAAAGTTAACATGAATGAGATTGTTTATAATGAGGGAAATAATGATTTCGAGATTAATGAGAATAGTGTTGAGTTTGGTAACGCGGAAGAAAAGACTAATGAGAAAAGTGTTGAGTTTGATAATGCGGGAGAAAAGACCAATGAGAATAGTGTTGAGTTTGGTAACGCGGGAGAAAAGACTAATGAGAATACTGTTGAGTTTGGTAACGCGGGAGAAAAGACTAATGAGGATAGAGATAATAATGTTGAGTTTTTTATGGGAGGTGATATCTATGTGAGGATGCAAGAAGAATTTGATATTGGGAGTTGGGACATTGTTTTTAGGAGTAATTGAGGAAGTTTCTCTACTTTGTTAGTATTACTAGTAATGGATGGTATACTGTAGTGTTACTTACATATTGAAAAGTCTAAATTTTTGAAATACTTTAGTATTTCTAGTAGTGAATAGTGATGGGGTTCAATTCTAAAAAAATGTATAGCATTTTGTATTAGATGTTGAAGTTTGTGTTTGAAATAGTTGAGTTATGAGAAACATTAGGTGATTTCTTTTCACACGTTTAAGTATTGATGGATAGAGTTATGTGTTTATGTGACGTAGTAATTACCTTGTGGAATTAGTTGAGGTGTGTAAAATGGCATGAACACCACGATCACGAAAAGAAATCTTGTTTGGATGAGCTTATGAATTGGTGGTGGTTACAAACTTTGCCATGACAATTTTGCCTCAATAGAACAAATGTTGAATTCTTGTCCTTGTTAATTTCTCTTTTTACACTTGGATTATTGCTATGTCTTTTACTTGAGTCGAGAGTATATCGGAAATCGTGTGTGTACCATTTCAAGGTAGGAGTTAAGGTTGTGTACGCATCATCCTCTCAGACCCCACTTACAAGATTACACGGAGTATATTGTTGTTGTTGTTCAACTGTTCACTTAGCAGAACTTGCTTTTAGTTGTTGTTCTTCATTCTGATTGACTTCATGATACACTTGTTATAGCTTGTGTAGTTGTGTTTGAGAATCAGTTTACACATGATATTATGCATTTTAGCATCAACAAAGAACTTCTAGATGGAACTCAATTATGCAGAATAAAATATACCTAAGACAGTGTTATTCAGTATTTGTGCTAGGAAAAGGTAATATGTATTCTTGTGAAATAAGGCGAGATGCACGCAGATATACGCGCACTTCGTCCACCAAAGTGACTTTGTGTGGGTTCAAAAAGAGGAATGATGGTAATTTGATAAAGGTAAAAACTTACTCGCATCAGATATTTATATCAAACCAATGGAACCTACTATAGTTAAGTGATTTAGGGTCATGCATATTTAAAGTCTCAATACGATGAAAATATACCTTCGTTAATTATAATTAATTAAGTTTCATTATCAATAATATTATTATAATGAAGTGAAAATATCTGTTCGTTAGTTATGGTTACACATTCATTGACTTTGATGTAACTATAGTTATTATTATGTGTCGTATCAAAGTATCAAAAATATAACAAGTTTTCGTCTTTTCGAAACAAAAATAGTGAGAAAATATGATAACAAGATAGTAAGATATAAAGAAAACGAAACAACATATAATAATACACACGGAAAAATAAGAAACTAATACTTCTAATAAGAAGATAAGAGAAGAGGCAAACCCTTGCCTCTCTCCCATAAAATGCAGCAATACTCAGTTATATACCAACTTTCTACCCTAATTCTCGATTTTTATATCTTTTTATATATGCTCAGTAAATTAAAGTTGTGTCATGCCATCTCCTAACTTCTGCTACAAATCAACCTCACACCTCCTCACTCGCGAATCTATACAACACTTGATAATTGATTATCAAAATCGACTTTAAAAATATTTTATTAATATTAAGTTTGATGTTTACATTATTATTATAACTTTAATTTGTAACTTCATTATTAGTATATCATTTGAGACTTTACAACATGAGTCTATAATAGTATAATACTACTAAATTTTTATGTTTTTTTTTTTTAATTCTTACTTGCTTTAGCATCCAAACTTTTCTTTAAGAACTTAAATATAGACATTAATGTTTGATTCTTTCCTTATTTTTATTTTACTCACGCCTAAAATAATTACTACTAAAAATGAGAATTACCATATTTTAGACTAGGAAAACACTTGAAACTTTAGAAAAAAATCAAATCCAAAAATAAAGAGGGGGGAAAAGAAGGAAAATTTAAAATAAAATAGGTAAATAGAACACACATATGGGAAAAGAAAGCTAGTTTATTTTGTTTCATTTTAACGCCTAATTATTATTAATAATAATAATAATAATATAACATGTATGTACTTATTTCTCCTTTTTGTATTCAAATTTTCCTCTTTTTTTCCCTTGGAGTTGACGTAGTTTTCTTCAAAATATGGTAATTCGTATTTTTAGTATAATGTTTATATTAATTGGCAAGAGTCAAATTAAAAAAGATGAAAAACAAGGAAATAATTAAGAAATTAGTGTCTATAAAAGCAAACAATATAGTATATGCACATAACAAATTGAGTTAGGCTTTTACAATATTAACGTAAGCTTCTTTTCACTTTGAGTTATTATTTTTCCTTAAGAATTACTATAATGTTGTATTAATGTAGTAGAGAAGAAGCTACTTTTACTATATCTATATTTTGGTTTCATTCTTTTTTTTTTCATTAACTTTGTTATTTTTGCATTCAACAGTTGTTCGAGCTAGTATTGATATACAAAAAAGCAAGAATGTCATCCTCAAAAAGCAAAACCATCGACAATTACTGGGAGAGGTTAGCAGATACAAGAGAACAGATAGACAAGCAAACAAACGACCTTAAAAATACTAATGTGCAACAAGAAAATGTGAAAGACAGATACGAGTCCACGACTGGTCTTTGGAAGTTAAAGGACAAGGAAGACCAGCTCGAAGACAAACTCGAGAAAAGAGGGATTCCTAAAAGAATGATATAATCTATTTATTTATTATTTTCTAGTCATTAATAAAATGTTTAGATTCAACTAATTAAGTTTTAGGATTTTTTATTTGTTTCTAGGACTTCAAGTTTTATATTCCCCTCATTGTTTTTCTTTTTTTCAAACATTAAAATAAAGAAAGGTTTAGATTAATTTACCATTGCACATCTCATTCATTAATAATTGATCTATCCAACTATACATTAAAAGTTTCAATTTCAGTAAAAACAAATAAATAACTGCAGCCTTCAAACATAAAAATTGATAATTATATCTAAAATTGTTCATTTTAAGTAAACAATGGAACAATAATATCATTACTAGTAACAAATCCACACAACAATATAAAACATCCCTGAATACTTTTATTTTGAATCGAGGGTCTATTAGAAACCGTCTCTCTGCCCCATAAAGGTAACGGTAAGGTACGCATACAAACACCGAGTATGTTGTTATATCATCACTGCAGTAGTCCCAAGATACATTACGTATCCAAGTTGATAAAAGGGCCAAAAATAAGAACACACAACAATTTACAAAAAGCCTCTCAAGACTAGAAAGGTATGTTTTGACAGATTAAACTAGCAGAGACATTACATTGAAAATGGCATAACTCATTCTAACCTACGCGAAAATCGCGAAAAATATAATAACAAAAATCTACAGCTCAACGTTCTGGGTTTTTCCCAGTCAACCATTTGTCTACTGAACAGAAAAAATGAATTGTTTACCTTCTATGATGTAAGTTTTCCGGTCAAAAATGTTCTGGTTCAAGTGTGGAAGGTTTTCGCGTAGAATGCTTCCTTCTAATCCACAACTTCCCCAGAATGTTAAGATCACCTTAATGGGTAAAGCAACTGGCATACCTCTTGATGGAGATCGAACAGAACACTTGAATCGGGTTAGTTGTATATATGTCATACTCTTTCTTGTGAGACTAGTCTGTATGAGTGTGCAACTTCTCTCGGTAAGTCAAGACCAAGCTGATATAGATCATAGTTGAAGCTACAACAGATACACCAACGCAAACACAAACAGTCGTAGCACAAATGTACAAGAACCTGAACGAAGAAATGTCACTCTTAATCTCCATACAAAATATATGATAAAGCAAAATATCAACTTTTTAGTGACACTTACTTGGGAGAAAATACACTCCAAACAAATAAATGATTCCGCATTAGCAGCAACACAATTGTGTAAGCTATCAAAAGAATGGAATTCAAACCCAATGGAACCAGACAAGGAAAACCAAGTGTCCTCTTGAGCAACGATCCAATGTTGCCTTTCTCAGAAATTATGAAACTACTCGTGTCCTTCACAGAATTGTACATCACCATACTAAGGAGGTATAACATTGGTGAAGCATATGTAATAATGAACATTAAGACACCAGAAAGTATAGTTGAGTGGTTCAACACACCCTGGCAATCAAATCAATGGGGAGCATCAGATTCAATATGAAGCAGACAGGAAATTAGCATGGAACACAATATTAAAGATTTTTGCGCAAGAAACTTACAATAAAAGCCCCAGCAACATCGATTGTAGCTAGGGTGTTGGTGTTGCCGAGACCAAAATGGCCTGCCATTCCCATGTAATAAAGTGCAGCAACCTGACACGGGAAAAGGAGAAAAATAAGACATGTGAAACTAGCATTGAGCAGTTTTACAAAGATGTCGTAATTTTTTTTTAACAGACAGAAACAAAAAAGAGAACTTGGATGAATATTCAAAATATCTAACTGACCTCAACCCACTGCCTGCGATGCTGGTTGGAACCAGAAGAATACCAAATGCAAGCTAGTACTTGCAGGAAGAGAAATAGTACAGGCATTGAGTTTACGGGCTGCTGCAACAATAGCTGTAAAAGAGACCAATAATATACGTAACTCAAGCCAATCACGTATGCAGAATCCCTAAAACATAAACCCCAAGCCTTTCTTTGGACTTCAGGAACAGAAACCGTACGATTTTGGAAAGGTATACACCATGGCACAGCAACAACAATAGCCGTTGAACAGAAACCTAGGACAACATAAATTATCTGAGCCATTAAAGTAGCATCATAACTACCTGTACTGAATGCAACATCTTGATATTTAGTGATATAATGTAAAACCAGCCACCCTGGGAACAAGTGCATCAAGGAAACTACGGTCATAAAGTTCTTTTTTGACCGTCGGGACCACATAAGAGAAACTAAGCTTATATTGACTAGGATGATCACTGAAACCAGCTGGAACAACTTTATATAAGTGCTTCCCACTTGCTCTAACCATTTTGAAATGTCAGGAAGATTAGTCCAATTAACACCACCTTGATGCCATCCTCTCAGAAATCTCCCAGAAATGAGAATCACAAAAATTGAGCAAATCTGGATGTAATCATTTGTTTTCAGTCCCAAGGTAGCACTTGTATTTTGCTCTGTCCTTGTTACAATATGCTGCATTACTTTCCGGAGAGATAACAAATAAAGTGAGGATGTCATGAAATGCCATATGTACTGCTCTTCCTCCACCAGAGAACTGGATCCCATGCTTATGACAACAATAACAATTACCACAAGAATAAAAACTTCATCCAAATGCCACCAGCTCAGGTCATTATTGGCACTAGAAAACTGCTGATTCTGCTCAGAGAAAACTTGCTTTCCTAGAAGAAACAGAAGGCTCAGCAGTATCAAACATGAAACGAGCATAGCGGCTACTCCAAATATAAGTTGGCCAACAGGTTTCTGAAAAACATAAAATAAAACTTATAAGAATATTGCAAAAAGGTAATTATATGGGAGAATTTAAAATCATGGAACGCTCTGCTCTATTACTTTCTGGAAATGCAAAAGAAAACTTTTATAAGGTTAAACTCACGTCAGTTGCTCTATGAGATAGCCACTCACTTGCAGTTCTTAAGAAATTATGATATGCCATAAGAACGCTGTGACGATTGTCCCCACTAGCAGATCTATATGAAATATGAGAAACAACACAAGAATTAGAATTTTCCTCGAATAAAATTACTGAGAAGAAGTATGTCAAATTGGCTATTACAAACCATCAAGCACCTTTTCTCTTCCCCTGACTTCCAAGATCTGTGAAGATCTGAAGCCTTCATATACAAACAACAAAAGGTCTCTTCCAGATTACTGTAACCTCTTGTCCTCTCAGATCCATCATCCCTGAAGTTGTCGCATGAGAAGTTTTCACACACTAAACCAGGTAATTGTGCTTCAAGGAGCCTAAGCAATTGCCAGGAATTCAACTCCAATAACCTGAGTTGTTGGTCAACTGAAATACTTGAAGAAAATGAAAGAAGAACATGACCAACTTTATAATGCATATATAGTGCAAAAAAAGACGAAACATGATTTTGAAAAGATGGTCACAAGAAATGACGGGACTGAAAATAATGTATCAACATTTCTCTATATGCTACTATTTATTTTCTCCATTTCATAGAAAGTGCGCTGTCACAACACCAGATCAGGATACTCAGTCGAGCCTGATTGATCTTGTCAGACTTGAGCACCAAGCCTAATGAGAATTCCAACCATTTCCATTAGCCTGAGCCTATTCAAGGTGCTCCAATGACAAGTTGTCAGGAGTCAAAGTATAACCTCTCAATATTAAGCGTCATTATATTGAAAATGCGTACTTCTGTTAGATTCATTGTGAAGCCCATTTTACTCCGAGGAACCTCACTCCTGAATGAACTAGCATTCGTTATCATGAGTCATCAAGGAAAACTCTCAATCTCAGACTGAATTAAGCCCCCAAAAAATGTCCCTTCTAGTTCCAGGGTTAAATAAAAAGGATGGCAATCTCCAAAAATGATTATTTTTTTTTAGGAAACTGCATATAGCAGTACCTAGTTCCCTTTTCTAGTCAAAAACCAAGATAACAACCACTGATACCCGGAATCACAGAGCATATGAATAAACTGGGATTCTCTGAAGAACATAGGAGAAGCACCCCATGTAAAACTGTGATTACATCATTAACAATCATTGCCTTTAACTCCCATATGATTAACCATGATAGATTTGTGCCATCTCAACTTTACCATTCAATCAACAACAGCCAAGAAGAATGCAGTCGAAGTATATTAAATAAGCATAGAACCAGTATGGTGAAGTGGAAACAATTCAGAAATCTTGACTAGTAATTGGATGAATTACAAGTAACTTGAACAACTGTGGTCTGTGCAGGAAAGTTTCTCATTTGTTGTTCTGATACACAGAAAAACAGGATGAAGAAAAATGCAGAATTCAATTCCTCGAGCCCATGCCTCACTTGTGGATGCAGAAGGAACAGGATATCCAAACACACGCCCACAGATTTTCCTACGTAGATAGTCATCATCACGATGTAACACATATTCTGACACTTGTCCTTCACAATTATCACCAGATATCAACATTCTATATGGCTCAGAATTAACAACATAAACTACCAAAACAGACCTGTTAATGATTTGAAAGTTTCTGGCATCAACATGCCAACATTGTTCTTTGGTATCGGAACACCAAAAAGAAGAGCTAATGTTGAAGCAAGGTCCACCTGAAACACCAGAATAATGCATAGTTGATAAATAAACAAGTTGATTAAACCAATCTTATCAGTGTCAAATAAGGAAACCCTGCAACTACTATCAAAAATATCTTTTTAAAGATAAAATCAAAACCTCCTACAATATTCAATAAAGACTATGGCAAAAAGTCACTACTTATCAACTTACTTTTACCAGCACTTGTAGTTCAAGTTTTATTTTTGAAAGAATCTCAGACAAAACTTACTCTAGCAACTCTTTTATTACAACGTTTATTTTGAAAAACCAATACTGCATAGTTTATATTAGCTCCCATGCAGAACATGGGTGAAACACTAGATATATTTTAGAGACTTACTGCTAACTTGTATATTTCTTCTTACAGCATACTAATCATAATGGAGGTACTGCTGCACCTCAACAACCTAGCACCTATGTTGCTCGGACTCTTCAAAAAAGTCGACTGGTTCGTGTTGGATCCTCCCAAAGTATTGTATTTTTGGAGGATCAAACACCAGTGCAGCAACATTTTGGAGAGTCCGAGCAACATAGCCTCTCACAAATAACTGTTTCTTGTAGAGAGCTGATCATGCAAATGAAAAGAAAAGGCAAGTGATTCCAATTTCCACCAATGAAATAATCCATTAAAAGTTAATCAACAATTCATGGTCACATACCTGGTTGGCTTTATTAGGGGTGCCTGATGTACTTCCGAATTTTGTAGGACCAATAAAAAGTGCCAAAGAGTCAGTTTCCTCAAATGATGATCCTCCATGATTTCCGTTTTCAGTCATTCCATGGTCACTTACTACCAACTGCAAATGTGTGCACCATAAACAGTCAGAATATTGACATTTGTTTGTTGAGTAATCAAATGATATCTTCACACACTAGAGGAGTATGATGCCACAAACACTTGCTCCACTATTCAACAGGAATATCAGGTAATTTGTTGATATATTACCATATTTAATATGTTAAAATAATTTTTTTGGTAAGATAAAGAATGGATTCAATATTGGATCGGGGAATCATATTCAGATGTTAAAAATATTAAAAAAACGAAATAATACTTCAAATTTGATCAAGATGTAGGTCAATATTGTTAAAGGTCATTTGGAGGTGCTTAAACCCCAAAGCTAGGTGGTGCTTCGCCTCGCTTAGGCAGAAAGCATCAACATATTAAGGAATGAGCTCAATGCACATGGGCTCTACTTTGGAGAGAGCGCCAATGAACAATAAACAACCAGCAAAGAGATTTATCAATTGTTGAGGAAACATATGAATCTGTTACTTATTAGGAAAAGGAATTAAAAAATTCAAATAGAAGAAAACTAGCCAGAAAACCTGAGGTACAAACTTTGACTGCATTGTAGCTTCTAAATCAAAATTTTATATCAATTTCCAGCTTAATTTACAGGTTTTATTTTTACTTCTATATTTCACTAAATTATAGTTTTTCCAATTACTTTGTTCATATAATTTTTTTGTGCCTATATTTTGTGCAAATTACATTAATATATTTTTGTAAGTAAAATAGAATAAGACAGGTACTCAAATGTCATAGTTAGCGGCAACAATGGTTTCATCACTTGGTACTACTTCATATCTATAACAGGGCAATGCTTCTAAGTCCGGAACATCACGGATAACTGCTAGTTTATTGACTAAGCCACACAACTCTAGCAGAAGAGATAGAAGCACAAACCAAGAGTGTCCGTCCTTGATCATTATTGTTGGTAGGTAAAGAATTTAGATCAATCATCTTGATCACTTCATCCATCTCTCTGAGTTTGGGGGCCATCAGCACACTGTAATACACATCCCAAGAAAGTAATATGGATGTATTATCATCTTTTTTATTCGGAAACTCAATGCAAACTGAAAATTAACATGGCACACCTACTGCGCCCACCAAGATGTCCAACATGATCCAAGCCAAGATAATGAAGAATCTGAAACAGTGCAAGGTTGAGTTAAATACAGTAGTGACAAACAAAAAAGTAACTCCACAGAAAGAACCAGATGAACCATCAGCAACATATTCATGGATCTCACAAGATGCCCCATTTACAATATAACTAACCAACGTAAGCCATATTCAAAAGGAAAATGATTTACACGTTATGAAAGAGAGGGGGGTACTTTCAGCTATTTTGAAACGAAAATCCCGAACACAATATGCAAGATAGTCTTTCTGTAAAATTAATTAAAAACCATCTTGTACTAGAACATCCAGATGTATCTGCTAGTTCAATAATGATCTCCACATATATAGGAAATTATTATTCTCGAAAAAGGAAGCTGTTTAATAAGTCTACAGGTGTTAGTTGGAATTTGAAACATCAACTGAGCATGCTAACAAAACTGGCAACTAGAACGCAAATATAGTTGTTCAATGGAAGGATGAATGCATGTATGACCACATAAAATAAAACTTAAGTAATTAGGTTGTAAATTTTGTGCTCTCAAAGCAGCAGATTCTGGAACATCTTATATGAAGACCAGTTCAATATATACTCAAGAAGGAAAATCTGTTTACTTCAGCATCTGATTAATGGTAAAAATAGTGTATCAGTCTCGGTAAAAGCACTATGTCCTCACTAAACCAAGCAAAGCAAAAACAATGTTTTAGAAGCTGAGACAACCTAAGCGACGAGGCCTAAGCACTTTGGTCAAAAGCAAAACATGTAATAAAGAGCACTTCACATGCATAGCGAATTGCCACTTCATGATGCCTTTAAAACTGACAAAGTGAAGCGAGTTCAACGAGGTGTGCTCCATTCACTCACTTCTGTCTAACTTTCTATGCCAAGGCAAGCCCTTGGGAAGAGAAGCACTCTTCCTCTACTTAGGGCAATTGATCTGGATCGTTTCCTTCCAATGCTAACCAAAACTTAGATTGCCTTGGTTCATTGAAGGAACAACTTTTCATACAAGCTAAAACATAATTTGCTAGGGATAGGCATTTTATGCATCACATGTCGAAGTAAATTAACCTTGTTGAATTACACACATCAATAATGATAAGATGATGATGAAACCTAGACAAAACTACACAATTACAATGATGATGATGATGATTTATCAGGCTGAGCTGCAATTAAGTACAATAATTACTGCTACATTGTAAGAGAGAAAGCCAGCAGTTGCTTCTCTTCTTCTGGTTGCTGCCACAGGGTATGCTCCTTTACTTTTATCATTTTGAGCAACTATTGTTCTCTTTGTTTTCTCTCAATTGATTTAACTAGTTCTTAGGAAAATGTTGTAACAAATAAAGGGACAAATAGAAGGGAAAAAGAGATTACCAGAAGACTCCAGTCAGCACGACTAAGTTCATCAACCAAATGTCGAGATACATTTTGATCTACTTGGACAGTGTCTTTAACCTGTGGGATGAATTCCATAAGCAGCTAAGAACTTCAACTTTTCAACACCAATTACAAGCAAAGCAATTAAATCTTACACCTTAAGCAGCATTCTGACCTTAGACCTAGATGTAGATTACACCTCCATCCCCAAGATACCCGATCCAACAAATAACTGAAAGAGCGGTATTTCACTAGCATGGCTGAAGACAATTTCTATGTTTTCGCAAATCAAGAAATTAAAGAGAATAAATGAACAAACTACACCAGCAGAGAGGAGAAAATAGCTACACCACCACAAGGGAAATAGGAGAGAAAAAAGAATTATTGAATAAGAATGCTTCAAATTCCTGGTATTAAAACAGACTTACAAAGAAACTGCTAACTCCATCATGCCTCGAAAACATTCCAGGAAACAACTTAAGCCATGTGTCGTCACCATGCATCACAAGTTTCCAACCAACTTTTAGAAATTGAACTGTGACAGGAAGAGAAATCATGGGTCATCTTAAGACATCTAATCTGGAAACCACTTAATCAATTGACAAGCTATAACTTAAAAGGGACTTTCTTCTTTATCATATAGAATTTTAAGAAGATTTTCCAGCTAACCAATTATGTTGTCATCCAGCAAAGCTTGTGTGTTGAAATTGAAAGCAACATCCAAAAATCCCCCAACTGCACCAGAAACCATGGCCTGCAAGCACACGGCTACTGAGAAACCAACTTCTTGAAGCAGGAAATTTGTCCGAAACTCGTTTGGTTTACCTTCAAGCGAGGCATTGTGACAGTAGGTGGTGCAGCCTTTGCATGATAACCAATTGCCCTCCCCTTACTCAATAAGGATTGAGTATATGGCATAGCTTCCTGGAAAGGCTTCGGTGGAGGTTCACCATCTTTCCCAAGCACGAATTCGGCTGGAAGACCATCAATAACCTAAACAAATAGATTTTTTCAGCAAAAAGCCAAATCATATTTCCATCCAGATGTAGACCTGAAGGATTCACAAGTAAAACATTCTCAGGCAAGATTAAACTAACAAAACCACTCACCATGAGTATCAACCGGTCAAATAAAGGAGGCACCAAAGACAATTCCTGCAGTTTTACCAAATTAAACACCATAACTTTTAAGGGCAATAGAGCACTCTAGCATATCCAATGCAAAACCAACAGAAAACCGCATTAACATGTACACCGAAAAAACAACATGACATTCCTATAAAAAAATCTCAACAAGTTTCAAACTTTCAAGAACCTTAACAAATTCTGTAACATGCCAAACTGTATTCATAATTATACACAATGATATCAGTTATATATAATACTTCATATAAATGAGATAACACAATATCTAAGCAAACACAACATGAACAAATTCAATTTACTACAAATATGATCTTCTTAGCCCAAAAAGAACAAACCCCCCCACCCCCAAAAAAGAAGAAATACACCAACCTGGTACGACAACAACAAAAAATCTACAAAATATGATCTTTTTATCCCAAAAAAGAACATCCCCACCACCCACCACCACCCCAAAAAAGACACCAACCTGGTACAAATATTTGAGCTGACTATCTGATAAATTGGTGGTATTCTGAAACTCAGCTGAATCTGCTCCAGGCGGATAAAAACTCTCCACCCCACTGAAGAAATTGAGGAAAACAGAATAAAGAAGGGAAATTTCAATGCTTATTATGCAATTTTCCAGAATACAAATGAAAATTACAAGCTCTTACAATAATGAAATTCAAGAAAAGATTGGATTTTTAAGAAATGAAACTGAAAAATCAAATTTTTTTTTGAGTACCTGAATCCAGAGAGTGCCGGTTTAACAGGGAAGAAACCAAGAACAAAGAGAGCAAGCCCAAATACTTGAATCAAAACTGCTAATACAGCAATTACTGTTAGCTTTTTACATGTTAATGAAGATGAATCCATTTTTTTTTCTTCTTTCTTCTTCTTCTTCCTCTTCACTTTGTGTATGTGTGCTTTATATTTGCAAGATCCTCAACTCTTGGGGTGGGGTGGGGTGGGGTGGGGGAAGGAATTTGTTGTAGAAAAAAAAATATATACATATAATTGGGGTAGGGAAGGAGAAATTGCGGAGGATATCGAGTCTGATAGGATCAAGGGGTTAATTTGAATATTCGATTATAAAAAATTATATTATTTACATATGAATGTAGAATGAGTATAAAATTCTTTTTAGTATTTTTGTTTTTTCATATTTGAATTATTAGTGAAAGTTTTAATTCAGCAAAGGATTATAAAGTGAAAAATGAAATTTTTGTGAATAAAATTCAAATTCATGTAGTTAACTAATTGAACTATTCATATTTTTTGGGCATAGAAAAATAGTTTTAAAAAATCAACTAATTATGATATGTTTACAATACTCACTTTTATTTATTTATTTGGTACACTTTCAATCTTAATATTTTACTTTTCGAAAATTAATTTAATTAACTTATGAAGCTAAATTAAATTATATCAACTTAATATTTTATCTAATTTGATTCTTCATAAGGGAAATATGAAAAGTGATATAAATAGAGAAAATTATATTCAATAAAATCTAAAAAGAAATTGAATAGTCATTTCGCCTCACAATTCTAAATATTTTATACTATACTTTTGATAATTATAAAAACACGTCATTAAACGGAGAGAGTAACTTACATCTTTTTCAACATATTAGTTGAAGCATAATGTCGATTTTTTTTATTTTTTATTTTATTTCATAAACTAACAGCTCAAATAATTAGTAGTATATAATATACATAATTTAGGCGAACTTAATTTCAATTTTCTAAAATTTTCCTTGCTTCCTTCCTACATTCCCCCAACCAAACAGATTTACCACATGAATTGAATAGAGTCTTCTAATCTTCGGCTTCACAAATAAGTCAACTGTAAAATAGTCCAAAAAAACAAACCAAGGTAAATTAGCCAACAAGTATAGATGCAAAGATCGAGCGAATTATTCATATTAATTTTTTACCTCATATCGCCATCTTTTTTCTGCGAAGATAAATAATCGTAATTCTTTATATGCATGAGGTGACTTTTACGTATATAATTTATAGAGATCCTAAATCCACTATACTACCATTTTTCGAACTCCCTCATGGAAATTCAAGATCCACCATTGAGCAGACAAATAGCTAAATACAGTTATTTATACTAAATGCAAGCTACCTTTATCCGAAAACCTTAAAGATATGTACCTTGGTTAGTACAAAAGAATGAAAGATTCTGATAAAAATCCATCTCTTCACTCCTCAAAGTAAGACTTTTATAGCAGAGACACTAAAATGGTCAACAAGTACTAAAATCCAGGTGATAATGTTTATATTTGGAACTACTTTTTACAGTCTTCTTTAGAAATCATACAAAATATAGTTAATAGAGTTAGTCGAGGTGCATGCAAGATAACCCGAACATCACGATTATTAAAAAAATTGACGCAATCTGCCAAAGTACTACAATAGGACTTGGTACGGTATGTGCTCCTCTCTACGTTTAGGTTTCTAATCTCATCATGTAAATTTTGTTTGTTGGCAAAAGGGAAAAGATGACTAAAATTATTTTTCATTGCTTCTCCATCTTATGAAGCAAGGCAAATCAACTTTCACTTCATCATTATTTGATAAATGTTGTAGATTTAAACAATATGTAATTTGATATTGAAACAAATGAGAAATGATTGATTTCTTATCAAACTTTGGGCACGGGCAACCCTATCTAGTCAAATTATAAAGATCACTCCCTTCCCTTCTCAAAGTAAAAGACTTTTTATAGAGTTAATATCTCAGATGATCGCTTAACTATGAACTCATTCAAAAGTCACTCAACTATGAATTCTTTTCTCAAAAAGTCACTCAATTTTTTCTCAGAAACAACTATGGTTCCTTTCCTTCGGTGACATGCCCAGGAAGAAGGCCAAAGCAAAACTGGCAGCTTGGTAAACCAATAGTGACCTCTTCTTTAGGCCGGCAACAAAAGATGATTTTATCATTAGTGACCCAACGCATACCAGCATGGATTTGAAAAGTTTCGATCGAACCAAGATTGAGATTTGATACTTTGACAGTCATCCAATATGTACAGGTCGCCTCACAACAATTCACTTTCTCAATCTTCATGACCTTATACTTGAAAACATTGCACTCTTTCTCGTTATAATCCTTGATAGAATGGTTAGCTAATTCCATCAGTAACTCAGCTCTGCCATTGAAATTCTGAGATGGGTTTAATGGACCTATTCTACCATTGATAAAGTCATCAATGTCAAAACACTGTCAAAGAAGCAAAAAAAAATTATGTTAAACATTTTATTGATAGAATTATTATAAGGGGATATGCGATACAGAAAAAATTAAACAAACTTACATGCGATTGGCGATACTGGCGACAGTATGCCAGCCAAATTGGGAGATATTCTGGGGGATAATCCTCCAAAGTTGTATCGAATCGACAGCATTTTTTGTCACACCTGCAATACGGGGTTAGATAGGACCCATCAATGCATCTTCCTAGTGCGGCAAGTTTTTCTCTTCGGTCCTCCAACGAGATCTCGGGAATAGGTTGGTGTTTTCGACACAAGAATTGCAAGTCGTCGGGGGTCGGAGGAACTTTTTGCCTAGTTTCCGATGGTGGCAATTGCAGAGTTGGAAACTTGGGCGATTTCGTGTGATATGCCAAGTCCCATCCAGGTACATGCCAATTCTCTATATAAGATTCTTTTAGTTTTTTCTCCTCCTCTGTTAGAATTTTTGTACTAAGTTCTAGTAACCTCTTATCCCATGCCTCTTTTTGTTTCTTCTGATCCTCTGTTACCTCCTCCGGTGATGGTACCAAACCTTTTTCTATTTCCCATGAACAGTTTTGTTTTTCCCAATTTCCATATCCTTCCCCGTCAATAAGTGATTTCAGTCTCTTCTCTTCGTATGAGTACTGTTTTTCCCAATTCTCAAATTGTGCTGCTGCACCAGAAAGGTCTTTTTGCCAATTCTCTTCAGCCATTTTTCAGTTGATTGAAGAGATCTCTGTAACTAAAGTGTATTATGAGAAGAAATATGCGTCTGTTGATTAAATAGAGACCGATGGGGTTTCTTAAATAGGTTTATGCAAATCCTATTTAGAATAGGAAAATGAATAGAAAAGGTTTATATAATCCTGTTTAAAATAGGAATAGTAAATAATACTTCTTATGTTCTTAGTTACTTGTTCACTTTTCCTTTTATAGTTGTCTCTAATTATTTGGACAAATCAAGAAAGGACAAATTTTTTTTACCTATTATACTCTAAATTAATTACTTTGAAAAAGGTAAAACTTTTTTAAAATCTTAAATTTTTAATTCATCCACTTCATATTTAATAGGGGTAAAATGTTAAACTCACTATGTCAAAATGGACAAGTAATTAGAGACGGAGTACTCAACATATAAATATCTCATTAAACATATATATGTATGTAATTGTGATTCATATTTAATGTATTACATAAATGTTTAATTGTAATCCATAATTAGATGAAAAATATGTATATAAATTATTAGATGTATCATATAATTGAAAATATATATGTATATAATTGCAATTGATTGTCTCAATATCTTTGATGTATTTGCAATTCCGGAGTCAAATAAACTCTTTATAAATCGCACAATCTCTTTTTCACCATCATTCAACAAACCATACAAATGCCAAGTAACATCCTCAACAACTCAACAGAAACAAAATTCAAAATTAGAGCTTCGGAAATGAATAATAATAATTTGATGCACCAAAAAAAATCTTGTATAGGCACTTACACAAATGCTACAACTATACACAACGTGAAAACCCAAAATTGAAAATTTGGGAAACATTACCGCGTATTTTTACCAAAATTACAGGCCAAGTAGGCAACACATCTGAAATAATCAGCTTATCCAAAGTGTGTTATTGCACAAGAGATGCTATCATGATTTGACATCCTTCAGCACTCCGCCTTTCTCAAGTTCATCAACAAGGTCTTTCAATGCTGGAACCTTCCCGGCAAGAGTCCTGTAGAGTCTGGAATACCGAGCTCTGGTTCCGTCTGCTGTCTTTGCAAGAGCAAGAAGGCTTAGAGACTGCGGGAGTTGTGTGAATAACTGTTTCATCTCATCTAAGCTCAAATTTTCAAGAACAGGTGGTCTGGGAACAACTCGGACAATCTCACCCCCTTTAGGTTCTTCAACTTGTGCATCTGCTTTAACGACCAGTTCAGAGTTTGAGTTAGCTCCACATTTGACGATAAATGGGCTTGTTGAACCTGTGTTGAACTGAAGAACATTCCACTGTGTCACGTCAGTTTCACCCCCTAATCCCACATTCGCAGGAGGCCGAGAAGCATGTACATTTTCATGAAGTCGGTCATCCTCTTCAGGAATTAACTGTCAAATTGTTAGCAAAAGCAAAATACATTAGTTGAAAGGAGAAAAAGTATCCTAGCTGAATGACCCTCTCATATATGAATAGAACTAGAAATATATCTGCAAATAACGTTGGACCAAAAATTTGTAATCTGAAATTATAAAGTCCGTATCAGTTCAGCAATTTATCTTCTGCTATGTTGCTCAAACTCTTCAAAACTATCAGCAGATTCTCCAAAATTAGTGTATTTTTGGAGAATCCGACATGGGTGCGGCATCAAAAGTGAAGAGTCCGTCCAACTTAGATCTTCTGTCCTTTGCTATCGCTAGTTCTCTCATGACAGCTCAGTTGCAGTTGGTAATAGCATCCACTCAAATATATAAAGCTAGACACAAATTTCTCTCTAAGACAGTATTTTCTCGAGTCAATAGAATGTTATCACATATACACAACCTCAGCAGGTAAATATCAGCAATTAATTGAAGAGCTGCACATCTACGGTACTCATGAAAATGTGATGCTAAAACATTGTATAATACTCAACATATGGACTCCTATCTTCAGGATGACCAACATAAACACCAGATACTTAACAACCAGCAGCGATAAAAGCAACTAGGTACCTCAACAGCATGTCGTGCCTCATCAATGTGCCTCTGAGCACACGGATGATCAATGTCAAGCAAGGAAGGCATTCGTTCTGCAAGTTCATCTAGAGAAGCTAGCAAAGCTTTCTTCCTACTCTTACTGAGGGTGTTCACAGAGGATTGCCTCAGTACGTCCTGTTAAAATTAATTCATCAGATCGGTCTTGCCTTTTGATTCACTAGCACAGTTAAACAACGATCCAGAGGAAAGTGACTGGGAAATTAATAAAACACCTTGACTAGTTTCAAAATGCCATCGAGGGAAATCAAGGATGCAAGTCGGGCATCTTCAGCTGCAGTAGAAGGATTTCGAACCGGTGAACTCCCATCTTCTAATGTCAACATTGTCATATCACTTCTTATTTGTTGCAAAATCTGTTTATGAGAGTAAACTGAGTCATACTAGCCTTCCAACTATCTAAATTCAAATAAAATGATATATACAAGAAAAATGAGTTCATACGACAGGCTGTGGGCTATTCAGTAACCTAGGCATAAGGATATTGTGGATAATCATCCTCAGCCCAACTTTTTAACACCTCCTGGAATCATTCGGCAGTTCAGCATATCATATATTACTAAAAGTGGGGAAAAAAAAAGCTCAAAGTTGGATTACAAAAATGCCCTTTGCTATTGTTTTTTATATTAAAATATGTCTTTCATTAATTTTTTAAAATTAAAATAATACACTTCTAAGCAAAGCACGTGCAGTGGAGTATTTATTGGTCATTCTCTTTTCCTCATTAACATAGTAAATATATATTTATTCTTTATGTCTTTATTAAATTTGTTAGATATATTACGTCCATTTCTTAAATCTAGAGCAAGAGTTCTTTGCTATATCACATACTATTATATGCTATATTATCTTAATTAGTTTTACATTATTCAACATTTCTTATTTTGCACAAGAATAACCAAAATTAAATAAAAAGAACTAGTTGACACTATTATATTTGCATAGAACAACATATACAAAAGAATAATGTAATTAATAATTATCAACGTTAGATTAGGCCTATAGAAATTTGTATGATAGTAAAGGATAAACATGCGGAGCACGTTCCCAGAACTAGTACACATAAAGTGAGGTTCTTGCTTTACAGTTTATCAAGCAATTGTGGTTCACTTAAAATATTAATTAACTCAACAATAGAAAGAAAATGGCATGATAATACGCCTTTTTTCTTTATCAAAAGAGATCCAAAGTAGATAATCTTCGGCAATGTTGGTCCATCGGTAGCTAGGGGTAATTATTCAGTATTACTTGGAGATAACATACATTAACAAAAGTAGCAATTCAATTTACTAACGCACCTTTCTTCTTTTGTGATTAACAGATTCTAAAGCTGAATGCAACTTTGCCACATGGATAGAGTCTTCTGCCACTTCAGTTGACAGTGTATCTGCAATGTCCTGATAAAGAATTGAATAAGAACAAGATAAGCAGGATCAAGACAAAAGAGACCCTAATTGGATCCAATCGATCTTTCTTGTGTAAAACTGTATAAACACTACGATAAACTGTAAGTAATTAAAACAAATTAATCTGTTATTATGATTGCCCTTGACAAAACTGCAAAGTAAGTTTCTTTCTTCTTTTTTTTGAGGGGTAGGGGGAATAAATAAGTGTGGATAATAGTTTCGGCTACTCTCCCCCCAAACTACCCCTAAATTGATAGATAGAGAACATAGATGCCCGTGTAACAAATAGCATAACCTGGTCAGAGATTTAAGATGTGGCTTTATACATGCAAGCTCAATTGCACTACTTGCTAAAATATTAAAATATAGCTTTGAAAGGAGTGGCCCTGAGTTAAAAGTCTTCAGCTGCCCACGCCAAAGCTATGCTGTTTCTATGATAAGTGAGGATAACCTGACAAGACACCCATGAATGAGCAAAACTTGCTCACCTGAAGGCTGAAGCCCTATTCAAGCAAAATTTTAGATTTTTGGTAGAGTGGATATGACTCTAGATTTTTCCTATGTCTTACTTGTGGGACTAAATCCTGGTGTTTGTATTATCAATTATGAGACAGGAACTTCTAACCGGATGACATCTTCACCAACAAACTTCTTCCACCTTTGGCAACCATAGAAATGTAAGCCCCAACAAAAACAACGCAAATAGCAACAGGTCAGAGGAAAAGCGGAAAGAGAGAAGTTTTGGTGGCCCCTCCGACTTTTATTTTGTAACAAGGGGTGAAAGAGAAAGAAGAAAAGGAAGAACTTATTACTTTTCCCAACATATTTAAAGTTCGAAAGTTGCCATCGTTTCTAAGAGATGCAAGGAGTCTCAGAGCAAAATTAGCTCTAAAGGAGACTTATCACATATTGCCAGCCCCCTTCCAAAAGGAGGAGAAAATACAGAAAACATGCATAAACAATCATTTTACAATCACCCAAACAACAACAACAACAACAACATACCCAGTGAAATCCCACTAGGTGGGGTCTGGGGAGGGTAGAGTGTACGCAGACCTTGCCACTACCTCGTAGAGGTAGAGAGGCTGTTTCCGAGAGACCCTCAGCTCAAGTACATCAAATCCAAGTAAAAGGCGAGGAAAACAGTGTATAAAACAAAACATCCAATAAGAAAGAAAGTATACAATCAACAAAGGAGACAGTAACAACCATAAAACAAAGCGATAAGTGAAACGCAGTAAACAACAAAAGGCTATAGGTAGCACAGACAGGAACTGCAAGTGCAAGGCTAGGACTACTACAAACGCTAACAACCCATACCCTCTCACGGGAGGACAACACGCTAGCCCTACTAACCTTCAACCTTAATACGCGACCTCCACTCCTTCCTATCTAGAGTCATGTCTTCGGTAATGCGAAGCTGAGCCAAGTCTTGTCTAATCACCTCTCCCCAATACTTCTTAGGCCTACCTCTACCCCTCCGCGTACCATCTACAACCAGCCCCTCACACCTCCTCACTGGGGCGTCTGCGCACCGTCTCTTCACATGTCCAAACCATCTCAATCTCGCTTCCCTCAGCTTGTCCACCACAGAGGCCGTCTCTTCACATGTCCAAACCATCTCAATCACCCAAACAACAAAAGCGACAAACACAAGCAAACTCAAACACATTGTTCTTAGAAGCATAATCCAAATCACCTAGAAAACTTATGTGCACATGTTGTAGTATTTTATTTTTTTGAAAGGTAAAAGAAAAAAAAAATACTACAACATATAGACATATGTTGTAATATTGCTGACCAGCGTTCCTTAAATTTAAAGGCCCGTCTCAACAACAGGTCAGAAATCAAAGCTAGCACACTGCTTCAAGATTTTGATTCACATGACAAACAACATAAATGTTATAATTTTAAAGAAAAATGTAAAAAGCAAGTGTATGTCAACTCTTCAAAAAGAATTCAAAAGCTTGTGTGTCAGTTCTTCAAAGAAAACTCAAAAGCTGCATGGGGAGATGAATATGTAGCCTTAATGATAATAACTTAATAAGTTAATAGCAATAAAAGTAATAGCCCTAACATCCCTACAAGATAAACAACTACGTGTATTGTGAACAGATTATGATACTTAAACATGGATAAACAAGTGAAAAATATAATAGTGAAATGCAAAAGAAGTGGAGCAGCAAATAGAAACATGTCACTTCAAGATTAAGGTATAATGCACAACTCTTGTATACAGTCTAAATTTTCCCAAGGAAAAGTTTTTGATTGAAAGAGCTACCCCACAAAACTAGGGGGGTAAGGTCTGCGTACATCCTACCCTCCTCAAACCCCACTTGTGGGATTACACTGGGTATGTAGTTGAATAGTATATAGTGGAGGGAGTAAAATGCAAAGATCACATGGAAGTACCTTCAAGTACTGGAGTTGGGAATTGTAAACTCTCTTTGCATATTCAGATAAGAGCTGACCAAGTGCATCAGTGCTAGGGGGCATTGCAGCACCTAGTCCAGCCATCCATCCATCCATTATTGCAGTAGACAGAAGCTCAAGCTGACCCGTTGCTCCACCAACTGTGTCATCAGTGACAGACAGAAAGTCGAAGTTCTCTGCAAGCCAATTCCTGATTTGGCGTTGAAGCTCGCCAGCCGGAGTATGTACAAAAAGAGCAGCAAGACCCCTGTTTCCAACCGCAAAACTTTTAGCTTCCTCAGTTATCTCCCTAAGTTTTCCACCAGTTACTTGCTGCCTCTGTATGTCCTATATGATTAAATTCCAAGTCACATAAGCCACTACCAATTGAATGTTAAATAGATGTAACATGCACGGATAAAAAGTTAAGAGACAAGAGAGGGAAAAAATAATAAATAAGTAAATAATAACAACACTCTGAAAAAGAGCTCAAGATGAAGTGTATATTTTTGTTTTACGTTTGGTGTAAAGAAGTCTTTGTACAAGATGTAGAGTCTCTTGTTGTCTCACTGGGTCTTTGTAACTGTCACGAAACTAGCTTTGGTTAAATTTTTGGACTACTTAATATAATATACTCAAATCTGTAACCGTGTTCAAAAAACATACTTATTTCCTTCAACAGACCAAATAGCAAAGTGATAAGAATAGGGTTACTTGAATAAATAAGAAAATAACGTGGTAGCAAAATTATAAAGATTAAAGAAAGAAATTGAAAGATATGTGAAATTCAAAATTAAAATCTCCAAATAAAGTGCTAATTGATCTTAATATTTAAAATTAGTGGATTAAAACTAATTATGATACTAATAGAGTCGATTCAAGAATCTAGATCAAAAGTGATCAGAAATTAGAGACAACAATTAGCATAAGACTAATCACTTTCTTTATTTTACGAATAAGAACCAAAGATATCAAGTTAAGAATTAATTTTACTTCTTAAATAATCATTCTCATAAGGTTGTAAGATAAATCCATAGTCATCACACACAAAGTTGTAAAGAAGAGAAACCTCTCAAATAATATTAATCACGTCTTTTCTAATTAAAATAACAAAATCCACTCCCATATATAGGGATAAATTTTAATATTTAGACAAACATGATTAATATTATTTGAGAGGTTATCCTTCTTTACACCTTTGTATGGAGTAACTATGGATTTATGTTACAACCTTTTAAGAACGATTCTTTAAGAGGTAAGATTAATCATTAACTTGATATCTTTGGTTTCTATTAAAGTAAATTAAAAATGGTAATTACTCTTATACTAATTATTATCTCTAATTTCTTCAAAATAGGGATCTAGATCACTTTTTTAGCTAAGTTCTTGAATTAGCTCTATTAGTATCACAATTAGTTTGAATACTAAGATCAATTAGGATTCTTAGCACATTTTTTGAATTTGGGGATTTTCTTTTCAAATTCCACGTATCTTTCAATTCTTGTCTTTAATCTTTATAATTTCGCTTCCGCATTATTTTCTTGTTTATTCTGGTAACCCGATTCTTATCACGAAGCTAACTAGACAACCTAACAATTGCCGAAAAAAGATGCAGATATGGATAAGGGACAGGTAAGTTGCTTGTAATGCATATCACTCACCTGATCAATACCACGTATCTTCAGAACGACAGATGATAATTTTGATTTCTTTTCTGGCTTTAAATTTACTTTAAACCCTTGAATATGTTCATCAACCAGTGCATTCCTACTTGAATCATAGTGCATAGGCGATCTTCCAGGGCTACTACCACGGCTAGAGCTTCTGCTTTGGCCACTATAATTAGCTTTCTCCAGGAAGCGCTCCACAGGAGAAACCTAGAAATTCAACAATCAGTTGCTTTTGACAATCAGATAAAGGCAGTACAAAAATCCACTGAAATAATCTATGGAAGAACAGCCAAGAATCTGTTACCTTTATAGATTGCAACTCCGGCGACCTAGCAAGCAAGGATCTTATGTACAAAATCCTAACACGGGAAACAAGCATGGTATCCATCACTCTCTTTGGCTCCATTTTACGAATGAAAGCAAAGACAGCATCTCGAATTTCAGCAAGTATTTCATGCTCCCTAGAGGCACCTGCTTTGATAACTGCTGCTAAAACCTGATATAAATACCAAAACATTGTAGTTATAGAAGGATAGGGTACATCTGTAGGTTCAAAGAAAGTAGTCCTATCCTAATGCATACTCCAGAGAGCATATTCTGGACAGACTTAAAGACCTAATGCATACTCCAGAGAGCATATTCTGGACAGACTTAAAGACCTAATGCATACTCCAGAGAGCATATTCTGGACAGACTTAAAGACCTAATGCATACTCCAGAGAGCATATTCTGGACAGACTAAAGAACTAATGCATACTCCAAAGAGCAAAAGGGGATAAGATTTTACCAGCATCAAAAGCTTGTTTGCTCCATCAGAGATTGCAGCAAGGCTATCATATTGATCAGGATCAAATTCGTTCAATGCAGAAGTAAGATATTCGCCAGCTGGGGTAGTCTTGACCTTTTCACCACCAGATTTAACCAAAGCAACTGTGCCATCTGGCTTATCAGTTGATGAGGGCAGTGCTAGCACATCTGTAGCTCGTCCTTTGACATTGATATCATTTCTGTCACCCACAATGCAAGATGCAGTTAATAACCATGAAAGTACAGAAAAGACAATGGGGAAACCAGAAAATGCATAATCTATTAATAGTATACACCTTCCAGTTTCTCTATTCTGAGTAGTTGGAGCCTTTGGTAACGGACTAGACACCTGTGCAAGAAGAGCACAAATGAGATTAAAATACTCTTTCAGCAAGAGCAAAATGCTTGAGCCATACAATCTATCAGTTAAGCAAATAATTAAGAAAATATAAGTTTGCTATCTCCAACAACTTAAATTTTAAATGAGATGGTCACACACTTCACCAGTTAGGAACAAATGAACTAAAGAATGAAAACCCTAGAAATCTGAGAAAAATACTTCGGACGCCATTATTACCTGTGTTGATCCAGCTAGAGAGGCTTTCTCTGTCAAACGATCAAATAACTTCTCATTTTCTTCATGCAATTTCTGTCAAAAAGATAAAACACATTAATGACTCAAATGAATAGCAAGATATATCTAACCAGTAAAAAAAGCTCAAAAGTGTCTGATTTCCATTTCCAGAAGATACTAATTGAACATATAGATAAAGCCTAATCATCCTCATTGTCATTCCTCTTTAACAAAATTAAACTAAAGAATACAACGGTGTGTACTACATATACACAGACAGCATGAATAAGCTACCTCAATAAGTGCATCACGTTTTAAAAGTTCCTCTTCTAGCCTCTTGGTAACAGCTGCTGAGTCAATATCATCCCTCGTTGCCTTCAAACCTGTTTGGTCTGCAGATCTTAACTCTGACCCATCTTTTAACCTAGCCTCACTCGCACGTATTGCCTCATTTAACTGTGATTCAAGAGCTTGCAGTTTGGCCTACAATATAATGTGATCAGAAACTTCAAGCAGAACCATGTGCAAAAGGAAAATGTATTTCTTCTACCATAAAATAAAAGGTGAAATACAGTTTAAGTTAAAAAAAATACATAAATGAACAAAATGTAGATAATACGAGAAATATAATGATGAAGCAAGCTTGCAGAAACTAAAATAGTACAGTATAGAATGTTAGACTGAATAGGTATCCATCACAAAATAGAAAACAGTAAGCCTTGAGGCAATGATCCTCTTTCAAGTTTGAGTCACCGAAATAGCTTATGTAGCATACAGGGATGAGCCTGCACATAAGTAAATGATAAACTGCTTGACATGAAAGCATCAAGCATCTTGAACTGAGCCAACTTGAACAGTTGAAATTTTTGAGAAGTTCTTTCTTAAATATTCAAATTGTTTGTCAACATAGATCATAAACCCCTTGCAATCTTTTAAATTAAGCTTGTAAGATTATAATCCCCCAGCCCCAAAGGGAAAAATGTATAATATTCTTGAGATATTTCCCTCAAAGGAAATATGTATGATAGTCTGGAGATATTTCCCTCAAGAGCAAAAATGTATGATATTCTTAACATCATAAACCCTTTGTTGGCTGGTGTAATATCAATTTGGAAGTTTTTTTGTTTTGGTGGGGTACATCAGGCCTGGACTGTAGGGCAACGATTTGGGGCAATGCATGAAGTCCCAGGTATCAAGCTACCTTGATGAAACTTCCCCCAAGAAAAATTGAGTCAATTTCATGTGGGGTGAGACCCCACGTATCAAATATTAAACTGATAAGAACAGATTAGTACTTGATCAGTTATTAAACTGATAAGAACAGTTCAGTACTTGATCTTAGCGAAAAGGCTGAGAAAGGTAATAGCAACAATTTAAAATTACCCAGCCGTATGCAACAATGAATGGAATAATGGAGCAAGATAACATCTTTTAAAGGTAGACTAACTTGATTAAGTTATACCAGATACGCACTTGGAGAGAAAAAAGGCAATTGTATAAAAGTAACTAACCTGCAACATCTGAATAGTTGAATCACGTTGTTGTATCTGCAATTTCTGTTCTTGCTCCAACTGTAAAAGTTGAGCTACTTGATTTCTAATTTGAGTATTTTGATCCTTCTCAATCTTAAGTTTATCCGTAATCATGATATTCTCAGCCTACATCAGAGAGAAAACACTGGATCTTCTTAGTAACATGATTCTTGACTAGACATAAGGTTTGAGTTTATCAGTTTGGACAGAGGAAAGAAAATTGGCATACTCTGAGGCCTCATTATTTTACATTAAGATTAAGACATCTGACACATCTAAATATTAAGATGTGCATTAAGATTTACACTTTTTTAATTGAAAAGATATGCATTAAGATTTACATGTCAGAACCTGAATATTAAGATCTAAATACTAAATAATTAAGATTGTTTGTTTCTCCAACATCTGAATATATAAAATTATCTTTATTTAAAAATTGACAAAATATAAAATTCAATAAAATATTAAATTAATCTAAGACTATATCAACAAAATATTTTTACAAAACTATATGGCAGTTGGTGGTGGTGAAGGCAAGTGGTAGTGGCTGTTGGTGCCAATTGGGGATAGTGTTGGCTAATGGTGGTGTTGTAGGTAGTAGCTAGTGGTTGATGGTAGATGATTCATGATAGTGATAGCTAATGTGGTGGTGAATGATGATGTGGTTGACAATATATAATGATGACTAATGGTGGTGATTATCGATAGTAATTGGCAGTTGTTCTGGTAATAAGGGTTGGTGGTGATGATTATAAAAAGTGTCTAGTAGTGGTGACAGCTGTTGTAGTGATCGGTTGAGGATGGTGGTTATGGGTGGTTGTAGTTGAAAATGGTGAACGTTGGCAGTGGTAGTTGATAATGGTGGGCGATGGCGATAGCAGTGAATGGATGGAATTGATGACCTGACATCTTTGTAGAATCCTTTAAATAAACATCTTAATTATTCAAACTCATTAAGTTGACTCCATTTGTCAGTTGAACCCTTCTACTCATCTTTTTGTCAACTGAACCCTTAAATCAATTAAAACATAATATTTTAAACCCGTTTTATCCTATGTGCACCCAAAGGGTAGCGGGTACGGGTTTCCCTTGTCATAAGAAAAAATCGTTTTTTGACTTAGCATTCTATATGGCATAAGCAGTCAAGGTACCAGTGGTACACTCATTTTAGGAGCGTGATGGCATTCTAAAAAGGTAATAATATTCACTTTTGGCAATTATAACACCCAGCTTCTTCCCCAAGTATTTCAACACCATTGTTGCTCAAAATTTGAGCTTCCTCTTCTCTCTTACTCAATTTTTTCTCTCCAAATTTCTTAATTTTTTTTGTTTCTATCATTACTCCTGTAGTCCTGTTCTTCATACTCATGCAAATTCAATCAATTTTTTTTTTGCTCATTTAAATTCCTTCTTCACCATGATTCTTCGTTTTTAAAGTGTCACAATTTTTAATAAATTTTCTTACCATGCCGTCAAAGTGATAAGAATAATTTGATATTAGTGATTTTGCCTGATATATTATTCCTTTGCACAATACAATAAAAATCATTAATTTCTAGAGTAAAAAAGTTTCAAGATTTTGCTTTGTTACTTGCCTAATTTAAGTTTAATGAGTATTTGTTGTCATATTATGCATTCAATGAAATAATTCTATTTTCAATTATATTATAGGGTTTTCAGAAATCTCAAATTCTGAGCAAGAACATTACCCCCAAAAGATTACACCATAGCTAAATTTTAAACCCTAAAATATAGTAAAAATCAAAAGTACAGACAAAAAATGAGTGAAAAACAAACAAATATGAGAATGAGTTAACAAAATTAGAAAGATTAATAGAGAATTGAACTCAAACACCTTCAAAATCAAAAAATGTTATTGGGGTGAGGGTAGAAATCAGAGTTGAGAGAGTACATAGGTTTGGATGAAGAAAGGGTAAATGAAATGTTTAAAATAATTTTAAACTTGAATTTCAGTATGTAATTTCCTATGTGGCAGTTTTAAATGACGTGGAAATCTATGTGTAGGCGACTGTATTACACTATTGAGCAAGGACCAAGTAATTTCCTACACATAGATTTCCACGTCATTTAAAACTGCCACATAGGAAATTACATACTGAAATTCAAGTTTAAAATTATTTTAAACATTTCATTTACCTTTCTTCATCCAAACCTCTGTACTCTCTCAGCTCTGATTTCTACCCTCACCCCAATAACATTTTTTTATTTTTGAAGGTGTTTGAGTTCAATTCTCTATTAATCTTTGTAAGTTTGTTTACTCATTCTCATATTTGTTTGTTTTTCACTCATTTTTGGTCTGTAATTTTGATTTTTACTATATTTTAGGGTTTTAAATTTAGCTATGGTGTAATCTTTTGGGGGTAATGTTCTTGCTCAGAATTTGAGATTTCTGAAAACCCTATAGTATAATTGAAAATAGAATTATTTCATTGAACAAAAACATGCACTATAATATTGAAGAGTTCAATTTTAGTAGCAGAAATAACATCTTTCCTCTATTATTACTCTTACAAGAACCACCTGCTCTCACTCAACAAAATATAGCACCACAACCTCTTAAGAGACACATGCAACCAACTAGTGAAAAGTTCAATCTATGTAGCAGAAGTAAGATCTTTTCTCGTTTATTACTCTAACAAGAACCACCTTGAAGTTGCAAAAGTTATCAAGAAAACAAATATACAGGAAGCTTAGGTTGATGAAATAATGAGAAAGAAACCCTTCTCAAAAAAAAAATAATGAGAAAGAAACAGGCAAAAAAAAGAAAAAGTTACAAACCTTAAGATCTGACTGTAGTGTAGAAGAAACTTTCCATGCCTTCTGAACTTCATTGAAGAGTAGAACTCCCTGATCATTGGCCTGTTTCAGTTCCTGTTTTAGCCCAACTATTTCTTGTTTCAGATCAGTAATCTCTTTCTCCTTGTCATAAAGTTCCTTGCGTGTATCATTGGCCTATCAAAATAGCAAGAGTAGAATGATTCATTTCCATATGTATTACCAACCCACAGATCACTTGGAATTAGCGGGTGAATCAAACTTCAACTTCTCAATGTCACCAAGTAAAATACATCTACATCACTGAGTAAAGGGCATTGCCCTAACCCCAAATAAGAAAAAACAAATTATAAACAAGGATGTGGACCATCTGCCATAGTCCTGTTTGAGTGTCCACGATCAACAAATCAAGACTTACAATATCTCTCCATTTCTTGATTGTATCTCGATTCCCAAGGCTTAGTGTGGCATTTCTAGCTCTAGCAGAAAAATTGAGGGAGGATAATGTCTCAGACAAATTTGAAGCATTCGGACAGACATTAACAATCAGAAGCGTCTTTGCACTTTCACCTGCGAAAATAAGAGGAAAAAAAATATTAGAGGTATCTAGCCAGCAAATAGACTTTACAAGGGACAACAGAATAACACAAATTAGAAATATGTAAGAGGTGTTGTAGCAACTTATTACACAAGATACTGTAAGGTAAAAGATAACAACTCTTTCCCTCCAGATGCAAACACAGATGCAATCAAAAACATAAAATGTTAAGAGACTTATTTAGTTTCGACTTCTCATTATCAACTAATCTGCTCATTATGCAGCTTCAAATTGTAAGCATCACCAGTGTTGAATTTGACCATCTCCTTTAAAAGCTTAAATTGTTAGAGATCGCACATTGTTATTTACTTAGTTATATCTTCAATCAACCCCTCACGTGCAGGCTTGATTTTTTCATGAGCCCAACGCATGAAATATCTTTTTGATAAAGAGTAACAGTGAGAATTGAAGCAGGATCTCACCTGCTCTGACACCATGTTGAATGGTGTGACCATCTAATATAAAAGCTCAAGTTGTTAGAAAGAACACTTTTATTAGACCCTTATGATGAAATGGTTATGGAAGTTTGCATCTGCTGAGAACTCATTGTGGAAGGAAGTGATTGCTGCAAAATATGGAATGAGGGATAAGTGGATGACAACAGAGGTGACCTCTCCAGATGGGTCTAGTGTTTGGAGATCTATCAATGATCTGTGGGCTCTGGTGCTAGAAAGTTCACACTGTAAGGTGGGAAATGGCAGAAAGGTGGCTTTCTGGATGGACAAATGGTGTGGACAGGTTCCACTAAGCCAAAGGATTCCTGACCTCTACAACCTATGTCAAATGCAGCAAGCAACTGTAGCAGAATTATAGAATGATCAGGGGTGGAATTTGAGCTTCAGGAGAAACTTAAATGATTGGGAGATGTATAAAATAGCAGAGTTTTTTGTCACCCTAGCACAATTTAGTAACTTGTCTGATGAAGAGTGAATGAAGAGGATTCACTGGTATGGAATGTGGGGAGCAAAGGGCGTTTCCCTGTTAACTCAGCATATGAAGATCTCAACACAGTTGGCATTGAGGAAGTAGAATGGCCTTGGAAGATGATATGGAAAACTAAGATACCCTATAAAGTAAACTGTTTTACTTGGTTGTTAGCTAAGGAGGCAATTTTGACACATGAGAACTTGAACAAAAGAGGTTTTCACCTGTGTTCCAGGTGTTTTTTGTGTGAAGAGCAAGGAGAGACAGACAACCATCTCTTCTTACACTGCAAGTGGACAAACCAGCTGTGGCAAATGTTCACCAATATGAGAGAGATCAAATGGGTGAAACCAGGAAGGATAAAAAAGGTTTTGAAGTGCTGGAATAGGGATGGAAATGCAGGAATAAAGAAGGAGAGATGGAAGATTGTCCCATCATGTATATGGTGGACAGTATGGCTAGAGAGGAATCAAAGATGTTTTGAAGGAAAGCAGAGCAACATACAAAGATTTAAGCTTAATTGTTTAGCTCTGTATTATTTTTGGTGTAAACAAGTAGTCTTAGATAGCTCAGAAGTAATCAGCACAACTATAGATTGGTTGTAACTTGGTAGTGATAGGATCCTATGTAATTACAACACTTTTGGAGGGGAACTACACTTTTGAGGTAGTATACATGTGGATAATATAGACTAACTGTTACTTTTCTCAAAAAAAAAAAAACCTAATTATATCTTCATCAACTTGCACATTAAGTGAGTTCCGCAATTTGGCCTACCCAAGTCCAACTCTAAGAGAAACAATGTAGGGTTAAAGTCAAAGAGCAGAATCCAGCAAGTGCACCCTTCAGAAAGCCTCCCCTTTGATTTGGACAAGCCAAGCATGTATCCAGCCAATATACATTTTATGATTTTATGATAAAGTATAAGGTGGATCAATCCAAATATACATACATCTGTTATCATACTCTATACATCTATTTAGCAGTTAGGTGTCAAAATTATGCCTCGGAAAACCAGAGGCAACAGTCTTGTTCTTTTGTGATGATGTATCAGGATGGCATCAACAACAAGATGCAGATAGTACAAAAGAGAGATTGTTAGCTCTATTACAGTGAGGAAACAGTCATACTTTTACAGTATTTGCAGTCCATCTTTCTTCCCTTGAAATATATATGATTAGATACATGTTATGATTAGATACATGTTTAAATACTTGTGACAGTGTCTCATGTTGAAAGATATGAAAAATATGTATCATATAAAGTATATTAAAAGCTCCTAGCTATAAGACAGTTTTCCCATGTATGCCCCCCATATGCACTCTCGTTTCATGGCTTTAATTTGAGCTGACAAGGCCCATCCTCAAACTTTTTTTAATGTTTTCTTAAGCTGAAGATAGTTGCATCAATCATAAGAATATGAAAGTTGGATTTCTAGAATTATTTCCAAACTCCTGTAAAATACATCCACAAATCTAAAGCTACAAGTAATTACAATAATATAAATCAATCAATCAATGATGCCTCAATCCAAAGCTAGCTGGGATGGCGATAAAAGTAAACAAAGAATAATAAGAAATATAGTTGCAGTAATAGAGAAGAGTATAAAAAAGATGAGTAAACGTCAACATAATATCAAGCACATTGAGTAGAGCTCTTCAATCTAACTGAAGATAAGTTAACTGAATATTACAAAAGATCCCTTCACCATAGAAGAGAAAGATGACCTCGTCCTCTAGTGTGACAAGCTCTAGTCCATGAGCATATCTAAGAGAAAATAGAAAATACCTAATGAAACAACTTATATACCAGGGCATATAGCTTGAGACCACTTTTAACTGAAAGAAACAGTGGTCTACAAGTAATATCTAGAAGAAGCTTGCAAATGAACCAGGACAACTTTTAAATAACAAGGTCAACAAGCTACTCCATCTGTTTCAATTATGTGTCTTACTTTCCTTTTTAGTCTATTTCAAAATGAATATCACTTTCTAAATTGAGTAACTCTTTTAACTCAAACATCCCACATGGCTATGTTTAAAACCACAAGATACAAAAATCTTCCTTCCTTTTCTAAACTCCGTGCCTAGTTAAACTAAGACACATAAAAATGAAATGGACGGAGTAATAATTTCCCTTCTAAGCAGAAACAACTGCACATAAGCATGAGTCTGTGTGTGGGTTTGTATGTATGTATTTATATTACTATTAACAATATAACAAAATTGAATAATATGAAACAGTATATTGAAGAATATATTGACCAGTATTATAACCAATTGGTTACCTAGTGAGTCTGCAAGTATTTTGGTGAGCATTGAATTTCCATATGGAACAATGTCTTTTTTTGATGTCAAGGAATTCAAAACATCTCCCAATCTGCATGTCAATATCAAAGCTGAGTATATATACAGAAAAATTGCAGTTAAACACAATATGACACTTTTTTCTATCATTTATGCAAAGATATGGCACCTGGGCCTAAGTCAACCCCAAAAGCTAGCTCATGGGGGGAGGATTGCCCAAGTCCATATAAGGAGGCCACCAGTCCATTCCCCAACCAATGTGGGACTTTTACCCACTCTAACACCCCCCTTCACGCCCAGGCCCAACTAGAGCGTGGACCGGGAGCCCAAACGGGGATGGACCTGGCCCTGATACCATGTAAAGATATGGCACCTAGGCCTAACTCAACCCCAAAAACTAGCTCACGAGGGGAGGATTGCCCAAGTCCATATAAGGAGACCACCAATCCATTACCCAACCAATGTAGGACTTTTACCCAATCTAACAATTTCTAATTGTTTCATGAGGGTGTACGCAATTAATATTTCACAAGCATCATTATAGAAACTAATTTAAGAAATTGATTTTCCTTGGTCAACTATGTCTTAAAACCTCTAATGTAATCATCCCCTGCGTAGGAGCTCTTGTCACACACTTGATTGTGGGACCAACTATCCTCTTTAAGCTTCCATGTCTATAAGCATCGTCCTTTAGAACTCTCCCAATGATCTTGCATGTATGAAAATTGAGAAATAAGACATAAGATAAGCTTTAATCAGCCAATATTTGATTTCTAGTTTAAAAACCATCACATGAATGTCATCAGCTAAAAAAAGGCATTCAGAGTTCCAATCCAGAAACAGAAATATACTGAGAACAAAGAGATGGTCTCATGGGGCGAAAATGTGAAGTGATCCACCAAATTCCATTTCCGATCCAACAAATAAATTATTAACTCCATACTATTATGTCCTAGGCATGGGAAGCGAACATGCACGGGTTGAGGATAAAGTATTATTGATAACAAAAGGTTGACATGAACCACTTACGCAGAAAGAGATTTCATGACATGAAGCAACTCTGTTGCATGCTCGCCACTATCCTCTTCAATAGTGCTTTCACTTCCAGCCAAATCAACAAGAGAAAGCTTGCTGTATGAGGTCTCTCCAGTGATTAAGTTGGTATAATGTATATGTACTGTGACGATCCTAAAAAATGCAAGACCAAAGAAACATACAATTACAACTTAGAAAATTGGTAAACTCACCTATATTTTTCTCCAGACAATTCAGGAAAAAAAAAATTCATCATAGTGACTAACAGAAAGTCTGCATTTACCTTGAAAGAAGCACAGATACAGTCATACAGAGACACAATAGAGACGGGTTGTGCCTACATGCTAATCAGGATACCTTTTTTCTTTCTTTCTTTCCTTTCCGAACTTTAAATTAGAAAATCAGAGTTTCAAGAATAAAAAGTTATGCCATGAGTATGAAGGAGTGTACAACTGATGCAACTTCAAATACCTCAATCAAATAAAATATATGCAGAGCAATGAGTTCAACACAGAGGAACAGCAATTTTAGACAAATCAGAATCTGGACTGATATTGTGACAGGAACAAACAAATGATTCTTTATGTTGAGCATGTTCTTTTTCACCATTTTGAATATGAACATGTTCAGCGTGAACTAAATTGTTTTCTTTTTGTGAAGGAAAGGAAAACAATTGTGTTTTTCTGTTGAACACACTCACATTCAAAATGGTTCTTTTCTGAAAAATAAAAACACACAGTTGTTTCCAGAACTGTCAAACAAATTATGACAGAATATCTCAAGTTTTCATGGATAGCTTGCTCAGAGGACTTCAGATTAACTCGTGGGCAGACCATAAAGAAATCAAGAAAGGTGACATTCTAAAACATAGATGAGAAAAAGGATAGAATCAACAGTAACAGACAAATACCAACTGGAAAGAGTTGTAGACCATACAGATGAGAAACTCTAAACTTTGACCCATCACTTCCTCGATTCTGAAAAGCAAATTTGAGAACTCGGCCAAAATCCATTGGATTTTCAACCCTTTCCTGCAGAAGTTCTACAAAGCAATCCAACGACCCCATGCGAGCCTTCGGCAGATCAGTTCCAGAATGTATGAGCAGATCTCGTATCTGCAATAATTGGAAAAGCCCTAACATCAAAAAAAAATTGGGTATGGATTCCTTATAGGACCAGCATACATAATGCTGAAGATGAGAAAGCAATTAAATCTAAAAGATAAACATGACATCAATATAAAACCTGTTCATTATGAAGTTCAGAAATGGAAACTGAGAAATTAAATTTGGAAGTCGACGTTGCATCGGAGTTGGATAGATCAAAGAGCTCCTCAAAACACCTTGCGTATAAACCACGATCATGGTTGGATCCTTCCTGCATGAAGGGGGGAACGTGAGGAACCAACATTAATTACAAACCAACAGCTTAAAATAGTTGGGTATTTGGCAGATCAAATTTGATAAAGACCCAATATATTCAATTTGACTCAATTATACCACTAAAATTGAAATTTGGAAGTATAGAAACTTTGAAAATTAACCTCCTAGTGGAAAGGTTTCATAAGATCTTATGCATTTAAACCATGCCCAGCTAAAACTTCACAATTGGCAGTTTTTCAGAACCCATAAAGAGAAGAAATGTATAAATCGTTCAAAAGAAACAGATGAACATAAAAGGAAAACAGCCGTAAAGAGATGAGTGAGAGACCATTGTGTGTGTCTTTCCTGAGTGTGCTTGCCCATAAGCAAATATAGCCACATTGTATCCATCAAATGCTGACTGAACAAATGGCTGAACATCACTAAAAAGTTCAACTGCACAAAGAGAAACTAAAAATGTTAAGTTACACACTCATTCAAGATCTAGTATAGAAAGAAAAGAAGTAAATCCCCAATACCTTGTCCTACATGAGGTCCATAAACCCTGTCTAACTCAAAATCCTTCTTCGGATTTGCTACGCTATCATCAGCAGTATTGATACGAACTGTAACATCATCGGGAAATTCAACAATGGATGGACCTTCATCTTCAAAAAGAGGTCTCACACGACAAAACACCTTTATACTTCCTGAAATAATAACATAAGGTCTCATCTACATATATTACGTACAACATACACATATCTATCTCTATGCCTATCTGAAGGCAACAAACGTTCTCTCATAATACTGAAAGATTTTCTTTTCTAGATTACAATTTATTTCTAGATTTGAACATTTCATGTGTATTGAAAATACACATGTATGTGCAAGTGCTGATGTATATGCACAGATTTCTTCTCAAAAGAAGTTGTATATGCCCATTTTAAGAGACAAGGTTGGAAGCTAGAATAATAAAGCCAGGAGCATAGACTAAATACCTTGGGCAGTTAATAAGTCATTAAATAACCTTTTCTTCTCCGATATCAGAGGTGAGAGTCTAGCTTCTGTTTCAAGTGCAGCTTCATCTGAATAAGTAGAGAGAGAAACCAGAAATCCAAAATATGATCAGATTAATAGTTAATCAGAAGCCATCATAACCAAAACTCATTAGACAAAAGGACAGAAGAAGACAAAGAAAAGACCAAAAAGAATTCAGCTGTATAAGATTTGCAGTAATCTTTCCTCAAAGGCAATGGAGCTTGATTAAACATATGAAAAGGTTGTGAACTAACTTCAAGTTGCATCTGTGTCTTATTTTTGGTTAATCCATCTATTACAAAATCAAGACAAAATCTGCATAAAGCTTATAATTTACATGTGTTTGACAGTCTCCCAACTTCCAAAACGACATGTTAGAAAAGAGATCTAAGAGGAGAGGGAATGGAAAAAATGAAACATAAGGTACTTTTAATTTGAATTTTCTAGACAATATTGAATTTCAATTATCTATCTTAATCCATAGATTATCATTTTTCCTGAAGATGCAAACAGAAACCATTAACACTTAATTATGCAATTAATAGAGTTTAGTGATGTACCTTTATCTGTGAACAGGACATTGGGAGTCACCACTACTGAACTTTTCCAATATGGTATATTATTAAGCGATGACGCATTACATAAATTTTGTAGGAGTATGACAAGAAAATCATATACATAAAACAAAAATACAAGAAGAACGGTTGTTGAAATATAATAATTCATAGTAATAAAGATTAACCTTCTTATCTTAGACAAACAAGTTAGCAATGATAACTTCTTAATTGTAGAAAATAGACTCTTATGTAAATCTTCAACTTTGATATCTCAAATGTCATTGTGGATTTAAGAACATACTGAAGCAAATCATTGGGATAAGATTTTATATCAAATCTAAACTTTATTAACCTACTTTAATTAAAGTTATGCACAAAAGGCATCACAAAAATGCTTTACATATAGCCACACGCTTTTAGGCATTCTCGAGGTGATTAGAACTTTATCTTTAAGAAAATCTTGGGGCTTTGGGTAAAGATAATTTTTTATAATTACTTTAAGAATGTCTAGAAGCATGTGCTAGGCATTATTTGGGTTGAGTTGGGTTGGGCCTCATGGAAAGCATCATAAATAAAAGTGTACATGTAAATACATAGATATAGTACAGTTTATTTACCTAGCTTGCGGGTTCTATCAGCAAGTACACCGAGGTAGCGTGTCACACGGTCTAGTTTCGCATTGGAATATTCTTGCAGGTCACTGGCTTCTTGTCTCAGCTCTGAGTAATCTTCCCTGACAAGCTGCCCCAGAAAAAAATTGTATATATTCGGTAAGAAATTACTTAATCGCTTTTCCCCTGAACAAATAATGTTATCTAAGATTAAGATCTTTTCCATTTCCAGAAGAAGGCGCCCCCAAATTACCCTGAGGGGTAAAATAACATTAGCTCGTTTAAAAAAATTTAGCAGCAATTCTTTTAAAGCCTTGTGATTAATATAGTACAAGTAATCATGGAACTCCATGCTAATGCACTACATCAAAAACAACTTTTTAAAAAGGTTTGATTGATTCTAAGCTAGGATATCCTTCAGCAAACTGGAGAAACATGCCAAATACAAAGTTCACATCACTACATTTGCATGAATAGACAGCAGCAGTCTCTCTGTAGTGTCTTCCTCTTGATTTATATTACTACTTCACTGCATTACGTGGGCCAGTAAAGTCATCCATGTCCAATTTAGGAATAATATTGACATGGCATTCCAACAAAAATATAGATAGTAGTACTAAGGTCTGCGTAGACTCTACCCTCCCCATACCCCAATTGTGGGACTATGCTGATATGTTGTTGTAGCGTGCAGATTCTTCAATGCATATTAACAATTAGCAAAAAACTTAGTCATATCTACTAGATACCTCCACATACCCATACTGGATACTAGAAAGAAATTTTAATGGGATCTTTCACCTTAAAACTGGAAAGAAATTTGAGGCTACTAAATCTATTGAGAACCTAGATGATTAACTATTCAAACTCTCAAGAATATGAATATGTACTTGTATCAACCACGTGTACCACCTGTAAAAATAACATCGGCATAAGTACCAGACACCATCTATCGAAAATGGAAAATTGGTTATGGAGATTCCGTACAGTCAGAAATTAATGCAGCCTCTATCTCGAGTAATTATTGTCTCAGTAATAACTATTGGGGATCACTTGAGCCTGCACTTTATCACCAGAGAGTAAATACTAGAATCTGTAGTGAGAGAGAGAGAGAGAGATCTCAAACATAACCAAAACTACATGGAATGTAGCTAGCCAACCATTTTTTATGGATCAAAAAAAGCTCAATATAATTCCAAAATGGAACATTTACTCCATAAGTCAAAAGAAATCCAACTTTTCTAATAAATTAAGACAACTTTTCTAATATATTAAGAACTTAACACTCAAAATTCCCATCTCTCTATCTTCTTTGACAGAACATATAATTGATGGCGTTTGGAGCTTACATTTTTGAAGAAATTTCAATGATTGGGAAGTAGACAGGGCTGCTGAATTTTTCAACCTTCTGAATAAAAATCAGCAGCAATCTTTTTCAGGAAGTTACCGCTACAAAGATCTAACAAAGGTGGACAATCCTGAAAAACCTTGGTCATGAGAAAAAAAATGGAGGCCTAAAAGATGTTTTGAAGACAGTGCTTATTGCATTCACAAGATATAGGCCAATAATATATTTTTGTGTTGCTTTTGGTGTAGAATGGAACAAGTAAATGAGGCTGAAATAGTTTTACAGGTGCTCGAGTCTTTACTGGATTAGCTGGGGTAGTTTTGTTTTTATGCTCCTCTGCTTAGATTGTACAGAGGCCACAGAACAATCCTCGCGCTGGTTTATTTATAAAACTACCTTATCTTCTCAAAAAAGCAAATTATAACTCTCCATGTTATTAGTATACACTGTTATCGACCACACATACTACCACCTCTACCACTAGTGAACATCCACAAGCCAAAGTTGTAATCCTTAAATTTTCATCCAATGAACGAACTTGCTTAAACCAACTTGTTATCAGTATAAGAGAGAAAATTGTAGAATTTGTAGACATCTCTGTCTCAAGCTAACCACATAGAATTTAGAAACAAGTTCCATTAGCGACTAATAGGGGCCAAAGAGAATTCAATATACTACCAGATGGAATCTTTTACTCAGTGGTGGAAAGAAATTTCAATTTATTAAATAAATTTAGGATCTTGATTATGAACTATTCGAATCTCCAATAGCATACCTGTACACTAGTTCTAAAATAGACACAATCTAGTAGCAAGCTAACCATTCCCAACAACAAAGACCAAAATTGAATTTTTCACCGGAAACAAATTATGAACTTAATAATTTGACATTTCCATCTCTCAAAAACACTACTGTACGCTAGTATCAATCACTCTAACAGCCATATATGAACATAGCCATTAATCCTCTACCACTAGTTTCCAGAAAAACTTCAAACTCAAGTAAATACAACAAAAAGGAGATATCTTTCCAATTGCATTGTACTTTAGAACACTTCAATTATACAAAAACACACTAATATTAGCAGATCAAGTATTAAAAACTTTTCCATCTCTAAATAATATAACTGTACACTAGTTCTAAAATAGACATAATCTAGTAGCAAGCTAACCATTCCCAACAACAAGTACCAAAAATGAATCTCATTATAATTCCAAAATTGAGTTTTTCACCCTAAACAAATTAAGAACTTAATAATTAACATTCCCATCTCTAAATAACACTAATGTACACCAGTATCAATCACTCTAACATCTACAAATAAACAACAACAACTCAGTTACGCAGACCTTACCGCTACCTCATAGAGATAGGGATGTTGTTTTTGATAGAGCCTTGGCTAAAAATCTATAAATGAACATATCCATTAATCTTCTACCACTAGACTCCAGAAAAAACTTCGAACTCGAATAATTACAAAAAAAAGGGAGATATCTTTCCTATTGCATTGTATTTTAAAACACTTCACTTCTGTTCAATTATACAAAAACACACTAATATCAGCAGATAAAGTACTAAAAGGACGTAAATTAGCATGAAATAAAAATTAGAGACCTTACCTTTAGTTTATCCTTCAATTTCAATAGCTTAGAGTTGAGACCGTATTTAGATAGTTCTGAATGTGGCACAACAGCGGATGCGGCTGCGGCTGAGATCGAGTACCGTCGAGCCAACGGCGGCGGTCTCTGATACTCTTCATGCTCCGGCGACTTCCGAGGTTGAAATCCCGGCACATCCCAACTCCACCTATTGTTGTTGCTGTTGCTCTTCTGCTCCGCCATTGATGATCAAACAACAAAAAATAGTGGAAATTTGATAAATTTATCTAGAAATGGAGCAAAGAAGAGAGATTGAGCTGTTTCTCTCTCTTCCTTCTCTCTTTCTCTCTCTAAAGTTTTTGCTTTTGTCTGGGTCTAAATGTATTTTGGAAAATTGAATTTGTGGTTTGAATTTCTATTGAGGGAATGATAGAAATTTATGATTTTTCATCCTTGTATTTTTTGGTTAGTGTTGATTTAGTCCTTTAAAAATTTTGGTATGTTTGCTCATGATAGCAAAATTAGTAATTGAGTTAAGAATATTATAAAGTTATTTTTGAAACAAAAATTGATAAGGTTATTTGATCATAATTTTATATCTTGGAAAGTAATATTGATGACAAAACTCTCCTTTTTTTACTAGATTTTTTAGTTGACTTGACATGTTATATTTGTGTATTTATTTATTGTCATGTAGAATATTATCTAGATTAATTTTAGATACACAAACGAAAATAAAATTTAACGATTTATTTTTAGTATATTAAGCAAAGATGTTAATTGGGTAAAAATATTAATGACTTACTCATAGACTTGATATAAAATGGATTCAAATTTTAGAATTTTATAAAGAGGTAAATTGCATTTATGTGTATTATATGAGGTTTAACACTCTTGTCAACTAATTATTTGTTTCCAGATAATACATGATTTAATTTTTATTCAAGTATCTCTAATAAATGTGTTACTTGATTTGTACGAACGTAAATGTTTAATCTTAAAATTAACAAGAACATTTATTTTCTATACTCAAATTAATTAGTAATTGCATCAAAAATCATCCTCATTGACTTGAATTAACATACTAAAATCAAACGTCTAGATTCGATATTTTTATATCCAAAATTAATTTAGATTTTGTGTTGCCTATTATGTAAGATAAAGAATTAATATGGCATAATAATTCAACAAAAAAAGCTTATTAAGAGAAATATTTTTTTCTCTTTTTAACACATATAGTTATCATTGAATACCTTTATAGAAAAAAATCAAAATTATTTTAATAATATCTTTTCAATACTTAAATAATCATTTATTAAAAATATGACTATTATTTGTCTGACTTTAACAAAAAAAAAAAGAGATAGAAATTATCTAAAGGCTTCAAAAAACATTGAAAAAGATGAAGGACTAATTAGAAAGCAATGCAAAACTTCAAGGGTTGAATAGGTAAAATTTAGAAAGTGAGTAATGTGTAGTAAACGACGCCGTAGGATTATAGGTGACATAAAAGAGAGCCACCCAAAAGCATTTGTATTCACAAAAAAATATGCGTCTCTCATGAAATAAGTACTCACTCTCACCAATATGTTTGTATTTATCTTTATTTTAAAAAAAAAAATATGAGTCGAGGTCTTTCGGAAACAGACTCTCTATCTCTACGAGATAGTGATAAAGTTTGCATACATTTATGCTTCATAAATCTCACTTTGTGAGATTTCACTGGTATGTTGTTGTTGTAAGTTATAAAAATGGATAATATTTTACAATGTTAATGGACTATAACAAATTATTATTCTATTTTTATGTTATTATAATAGTTTTTATACGAATTTTCGTAAATCAATTTCATTGAATAGGGTGATAGATATTATTTCATTCTTAATCAGAGATTTTGGATTGAAATCTCGCTAAGTACAAAGTCCTTTTTATTATGAAACACTTCAACTTTTAATGTGAGACTTTTCGAGTCGAACCACGAAATAAAAACGTTGGGTGAAAATTAAAAAAAAAAAAAGTCAATTTCACTTATTGGTTATAGTATCATGTAATCTAGGAGTTCAGGCGTTTTGCCACGTTTTTTAGATTTTTACTTTTGAATAAAAAACAAAAACTGTGTTTCAAGAAGTTGAAAAAAAAAAATTCCTCCAAAGTATTTCATAAACCTTGACCAAGTACTGGTTACTCTCCTATATTAACAAAAATATATTTTCAAATATATTTTTTTTTTAAACATTTGACAAACAAAAAAAATCAAATACATTGTTCAACTCTATTTATTTCAATTATATTTTTGGATACTTTGTTGATTGATGAGTTAAAAATAAATTCTTTACTTTCTCGAGATAAGAATAATGTCAACATATATTTTATCATTTCCATATTATCTTATTGGGGGGAATATTTAATTCAACATGTTCTTTTAAAAGATAAGGTGGAGGGAATGTAAGTGTGGCATGTTTAACTTAGATATAAGTGTACAAATATTTAAACTTAGGATCATTATTTAAGTCATATTTATAATGCGTGGAAAAAACTTAGATTCAATTGATTTTGTATTTCCTTCTTTATAAAGAGATTTTCTTTCATTCAAAAATAGACTCCAATTTTTTGTATTCATTTCGTTACAAAATACTGAATCTTTATTAACGTCATTTCAATTCAAAAAATTAAAAAAGATCGAAGTCTCAGTTCTCTACTTGCAATATTGATTTGCTATCGATCACCTAGAAAGTACTTAGCATTGCAAGGTGGTCTTTATTAATTCACATAGTATTTCACGTTCCCTGTATTACTTGGATCAGAGTGTACTAAGTTGACATTTGTGAATAACTTGATGTATTGTCTTTCTTCAATCTTTTGAGTGAAATGCAACAAAAAATAAAATGAAGGAAAATTCATGAATCAACCTCATCATCTTCACCTACTTATTATGCGGTATAAATTTAAATTAATCATGCTTCAAGTACAAATATTTGAATATCAACTGAAAACATAAAAAATACAAATGTGTAAGTAACTATCCTAAATCATTTAGGCCAGCCTAGACATCCATTTGTTACCATCATTACAAGTTTTTATGCAACTATCCTAAAGTTGGTAGGTCCATAAACTTTTCTCTTACTTTAATAAAATTAAGGGGCCGTTTGGCCATGCGATATGGTATCATGATATGGAATCATGAGATGAAATTGAAGTTTTGTTTGGACATGCGATATGAAATTTTTGTGTTGTATATTTTCTTATAAACATAAAAATCTCATAAGTTGTAAAACTATTAATATAGCTCCAATTGTTTATTCAATCCTATCAAATAAACAAAAATTTATAAAATCGCATAATAAATTATTTCAAAGTTATTTGTTCTCCACTTAAGTAATTGTTTCATCTAACTTTAATTTAATAAAAAAAATTAAACATAAATTGTAGTGTACTAGTATTTAATATAATTCTCTCACATAGTACGGACAATTTCTTCACATTGAACTTGCATTTCTCGATCATGTGACCGAGAAGACAAACCAACATTGTTCTTTGAGCCATTTGTTGGTCAATATCATCCGCAACTATATTTTCATGCTCATAGACCATAAATATTTCATCAGTACTTTGGTATTCTCACAAATAATTATGTAACACTACACAAGCTATGACAATTTTCACTTGTGTATCAATATCAATGGTCCATGCCTTGTTTCAGTATTCTAAATCTATTTTTCCAAGCTCCAAAAGTCCGTTCAATCACATTGCGCAGAGATGAATGCCTATAATTAAACAGTTCTTTGGGATTTTGAGGCTCTCTTTCACTTCCTCGGTAATCTTGCAAATGATAGCGTAGTCCTTTGTATGGAGCTAAAAATCTTTTTGTGTTTCGAAAACCAACATCAACAACATAATATTTATCTACCAACAAACATTTTATAAAGATTTATTAAAAGCATATGTGACGTAAATGAGACAACTTTGTGTAAATAAATAATATTTTATTCTAAGGATGTATTTTAAAGTTACCATATGGCGGAAATGGAAATTGTGACGTTGGTTCAACAAGTGCATTCTCAAGTACTTTACTATCATGTGCAGTACCTTCCCAATCAACGGCAACAAAGGTAAATCGCATATCAAAATCACAAGCACATAAGACATTTTGTGATGTTCTTCCTTTGCGATTACGATATCCTTGTTGCACCGCTTTAAGAACCTCCCCTTCTATATATGTTCCATCAAACGCACCAGTACAATCGTATCAAATAAAAAATATATCAATATTAGTTTAGTGAACATAAAATAAATTGGAAGCATTATAGAATGCACTTCATAAAAATAATGTTTGTAAGAGTAATAAAAATAGTGCTTCCAAGACAATGCAAAGTCATAAAATAAATATTATCTCTTTAAACAAAGTTGATAGGAATTATGTAACTAAATACTAATAACTTACACATAAAATATAAATGTGTACTTATTAAGGCCATAAAATAATTTTATTACTCAACAATCGGTTGGTGTGAGTTAAAGTGACTATATGTTGGTGAGAATAATAAATTTTATGTCTGTGATAACAATAAAATTTAAAAAATAATGATGTGATTATAAAATCTATTTACATATGAAATAAATGGTTAGTAGATATAAATGTGGGATTGTTTTAACAAAATATAAACTCGTGGATCAATTTTTGTATTAAAATATCTCAAATCGTGATTTGGAATTCTCATATAACTCCATATCATGGTTTTTGGAGAATATGGAATCACATCTCATGAGATGGAATCAGCGTAAAATCGTATGTCCAAACGTTGATTTCATCTCATAATACCATATCGTGATATGATATCGCATGGCCAAACGCCTACTAAGGGCCCGTTTGGCCATGCGATATGATATCATGATATGAAATCATGATATGGTATCATGATATGGAATCATGAGATGAAATTGAAGGTTTGTTTGGACATGCGATATGGAATTTTTGTGTTGTATATTTTCTCATAAACATAAAAATCCCATAAGTTGTAAAACTATTAAAATAACCCCAATTGTTTATTCAATCTTATCAAATAAACAAAAATTATGAAATCGCATAATAAATGATTACAAAGTTATTTGTTCTTCAGTTAAATAATTGTTTCATCTAACTTTAATTTAATTAAAAAAAATTGAACATAAATTGTACTTGATATGTTCATATCTCTCAACTACTCTTACAAATAACCTATAAAGTAAAAAAAAAAACATACATTAGTTCTTCAGTTAAATAATTGTTTCATCTAACTTTAATTTAATTTTAAAAAATTGAACATAAATTGTACTTGATATGTTCATATCTCTCAACTACTCTTACAAATAACCTATAAAGTAGAAAAAAAACATACATTAGTGAGTAAATATTAACTTAGAAGTTAAATGCACTAAGATAAAAATTAACAAACATCACTAACTTCTAACTATTTACAAGAAAAATCAATAGTTAAATATTATTGAATAACGAAATTTTAAAAAGTTACCACAAGTTTGAGTCAAAAACACTTCTAATAAAATTTAATCAAAAAAATTATAACTAGTCCACTTGACTAAATATTAATAACTAATTGATCAAATTTTCCTAAGTCATCAATCAATTGGACTTGATATCCTTCAATCATGTGAACGAACATTTTGCAAATACTAAGATTAAGAAAGTGCAGCACCGCCAATGAAAATTGTCTTTTATCAATATTATGCTTAGTCATAAGATTAAGACGTTTTTTTTTATTATGAAAAATAAAAAAAGTATTACTCCCTTTGTTCTCATTTATATTCACTAAATGAATTTTTACTTTATCATTTATATTCACCAAATTTAAAGTGATAATAAATTTTATATTGGTGAGAATAATAAATTTTAAAAAGTAATGATGTCATTATAAATTTTATTTACATATGAAACAAATGGTTAGTAGATATAAATGTGGGGTTGTTTTAACAAAATATAAACTCATGGATCAATTATTGTATTAAAATATCTCAAATCATGATATGAAATCACATGGTGATTCCATATCATGGTTTTTGGAGAATATGATATCACCTCTCATGATATGAAATCGTGAGATGAAATCAGCGTAAAATCGCATGTCCAAACGCTGATTTCATCTCACGACATCATATCGTGATATGATATCGCATGGCCAAACGCCTACTAAGTATATATTAGTTTTAACAATTTCATAATATAGTTGGTCATACTTTTAAAATTTGCACTTTAATTTAGTTTTAACAATTAAATGATATATTTGGTCGAACTTTTAAAATTTGTTTCATCTGAAAAAGTTATTTGCCAATAGTGGTTTATGTGAATTGAAAATATTTTAGAATAATGATAATTTGTGTTTAATTAATCAATTTGAGCAGCATATTTTTTTTTTGTCAATATAAGCGCATCAATTTATATTTGATCAAATAAAATAAAATATTATGTGTTAAAATGAAAAGGGAAAAAACACTTTGGAACTCTTTTCATAAGTTGGGCTGGGCCCAATCCTAAACAAGGGAACAGAAACGGTCCATAATTATTTTATTTTTTGATACACTATATTTATAAAATTATATTAATTATCATCATTAGTGGGAAAATTGAGATGATATTACAAATTAACAATTAAAAATAAGAAAATATATGAAGCACACGTGTTATATGTTTTTTAACTTTAAACAAACACTATTTTGGAAACATTTTCCCCTCATACTTATACATTTTATTATCGAAAAAGTTTAACAGGAAATTTTAATTATTGTACAATTATTTGAAGTCTAAATCTAGGTCTCAATCTAGAGCTGACATTCAAATCGAGTGTCAAAATCGAGTCTCAATAATTCGATTAATGTATGTTAAAGCGAAAGATCACCAAATACAACACAATAAGGGGCAAACCGAGCACTTGCATGAAGAAAGAAACTAATCAATCATAATTATTGAAATAGTATGAAGATGCGAAGAGAAACTTTTATCACAGTTATAACAACTATAACACACTCAACGTACTTTCATAAATTAATTTTAGAGAGGATATAATGTACGTAAAATTTATTTTTACTTTTGTGAGATATAGAATTTGTTTTTGATAGATCGCAACTTGAATTGCTATTTTTCCAAAGGATGATGAAAATATGACAACAAAACAACAAGATATATGTAATGACCCGGACCCGTAAGGTCATTTTTGATAATTTTGAATAGTCATTTATCTATAATTAATTAATTTGCGGGTAATTTATTTATTATTAAAAATAATGGACCAAGTCTGAATTGTTAAAATAGGTTTGTAGAAATTATTACTTTTAATATATAATTAATTTAGAAAAAAAGAAAGAAAGAGGCGGAAGAAAAAAACTAACCTAGACGTGTGACAGAAAGCAAAGAAGCAGGAAAATTCAAGTGGTTCAGGTTAGTTTTAATCAAGATTCTTTGTAAAATTGTATATATATATATCTTAGGGTGATATTATTGTTAAGGGATATGGTTGGAATTTGTGGTTTTTAAAAGAAAAGAGACAAAATATTGTCAGTACATTGTTGGGGTTGAACAAAAGGGAAATTTGAATTGAAACTAAGGTGGGTGTAATTGTTATTAATGAAATTATGTACTCATTGTCATGAATGGATAAGTTGTTGGGTTTGTCGTGTGCTTTTCATGGTTCTGCCATGAATTTGCGTGACCAGTAGATTGTATAGTTAGTTGTTCCTATTTTAAATATTATATTATAAATTAAATATCTAATATATTGAGATAGGTAATTAACTATTGGGTTATCGAATTATATGAATATCATTAGACTTATGATATTGGAGAAGTTGAAGCTTAACCCTAGACTTGAAACGTAGAAACTTGATTATGAATTTGGGTGAATTGTTGGTTCAAGGCTAAACACATAGTAATGTGGGTGTTGTTAATTTCAAAATCTTATTGTGGTAATTTGTTTGGATAGATTGTATTGATTTGGAGCCCAATGAAAGAGGGAGACTCAAGTCTCAGAGTGATTGTTCGACTATTTGAGGCAAGTGGATTTCTAAACCCTTGTTAAGTGTATGGAATTCATGTATTTCCTTGTAATATGTGTTTAGGGTAATGAGGCTTGATGATGGGTTGACTTGTCCACATTGATTAATTCTAATGATGAGAAAGGGATAATAAAAGGCAATGTGATCAATTGTTTGTGTGATGTGTTGAGAATTGTTTGAAAGGCTTGTTGAATCATTGTTGATGTTGTATCCTGATTGTGTTGTTGTGAATTGTGCAATGTTATGAAAATGGTCATCTCCTCATTATTTGTGTGAACATGTCATTTGCATTGTTCTGAGACATGGTTGTGACAAGTGTTACGTGCATTGAGAAAGAATAAGAAAATAAAGAGGATGTACCATTTCGAGGGACGTATCGCGCGCCGCGATGGATACTATATTTCGAGGGACGTGTCGCGCGCCGTGACGGATACTATATTTCGAGGGACGTATCGCGCGCCGCGATGAATGCATGGACATATATGTCCCCCATGGGTCCCAGACTGAGAGACAGCGGGTGTGTATCATTAGGTCAGACATGCATCACTATACTTGACATTGCATTTCATTGCATTGCACTTCTTTATTATTGGTGAACTTGATCTTGTGTGTTGTTGATCTTGTGAGTGCCTTTCTATGGAACTTGTGACTGATGAATATTGAGCTTGTTGTTGAAGATATGCAATTGTTAAAGTGTTGTTGTTGAGGGTATGAAACTATTGTTGTTGTTGAGGCTATGAAATTGTTAGAGCGTTGTGTTGAGCTATGTGCTTAGTAAATTGTGAACTGTTAGGTTGGGCTGGTTTTATACAGGTTGTAGTTGTGAAGGTTCGGTTGGGGTGTAATGAGTACTTGTATTCTATCCCCTTAGCTCGTGTTTAGAGGTTTACTTGCTGAGTACCGTGTGGTTTGGTACTCACCCCTTGCTACTACATTTTTTTGTAGGTTACTAGCCCGGACCTTTGTGATATTTTTCTCTTCTCCTTGTCTGAGGCTTCTTGTGGAGGTTTGTGAGGTAGCTGCTTGTCATTTCAGCGGACCTTCTTACTCCTATTTATAATTTTGTTCTGTTCTAAAAACAAGATCATTTGAGACTTGTGTTTTTCTTTTGAATCAATTGTAATGCTTTAGAGGCTTGTACGCGTGACAACCAGATTTTAGGGATATTTTTCAGTTGATTATGAAATTTCCGCATTTTATTGTAAAGGTTGAGCTTTAGGCTGACTTGTCTTGGTGGGATAACACGAGTGCCATCACGTTCATTTTTGGGTCGTGACAATATAAAACAAATAAAGCAACAAATAACATAATACACATTTAAATTGAATGTCAATATCGATTTTCAATTATCTGACTAACATACATTGACGCAAAAAATCACCAAATACAACACAATAAGGGGCAAACCAGGCACTTGCATGAAAGATGAAGCTAATCAATCATTATTCAAATAGTAAGAAGAGGAAAAGAGAAATTTGTATACCCAATTATAACAACAATACACTAATTGAGTTATTATAGTCTGACAAGTTGAATTTATAGAGGATATAATGGTACATAACTTTATACGCATTTTACGTGGAAGAAAGATTGTTGTTGATAAACTCTCGACTGAAAAATAAATAGATCGAACCATGATTGTAAGGAGAATATGACAAAAAAATAACAAGATACAAAATAAATGAAGCAACAAATAATACAATACACGTTAAAAATATTACGAGAATACACGAATACTAAATAAGATTGCTAATAAAGGGTAGAGGAAGCCCCCTATCTCTTCCGTCAAAAAATGCGACAACACTCAACTTTCTAGAACTAAAACATTATTATTATTACTATTATTATTATTATTATTCGAAAGACGAAAACTAAAATATTTTTTTATTTTCTCATTTTCAATTGTTCAGAATTTTGAAAAAGATTTTTTTAAGAAAATAAAGTCCTTAAAATAAGAAAAATGAATTTCCTATGGAAATAGAAAAATCAAGTTACACAGAAATTATATAATTTCACACTCATCTTCATTCACCACCCCCATAACCCCATCTCCACTATCTCATACGTACTATTTCTCTAAAAGTTATATAAAAAATATGTACAAAATAAAATTAAAAAAACTCATTTAAAAAAAATTAAAAAAATTGTAGTAACAATTTAACACACCATGAATTGTCAAGTCAAATCAAACATTGCAAGTACTGAAAATCAGGTCAACTAATGCCTGATAAAAAGTAAAAAAAGAGTAGTACCTAATTCATGTAAGGTTAAAAATAAAATAAAATAATTTTTAAAAAGGTGAAAAATAGGTACAAATTGATAAGACAAATTGACAATTATTCAAGCCTTTCAATTTCTAGGCTTATAGCCATTTCAGTGATTACTGTTTTCCCACATGCTCACCTGCCAGTATCTTTTTATGGATGTTTATAATGTTATCTTCACCTTAACTTTAACTTAGTACTACTTTAATTATTTGTAATGAAAAAATAATTATTGTCAAAATTGGTTGGACATGAAATGGTGTTGAGCAATTTTATTAGATAACTGTTTCTATCGTTGTAGTCATCACCACTAATATCATCGTCAACCATCAACAACGTCACCATTACTACTATCAATCACCTTTATTATTTAAGCGGTTACTCATATTGTACAACTATCACCAAATATTAGTTGAGATTAATCACACCTTACAATCTAATAATGTATGTGTGCATATAATACTAAAATTAATTTATTAAAAAAAATTATTTAGCAACTTTGGTAAAAATAATATTTTAATTGTTCACGAGGGTCAAATGATTTTAGAGCATGACAATATTTATAATATACAGAAACAAACAAACATTTTTTTGATATTTGCAGAGTTTCAATATACAGAAAGTTTAGGTTAATTAATTTAATTGATTTGCTTCTGCCCTCATTTTTTAATTTTTTTAAGTCAAATCAACTTTTAGAAAAGTTCAATTAATATTAAATAAATTAGGATTTTATAAAAGAGAAATAAAAAAAAGTACAAAATGTCAGTGAAGAGTCACGGAATTACATCAAAAGTCACTCTATAGGTTGTGCGATTAATATTTTATCGACTCAATTAAAACATGACATATTAAAAAATTAATTAATAAAATACAAAATTTGTTACATTAAAATTTGTGACATACTTTTTGTGATCAACTTATCTATAGGCATTCGATAGCACATGCATAGAGAATCTGTTTCAGAATTTAAATAAAAAAAAATTGTGATGATTATTTTATTATTTGTTTAAATGTTTAATTAAAATTAACCACGATTTAATTTGAATTAATAGAATTTACTAACAAATTTAAGAGAATGCAAATATATTCTGCCTAAAAATTCTATCGTATGCTTATATAAACTCAAAGGTAATTAACACAAATATTTTACCTTATTTGTAATAAATTGTATGGGGTTGGAGTAAATTTAACTTCTTGTGTTAATAAGCACAAATAATTTTAGTTTCTCAGTTATTCATAAATTATAATTTTGATTTTTTTGTATTTTACTAAAAATATTTAATATTTAATTAGTTATAATATATATACTATTTATTACTTATATGTTACGTTAAATTTGTTATGTTATATTTTATTAATAATTGAGGGATCAAAAATATTATCAACCCGATTATTTTCTTATTATATACACCGTGGTGCCACGAGAAGTTCTTTTACTATTTCAGCCCCCAAATCTTCAGGGGCCCGTCGGAATGGCCCCTATCTGAAACTTGAAGTGTCCAATTATGTCCTTTAACAGATAAAATTTCAGAAAATTAAATCTTTGGTTGTCCTGTTGCCACGTGTACACTCTTTTTATATTTCTCTAATTTTATTCTTTTTTCTCATTTCTATTTTCCCCTACATTTCATTTCGTTTCGGGAGTGCAAGTTTAGAAATGTAATACATAAGACAGATGTGGAGATGAAGATCGAGAACTTAGTCATATATATCTAAGAGAGGAACTTTAAATATCTCAAGTTCATAATTTAAAAAAATTGGAGGATCGATAATGATGTTAATTGTTACACATCATATCGTAGCAGAATTGATGAAACATATGCTCGTTTTCGGTGTGTTGCTTAGGCTCAAATGTAAGTTCTACAAAATAATGATCAAAACATTGTTGTATAGGACAGAGTATTGATCATTCAAATATAATTATATTTACAAGATGTAGATATCAAGAATAAAAATATGCATACATATTCTGATTGATATGATCAGAAAATAAGTTATTTATGCCAAAGGATAAGTGAATCAATAACGAATAAAATAAAGAAAGTAAATTAATTTGATATAATTCAGATATGTAAAGAAGAAACATAAGGATGCACCTCACTCTAAAATGTTTGGTGATAGCTAGTTAGAGTAGTGACTTTATTACAAGACTTTGACTATGTTGTAGCTCTTCAAGTTTTGACACTATTTTTTTTTATTAATACATACCACTTTATAAATAAACTAATTTTTTTTTTTAAAAAAAAGAAGCAAACAAAAGGGATATTCTTAATTATCTTTTCTTCTACTTTAGTTTCTGTGTGGTTAAAAGATAGGAATATAAATGATAAGATAAGAATGTTGAATCGTGATTTACATTTGACTCATTTGAGTTATTTTCCACTTGTTCAATATCACATATATAAGGAATTTGTGTTCTCTCCTTAGCCGATAAGGGGCACCAACATCCTTTCCTCTCATCACATTGAAAATTGGACATCTAAAGTACGAATAATATGAGACGAAGAAACTGCTAAATCTTATTTCAAGCAGCTTATACTAGTTGGCAAAAGCATTGAACTTTAAATATATAAAATTAATTTATTTATTTTTTAAAAAAAAATTGGTTTTGTCTGTCTAGTCCCTAACAAGTTATTTGGAGATAAACTAATGAATAGTGAAAATCTACAAGACAAACTTATTATTTTTCCACTTTAATTTTATGATTGATTGTACCTTTACTTTTTTTCAGAATACTAGTGAAATACTTTAATATTTTGTTGAATTAGTAAAACATAACTACAGTACATCTTTGTTCCCTTCCTTGAGATCATCAAATAGACATATTCTTTCATTGATTGGTGACTCCTTTTCCCCCAAACACTTCTTTTTAAATTTCCATAAAACTTATTAGTATAATATTGTGTTAGTTTTATATTACTTGATCCTATTGATTTATTATATTAAAATCTTAATTAGAGATATATTTACTAAGATATTATATAGGCCCACCCACCCCACTCCATCCCACCTTAGGAGAAACCCCAACTAAAAACATTACATATAATATGAGTCGGAGAGAGTACTTAAGGATCGTTAAGTAAAGAAACAAAACATTCATGTATTAGTTTTTATATAAGTTGTGTAATGTTTGATAGTTAGTTAAAAGATAAGTTAGTTACACATAAAATAAAATTAATATGATGATTGATTTGTTGTTTAGAAAATCGCTTAATTAATACATGTATAAATTATGAGGGAATTAGCGTATTATCTTAAGTAGGATAGAAGATAAATGAACAAATATGCACCCACACGATAAATACCATATAACTAATACTTACATTATTATAAATAATATATTTATATAATTCTAATTAGCTAAGGACCCTAACCAACATGAGTTGTAATGTTGTGGTGGGACTGCTCCACACTTAATTAGAGATTTCAGGTTCGAGCCCTGAGTATGTAGAGAATCCTATTGAAAGCGCCATCCCGAATGACCCTACAGTGCGCGATCCAAATTTAATCGAGACTCCAAGCACCAGGCGGAAAACCATAAAAATAAAAAATCATCTAAGGACCCTAAGTTAAAAAAGAGATAAGAATCAAATGCTTTTTAGCCTATCCCTATCTTTTCTTTATTAGAAGTTCTAGTATCTAAATTGGGTGGATTTGATACCTGAATTGTAAAAATACCAAAATTTATGGCCAAATTAAGGACTCTTTTTGCTGTCCCCAATTTTATTTTATTTTTTCTTATTCCAATTTCTTTTCTCTTTACCTATAGGATTTTTATTCTTTTTATTTTGGCAAAAATATATCCAACTTTCTCAAAAGTTTTTTTCCTTTCTTTAAACCTTCTGTTTCTGGGATATAGCTATTTGTAATAGATAATCTATCTTAATAATAAAATTATTATTATTATTACTAAATAAACTCTTTTTTTTAATCAATAACTATCAATTATTACGCGTAAGTCGTAACTGTTTGTAAAAAAAGCGAAATTAGTACTTAATTGAATACGAAATTTAAGAAATAATGTAAAGTTTTTAAAATTTACTATTTAAAATAACTTTTAAATATGCATGTCATTGCAAATTATCTGATTGAAAATAAAATAAAAAATAATTAGATTATTTAAAATAATTAAAGTAGATTTCTTTATTAAAACAAACTAAAAACAAATCTTGAAACATAAATCGTGACAAAATAAACTTAAATCATTGGCTATAACACGTTAAAATGCACTAAATATATCCTAGTCTAGATGGATAATATTACTTTCTCCGTTCCATATTAGTTATCTATATTACTAAAAATAATTGTTCTAAATTATTTGTCAATGTACACAATCACAATAGAATTACTTATATTTCCCCCATTTCTTCATTACTATTAATTCTTTTCGAAAGTGTAAACAAGTCTGTAAAGTCTCAAAAAAATTCTTAAGATATTTATGATTTCTAACTAATGTGACATTTAAAAGAGAAAGTAGACAATTAATATGAGACAAACAAAATATCTTATACATTATAAAATTAATCAAGATATACATTTTTTTTCTTGCCTAATATATACACAATCTCTATAAGTAGAAACTTTTGCCTATCTACCCCCCCCCCCCCCCATCAAACAAACCCCAACCCCCTCTCTACAATTAGGTCATCACACACACACACATTTCTTTGTATTCTGGTTTATTCTTTGTTCCCTCTTTTATAAATTCCCTCTTCCTTCTTAACTCTCTTAGTTCTATTTTTGGAAAATTAAAAAGAGAAAAAAAAAACCCCTAATGGCTAGAGAAAAAATTCAGATCAAGAAAATAGATAACTCCACAGCAAGACAAGTTACATTTTCAAAGAGAAGAAGAGGTTTATTCAAGAAAGCTGAAGAACTTTCTGTTCTTTGTGATGCTGATGTTGCTCTCATCATTTTCTCTTCTACTGGCAAATTATTTGACTATTCTAACTCAAGGTATACTCATCATCATTTTCTTGATTACTTAATTATAAAAATAATAACATATTCAGTGAAATCTCGGGGTACGGAGAAGCTAGTATGTACTAGATCACCTAATTATCCCTATTCCTGTGTGTGAGGTAGAATAGTTGTTTCAGATAGACTCTCGACTTAAAAAATATTAAGTATAAAGGTAATGATTTTTGGTTAATTATAAAAATAATAACGTATTCAGTGAAATTTTAGAAGTGGAGTTTGAGTGGAGTTATGGCTATGTGTATTTTACCTTTATTTTTATAGGGTAGAGAGGCTCTTTCTAATAGATTGGTTTAAGAAGTGTGAATCAAAGTTATGATTTTTGTTAATTTTTATGAGTAATGGAGTATTTTTTAATTTTTGGGTATTTCTAAATGGGTGTCTTTGGTTGGTCATGATTGAGAAGAATATTTAAGATTATAATATTGAGTTTTGGATTTTTGTATAGTGTATTGAGTTTTTGATAAACTATTGATGATATTAAATGGATTTTTAGATATAAATTTAGGGTTTGATTTAAAGTTATTAAGTTTTGTTGAATTCGTAGGCAAAGTTATAGCTTCGCTCTTGTTTGCAAATGGGTGTCTTAAGTTAGTTATGATTGAGAAGAATTGTTCCGAGTTATATGAGTTATGAATTTTAGAAATTTAGTTTGATGGATTTTTGATAAATTATTTATATATGAAAAGTGGAATTTTATATTTTGGGGTTTGATCCAGAGCTATTAGATTCAATCGTACCCGCATACAAAGTTGTAGCTCCGCTCTAATTGTTTGCTAAGTTCTTCTATATATGATTTAATAATTATGTGCACTAATAATATTATCAATTCACTTTAATTTGTTATAATACCAGTTAAGTATATAGTTTAATTTGTATAGAAGTTAAGTTACTATTTTTGTCAATTTAATTTACTTATTAATTACTCCATGATTTTCACAATGATGGTCACATAACATAAACTCTTTCCATATTTAGCAACTATTGAGCAACCCACCTCAAGAAACTTTCTATTTTGTGTCATTTATTGACTCTTTTTTTGAGGTAATAATTAATGGAAAAATCTTGAATTTTGCAGAAAAAAACAACTCTAAAAACTATAAAAAAAAATTTGGAAAAGAAATCAGAAAAAAAAAAGAGAATAAACAAAAATACAAACACAAAGTGAGTGGTGTAGGAAGTAGTTATTAGTTAAAGGGTTATAAAAATTATGTCGTTCAGATTTTTTAAAAATATTGTTGCAGCATATCATATCTTTTCAAAACATATTATCTTTAAATGATCCGATGTGTTCATTGAAGATTCTACTTTCTTTGGATTGAAATATGTATTTTTGTACACAATTACATTATTGAAGGATCTACAGAATATATATATATAACAATTTTATTTGTGGAGTTCAAATTTTTATATACAATCTGAGTATAATGTTTTTTACATTGTTAAATTAAATTGATATAACAATAAAATCGATATAATTGTTATGGTAAGCTTGATATAACAATAAAAAAAAGAATATTAATTTATTATAATTAATTAATCTGAACTACTAGTACAAATATTTCTGATTAAATCCTTAATTTTTTATTATCTAAAAAGAGAATAAATTTAGCTGGATATTGTTATCGAAAGGACCACCATATCTTATCTGTTTCACATAAAGGCAATAATATCATATCTTATAATATAAAAATAAAAAATTATCATGGGAACTATATATTTATGGTGGATAGGACAAACTCCTTTCCATTGGGAAAAAAAGAGCATATTTTAGGAATTTTATGGTTTTTTGTATGGTATAGGTAAAAAGGAACAAATTTGATGAGCTATTTTTTTGAGGTTATTGTGTATGATATATAAAATAATTATGCTTTTCCCTCGATATTTGATATTTGAGAACGATTATTTATGAACTCTATTACTTTAAATTCGCAATAAAATATCCCACATAAAACACACTTTATTGTAGAGACTATATTTTCATACTCAGCCTGATAAGGAGGGAACAATAATAACTATCCCCACTATATTCATTGGAGGTATATATGTAAATGTTATAAGAAAGTTAGAATTCTAGCTACGGATTATGAGAATCCATAAGATTAGTGAAAACTTTGTATTCGTGCTAAAATGTTCACTAAATATATATAAATAGTCTATGATTCAGTAATTTGATTTTTTTGTAATTCACTTATTTATCATCCTTGATACTTAGTGTCTCATATATTAGCTAAGAGATGAAATGATCGTCTTTTTATAGTCTTGGATAATCTTATATCTCATAGGCTAATTACTTTTTAAGTTGAGTCAAGCTTGTCACTAGGTATTAGTATGTTGTTAAGTTGATAGGCCTGCTCGGGCGGGGGAAGAGGTGTTATCTATTCCACATTAGTTGAGGGATAAGTTGTTTGTGTCGGTGTTGAGCAATATTTTTTTCTTTTGAGATTAAGTTAGATCTGAAGTTAATTTTCTTCACAAAAAATTACAAATATGTCTTTTATTTTCTTAGATGTTATGCGCATGTGTCCCTAACATATTGGATACATGACCACATACATTCTTCGAGGATTTTAATATTTATGCATCGATATCATAATCAATCACATAAAAGATAACTATATATAATTGTACAGTTCAACGATTTACATAAGATCTTAAAATTTCTTTTTTTTCTCATAAAGCATGAAACAAATTCTTGAGAGGCGTGATTTGCATTCCAAAAATTTGGAAAAATTGGATCAACCATCACTTGAACTTCAGGTAATTAATTAGTTACTTAATTCATTTATTTAAACCTTAATTACATTTTTTTTTCTTTTTATAATTTTGGATTTTTTTCAACAAACATTTTGTTTATATTGTTTGCAGCTTGTAGAGAATAGCAATTACTCCAGATTAAGCAAGGAAATTTCCGAAAGAAGTCATCGATTAAGGTATATTCATAGTTACATATGAAATCGACTATATGAATTATCACTGTTCTTTTTAGTTCAATTCATAATATCATCTCATGCGTCAAATAAAAGTAAAAGAGAGACAGATTATATATATAAACAAATTACGATAATAATAATAATATTAGAAGTTCTCTAACAAGTAGCATCGGTTAACAGGCAAATGAGGGGAGAAGAACTTCAAGGACTAAATATTGAAGAGTTGCAACAATTGGAGAGATCTCTTGAAACTGGATTGAGCCGCGTCATAGAGAGAAAGGTTGAGATTTAACTTATATATATTGACATTATAAAATATATATTTTATGTTATTAGTATAATAATTTAATATGTTATAACAAGTTATGATCGATTGTTCTTTTTTTTATTGTTCTTACACAACTTGCTTTATCCATATATCAGGGTGATAAAATAATGAGAGAGATCAACCAACTCCAACAAAAGGTTAGGAATATTATCGTTTTAAGTGATTTGATTGTGTAAAAATTCTTGTATCGTAATTTTACTTGGATTTCGTCGAGGCTGATAATTAATATTGTGAAAAATCAACAGGGCATGCAACTAATGGAAGAAAACGAAAAATTAAGGCAACAGGTATGTAAAATTTTTCGTGAAAAATAGACGTGAGATAAAAATTGAATGTTTTACTATAATTTTGAATAGCGATCTTGAATTCTTTCATCAAAAGAGTCTTAACTTTTGTACAATAACTTGTATAAGTTAGATATGCCAATAAGGTGAAATTTCAGTTAGCCAAGTAACTTCTGAAATTCTCCAAGGTGTCTTGTTCAAATTTCAGTAAAAACTACAAATAATTAGATGATTTTTTCCTATTTGCCTAAATCTCCACAGACAAAATTATACTCAATAAAATGAGTCAAGTGCGATAAGCTGATCGAATTCTATCGTCTTTAAAAAATAAGAAGAAACATAGTAACTCCAAATTAAGACAAAGTAAAACAATTGGGATCATATATAGAGCTTGTTAATATTATTAGAAGTCTAGAATTCAAGCTTTTGAAATAAAAAAAGATCTTGATAATGAGCTTTTAGAATGATAAAAAAATATTAATAATGAGTGTTTCTTCCTTATGCCACAAGTATTCAAATTAATCTAGACTTCAATAATTATGTACTTAAATGTTGTTGCTGATTTATTTATTTTTAATTATTTTTTTTGTAGCTGATGGAGATATCTAATAATAATAATAATAATGGATACAAAGAGCCAGTAGTAGTAGCATTTGAATCAGAAAATGGATTTAATAGTAATAATGAAGAAGGCCAATCATCTGAATCAGTCACAAATCCATGTAACTCTACTGGCCCTCCTTCTCAAGATGATGATAGTTCTGATACTTCTCTCAAATTGGGGTTAGTACTTTAATTTTTCTAATTTTCTTCTCATTTGGTTCGAAGGATAAGGGATAACTAATCTCAAGTTTAATTTTATGATGAGTTTATACTATGTTTGATTGGTAAATCGTGAAATAATTTGTTTCAAATTGTTGTGTTATTTTTTTCAATATTGAGGGTGGGATAACAATCTTTGGAGAACTAATCCTAGAATTATTCTTGAGATAACTTATTCTCCGATCAAACGAGTTGTCTATCTAGTATCTACCTTTTGAAGGTATGGATAACGCTGCATACATATCACCCTTTTCAAACTTCACTTGCGGGATTACACTTATCAATATGTTGTTGTATATTATTGGTGTAATTTAACTGTTTAAAACATGTATATACGAGGTTGATTGACAACAAAAGTTAGGGGTGTAATCGAGTTTAGTAATTTTGACTCAAAACTTTATTTGCGTGTTAATTTTTTTTTATGATTATGTATTGTCGAAGCTGGAAGTCTTTATACGGATTTGACTGAACCAAATATCTTTAGTTCATATCTTGTATTGTATTTAGAAACTCATAAATATGTAAAAAAAAAAAAAATTATATCCAAAACCTAGCTACTAACACCTGATGTAGTTATCCTAAAATTTAGAACATATTCATAAAATTTAAATCTTAACTTTGTCTCTATATGTTCACCTTCATGCCCTAGATCTATAATACATAAACTTAAAATTCTGAATCCGTTTTTGATATTATATGTATATTCATCTTTTTTTATTTATTTATTTCAGGCTACCTTACTCAGGCTGAAAGGAATCAAAAGCAAGGTGTGACTATTTTTGTATGTTATCGGATGGAGGGAAAAAAATAGTAACTACTAATTATTATAATTAATTAATGTAAGATTAATGTAAAAGCTAACCCCAAAAAATTTCATATTATGTATGTAATTGGTGTATTAATCCCATGTATTTGTCTCCCATATTTTATATAAATATCATCGTAAGTATCTAGTAGCTTAACTAATTAGCACTATTAATCTTTTGATTGAACTTGTCAACTTGTAACTATAAGGGTTAACTATTTACCTTTCTTTTTTGTTGTAAAATTAAATGTTTACTTGATGACCGTAAACTATAATTTTATTTATATTCAGATTTAAACATAGGTTATTTTGAAATTTTCAGTAGATGATTTGTAGTAATATATTATTGTCTGAATAATTTAAATTAATTTTTAATTTTGGAAAGTCTATTTACTTTCGTCTTATGCCATTAAATTGTTAGTTAGAATCATTTTTTCTTTCGTTCCTAGTTGGTGTTTGATGTTAGCATTGAAGTCTGACTAGTTTAGTCTATTTACTTTCATCTTATGCCATGAAATCGTCGACCTTAGTTTTTGATTTGTTGAAGTGCTTTTGTGTCAAAAGCTTCAATTTTTTAGTTTTTTTTCCAGTTTGATTATTGATTGTTCTTGAAATTTTGGGTTTTCTCTGCTTTTCTGTTCATGTTTTGTGTTAATTTTTTGTTTTTTTTAGTTTATTTATATGTTGGTTTTGGGCTATTTTATCTTGAGCAGGTTTTTTTATTTTTGGCTTACGATTTACTGAGTGCCTTTTGATTTATATGTCAATCATTATTTTCAAAGAGGCGTACAAAGTCTAAATTAGACAAGTAAAAATGAACATAGAGAGTATTACTATGTTCACTTTGTCCACCATACTAACAATAGATGTCCTTTTTACTTGTTCGATTTAGAATATCAAGAAAGTTTGGTAATTCTTGACAAAGGCGACCCCATATCTAGGAAAATTCAAACTCGAGACTTTATTATTAATGGTTTAATAGTTCAAAACATGTGTAAAACCGTCCGATTTTTTGAGTTTCATATCCGAACCATTGGGTGTGTATGTGTTTCTTATAATAAACTATTTATTAGAACTTAACTCGACTATCATGTTGTGAATTTTCAAAACTATTTATCAAAATACATCTTAACTATAAAGGGTGTGAACTTTCTAAACTATTTATCAAAACGCATTTCAACTATCAAGTGTGCGAGTTTTTTACCTAAAATATCACCATCGTTCAAGTAAAAAAAATAAATTGATACTTGAAATACATTTTAATCAATATATAATGATAATTCAGATAAAAAAATTCACACATATATTAGTTCAAATATGAAATCTAAAGAAATCGAAACAATTATCATTCTATTTATTGTTTCTTACCCGTATTCATCACACAAGTCAATACTGAACTGTGAGACTATTGGTTGTTAACAAACTCCAAACAACCGACAAAGCATAGATCACCATATTCACTTTCCTAATATAATTTTTTTTATCCCAAATCTACCTCTTCTTTCCCATCTTGCTTATTTTCACTGATTTAGTGGCTAACTCCTACTACAATCATAGAAGTAAAGCATTAGCACCAAGCTGCTGTTTGTTTGGAGCAAAAATGGGATCTGTTTCTTTGAAAATAGGTGATGGAACTGCTAGATTCAATAAAGCTACTTATTGTTCTTCAGCTCTAAATCTACTTATGCTTTTCTCTGTTGTTACAACTAATCTTTTTGCTTTATATGCTTTTACATCCTCACCCAAAAACCTCCATCATCATCTACTACTCCCACATACACACAAGAACATATCTTTAATCTCAGAACAAGTTTCTTTAATTCTAAGAGAAATTGATTCTTCCCAAAAGAAACTTGCCCAAATGGAAAAAGAGCTTTTAGGGTATGAAAGTTTTGATCTTTCTAGTCCCAAAGTTCCAAATGAAGTGAGAAATTTCTTGCAACCCCATTTGCTCCCTTTGGGTAAAGATTCAAGAACTGGGATTACTGAAATGGTTGCTTCTATTGGACATTCTTGTGTGAAATCTTTAGATTTGCTTTCTCAGTTTATGAATTATAAGGTAAATGGTCTTTGTCCTGATGATTGGAGTCTTGGGCAGAAGCTGATTCTTAGTGGCTGTGAGCCTTTGCCAAGAAGAAGATGTTTTGCTAAGACAATACCTAAGGTTGGTTTACTTAAATTACCTGATTCACTTTGGGGAAATTATAGTGAAAAGATTTATAGTTGGAGTGGTCTTGGTTGTAAGAATGTTGCTTGTTTAAATGTTAAGAAATTGAATAGAGATTGTGCTGGTTGTTTTGATGTTGTAAGTAGTGGGGGGTATGAGAGGCAAAGATATGTTAAGGGTAGAGGGAAAAATGATTTCTTGATTGATGATGTATTGGGAATGTTGGGAAATGGTGGTGGAATTAGAATTGGATTTGATATTGGTGGTGGATCTGGTACATTTGCTGCTAGAATGGCTGAAAGGAATGTGACTATAGTTACTTCTACGTTGAATGTCGATGCACCATTTAATGAGTTCATTGCTGCACGGGGTGTATTCCCGTTGTATTTGAGTTTAGATCATCGGTTTCCCTTTCATGATAACGTGTTTGATTTGGTACATGTGGGAAATGTATTGGATGTGAGCGGACGTCCTGAGAAATTAGAGTTTTTAGTGTTTGATATTGATAGAGTTTTGAGGGCTGGAGGGTTGTTTTGGTTGGATAACTTTCTTTGTTCAAATGAAGACAAGAAAACTGCATTAACGAGGCTGATCGAACGTTTTGGGTACAAAAAGCTTAAATGGATTGTTGGTGAGAAGATCAATGGTTCGGGAAAATCTGAGGTTTATTTGTCTGCTGTTCTACAGAAACCAGTAAGAGTTTGATGGTATCGCGGGTTTCTCATAGAAAAGCTGTGCAAGTTCATTATTGACATAGAATAAGTGAACGTATTCGTCTTCTTTACACAACTGCTAACCAGCATCATAGGAGGTGGGTTCGGCTTTGTGGCAGGTATTATATGTCTATGATCTGTAAGATTATTCACTTATCTTTGCATTGAACTAGATATTGCTGGCATTGGCATGAGCCTTTTGTCTGTGTCAATTGTTGATTTGAGTTTAGGAAGAAAAGAAAACGAAGCTTTTTTTCAAATTTCATTGTATTGTTGGGATATAAGTTACATCATCTGATATTGTCCCCTTGATTAAAGCATTTGGTTGATGCCTTTTCGACATATCGTTATGTTCTTGATAATCTTGTGGTATACTGTGTGCAACTTAAAACATGTGTAGTGTCTGAGATACAATAACTAAATGACTAGCAATGCTACACTCAAAAATAGTCGACTATTCGAATTTGGTAGTACTTTTTTCCCTAGAAAAGAAACATATGATCGAGAGGACTCTCTCGTTCTTCAAGTATGTCATTTGAGCCACAATGCTAGTCCGCCTATAAACCGTGTCCTCAGGGATGGAGTCACAATGCTAGTCCGCCTGTGTCCTATGCTTTTTTGGTTCAGAGAGTGCTTTCTTTCTCTGCCCAAGCATGTAACTATACAGGTGAGAAAAGCCTGCATTTTCACAAACATCGTCTTCATCAATCATTGCTCCGGCTATCCTAATAATAATCTAAAAAGGAACTGTAATAAACTCGATGTTTTGTCACCGAGTTCCCTCACCAAGAAACCGAGTAAATAAACAGAATTGACATATTTGAGCTGAACGTGAAGATACTTTTAGTAAGAGAATGATGTTATGGTTCTTGCCTGGTAAATAGATGGCAAGGCAAACAAATGCTGCATAGTAGTAATCAAAAGAGAAATTCCATTTGTTTGGCATCCTAATAGAATACTTTCCATATTCCTACGAAAAAACAAGTCGATAACAAGACATAATCAGCTATCCTTAAAGTACGCACAGGGTAAACCTTGCTTCAGCGTAATAGCCACATAGGAGAGGTAAACTACACTAGGCAAGCTCCGTGTGACGACCTCGACTGAGAAAGCATGCAGGGGGTTTCGAACCTCCCATGCTCAACCAACTCGGTCACCCTTGCGGGTTAGCTCTTTGCTACCTCTTCAATGGATAGAAAGATGAGTTTATTGCCATTTCTAAGTGAGAAAGAAACAAACAAAAAAGAGGATCTTGGTACCTTCATGTAAGGCAGGGCATTATATATTAGACCTACTTCACTTGTGATGCCAATAGGATACAACAATAAGAAAGTACTATACCTGCAGTAAGGAAATCAGCTTAATAAGAACATCCTAGAAACTAAATCCATCATCAGAGGCGCAGTTAGGATTTCAACTTTATGGATTCCGACTTATAGAATGATGACTTCAAGTTATATGGTAATACCTTAACCACAAGAGCCAAGAAGGTGCAGAACCAAATGCCTCCCTTGTGCCAAAAAATGAATATCTAATAATCTGAAGTTGAACATAACGATAATACCAATGTTAATAATCTGAGTTTATGTGCTGATGGTTTTTATGAATAAGCAAGGCTCACCTCTGTAATAGACCAACTAATCACTAGAGAACTAACAAGTATGACTCCGGACCTGTAATCAACAAGTCAAGTCAATAGTAAAGAAGCTTCGGAATGCTTTACTGTGATCTGCAAGGAAAATACTAACCTCGGGAAAACTCCATAGAATTCCCCAGGTTACGTATAATCTTGAACTTATCTGTGGAAGAGTTGATGATATCGGAGACCTTACCAAACCTTATTTGAGGTTGAAGAGAAAGATAAACAAGTTATTGTTATATAAAACGTTCTACCTAAAACAAAGAACATAGAAATGCTTCAGATCAAATGAATGTATACCTGCTAGACTATGAAGTATCTGTTCAGCAAGATTTATGGACAAGAAATCAACTGTTAGACTTCATTCAGCATTTGCATTTCACTTGAAACAATACAATATGATACAACACAATACATTATGAAACATCACATAACAACCAGTGTAAGTGCTAATGTGCTACACACAGAAACACAATAGAAACATGGCTTGAGATATTACCTCAAAAAAAGCAGCAGTTTGAGCAAAAAGCAGAGGCTTTTCCACAGCATCATAGACATATTCATACCCAGATTCTTTCAAAGTTTTCACACCAAAATAAAACACTTGAAACCTAAACACCAAAAACCCAAAATCCATCACACACTAACAACAACAACAAAAAAAAAAACCAAAAATTGTGCAAAACAAACAAGAAATCCAAAAGGGTATTCTACTTACCATCCAAAAAACACAATCCAATTGTAAAAAATGAGATACAAATGCCTTAAACCTGATAAAAATACTGCCATTGAAGAACAAAAAAAAAACATAAAATTGTAATGTTAAAATCCAAGAAATTGAAATGGGTACTTAAAGAAACAATCTTTATGCATAATTAAGCTTAGTATTAGTAGATTAACCCACCTATAAATTATAATTCGGTTTTGGCTGCCTCTATTAAGTGTAGCTCTAGGAGGCTACAAGTATTTAATTTTTCTCCTTTTTTTTTTTTAGATTTGAGCTATTTTGAGTGAAAAATAAAAAGTATTTTGAGTTACAAGTGATTTTTGTTTTTTTATTTGTTGAGGAGAAGCTATAGATTTCTACTTCTTTCGAGAAGCATAGGCAGAAAATTAGTTATTTCAAACAGATAAAAATATTCTTGTTGAAAGATTATATTATCATATTATCTCTTGGTCAAACATAATATGTTAAGAAGCACTTATTAAAGGAATTAGCCAAAGTATTAAATATTCAAGGGAAAAATGACAAATATACCCTCAAACTATCGTAAATGGTATGCAGATACCATTCGTCATACTTTTGGGACATTTGTGTTCCTGCCGTCCAAAAACTAGAACATATATGCCTTAACTCTAACAGAAGACTAAATAGGGACACGTGGTACAATTTTATCCGTCGATTTGATATTTAATAAATGTTGGGTCAGTGGATAAGATTGTGACACATGTATATCTGTTAGTATAAAGGATATATATGCTCTAGCTTTTGGACGACGGGGGCACCAATGTGCCAAAAATATGACGAAGGATATCTGCATACCATATACGATAGTCCAGGATAGATTTGTCCTTTTTCCCAATATTCAAATATCCAAACTTAGGTTAGTGTAATGCTCTAATCTCATAAGCACGTTATTTGTTCTCGTACTATTTCATCAAACCATAAAATCAATTGATTATGAAATGAAATTATATATAGCATGATCACTAGTTCTCTACTAATTACATAAATATTATTATCAATTCTTAATAAATATTTTATTTTGAAATAAATTGTTTTTTATTTAATCTCTAGACATTTTAGTGGTTGGCTGAATTACTGACAGTATAAGAAGCTGCCACGTGGTATACAACTATTTAAATAATCTTCTTTGTCTAATTCCTATTGGTTTCTCCTTTTGTTTTCACTTCATCAAAATGGCAAAATACAGTCCATTAAAAAATTAGCAAAAAGTTAACATGCTGTACAAAAGAGAATTTAAAAAATATATGTAGATGATTAGGTGAACATATATTAACAAATTGCTAAGTATTCTTTAATCTTTTTCATTTATTCAATAGTATAATTATCCTTTTAATTATTTAATTAATGATATGATCCTTAAACAAAAGAGTAAAACAAATTAACTACTCGATGAAAGAAGAATCAAAATGTCAGGTAAATGTGAGGCTTGTCTTATTTTCCGCATGCATTGGGCAGTCCTTAATTCATTTGGCTCAATAGAACTCGATAATTTTAGCGCAAATATTTCGTAATTTTAGTATTGTACTTCAATATTATGTATGGGAATATAAAAAGTAAAGAGAAAATAGCATGATTAGAAAAACGGTGTGAAATAAGTAATTCATCACTAGGTTGATAAATTCAATTATTTTTTATTAAATAAAGTTATCAAATCAACAAATATCGTTTCGATAATGCTTATTTGTGCTAAAAGAAATCATTAACATATTCAAAATTCAGTAAGCAAAAAATAATTATATTCCAAAATTTTATAAACTAAAAAATCTCGACTCCGTCTATAATATTATTATCTTTTGATATATAGATGATTTATACATATGGTACATTGGATTAGTATAGAATCTCCTCTCCTTTTGTTGAAAGCAAAGCATCACAATTCACACGTCTTCTCATAATTATTACCAAAAGATTCTAGATATATATAATAATAATTGGAAAAAAAAAAAATCTTTTACCAAAAAAAAATGTTTAGTTGGAAAAGGAAAATTACATATAATTGAGATTACATAGAAAAATTATGTGTAATTGGGATAAAGAAATAACAAAAATAGAACTATTTTAAAGAATGTTATTACTAGATAAGGGTCTTCCCCTTTTCCAAAGATCACACCAAGAATTTTAGAAACCTCATCGATAAATCTTTGGGGATCCTCTTCCACTTTAGAGCCATGAAATTCAGGAGGGTTCATTCTAGCAAAATCCTTAACCCTTGAAGCAGCCGAATTCACATTAGGATTGACTGGAGCTATCACTTCTCTATTGGCTTGAGCCGTCACGACTTGAGCCAACATTTGGATAGTAGACCTAAACTCCGCATGGGTCACATTCTCAACCACGGGATCAACCGGAGCATGGTTAACTTGAGGAGCTTGATTACCTTGAAGAGCTTCCTCATTCACATTGCCACCTTCCATTCTTCTAGCGTTAGCCCTTCGTGTATTCATATCCTGAAGACACAAGAGAAGGATTAGGAGAGGGACTTTTATAGAGTTAAATTCTAAGGCACGACTTAAGAGTAATGAAAGAAGTGAAACTTCCTAAACATCTTATAGCCTCTCATTCATAAGTGTGACATGCTTCACACTCATGAACAAGACTCTACTAGATGTGGCTTATGAGACATCATCCTAGAATCATTCTAAACCTTGTGCTCTGATTACCAAGTTTGTCACGACCCAAGGGTACCCCCTAGATGTAAGGAAGGATTGAGTTTTATTTCATGTTTTGCTACTTGACAATTAAATTTAAAGGTCATTGGGTCGTCTACTCGTCTTTACTTCACTTTCTTTATATCTTGAACTTGAATAGTTATACTTCCTTCACGTTTCAAATGAAATATAAGATGACAAATCTTAATAGTTCAATTGATCATTGTCTAAACTTTTTTAATCCTAATTACCTTTTTTTTTAATTAAAAGAAGAAGAATGAGGTAGAAAATTCCTTTATAACCGCAAAAATGCAAAATAAAATAAAATAAAATTACAACCATAACGCACAAAGTGTGTATTTGTAATTAATTAATCATATTTAAGTAAAAAAGAATTATACCTATCACACGTTATAGAGAAGTCAAATACACATCGATCGAGGCAGTAACATTGCGTGCATATCAAGACTATATTTTATACACTAACAAGTAAAAATATGTAAAATGCTATGCTTAATAAAGAAAAAAAAAAAATTTCCTTTCCATAAATAATGTACTCCTCTTAAAATATCAAATTGTTTTGAGAATTGTTAAAATTCGTAATGAAAATTAAATTTTATTTCATGTCTCGCAACTTGTTAATTAAATTAAAAAGTCACAAATTCATTAATTTAACCTCAAAACCAATGAAAAATTTACTACTAAAAAAGAAGCATCATTAACAAATTGATGTATTAATCATTAAAGAATTTATAATCACACGTTAAAGAAAGTCAAATACACATCGAGGCATTTTGGCGTAGCAATCGAGATTTTATATATATATATATTTGTAAAGTATAATTTACATTAATTATTTTACGTCAAATAAATTAAACTTATCATAGTTAAGCGATTTGACGAAGAATATATATATTCTTTGTCAAATGTATATATCTTCTTTTGAATCAATTCCTACAGCTAAGCTGCATTAAGTTGTATTATTGGAAAGCAATTTGTAGGGATGTACCTAATGCCATTAATTCAGTAATCATATTAATTGTGTGGGGAATTATTTTATTAAAACCAATAATTCTATGATTTGGACTATTGAAAAAGACTTTATTCCATAATGTGAATGAATCATCATAAGATCAAGAAAATTACTACTATTATTTTTATCCAACAAGTGAAGTGAATAATATTTTATTTCATAATTAGAGATTTCGAGTTTAAATTCTGCATAATACGGAGACACTTTTATAAGGATGTGAGATTTATTAACGCGAATTCAAATCTAGTTCGACACAAGTGAGAAATAAAAATAATTGCTTATTTAATTGCATTTTTCACCATATATTAAAGTTAAATTCGATTTTTTTTTTAGTTTCAAACATGTTATATGGTCCATTTTAAACAATTATTTATTTATTTTTACTCATTTTATGGCCTTGTTTATTCGAAGAGCAAACAATTAGAGTCTATTTAAGGTGGAAAATGGCACCAAAAAATAGCAACAAAAACAGTCAAAGAAAAAAGGGCTCAAAAAGCTTTTCTTCATCCTATTCCCTCAATACCAAATCACTCAAAAACAAAAGGGAAATTATAGTGGGACAGTATTTTTTTTTAAAAATTTAATCAAAAAATTTGAGATTGAGTTTGATAAATAAAGTCATTTAAAATATTTTTTTGGTTAAAATTTGGAATAATTATAGACTATAGTTAAAATAATTGCGATTCAGGTTCCTTATTAGTATACGGAAAACTATCTCTCGAGCATATGACTAAATGAAGCTCCGATTGATTTGTAATATCTCTTTTTAGGTTATTATTTAGATTTTATCCCATTTATAAAAAATATATAAACATAATTCTTGAAAAATTATTCTTCCAGACAACATTTGAATATTGATTGGTCTTATTTGATAGGATTTACGCGTTATCAATTTCTGAAAATGTATCTCCATTAATTAAATTATTTCTGACCCTATCTTTGGATTTTTATATTATTGGTACACAATCTATGAAGGTCTTCCCTACATATATTACAACGTTCCACCCTTTAATAAATAAATTTTAATGGTCGAAATGAAACTAGGGACTCTTTTTTTCCACCCGGCTTCCGGAGTCCACATTGGAGCTCCGACTAAATCCGAATCGCGCACTGCAAGGTCCATTCGGAGGTGGCGCTGCCAACAAGATTTTCTCCATACTCGGGACTCGAACCTGAAACCTCTAGTTAAGGGTGAATCACTACCACCAGTGCACCACAATCCATGTTGGTGAAACTAGGGACTTGACTCCACCGTTTCCTTATATATTGTTAATACTACAAATCAAATAATGTACATACATCTAATATTTTTTATAATAACTTACCAAATTTTAAATTACCAATCAATATTTCCCCATAAATTATTTAGTCTATTAAAGAGAAAAACTTTAAACCATAATCTAAAAAAATCTTACAAATTTCTCAATATTATTTACTAAATATCTTTCCAAAAAAAGTCAAAAATCACTTATGAACTAGTGTTGGACATAAATCATATAAAATCATAATATTGAGTCAAACATAATAAATATGAAATAAAATATGATATTTCATATTTATTTTTAATAATTTATTATCAAAATTGAATACCGAAAACATCGAATCAAACATCGAGCGTTCATAATAGTTGTAACAACCCCTTCCCCAACCAAATATACCCCACCACTCACCTTCCTTTTTATTTGATGATTGTGAATGTGAAAAGAACAGTAACAGAGCAAGTGTCGGTGGCTTGGTGCCTAAATAGCCAATTGTGCAACCATTATTATTAGTCACATTAAAAAGCACATTTTTTTTAATAAAGTAATCCTCCTTGTGACATTCACAATAAAGCTAATCAAGAAAAGACTCATCCATCAAAAGTCGCGGTACAACGGATGAAACTGCTTTTTATCTTAATTCATGTTATTGATTTTTAATTTTTAATATGTAAAAAATCTTAATAAGAGTACCTTTTTTGAATAAATTTTATGTAGTACGAATTTTAATTAGCATGTAATACGAAAATTAGTTAGATTCTAATATAAATATTGAACGCTTTTTTCTTAATTAAGATTGTCGATTTCAAGTTCTAAATATGTAAAAAATCTTAATGGGAGCACTTTTCTTGAATAAATTCTATGTAGTGCAAATTGAGATTAGTATGTGGTACACGAATTAATTGAACTTCAATATAAATATTAGACACGAATATCAATATTCTTTTAAGAAAAGACTGATATCCCATCTCAATTGTTGCCATGTAATATTTCTAAATAGATCCTTTATAGTGTAGATCCAGATTAGTATGTAGTACACGAATTAATTAGATTTTAATATGAAGGTTAAACATGAAAATAAAAAAAAAATGAGCAAAAACTAATACCCTACCTCAATTGTTGCCACGTACATAATAGTGCAATGAATGATAATGTTTTTTCTTAATTAAAAGTCTCGATTTTAAGTTAGGAATATATAAAGATACTTAAAGGGATCACTTTTTCTGAAAATCCAGATTAGTACGCAAATTAGTTGAACTTTAATACGAATATGGACACGGAAATCAAAAGATTAATACCCCACCTCAATTGTTGCCACGTACATAGCGGTGGATGTACCTTTTTAATTGTTTTTCCATGTTTTCTCACTTCAATGAATCTATCCGTTGTTTGGCTGTAATTGGTGTAAACACCTTTGCATCTTGATAGTTGATAAAGACGAACCATCCCCAAAGCATTTACTCTTCACAGAAACTAATTTTTGTAGCAGTAAAATCACTTCAGAGGGGCAGCTGTAAGCTTGCTGTTTGCTTCTTTGGTTTTATTATATGCTTTGATTTTTGGTAAATGTGTTGATATTATATGGAAGGGAGATAGGTGTCCCCATGTGAGATGCTTTTACTGAGGCTCATAATGATATTGGCCCCTCTTTACTCTTCCTACTGATTCTTGATTTCTTTCTCTCTTTCTTCCTTGAAAAAAGACTGTTTTTTTTCTTTCTTGTATTCCTTTCTTTCAAGTTTTTGAGAGTTTTTAGGCACACCCTTTTCTTTATATGCTTTATATTTTCATTAGGGGTTGAGCCAAAAACCAAAAATACACTGCAGCAACAAGAAGAAGAGAAGAAGCAGCATGAGTGGAAATCATAGAGGAGGGGGTGCTATGGCTGGTCTTTTTGTGGTTCTTTTGACTGTTTACTTTACTACTTTTAGCCATGCCTCACCCACCATTCTTTCTGTAAGTTTCTATCTTTTTGTTTAGATTTTGCTTGTCTTGTGTAATTATAAACATAGTTATTTTGCCTTGTTGTTGTTTCTTGAATGTACCCTTTTCTTGTTTCCCTCTGTTTTGTGTTCTTTGTTGGTAGATGGAGAAAGAGGGTGATGGAAAAACAGTAAAATGGCAATCTTTAAGTTTCTTCAATGTAGCTTTTTTATGTTTTCTTCTATTTTGTGTTCTTTGTTAGTGGTTTAATGGAGTTGAATGGAAAAGGTAGATGGAGAAAGAGGGTGATGGAAAAGAACAGTAAAAATGCAATCTTTAAGGTGAAAAATGGTTTTAGAGTGAAATTTGGGGAATTTGGATGAAAATGGTCATCTAAAGATTAATTAATTTTACAAGGGTAGGTAAGGGGGTAAAAGATTTAGATCTTAGGGTTGGCAGAAATGGAAGTGTAGATAGTGTGAGTGTAGGTTTAAGGGAGTGGACTTTTCTATGTGAGGAGGTAAGCATTAGTCTTGATTTTTTGGTGGATATGAGCAATTGTGGAATTTTTTTTGGATGTGGAAATTAGGGTTTGTTTACTAGCATTGTGGAAAGAAAGTTGTTTTTTTGTTAGGTGGATTTTGCTGATTTTGTAGTATCTTTTGATATCAAGACAGCAGAAAAGTGAAGCAGAAACTGGCAAAAAACTATTGTTTTGGTATAATTTGTAAATCTAGCAGTGATTGGTGTTGTTTAAGGAGGGATTTGGTGAGTCACTAAAGTTGGATCTGTTGACTTTGGACTAGTTAAGTGTCATTTCTTTAATGGTTTCTTCCAGTCTTAAACCCGTATTCATGCCACTTGCCTGGTTCTCAGGAATGGGAAGTTTTTGGATCTGTTGACTGTACAGTCTGTATGGAAGAATTCTCATGTCATTGAAAAGATCTGATTTTTCAGTTAAATTTTTATATATTTGGTAGATCAACACAGTCAAAGAAGTTGCTATTGCCCTAAAATAATATAATAATAATAATAAAATTCTGTTTGGTGCAAGATGATTATACTTCTCTTTCAAAGAGAGGAAATCATAATTTTCTGGGAAAAACATCACATGCATATCCTATCCCAAAGAAGAGGAAATAATCATTCTTTTCTCAAGCGACAAGCAATAAACTAATCATTCCTATCCATGGTTTTGGCTTCAATGTCAATTGGAAGTATTCAAACTTAAAGGCTTGATGTAATGTTATACTATGGTCTCTACTGTTGCAGTTGCTACTGCATAAAAGGATTGAAAAGGGGTAACTGAACTTGGGGTCTGCATAACTTTCTTGAATAGAACCTAACATGGCTAGCCAAGCAAACAGGATATAACCAAAGAAATATCAAGGTTGCCATGATTATTCCGGAGTCTGAATTACATGGACTCTAAAAGGACTAGAGAAGTTCGACTAAACGACATATTTAGATTCTTTTGTTCCAATTCCGAAATTCCTTGTGATCTCTTTGACAAACTTTAGGAATCTGGTAAATTTGCGTCCATAAAGAATAAATTACGTGCTTTTGGTGTGTATCTATGTAATTATGTCTGGAACAATCTAGAAAAAATTGATTGTATAGACTTATTTGCATGTGCAGGATTTGAATGCTCCAAAATTCAGGCACTCACGTCTTGCGAAGAGTGCTATACAACGCCAAACTGTGCGTAAGACCTTATTGATCACATTCACTTGTTCCTCTTAAATTAACTTCTGTTCTCCTGTCATGAGTTTGTGTCTTGCTTGGTTTCTTCTTTGTCTTTAGTCCAATGAAGAACAGTCACAACTTTGGACACCTTTGGAACACCAAGGATGGAAACCTTGTTCTGAATCTGATGCTGCCTCCAGTGAGTGTCTATGATCACATCTAAAATTTACATCTAGTTTCAAGGCTTGCTGTTAAGCAATAACTCGATTGAGCTTCAGCGTGATCTTGCCGTCTAATTTTCCAATGACTAATTACTGTTCCTTGCACTATGCAGCAGTACCTGAAAAATTTGAGGGATACGTTCAAGTGTTCCTTGATGGAGGACTAAATCAACAGAGGATGGGGGTGCGTATTATGATTCCTTTGTTTGATAGTTCATAGAAACAACATTAATGAATAATGATCAACTCCTTTGATTATAGAAACAAGCTGTTTGACCCTTCATTACTGACATCTATATTTCTTGGAAAAGATCTGTGATGCAGTTGTCGTTGCCAAAATTCTGAATGCCACACTTGTGATCCCTCAGTTGGAAGTAAATCCTGTTTGGCAAGATTCAAGGTATCTTAAGTATAGTGCTAAAATTGGTTTACTTTCAACTTTTAAGTATATATACAAGTTATCGTCCTCTTTGCTACAGCTCATTCGAGGACATCTTTGATGTGGATCACTTCATCAATGCATTGAAAGACGACGTAGCTATAGTCAAAGAGTTGCCTGATGAATTCTCTTGGAGCACGCGAGAATATTATGGCGTAGCTATCCGACCTACAAGAATCAAGACTGCTCCAGTTCATGCTTCAGCAAATTGGTATTTAGAGAATGTGTCACCTGTACTGCAGAGGTTAGTCAGAAGATTGTTTTTGTTGAAGAATTTGGTCTAGTTGTATGATAGTCATGTAGACTGTGTTCAGTTTCAACCCACCCGTATGACAAAGTAAATGTATAATTGGTAAATTACTGGCAGGATTTAGTGCTCAAAACTTAAGGGAATTCTACAAAAGTTCCACTGCCCAAGATTTTACTATTCATTTTAAGTTGTATGTTCCCTTAAACCAAAATTTAAGTCAGGCATGGACTATATTTTATGTGTTTGATTTATTTCTTGATATAGTCATATTCTGTTCGTTCAGTTATTAGCTTCTGCAGATAGTAATTCTCTTATCAGCCTTTTGCTGGAATTTGTGACATTGCTTTGTATATTAATATTTTATGAATGGATCAGTTATGGAATCGCTGCCATAGCACCATTTTCTCACCGGCTGACGTTTGACAACATGCCCAAGTACCTCCAACACCTACGATGTAAAGTCAACTTTCAAGCATTGGCCTTTGTTCCGCACATCAGACAACTCGGGGATGCCCTTATCACTCGCCTGAGGTTTCCTCCTAGTGAAGACAACATGGTTAGTAACAACTACCTCAGAGAGGTTACTGATCTTAAGCCCAAACAAGGAGGTGGCAAGTTTGCTGTTCTTCACCTTCGCTTTGACAAGGTAAAACACCTTACTGTTGTTGAACTACCTGTCCTGCAATATCTCCCGATCAAATATTAGTACATCCACTTTCCTGAAAAGATCAGCTTTCCTTTACTGCCTGTTATAGGCAATATAACACTACTTATTGATGAATATTTCTCAGTACCGTATTTTTTAGTCAATTTTACTCCACCCAAAGTGTCACATAATTTAAGAACCTTTGGACTTGTTATCTCTCCAGGATATGGCTGCTCATTCAGCCTGTGATTTTGGTGGTGGCAAAGCTGAAAATTTGGCTCTAGCTAAATACAGGCAAGTAATTTGGGGAGGAAGGGTCATCAACTCTCAATTTACTGATGAAGAATTAAGGAGTCAAGGACGGTGCCCATTGACCCCCGAAGAAGTTGGATTGCTGCTGGCAGCTTTGGGATTCGACAACAACACTCGTCTATATCTTGCCTCCCATAAGGTCTTCACTGAAGTTCTGCATTTATAGAAACAATATGCCTTTCTTTAAGGCTAGAATACTTGAAGTAAGCCAATATCTTCGTGTCCTGAAGCTTGTTCATGTTTTCTCTAGGTTTATGGCGGGGAACGCAGGGTTTCAGCCTTAAGAAGTTTGTTTCCCCTGATGGAAGATAAAAAGAGCCTTGCTTCTTCTGAGGAAAGAGCTCTTATCAAAGGAAAGGCTTCATTATTGGCTGCAGTTGATTATTATGTTGGCATGCACAGTGATATTTTCGTTTCCGCCTCCCCTGGAAATATGCACAATGCAATGGTAATCATTCAAATCTTTTCATCTTCTAGTTTCACTGTGGCTTGCTATACCGCCCTTAAGAATCTACTCCATTAGTTGTTAGTCATTTCTTTCAAACATGTTAATAGTAGATTTAAGTTACATACACTGATAGAGTATAGTTTAACTTGTAATCGCAGGTTAGTTACAATTACCTGATTACTCCCTCTCTGTTGTGCCTTTTTAGTTGTTTTTGGTCTGACACCTTTCTAATCAATAAAAACATTTTAATCTTGAACTTGCCAATTAAACCTTAAAAGACATGGTTTTATAGCCACAGAAATATCGTGACATTGAATCACTAGCTTCAAAAGTCTGTCATTCTTTCTTTGTCTACTCGAACATCTTCACGTAAAATGAAACGCGCCACTCCAAGTGCATCACATTAAGTGGGACAGACGGCAGAGATTTACCCTAAGTGATTTGTTGATGTCACTGTTCCTTGCATGTATGCTCTGCACTGCTTTCCTATTAGTTGTCATCTTTTTTTTTCACTGACGTTTTTCCTTTCTGTTACTACTTTGATTTGCTTCACTCCACGAGGTAGGAGTAAGGTATGCATACACTGGGTATGTTGTTGATTTGGCTGTGTAAATAGTTCTTACACGGTCAATGCACAGAACATAAATGCCGCATTATTAGGCTGGCTATATGTGGTCCACACAGCTAATGAATAATACACCTACCTTGAAATTGACAGGTGGGACACAGAACATACAACAATATGAAGACAATAAGGCCAAACATGGCATTGTTAGGCCAGCTTTTCTTGAACAAGACACTCACTTGGCCTGAGTTTCAAGAATCAGTAATTGAAGGGCACCAAAACAGACAAGGCCAAATCAGACTCCGCAAACCCAAGCAATCCCTCTATACATATCCTGCTCCTGATTGTATGTGCCAAGCTTGAGAGGGCCTACCATATAGATCTTTATTATTATTTGTTTGGTCATCACATTATTGTTTATTATGCCTTATATTATAGTTATAAATAAGATGCCACCCCTTTTGTTGACTTGTAGGGGTAATATATATTTATGTGTCACCACGTTGAGATTTACGGTAGGGGTGGAAGGAATATGTTGTACAATATATGTGTGTTACTCCTATGAAGAGTGCATATACAGATAGTAGTATTCTAGTCTTGACAGATATATTTTACTATGTAATGTCAGTTCTTGTAGTTTAATCAAAAGGGTGGTTTGTTTCATTTGGTTGATGTAGCAGAGGTTGATAATTATCAAATGGCAACTAGTGGAATTGATTTCATTATGTCTACACTATGGCTTTCAACTAGAAGTTAATGAAATTGAAGTATCTTTAATGTGCAACCAAATTCTTCTCAAGCCACTTCAACTCTAGTTTTGGTTTTCTATATTCAAACTCGAAAACCCCCTTGCAGAGCGGGTCAAGGGTTCTTCGTTTTCTATATTTAAATTAGAGACCGCTGGTTAAGGATGAAATGCAGAGAATAAGGATAAACAGTTGGCAAGATCTGAATATGTGCCTTTCACCTCATTGAAAGTTTAGAAGCCTTGGATACAAAGTAGGAATCTGGATCTTTTATGAATGATGCCAAGAACAAATTCCTTGGACTTATAGTGATCGTTAATCACTGTTCAAATTTGATAGATTCACTCACGAAAACAAGAATGAAGTTTGTTGACTATCTCTGGTAGGATCATTGATTAGATATAGATTACACAAATGGCAAATACATGTGTGTGTGTGTCTGCTGTAAACCAGCATGACTGAGAAAAATGACAATTCCTATAGAAGTTGCTCAACCAGGCCAATAACCAAAAAAACATGCCACTGGAGGATCAAACTGGACACATGACAATAATACATACATTAATAACCAATAGAAACTAACATGATTAACTCCTATAAGTTGACCAATTTTATACTAGAGTGATAGGCTAAATACTTCACTATCCTGGACATCAAGACAACTCTTTCAATGGACCAAGTAACATCAAATTTGGTGTTGACAATGAATAAGTGTCACATGAATTGTTAGTGAAAACATAGTCGAATCAATTGTCGGTTGAGGGCCTTTTACCAGACTGATCGGGGGCCGTAGAATTGGGTCGGTTGGAACGCTGTCCATCTTGTTTATCTTTCTCTGCAATGGTAGAAGCATTACTACTACTACGGCTAGTAGCCATTTCCTTGGATTCTGCTGGATTTGGTGGTGGCAACAGCTCTTCTTCAATTGGAAGGGTTCTTTTTGAACCCTCGAGAGCAACACCAAGAACAATGTTCTCTTCCAATGCAGGTTTCGATGGCACAGATGGTTGTGTGACTTGTGGTTTTTCATCCTCTCTTTTAGATTGTGAAGTAGATGGGACATTTCCTGTTTTCTCTCTAACATCTGATGGAGAAGTTGCGGAATTATCAACTACATTGGTCGTGCGACCACTTCCCTGGCTTACCTTCTTAACTTGCTTGTTGCTAGAGATGTTCTCTGGAGGATCTTTGGAATCAGAAGTACCAACTTCTGCAGACTTTAGCTCAGCTTTTGGGACCGGTTTTGAAGTGTTTTTCACTGTTGCTTTACTCGGTTTTGGATCCGACGATGCTTTGATGTCATCTTTGGATTCAGCATTTGCCATTTTGTCAACTTTGGGATCAAGTTTCAGGTCAGAAATTGGCACATCCTTACCATTAGAGTTAGCTGGAAGTGTTTCTTTGATTTTAGGATCAGATGCAGGTCCGCTCTTGGTTTCAACCTTGCTGTCAGGTGCCGGTTTCATGGTAGACTTTTCCTTGGTGTCTTCTTCACCATTCACACGAATTGGTCGACCTTTTGTGCGATCTTCCCCATTGACTTTATAAGATGGCTCAATCAGTAGCAACGGACGAGTTGATGCTGCTCCACGACTGAAGGCAGAGTCATATGGCATGTTGTCCAAGTCAGCATCACTATATATTTTCTGAACAGTACGGATGGGAGTGGCAAGCCGAGCTCGGTGATGTCGAATGACTCTGAGAAGATCTAACAAAATAGCTTCCTAATGTCATCCAAGAAAAAAGAAAAGGTCAAAACACAACGTTGTGGATCTCCAAATGAAATGGAACCAAAACCGACTAGCAATAGCCAATAAGAAGTATCCTTCCTGAAATTAAATGACCACTACACAGGTAGGTGCCAACTTTCATCTCAGTTCACAAATTCCATATTTCAACCATCTCTTGTTAAACAAACATATGAAACAGCAATTCGCTATGTATTTCATGAGCAGATTATTCGTAATATGCAGAAGAATCGTCTGATAAAGCAACCTTCAGAAGCCGAGAAATTACTTATAGCTACATTCAAGTGTTAAGCATCTCAGAAGACAAACAAACCATTGCCTTCTTTTTCCACTCTTTTCTGGATAAAGTAAACTTATTGCCTATTGTTCATGGGCTACAAGGCAGAAAATAGAAAAGAGCACATCTCATTGGACTAGATGATTAATCCCCAACAAAAATTTTTGTCACTGGCACCTACAGAACTGTGGCTTTTCAATTACTTGATTTTTGGGGAGCAAGTGATGGGAGGGTTCGGGAGAGAAGTGAACTTCGGCAAGGAACAATCAACTTCATTTGCATACATACATGGGGATTTTGAAAGAAATATTTTATCGACAGTTTCCTACCATTGCCAGGATTAATACTAAAGTTACAGAAAGCAGTGGGCTTCAAATAGAGGATAGAACATTTTACTGTTTTACTAAATATTCTGGATTACAGAAACTCTTCATATAGGATTTGTAGCAGGATCTTCACTCACCTTGACACACAAGTATTCTTCAAAGTGTGATGTCTTGACAAAGCAGGATATTAAGATCTGCACAATAATAAAGCAGATATTTATAAGAGTAAATAAACCACCAGCGGAATAGCATTTCAAGAATGTCAAGCAACTTTTCATGTGAGACAGAGTACATGTTGAGGAGCATAAACAGCCCGGTCCTCGAGAATTTCTGAGTCTCTCACTTACCTAACCATACAAACACACACACATGCAAACAACAATTGGTTCCCTGACATACAGAGTATGCTAAATGGATGGGTCAGCCATAACCCCAAGTAATAGCTAATTGAAAGCAGGCAAGCAGAGTGGACTAGGTTCAACTGGACCATGAAAGAATTTTGCTTTTTAGCAAATGGAAAGATCATCAGTCAATTAGATAAACTGCCATTACATAATGAACTTAGATAATATTCACACACTGCTTTCCAATTATACTATACACTACCTTGAATCAAAGAAGGAGAGTGGTACTTCTTTACTTGCTTTAAGTACCAGTTCTCAAGGTAAATAGATCACGAGGGGTACTAAGATAATGGTCTCACTGATACTCATGAAGCACAAATCTTCAGTAAATGGGCACCAAGTAGTGTGCCTTGAGTTTACATAATTTGCTTCTTTCTATACATCCTGCTCGGGAACTGCAATTCAATCGATTAGTTTGGAAGACAACCCTAATTCTTTGTTAAAAGAGTTTACCAACTTCAATTAAGATACAATTCTAGCCCATTATATCTGGAGGCAACAAAAGCAGCAGCCACGATTATGAAATTACTCTGGGTACTCCAGATCTAGAAAATTGCAAGCAGACCAGACATGCTCTTACACCCTAGAGAGAAGTAAAAGCACCCAAGATAATTTTCAAAACATACTGGTTCGACAATCATGTAACTAAAGCAGCCTTTACACTGATAATGACAATCCATCCAAAAGTCACAAGATATTAATAATCAAACATTGACACTAACCAACAGGGCTTGATTTTCAGGGTTGACATTCTCCAGGAATACTCTTCTATGTAACCTCTGTTGCTCAACTTGGGGATTCTTTGCCAAAACTTTGCGCATGTCAGCTACAATATTCTACAGAAAGTCATGGTAACATAGAGATCAAACATCAGTAGTATAACTTATTTTGCTGTATTTTCTTGGCTACAAGAGTGAAGTAATGCTCACATTTATCTTACTGACATCCAAATGACTGATGGCTAAGTGAGTTTTAATACGCCAATGAGTTTTCTGAGTCAGATTCCGGACAACATTAACTGTAAACTTGTGGTTTGGAATGTGAATAGCCTCTCGATCCTCGCCTCTTATGATTGTAGGGGACCACCAACCCACATGCTGCAGAAAACAGATAGAGAAATTATGAGTCGCGGAAAAGTTAACAGAAAAGTGCTAGAGGAAAAGGCTCATACATTCTTCTGATCTCAAACATTAAATACTGGTTTTTTCCCTCAAGCGCAAGTTCATACCTCAACTGTGCCAGAAACTTCATAGCCTTCAATCTTGGTTTGAATCCATTCATTAAGGACAAACGGACGGGTGGCATGGATCATGATACTTGAAAGAAAATTTGTGAATATCTAATAACAACATCACAAGAATAATTGCATTACCATCTTCATCGAAACTGGAACTAGAACTATAAACGGCCGTTTCCATGCCTATATGAAGATGAGCTTGAATAATGGTGTTATAACCAACAAGTTCAGCAAGATAAACTATGAAACAGACCTCGCGACCAGCAAGTGTCAGCAATACTGTCCCAAGTCCTCCCGCCGTTAGCCATTTCTGTGTAGAGAAGCCTAGCAACTCCATGAATAATGACGCAGCTGCGACCCACACTGCAGTATAAATAGCTCTACCAGCAAACTGGAAGCCCATCTGCCAAGAAGCAAGACACCCATATATGTACAATATATCAATTGAGACTAACAAAAATTACTTTCATCAAAAGAAAAAAATAAATATAAAATGACACTAACTAATCCAATAGGTGCAAAGAATTCTTACATTTCTAGTATCATTTGCATCACTTGTCTCCATGAAAAACTTCTGTGCTTGTTGAATAACACTGCATTCAATCATTCAAGGTTTACTCTTAAGAAGATACAACAAACAGCTATTTGTGAAGCAACGAATACATCGGTATAAATAAATTTTGCCTACAGAATACAGAGAATACTGAGTGCCATTCTGTCAATCTCATAGAGAAAAAGACATTTAAGCAGGTAATCTACAAACCCCTAGAGACAGTGTAGTCAATACAATTTCGTGTATCAAATAGAAAAATTTATTGGAGCAAAGTTTGGATATGAAGGCACTTATTAAGCAGCATTACAGCTTTACCAAAATGGTATTATCAAACATGTGATTATTGTAAAATAAGTAGCATCCAGCTTTTTGACAAAATACTACAAGAAAGCTTAAGAGATGCTCTCCACCCCTCAACCCAAAGCAATGTAAGAGGCCTTTTGCTCTCTAATTTATTCCAGTGTATCTGACCTGGTTCTCCATCTCTAAGATATTAGATAAATACACAACACTTAGGCTAGTCTTGAGTCATAATTCAGCAAAGTACCCCTCTTTTAAACAATTAACTTATTACTTTAAGCACATACCATATCATTTCTGATATAAGATGTGTACCAATATAAATATCTCAAGACTTTCTTCACTTTATCTTGCTGCAACTTAATGCAGTCATCTACTAGAAGGGAGTATAAAATAGAAAGCACAAGACAAATGCCGACATATGGACAACTTTTAAACCAATTGCAATATGACAGTCCAAGTAGACAATGTCAACACAAAAACGCTTGAAACCTTAGAATTAGACCACTGATTTTAGTACAAGCATGATTTCTTTATAACGCCTCAAAAAACGTATTCTGCTTCAGAATTTTTTCAATTTTTTTTCATATTTCATCATCAAATGTTGTTTAAGTTTAGTTGGTTGAAGAAGTTCTATTTAAAATAAGTCATACTAAAGATAAAATACACCTGAACCATATAAACTGTGCTCAAAATATTTTGATTTTCGAGCATAGGTTTGACTGCCCTAACTATGGCAGAATATTTCCAAGATGTTAATGAACAAGACGTACTTCTAGTTATTAACAATATCTTCCATTTTTTCTGAGTGGTAAAGCAGAGCAAAATTTGGTCAAAAGAATGTCATTTTGGAGTTCTATCAACAATATGCTTGTTCAATTCCCGTCATTCACCCGTAATTCATTAATATTAAAATTAGATAAGCGATTGGCTACAAAGGGTTTTTTTTAAGATCTCCAGAAACCACACTTACCTGGACAAACAATATGCAGAGGCGAGCACAGTAGACAATGATTTTACAAAATTCAGAAGCCGTTGTTTAACAATTTGACTAGCTTCTGTTGGTAGCACCATGGGGTCTAATGCTCTGCAAGAAATATATTTCATGCATCAGCTTGCCATCAAGAAGTAAATCAGTCATGAGGAAAGATCTCTGCTTGCAATTGAATGAACTAACCTGCAGACAAGCATTGCCCCAGTCCACAACAGCAAAGGTTGAAGATAAAAGGTCATAACATAATATGTACCACTCTTTCCCCAGCTGTTATCACTCTTCTGCACCATAATCAGGCATTGTTGTCAAACTAAAAATAGACGAAGAGGGATATGTACAAAGAAATATAACCAAAACAAACATACTCATACATGAAGGAGTACATTTCTACTTTGACGCAGAAATGGTGCTAGACCCCAAACTGCAAAAGTAAGGATTCCAATTGCCGGAAGCAACTTAAGCAGATGTGGGCTTCCTTGTAAGCTATTGTATGATCTGCATGAATCAACAATAATCTTCTTCATTAAAATTTATGAGGGAACAATATAAACTACGTTAAACAGGTAAAAGGGGTGAAATCTAGCAGCCGATACTAAAGTATGTGCATACAAGTTGGAATTGTGCTATAAAAAAAACTATTGTTTTTTCCTCAAAATAAGCAGGCAGACCTCATCCTATTTACTATGGTTAGTAAACCATTTCAAGACGCCTAAACTCAACTTCAATATATTAGATCTAAAAAAGTAAAGGGTTTCACCACACAATGTAGATAGCTGCTTTAACTTAATTTCTTAACATCTCTGTTAAGATACTATAGCTATCCTCCTAATTCAAGCATTATTCAAACTATCATCGTCATCTAATCTTGAATTTCGATTTGTTCATCTTTACCCAGATCTATTCATATGAAGGCTACATATAGTAAATAATACACGCGTAGTCTTCTCTGATTGAACACAAACAAGAATTACCTTTTCAGTATAATAGCAGCATTCTTTACAGAAATGTCAAAAGCTTGGTCAGGTTTTAGGAAAGAATTACACTTGAACAAATTGCTTCTATATGGGAGCACATGTTTCTTCACTTGCAATCCTCTTAAGTGATGGATACTCCAAGAGTCCTGCCGCTGAAAATGTAACATAACAGAAAATTGAGTTTAGAACAAATTTCTGAAGCCAAATACATTACCACAATTGAATGACAGAGAAGATATCAACAAGGAAAAAGCGCAAGCACCCTATTTGCATAGATTACACTATCGTAAGAAATAATACCCATTGAGCTAATTCTTTTACTACAAGATTGCCACCTTATTTTTCTCTTGGAGTTTTCTCTTCTTTCTTTTAACCGGGATAGTGAAGGCAAAGTGATAGAAAGTTCCTCTAGACCTTTCTTCTTCTCCTTTTTTTCCTTCCTTTTTTAGACCTTATGAGGAGTGAGGACTCCATTTCTCCTTTGAATTGTTCAATCATTTACAAGTGAACCAATATCTATAAAATGAGATAAACAAGACTGTTTTCAATGCATGGGTAGGAACGGGATGGGCAAGGGGAGACGGGGAAAGAAGTTAAACACAATTTACACCAATCTTTTCTGAAATCCAAAGAAGTCATCCACGTGCAATCAAAAGTACTTACCGATGAAAAAGATGACAGATTCGTGCAACAAGAATGCCACCTGCTCCTTCCAAGTGTGTTCTATAAGGAAGCAAGTGGAATTAAACCAAATAATATAAAAGAGTTAATGGTCAAAAAATACCTAAAGTATCCCTTTTTTTCAAGTTTCATACTTGAACTATCATGTATTTGAGTTTCCTATCTACCTGAACTATGACCAACTATTTATCAAAACACACCTCAACTATTAGTTGTTCCCTTTTCCTACATGAAATACCATCATCGTTCAGAACGATAGGAAATATGAACAACGTATGTATGTTTTGATGAATAGTAGGTGATAGGTATAAACTCGAAAACACGGATACTTTAGGTGTTGTTTCCTACCATTCACTCAATATGGGAAGAAGATTTAGTGATGTAAATAAAACATATAACCAAGTCGAAAAGGTACCTGTATAGGTGAATATTTCTTAAGGCGCTCATGGTTCTTGCAAGTCCCCAAATAATGGGACAACTGCAAAGAACCCGCAGCAGCCATTATTGGACAAGGCTAAGCAAACAACCAACTATCACTAGCAGCATAAGATAACTAAACTACTCCACATTGATCAAAGAGTCTTCCTAATTACAAAACAAGGATAGTGATGATTCCCCCCTCAACCTCTACTTCTCTTGAAAAATATCTGCAAAACCCATAAATGAAAACATCATCAGAATTGAAATTAAGTCACTAATATAACCCTAGTCTCAATTCTACCCTAAAAATCAGCCTTCAGAAGTGGAGTTTGAATGAAAAATCAAATCTTTTTACATGGGTATTTTCTTTTTTCACAGAATTCAAATTTCTACTAATCCATTTCCAATAAAAACTGAAAAAATACAGAAAATTGAAAATTTTAAGCCAAATTGAGCAAAAAAAACCCAACTTTCAAAAGAAAAAAGAAAAAAGAAAATAAAGGAAACTACCAAGAAGATGAAGATGATGAAACTAACCTTGCCTACCGGAATACAGAGAAAGGAAGAAACCTTCAAAACGACGCCGTATGTATGATGCTTTGTAAAAACAAGGGAAGAAAAAGTTATGGAGGTGGAAGAAGAAGAGCAAAAATGTGTTTTTCCCAAAATAAAAATTAAAAAGTTACATATAATTGGGACACGTGGCATATTGGGAATAATATTTCCAATGGAGGGTACCAATTGGGAAATTTGAGGTTGAGGTGCTAGTTTTGTCCTTGTTGAAAACACCAAGTTCAATTATGGAATGACCAATAATTTGATGATTGGCCGTTCGATAAATATGTATATATATTATACACTAACTATATACTATCTATTATTGTTGGTATCCACTTTCTGGTAGTAGGAGAAAGGTTTTGAGGCTTTTTTTTTTTTTCATTTGGTAACATTCATAATGTTAAGGAAAAATGAGAATTTTGTTTAACGGGAGAATTTGTAAGATACGAATATTACTTTAATATTTGTGTAAACGTTAAATTATGGTCTTTTTTGATAGCTTTGTTAGTTTTCTTTAGAAGCAAAAATTGGGAGAAATTAAGGCTAATCCAAACTGAAACCACTTTCTATATTTAATAGTATATATATTTCTATGGGGTAAAAAAGGAGTTAAGAAGTTGTGTTCATTAACATTGATGAATAATGAATAATAATGAAAGGCTTAGGACCTTTCCTCTTTCAAAGGGACTAGAAGAAATGCAAATATTGTGAAAATAAATAAAAGATTAGTGAAATAAGATCTATAGATCATAAGACAAAAGACTCGAAAGGAAGAACATTCATACTGGCGTTTTATTGAAATCCTACATACCAAGTGTTTGCATGATTTAACAAGTTGCAAACAATAGCAAGCTAACTCCAAGTTAGATAGCTTTTCTTAAAAATAACACTTGCAAAACTTACAAGTAACTATAATGGCTTGAATTAGGAAATGCATTGTAATGTTACATCAAATTATCAAATTTTTACTCCGTTCGTTTCAATTTGTTAGTCTGGTTTTGACTTGACATGGTCACATGGAGTTAGAAAAAGTAAAAAAACTTTTGAATCTTGTGGTGTTAAGTTAAAGATATGTAGAATTTACCATATGACTTTTAATTTTGTGGCCTTAAACATGTTACGTTGTCAAAAAGGAACGGATGGAGTCTTTTATATCCCAGATTTAAAGGCTGCAGCAGTTAAAAAGTAACTAATGATTTTGTGTTATGAAGCAGGTTCTATGTTAACTAGTTGTTAATGATGTTTTCTTGATGTATTAAGACAGATTTCAGTCAGACAGTTTAATTGTTCATATAACCGTTAATTCAGATTTCTAGAAGGCATGAGAACAGTTTGTAGGTAACAAAATCTTCCCAAACATACAACACAAATACAAAATTCAGTCATTAAAACAGTACTAAATGTTGGTTGTCATTGTCATTTGCTTGCGACTGTATACAAGGAGGTGACTTGAAAAAGAACCAAAAAATAAAAGTGAATGAATAAATGCTACAGTTTATTAAATGGAAGCTCTAGTAAACGTGTTTTTCCGAGCCAGTTACAGATTGCTGACAAGATAACAACAATTAGATCAAGTTTGTCAAGAAGCTATACAAAAAAAATAACTTCTCTTTTCCTTATTTGAATTTCCTTGTTAAGTGTTGAGAGATCTCAACGGTGATCTTTCATCAAGAATAGCTTCTAATCTCTTGGTTGAAGTGGAAGTTGGAGTGGAAGGGTGTCTGCTATTGTTCTCTTTAACAGGGTCAAAGAATTCATTATCCCATTTCGAGTCTGTTCCCGGCATACTGCTGTAACAGTTTTGTACCATTCTTTCCAAATTACCAGCTAGCTGCATATCTTCCTTAGACATTCGGGAAATTCTTTCTGATAATTCCATGAAAGTATCAAGCAACTTGTCCTTGTCTGATGACAATTTCATGACATCTTCAAGAAGCTTCGCTTTTTCTTTACGAAGGTTCTTGATCACAATATCTGAGCTTCTTACTTGCTTTTCAAGTTTAAACTGCAACACATCTATCTCTGATCTTTTGGCTTCAATTTCATCTTCAAGCTCTGTCCTTTTTCCAACAGAATTGGACACGTGTTTCTCCAAGTGCTCCACTTCCTTTTGCAACTTGCAAAATTCATTTTCTAATTCAACGATCACCACGTTCCTCATCTGTATTTCAATCTCTTTTAGGATCTCAGCTGTTCTCATCTTCTCCCAGGTTTTATGAAACATATCAACCTCTGCTTGCATTTCCGAGAGACTGGCTGAGAATGAGCTAGTTGAACTTTCAAACTCATTTTCCAGCGAGTTGACAAGCCGCTGGAGATCATATATTCTGTGGTCTTTCTCTTCAACAATCTGGCGGAGGCTCTCTTTCTCCTTCTTATGCTTTGTTTCTGCTTCCACTTTGGCAAAAATGGCACCTTCAAGCTCTTTTCTCACCCACTCTTGCTCCAAATACTCCACCTCCTTCTGAAGATCATTTATTCTGTGGTCTTTCTCTTCAACAAGCTGGTGGAGACTCTCTTTCTCCTTATTCTGTGTTTCTGCTTCCACGTGCTCAAAAATGGTACCTTCAAGCTCTTTTCTCACCCACTCTTGCTCCAAATACTCCACATCCTTCTGAAGATCATTTATTCTGTGGTCTTTCTCTTCAACAAGCTGGTGGAGACTCTCTTTCTCCTTCTTATGCTGTGTTTCTGCTTCCACGTGCTCAAAAATGGCACCTTCAAGCTCTTTTCTCACCCACTCTTGCTCCAAATACTCCACCTCCTTCTGAAGATCATATATTCTGTGGTCTTTCTCTTCAACAATCTGGTGGAGGCTCTCTTTCTCCTTCTTATGCTTTGTTTCTGCTTCCACTTGTGCTAAAATGGCACCTTCAAGCTCTTTTCTCACCCACTCTTGCTCCAAATACTCCACTTCCTTCTGAAGATCCTGAGAAGTCTTCTTGTCCTCAATATTTTCACTGAGCAACGCTGTCTGTTCCCTTTTCTGGTCAAAGAGCTTCTGCTGGAGTTCATTCACTCTTGTATCTTTTTCTGCCAGCTCGAGTTCAAGGCTTTCTCTTTCTTGTTTGAGGTCAAATTCAACATCTGCTTGGGCAAGGAGGGAGGCTTCTATTTGTCTCCTCATTTGAAGGTTTTCTTCCAAGTTGGCTTTCAACTTTTCAGCAACAGATTTCCATACCTGCAGTTCAAATTCCAGTTCATTTCCTTCTTCGAAACTTTCAGCTAGTTCTTCATTTGCTCTATCCAAGGCATCACGAACTTGTTCCAAGTCACTCTTTGTATGCAATACCTGCTCCTTCAAATGACTTTGAGAAGTTGATGCTTCTTTCAGCATTTCCTTTAGTGTATCAACCTCTCTTTGTAAAGGAAGCTGTTGTTGTTCTTCAGAATTCAAGGACTCGATCTTTTCTGACAGCAGTGCTACCTTTTCACGCTCCTCTTCGAGATCTTCCTGAACTCTAACAAGAGCTTCATTCTTCGTATTCAACTGTTTGATTAGAGTAGAGATATTCTCAACTCCTTCTCTCTTCTCCAATTCCATAGAAGCATAATCATCAGCAATTCTTTGATGGAGCTCAAAAAACTGAGATTTCAACACTAACAGCATCATGGAAGTCTCCTCATTCTGTAGTGTTAACTGCAATGTTAGTGATTCACACGTCTCCAACTCCTCTCGAAGTTCAATAATTAAAGTGTCTTTGCTCTGTACAGAAGACTTGTAGAGATCAAGCTCCCCCGTTAGTTTCTCCAATTTAGAATCCCATTCAGCTTCTTTGGCTTTGAGATTACCAAAACAGTCCTTGTGCACCTGCTCCAGGCCTCTGAGCTTGTTTCGGAGTTTTGACAAGGAAGAAGAAGCTCCAGCTTCTTGAATTTTGGCTTCCTGGAGTTCTTTAAGGGATGTCATCAATTCATGATTCTCTTGCTCTACCCTCCTGAATTGGTATTCCATTTCCTTGTGAAGTGTATCCCTTGAGCCCAATATGTCTCTTAGAGTCGCAATTTCTTTGTCCCTCTGACTTGTCAGGCTCTCAATTATAGACTTGGATTCCTCGTACTCCGCACAGACACTGTTAAAGGATGTTTTAGACTCAGCAAGTTGAACTTCCAGTAATTTTCTCTTGCTTTCTTCATGAGCTAAAGCCTGATTGCACATCCACAAACGGCTTTCAAGATCTTTTGAGATTCTAAACTGACAATCTAAATTCATCTGCAGTTTGGAAATCTCATCTAGCAATGTGGATCTCTCCTTAGCCCATTCTTTCTCCTCCTCTAGATGTTGTTGCCTGAGTCTGCCATGAGCCTCCTCCAGATGACTGAACGATTCCTTCTTCCATTTAAGTTGATCTGCAAGCTTCTTGATTTCCTCCTCCATGCCGAGCAGCATATCATCATTGTGTCTCAGTTCTTTGGATGTTTTAGTTCTCTTCTCCGCTTCTGAGGACTTTTTCTGTGAAGATGATACAAATTCCCTTAGCCCCTCGATTTCTTGTTTGAGAGAACGAATTTGTTGCTCTTGATCCAAATTAGTTGCATTTGCACCATCTAGAGCCAATGCCATCCCTCTACCATCTTCTTCATACTTGCTAAGCTGTTGCTTGAGCTTGCCATGAGCCTCCTCCAGATAACTGAACTGTTCCTTCTTCCATTTAAGTTGTTCCTCAAGTTTCCTGTTTTCCTCCTCTATTTCAAAAAGCATATCATCACTGTGCCTCAGCTCTTTGGATGCTTTGGCTCTCCTCTCAGCTTCTGAGGACTTCTTTTGTGAAGCTGATACGAATTCCCTTAGCCCTTCAATTTCCTTTTTGAGAGAACAAATCTGTTTCTCTTGATCCACATTAGTTGAATTAGCACCATCTAAAGACAATGCTAGCCCTTCTTTCTCTTCTTCACATTTTTTAAGTTGTTGCCTGAGCTTGCCATGAGCCTCTTCCAGATGAATGAACTGTTCATTCCTCCATTTTAGTTGATCTGTGAGCTTCCTGTTTTCCTGCTCCATCTCCAGTAGCATATCATCGGTGTTTCTCAGCTCTTTGGATGCTTTGGCTCTCTTCTCATCAACTTCCAAGGACTTTTTCTTCTGTGAAGCCGAAGCCCTTAGCCCCTCAATTTCTTGTTCAAGAGAACGAATCTGCTGTTCCTGATCCATATTAGTTGAATTAGCACCATCTAAAGCCAATGCCAGCCCTCTATTCTCTTCTTCAAACTTTTGGAGCATCTCAGCAATGTCAGCACGAAGCTTATCATTTGTAGAACTTAGATGCTTGACAGCAGTCTCCTTTTCTTTAAGTTTTGACTCGATTGCTTTGTGCAACTGTTTAGTGACAGCAAGCTCATCTTCTTTCCCTGACAATTCATGAGTGAGCTTCTCAACTTTCAAATTCGCCTCCTGATTCTTGGTTAGCAACTCATTGTTGACTCTTTTCAAGTTCTCACACAACTCAGCTTTACTTTGGTAGTTTGCCCTGAGCTTTTCAATCTCAAGTTTGGCCTCATCTAGTGCTTCATGTACTGTGTCCATTTCCTCCCTCCAACTGAGATCAACTAAAACACCTGTTTGCACAAATGAGAGAATTTCAGCACCAAAACACATGGAATCTCACAAGTGGGGTTCGGGGAGGGTAGAGTATACGCAGACCTTACCTCTACCTCGTAGAGATAGAGAAATTGTTTCCGATAGACCCCTCCCTCGACTTAAATTAAAGAATTTCCAAGCAGTTTGAAAAAGAGAGTACATAAATGAGAGCAGTAACCACAACGGAACAATACTAAATAGGACATGCTATAATATCAATCTCCAAAAAGATCTTTGAAACGAACCAACTGAAGTCATTGGCAAAACACTTTCGCATATATTTTGGTCTTTATCTTCCCTCAAGTATCTCTCCCTATCAGTGCACAGTGCAGCTTTTGTGTTAATCTAGAATCTCAAGAAATGAAAACTATAGAGACAGATGACAGAAGGAGTAATAGCTAAGTGTCGATCCCTAAACCTCTTACCTCCAAGAAAGGCATAGGCAAAGACATGAATTTAGGCAAGACTGGGAACTCAGACGCGGAACACCATTAAAGTTTATGAGTTCTGAACTTGCGACCTTAAATATTTATATACATATTTAATGGATTTCCTAATGAACATATCAGGTTTAGCTCCATTGCCTCTCATTGGACGATATGAAAACTCGAAATGCTTTTGAACCTTCCAATTGGTCCAGTTTCTAGTCTAGTGCAGAGCTCTTATAATCACAATAACATCCTAAAATAAACTGTCTAACTAAGTGTTCCTTGTTCACAATCTTTCTCCACATAAATCCAAGATCTAAGCTTTTTCTAAGGAAGGACACTAATTATTACTCACTGGAAATGCCAGAATTTCAAAAGATTGACACATTTAATCTTAAATAATGAATTATAGAAGATTAAAAAACACATACATGCTAAGCATTGAAATATTTTACAAAAAAATTGTACATTTTCATGCTCTAGCAGAATCTGCCCTAAATAATCACACAAGCAGAACTACTATACAACAACAATATAGTGACAGAAACTGAAGGACAAGAAACAGCAACAGCACTACGGCTAATAATAGTCTCGAAGGACAACAAGACAACACACTACTATCTACCAACCTCCTAACCTAATCTATGTCCTCCGCAACCTTATATCTAAAATCATGTTCTCGATAATCTCAAACAACACATATATTCACAGAATCATAAATTACTAAAATTAAAAGAACACAGCACATACATTCACATAATCAAGAGGAAAAAACATAAAAACATTAACAATTAGTAATTTTGCCTGACACCAACAACAAGAACAACAGCATATCCAGTGAAATTTCATCCGAGCAGGATAGAATCTACGCAGATCTTACCACTACCTTGTGGAGGAGGTAGAGAGTGTGTTTCCGAAAGACTAAATCTTTCAGACACCCACAAAAAAAAACTTACACAACATCATACAACAAGATTCAGTTTTTCTTTCTATTTACAAATCAATAAACAATATTAAACAAAATGGGTGTTGTTGAAAAAGTACCTTTGATTAAATTTCTGGGTTGTAGTCCATTCAAAAAAACAACAACTGGGTTTTTTTTCAGTTTGAAGTAAGTAAATTGAAAGTTACAAGCTTTAATGGAAGAGTAAAAAAGAAAAAAAATTGAAACTTTTCTGTGTATAGCAATAGCCGTTTGAAATGGAAAATTTGAATTCTGTTATCGCTTAACAACTTTGTTCGGATCTATTGTTAACTAGCCGTTGACATAGGCCCAAATCTATGGAGTAAAAGCCCAAAAGAAGAAAGACAAAAAATGGGTTAAAATATAGGATAAATTACTTAAGTACACAACATTACTTTACCTATTCTCAATATTTCCCTACTCTTTTACTAAAATACAAAAATCCCTTATTTTCCCCCAATTCAACTTAACCGGATACTTTATTAGTTTAAGTATCCGCCCGTTATTAATTAAAGTATCCGCGCTGCTATATTATGCATCCGCCCGTTATTAATTTAAGTATCCGTGCCAACAACTTAATAATTTAAGTATCCGCCCTTTATTAATTAAAGTATCCGCGCTGCTATATTATGTATCCGAAAGACACTAAAAAAGGGATTTTTGGTAATTAATGAAAGAGTAGGGATAGAAAGTAATTTCCTTCTTATACTATGTGATTTGCCTAATTTTTACTAAAATATACAAACGGACAGAAATATACAACCACGCCTCCATAGTAAACGGAATTATAGATATGGAGTGCAATTATCAAAACTATAGTTATAAAACCTTATTATGTTTGCTATTTCTGAAATTTTCTCTATATAGTACCCCTCCATTCCATATTAATTTAATTTTTGAGGTGTTTCACACCCTTTAAGAAAAGTAGAGTAAGACATAAATTGAACCTAGTTTTCCATTTTTACCCTTCTTAATTATTGTCAAATTTATGATTAAAATAACTAAATATCAATTAATCACTAATTCCAATATTAACTAATGAAGGGTAAAATTGGAAGAACACTCTAAAAGTAGTATTGAAAACTGAACAATTAAGTTAATTTGAAAAATGAAAAATGCCTCAAAAATTAAATTAATATGAAATGGAGAAAGTATTAAACTAGGTATATATATAATATTATATTAGGTTTATATATTATTAATTAATTAATATGCATAATTAATCTAACATGAACTAATTTATGGGTCAAGGACACACTAAACCACGCCAATTATTAACCACAACGCGTAATTCAGTGAATAATAACTTAATTTGTTTAATAGCATACACAACTTTATCCCACCAACTTTAATTGTCCCATTAATATTGCACTATAGTTTGTTATTCACATCGTGTAATATTATGTAAATTTATAATGGTGATTATGTTGGTGGGTGGACCCGTATTATGGATGATGAACTTTCTCTAAGATTTGGTCACCTTTATAAAAAGGCAAAGATTTTTTCAACAAAAAAAATAACTTGCTTACAATAACATGAACTATGCCAAGAGTTTATATTTATTCGTTCCACACGATTAAACTAGAGGTCTCAAATTGAAATTTTGATATGAATAATCAATAATTGTGGTGGGACTTTTCTAAGCAAATTTTATCATAGTCAAGCCTTAATATAAGTATCAGATACTAGATAGAAAACTAATTTAATCGCGTTGAGTGAATACAGTTTTAGTGTAGATTTTGTAAGCTTGCTTTCTCAATGCATGTTTTCTTCTTTCCTTGTTGCCTTGTTGGGTATTTGCACGTGACAATGTGGAATTTGGCTACATTAAAGACAAAGTACAACTAATGCAAATAGAGAAAATCATTAAACAAGGACAGTTTTAGTGATTATTAATTTTAAAAAAATATTCAAGTAATGGTAGTCTTATTATTTTAAGTGCAAGTGTTAAGAAGATTACAAAAGCAATAACATGGTATTAGGCCAAAAGTACTACGAATGTAATAACAACAAAATATTCAGTGTAATTTTATAAATAAGAGTATGAAAGAGTATTGATATGTATTGCAAATCATATCCTTGTCTTGTGATCGAGGGTAAAAAAATTATTTATGAAAAGTTCTAAACTTAATAAAAGCATATAACAAATCGAGTTTGGAAAAGCTATATTGAAAATAATAGAGAAAATATCAGTAACAATAACAAATAATACGATGAGTGAAACAAAAAAACATGTAATTAAATATTATAGATGTCATAAGATGTGACTGATATCAACAAGTGTACTAAAATATTTAAGAACCTTATAATGACCACGTTCTAATTGTACTATTAACAATAATAATTTCATAGTAATATTTTCTTCAAAATATATTGAACTTTCACATTCATATTTAAATTTCATTTGCAAAACGTGTCACACATATACATGCACATAAGTTTGTTATATATCAACTAAGATTATGATGGCTTTTGATTAGTCGTTGATCATTGAACCTAACTTAGATTATTCTAGATTTTAGCACATGTTACATGATTTTAAAGATGGTAAAATGAAACATCACAAGTGTATAACAAGTGTGGATAGTAAATTGATTGCTAGTGATAATTCATTAAAACGTACACACTATATTATGATTAGTTATTGGCTCGCTTCAGTTATTTCATGCCTCAAGAATGAATTGACAAATCAGATAAAAGATTTCAATTATGAATACAAAGAAATGATATTATTATTATTATTATTAACTATGAGTGAAGTTGTATGATACTCCCTTCCTAAGGCGATAACTGGTAAGGAGCTTTAATTCCTGGAATATAACTTCTATTGTGATATGTTATATTTTCTTTCTATTGTTAATAGGTTATATGTTGATGGATCACGCGCCTAACACATATTTTATGACCTTGTGTGTTCGTAACTCAAAAAAGATGATCAAACGATGATCATACGACTAAAAATATATATTATTTTTTTAATAAAATAATTAAAGAAAAAGACAGTTTCAACATAACTTCCTTTTAATTTCCATTTACGTTCCTTTTTTCTTTATTTTTTCCTCTCTCTTTTTTGTCTTTTCAAGGTTGACAAATTATCTATAAATCAATTATTGATGGGGTCAATATGTACAATAAAATTCAACAAATGATAACAAAATGAGAAAAATATGTGAACAATCATGTCTCTTATGATAGAAACATCTTGTTTTCAAACAAATACATATATTTCAAAAGTATATTATTTTTTAAAAGTCAAAGATATGAGAGAATTATTAAAACACTTTTCAAGATTTAATGTTGATTCTAAAAACGAGAAAATGATCCTTAATGTATGGCTTTGATTCCATTTGGTCCTTAATGTATGGACTTGATGGAAATGGTCCTTTATGTATCATAAATTGTGATCAATTTGGTCTGTAATCCTAAAATTAATATTTTATTTTATTTTGCCGTCAAAATACACGGAATATGTAAAAGATGCGCTCGTTCAAGACTTTCCTTTCCCTGTTTCCAAAAATTTCAAAATGGCACATCAAATTTTTTTTAACCAAAAGGGCAAAATCGCTCCTGACGGAGCGATTTTCTTCTGACAAAATTGACGTTGTTACTCCTTTAAAAAACATAAAAATCGTTGCCGATCCAAAAAAAATTCTTTTTTCTTTAAAATCGTTGTTGTGAATTATTTTTTTAACAACGCTACCCCAACAGCGTTTAAAAAATAGAAATAGCTGTTATAGCAGCCATTTTCTTTAAAAAGTTTTAATTTTTTTTTATTAAAAATTCCCGAGGCGAGGACTGCTTAAAAAATAATGGGAAATCGCTCCACGTGTAGCGATTTTAGTTAAAAAAAATTTAAAAAAAAGCGCTGCCATTAAAATAGGGTTAAGGACCAAATTGATCACAATTTATGATACATAAAGGACCATTTCCATCAAGTCCATACATTAAGGACCAAATGGAATCAAAGCCCATACATTAAGGACCATTTTGATCATTTTCTCTTCTAAAAATATTTAAAGTTATATACGTGTTCTAATCGTTGAACGTTCTTAATTATTTTAAAAATTATACTTGGAGAATTTATTTTAACTATGGAAAACAATAAAAAAAATATTCAAGTTTCAATCAGAGCTTTTCATGCACACGAGTAGCGCTACTATTTAAAAAATATAATTTTTTAAAAATAGAATCCATCAAAAATAGGTCGATTTAGTTTTGTCGAACACGAGCTAATTTGTGTCCAAAATGCTTAAGAAAAGAAAAGGATATTCAAATTATCTCAAGACATTGTATTTGAATATATCTCTCAAAAAGTAAATTTAACTTTTTAAGTCTTATAAAATTAGAACTCTCTTTTTCTAAGACAAAAGAGAAAAAAAAGCCCTTTAATTTTGGCTTTTGAAGGAATCCACATATAGCTTTACAAGTGTATATTAGACTATATAGAATTAAAATAATAGAGTGATAAAAGAGACTTCGATAGTTATTTCACAATTATTGAAGAAAGACACATCATAGGTCATTCTTGACTATCAAATTTGTATTTATTATATATGCAAATGTGATCTTAACAATCTTCATTTTAGTTAATTATGACGATATAAGCTTTGTCAAATTTGGTGAGGTTATGCATTTTTTTTATTAAAAAAAGAAATGTAAAAAATATTTATTTATAAAGCTGACATTTGACATACTTCACACGTGTCAAATAAATAAAATTTCTCAAATGTATTTACTTTCTTAAATTTCGTGTTAAATTAAAATAAAATAAATAGATTAAAAAAAACTAAATTTTAACTATTTTTTTAATTCCCAAATTTAAATTAAAGACCTACAACTAAAACTGTGATTGGAGCAAAATTAAAGGGGTAAAAGTGAATTTCTCATCAAAAAATCATGTTATATATATAATAAGTAGTATTATATGTTGAAACAACTTCATGCAAAAAAATTGGGTAAAGTTGCAAACTAACCTTGGTGGTCCGATCTATTTTCGAATTTATAATGATGCAATATTTATGATATTCACGTGGACATTTATATATCTTTAAAATATACTATTTAATAATGCATGAGTAATAGTCCATGCCTAAAATTTGGGATTGTTCTATTAATTTCGATCAAAATTCAGATATATTTTGAATTTTTTTCCCATAAAATTAATTGTCTCCAACACTAGGGTAAGAAATTGAATTCATCCTATAACTATGACTAGCCATTTGGTTCAAAATAAAGTTATCTCATGATTAATCATATATATAGTCCCCCCTCTTATGTGAGGTACTTCCTTATCTCAAAGTATGCGATATCGTTTGATTAATGCAGAGCCTATGAAGTAAAAGAAGATTTTGTTATGTTTATCAAATTGTTTTTACTAAATTCATTTTAGTGTTTATTTTTCTTCACAATAAAATGTTAACTGTGAGACTCAATAACGATAAAATAAGAATAGTGCTAGTAATTGTCAATTACATATATGTGACATTCTTTTCGTAATGAACTATAAAAATAATGTCACATAAATTAGAACGCCCGAGTAAATAATATCAAGATTTTGACTAATCTCGATAACCAAACCACTCTTTCTAACTTATTTATTATCTCAGATTTCAATATAGTATTGATTCATTGGACAGACAGAACATGATCGGACGGTCACAATTGTATCACCAAATCTTAGCCATTGATTGAACCTTAAGGGCCTAGAAGAAATATGAATTATAAATCACACCTTTATAGTTTTCCTCTTTTATTCTCAATCTATGATTATATGATTTTTTGCTAAAATACTTGAATTTTGTCAAGTTCAATTTTTTTACTTTAAGGGTGTGTTCGATAGGAAGGAAAATATTATATAAATAAATGAATTTGTTACTTTTTATGTTTGTGCTCAATACGCAAATAAAAAATACTATTTTAAAAATATTTATATATAATCTATACATATATATTATGAGAGGTGGAGTAGGGTAGGTTTGTGGGGTGGAAGGGAAGATGACGTTGTATTTTATTACTAAAAAAAAAAAGACACAAGAGCAAGGCAAGTTGTGTGCACACAACAACAAATTAGGAAAGCTATGGGATTAAAATATAGTTTGTACAAAAAGTAAGCAACAAAAAATTAACAAGACAAAATGGGTACCCCACAACAAATTAGTAAAGCTATGGGGGTTAAAATGTAGTTTGTACAAAATAAGCCATAAAAATTAATAAGACAAAATGGGTACAACAAAAAATTAGGAAAATTATGGTGTTAAACTCTTGTTTGTACTAAATAAGCAATAAAAGGTTAACAAGACAAAATAGATGCAACAACAAATTAGGATAGTTATGGGAGTTAAAAAGGGGGAATCTGACCATGAAAATTGATAATAGTTGAAAAACGTAATATTTATTTTTTAAGTAAAAATTTATATTTAAAAATTAAAATTGTGCTTGGTCATGAATACAATGAAAGTTGTTTGTTATTGAATTTTTGTCAGTAATTTGGAATGAGAAAAATGAAAATATCTTTTTTTTTGGGGGTGTTTTTCAAATTTATGAAAAATTCAAATTTTTCTGATCAAATATGTATTTCGAAGTTTAATTTTTGAAAAGATAATAAAAACCCAACGCTTTCCCTAGTCATCTCATTACTCGTCAATAAAAAAAAAGAATTAATTCAGCTAATCCTCTTTTCACTAACTACACGATTATCATAAAAATAACGAGCGAAATAGAAATAATCTAAATCGTGAAAACAAAATTATGTAAGAGCAATAAAAGCAAAATTAACTAGACAAAATGTATACACCAACAAATTAGAAAAGCTATGGGATTAAAATCTATTTTTTGTACAAAATAATCAATAAAAAATTAACAAGACAAAATCGATACAATAGCAAATTAGGAAAGTTGTAGGGTTAAAATGTAGTTTATACAAATAAGTGATCAAAATTGAACAAAAATAAAATAGTTATCCATTTGCTTATATATAGGCCCCGCCACAAAGTATTCAATTGATTTTCCACTCTGTGTATGTGACTGTTGGGGGGGTGGGGTGACGACGAAAGAAGGGAGTTTTAGTGAGAGAAAGAAAAAGGGGTTCACCGGCGGTGACGGAAAACGGATATGCCGGTGAAAAGTTTTGTTTTTTTCCGGTGATATTACTGTGCTGATCTCACTTTCCGGCGAGAATTTGAGAATTTTCCGGTGGTGTCACCGTTTGATATATATACACACATCTGCCGAAAGCTTATCCTTTTTCTTTACTGAGAAACAGGTCCGGGTTTGGGTCTGACCCGATTGGGAAAAATGGTTTTTTTAGTGTTTTAATTCCAATTTTGCCCTCATCATGAGTTTGAGATAAAAAACTTGATTTAAATTTTGTGGATTTATCATATTGTTAGACCATTTGAAGTGTTTGATGTTTTCTGGGATTTTTAGTTGAATTATAGTGCTAGGAGATGGTGGGGTTTGAATTTTGAAGCTTTTCTTGAAAAGGGGTTGTTTTTTGATGATTAACTGCTTAAAGCTGTTTGCTTTTTTGCTCTTTTGATAGAAAAGTTGAATCTTTTGTCTTCCATCTGATATTTTGTTTTAGTAATGGATTAAACATTTGTTGAATTTTTGTTCTGGGGCTTGGAGTTGAGTTCTTGATTGTGTTTCAGAGCTTAAAGTTTGAATTTTTTTGCTAAGTTTGATCATTTGTAGAATCCCTTTTGGATGAAATGGCAGTTTCTTTGACTCGTTTGTCATGGTGGTGGTGGGGTGGGAAAGAGAAGGAACCAGTGTCTAATGGATCTTCAATGAATCCCTTGCAAGATTTTGGATTTGGATTGAAGGAACAAAGTGATAGTTTGAAGTTTAAGTCAGTGAGGGGGGCTAATCTAGCTTCAACTTCTAGGAAAGTGAAGAGGAAATGGAAGAGTAGAGAGGAGAGGAAGAGGGTTGATAAGAAATATGATGTGGTATTGGTGCCATCTGATGGTGTTTGTTTATCAGGTTCCGAATCCGATGACTCTGACTGGTCGATCGGGTGGCTGGAACCACATGCCCCTGATTTCCAGAATGATGATGAGGGAGATGACAGTTTTGCTGTGTTGGTTCCTTGCTACAGGCATGATTGTAGAGAGATAGGAGAGCCAAACAATCAGTTTTTAAGTGCCATTGAGAATCTTTCAAATGAGTATCCTGCTGGTAAGAGCTGTAGATATGTTCCTGTTGCTTTTGCTGCATTGATTATGTTGAATATCTTTCTTTTGGATTATTGTTCTTTGATGACTATGATTTGAATTTCATTATGCTTGTTTGCAACTGCTCTGACAATAATGACACCTCTGGAGCTGAATTAGTTAAATTAGTTATGTTTAGTAATGTGTAGACTGAGAAAAAGATACATGTGAGTTTGTCGTATTGTTATCCTTCGTGTTACCAAGCGCGTGATAACAAGCGTAGCATAATAGCGCTAAAAATAGAAGCCCGTCTCCCATCAAGACGTAGATGGATAGAGTAATATCATTGGATTTAGATTTTAATAAGCAATAGTTGCATTGAAGGATAGTAGATAATATTAATGGAGTAGAATTGATGAGCAATATTTACTGTTATCGTACTACAATCAATGAACATTATTTATCATATCCATTGTTGTGTATTTTGAGCCGAGGGTGTTTCAGAAACAGCCTCTCTCCACAAGGCCTGCGGACACTCTAGCCTCCTCAGACTCCACTTGTGGGATTTCTCTGTGTATGTTGTTGTATTGTTGTGCAATTTGACAATAAGAACCTCAATAAAATTTCGTTCTAATGTAATGCAGTGAGTCCTACATACTCCATCTTGGTCATGTTATACCCTTTCAATTCAGCCTTTTGGTTCTTAAAGAAAGCTTAAACATGGAGAGAACAATGGACAAAGAACTGACTTTTCCTTTTATTTTGAATGCTATTGTTTCTTCCCCTATGAAGTTTCCAAACTTACGACTTGTATTGGCCTTAAACCGATTTAAAGCCTGCAGAATTTGTTATGAGTTCTTCTAGATAGGTTACTATGTATCATATCTATGCCTGTCTGTGTAGTCTCTATCAGACGTACGAGTGAATGTGATCTTGTCTGAATTTCTTTTTATACTTGCAGAGGGTAAGAAGTATATGGATCAATGGCTCTCTTCTCTTCAGAATTTTTGAATATACTGCAGCTGGTCGTTTTCTACGCATTAGGAATTTTCTGAAGCAGGGTCTATCTTTTAGTATATGAGGAGATATGCAAGTTCTTCATCAATATTGAATAGTAGTGGCAGCAGGTCAGCATTTTCATTTGCGAGAGACAAATAATCAAGTTTATCGTGGCAGTGGTCTTTGGTTACGAGCTCAAAAACACAAACTGTTGTCATCTTTGACATATCAAGCTGATTTGTTAGTGTAAATATAGCTAATGTGAATATGGGAGAAGTAGTATGCTTTTTACCTGCTGCTATTGTAAATAAATCATCTGTCTTCCAGTATCCAGACAAGTGAAACATCACTGTTTATATCTTGATTATACATTAATGTTAAATATTATGTTCTCACTCTTGCTAATTTGCATCATCTTTCTTGGTTTAGTTTTTTTCTGCATATATTGCACTGTCCATAAGATGATTGCCTAGTGAGAGTTTCTCTAATATTTTACAGCAACCAGAAATTGTTTTAGCAAAGGCTCTGTTGGCATTCCACATCTCATTGTCATCAATCTATTCTGTGGTGGTGCCCTCAGTCTTATTGTTCATTATTACAGTGCCTGAAAACCAAGAACATGGCTGGAGCTGGGGTGCCGTAAAGGAGGTCCTTTGTTTTATGTATATATACTAGATGTTGATACCCCTAGTTGCTTCGTGGAGTCTTAAGTTCTTCTTTCAACAAAACTTTCTTAACTTGTCATACTTTCATTCCTTTATTAGGAAAGTTATTCGGTAAGCAACATCTTTGATTAGTTCTTCTTTCAACAAGACTTGTTATCAAACTTTCTTTCCTTCACTAGGAAAGTTATTCGGTAAGCAAGATCTTTAATTACGTGTGACGTTTCTTCTTCTGATGATGAAAGTACAATGAGTTGGGAAAGACAACATTTGTTGATTGCTCAACTCAGAGCCAAGAAAGCCTAAAAAAAAGATGAATTTGGACCATTTTTGTTGTTGTATTGATTTCAAAGCCCCTTTTAAACACAAAATTGATTCCAACACTTGATGTTTTGCAAGAATGGCATGTGACCATTGCCACTAAAGGGTGAAAAGTGATAAAACAAAAGTTTAGCTTTGATGTATTTCTTGTTAGCTCTTTATAAAGTTCTTTTAGCCTACTTTTCCTATACCCTTTATAAAAAGTTTCCAACTTTTTCCACCAGGAGATTTCTGCTAAACAAAAAGAAACAGACCCCACTTTTGGTATTTGAGGTTGCCAATGGGACATGCTGAGATATAAAAATAAACAATTGTGTGTCCCTTGCACTTGTGATAGGGGGGAAGAAAATATAGTTTGTGGCTATTATTTTTTTATGTGATGGTTGCTTCTTCACCACATATTAGTGCCAAGAAAATAATAGTTTGGATAACTATAAAAGAATTTATATTTTGTTGCTGCTTCCTACTTTGCAATATGTCAAGTGGTATGACATTATGTTACTTAATTCTAAGAATATGTCTTAGTGATCGATGAAATGCGTGTAAATTTTAAAGAGTAGTTCTTTTCAATTATCTAAATCATAGTGAGGCACCACCCCATAGTTAAGATAAATGACGTCATCGATCAATGAAATGAATGCAAATCTTTATTACCTAAACATTAGTGAGGCACCATCCCATAGTTAGATTACAAGAGTGTTTGGTCAATGAAATGAGTGCAAATTCTGATTATTTAAACCTTTGTGAGGCACCACCCTAGAATTAGAATATAATAGTCGGCCTCTCCGCTATCTGCATAAGTGAACAAGAAAAGATCATGTCGTCAAAGATGGTGGTATCATGATTTATAGGTTGAGGCATGAGATTTGAAGTGAAAAATACTTTAAATCTAGACAACATACATCGAAAATATTGATCGATCAATACCTTAAATAAAATTATCACACATAAATTTTTTTAATCATTTACTCGATACCTGTGCGGGTGAAACCATACCATTATTCAAAAGAAGTTTATTGAGAAATGTAGTTAGATTCTTATGGATAAAATTTCAAAAAGAGATAGGTGCTTTTTGCAAATGTCACCTTCATTGATGTTCCTTCTAATCCTAATAAATGTTGATGAGCAAAAGTGTCACTAGAGGGATTTCGGAAAGCAATTATTGATGATACTCCTTTTGTCCCAATTTATGTGACACTTTTCATTTTTTGAGAGTCAAACCATTTAAGTTTGACCGGAAATTTGCGCATGAAATCTTCAATTTTTTTGAAATGAAATTTATATATTTGTAAACTACGTAAAAAATACTATAAGTCATAACAATTGATAATTCAAAATGTTAAAAAGATCTATGAAAAATTTATGGTCAAAGTTAGACTTATTTGAATCTAAAAATCCGAAAAGTGTCACATAAAATGGGACGGAGGGAGTAATTTTTTTTTTTGAAATGACTTTTTTTTTGTGATTCTAAGATATAAACAATTTGTCTTTTCTCAATTCAATTGCGTACTTGAAACATTTTTGTCACGTAACACAAAAGATGGATTTATTCCATTTGATGATAATCATATGTCAAGAAAAAATGAGTGATTTATGGGATTCTCCATCTTTCTTTCTATTGGTTTATACGATAGGCTTCTTTGAAATATAAATTAGGAGTATATAAATTTTAATTAATATTTAATATATTTATTCATTATATTGATAAAAAAGATTTGCAATTTGTAATATATATATATATATATATATATATATATATATAGTTTTTGTATGTTGATCTAAATTTTAGTTTTAACATATTCAATTGATTTTATTTTATTTAGCTTTAAAATTTAATCAATTTAACTCTCGACTTATTCCATTTTACGATAATCACATGCCAAGAAAAAATGAGTGATTGTGGGATACTCCATCTTTTCTTTTGTATAGATTTATATGACACGTTTCTTGAAATTCAAAAAGCAGTATATGAACTTTGTTGATATTTTATAATTTTTCTCATAATATTAATATGAGAAGATTTACAACTTCTATTGTTCTATGTTTTCGAATGTTGATTGAAATTTAAATTTTAAAATATTAAGTTAGTCTAATTTAATTTAACTTTAAAAATTAATTAAATTAATTCTCGATAAATGAAATATGTCACATAAATCAAAACAAAAGGAATAAATGAACTCTAATTAACTTTCGAAAGTCTTTATTGCTCACTTAATGCTTGTGAATTTTTTCCAGAAGCTTAAAAAGTAGCTTTTTTCTTAAACATTTTAAAGAAAAAAATACACTTAGAGAATCCTCTAAATTCAAATAAGATCCTTCTTCGCTCCGTCAAAAAGCTTAATTGAGACAAATTAACTCTTACTATTCTCTGGTCTCTCCTCTTGAAGCTCCGCTCTTGAGAATCTCTATCTCTTTCTTCAAATGCAGTTTTAAAAGGTTTGACCAGACGTTAATTGATGCTCAATTTTTAAAAAAATTTATAACAATTTCTCGCTAAAAGTACTTTTTTGAAAAACACCTTTCTAAACAAGTTGATTTTGAAAGTTCAGACAAACAAATTATAAATGTGCCAAAATGACTTACTATTGGGCTGGTTTATGAAGCCCACGATAGACGTTGGGCTTTGATTGGGCTCCCTACATGTTACCCCTTTTGGGCTAACTGTGAAATTGGTAAAAGCCCATTAGTTACCCCTAGCCTTAATGGGAATAGAATGCTTGACCTCGACGCAATGACTATTTTTAAGTTTTATTCGTGAAATTTGAAATTTCAAATTAATAACTATTCTTCAAAGACAAGATCGAAAAGTGGCCTGTGTACGTTATTTCTATTGACCTTGACATGATGTCGGTACAAATATTGTCCTTAAAAATATTGAAAATTAAGGGTTTTCTTGCTTACATAAGTTGAATAAGAACAAATTAATTAGCTTGTTTAATTTAATTTTGAAAGATTTTCTGTTATTTTCTTTATAATAATAGTAGGAGATTATGTTTTATGTAATAAACATTTGACTTTGGTATTATTACTAATAAAAAATGAGCAGAATGGATTTGTTATCATATACTATATAGTAAAAATAGTAGGATATTTAGGTTGGAGATAATAACAAATACTATATATCTTTCGAGTGATAATTTAATACTCACATGCACTCAATCAATATTTATATCAAATTAAATAATTTGAAGTTGACAAGTGAAATAATAACATATTCTTAATTATGATTTTAAGTAATAAATACATCTACGAAAGACATACGTCACATTTATTTAACTGACGTAAATATTAATTGTGAGAGTTATAAATTTTACAATAATCGAAGTACGCAAATTGACTCAGACACTACATTATAATAAGAAATGTATCACTATATGTTACGACGATCATGTTATATTTATGGATTCGATCAAAATTAGTAACTTAGATTCAAACTTTGAATTGTAATAAGAACTTTATTGAGTATATATTAATAAACATCAAATTTTGACTCTGTCTCGATGAGTGAGAAAAAGAAAAGAAACAACAAAAGGTAAGAGTACATAAGTTCCATTGGCATATTCTTTTTCCTTCTATGAAGCCTCCAATTTTCTTTTCAATGTTTATTATGAAAGTGCAATTAATTAATATGTGTTTATTTCCTTATTTATTCTAAGCACTAGATACTTTACACCCTTAATTATAAAATATTAGTACTAATTTGTTCTAAGATTATTATATTTTTAGAAAATTATTAAGAGATCCTTTTTTCCCAGCTATTGAGTATCTAAACTCAGATCATGATGAGTTGTATTTAAATAATTATTCTTTCAAATAATTTATTTGATGTTGTTATCATGGACCTAATTTTCAATGATTATTTTGATGAGTAAAAAGACCTATTCCAATTGAATTTTTCCAAAAGAAAAAAGAAAAATAAACTCATGTAGAAAGAGAGTAAAGTATTTGATATGAATTTATATTTAGTCGTTCTTTAGTGATTAGCTTGAGAGACCATTAACGATCATGGTAGGATTAATAAGATTATTACATCCTTAATCAGAAACCTCATATTCAAGTATTGAAAATGAAAAAAAATATTTTCTCTTACACGACACGAATCTGAAATAATCCAATTCTCGAAATGAATATCTAAGTAAACAATAACTTTGCATATTGAGTTTCACTTGATATTCTTTTAAATATATGTAACCGAAAGTTAGTTAATGACAGGCCAAAAGCAGCTACTTGTATTATATGCAAAACACATAAATATTTAGTTTAATCTTTTCCAATGTACCAAAATAATAATTATAATAATAATTATTAAAAAAAAAATTAGGACAAAGAGAAAGATATTTTCTTCTTTTGTTTATTGATTTTCTAATTCTTTCTTCTTTATGATAATGTGACAAGTTGTTAAAAGAGGCCAGTGGATACCATGTTCACAATAATCTAATTTCATAATTGGTTGTCAATGGCATTAGCTTTGGTTTTGTCACAAAAGAAAAAAGGAAGGGAAATACTATATTTGATCCCTCGATTATTGATAAATTTCAGTTTTGATCCTTATGATATGCGATTTGGTTCTCTTATGTAGGACATATGGACTATTTTTAGAAATATATTACCCTAAAATGTCCTTTTGAGTCGAGGATCTAACAGAAACAGAATCTCTACTGTCACAAATGTAGGGTATACCCTATCCAGACCCCACTTATAGAATTGTATTGGATATGTTGTTATATTATCTTGAAATATAGAATAACAATTAAAGAGAGAAGAACGATCATATGAACGATTAATACAATCTCTTTTAATCGTGAAATTCATAATCAAGATGAATCACCCTTACGTAGTAAATTGTCTTTGCTGATGAATTATGCAAAGAAGGACGGGGATGCAAAACTCAACAAGACAATATAGTTGTTCATTCGATTTGACTTATTGATCTCAAATTGATTTCTTGGATCCTCTTCAATCACGAGAAGACTTGGTTTTGTTGAAGAATTAACATTCTTTCCACTGTCTCTGCTGTTAAAAGGAATATATCACATTACAAGTTTAACATAACACGTGAGTTATGAAACAATAAGTGGTTAATAAATCAAAAAATTTATGAATATTCATAAGCAAAGGGATCAAAAGTGCACATCTCAAGTGATTGAAAGTAAAATATGCTTATTCAGATACCACAAGGACCAAATCCAACTTTAACAATAATCAAGGGACTAAAAATGCTATTGTCCCCACACATTTTTTTTGTGAAAAAAGCTTGTAAATTATTTTAAGAATAGAGAAGGGTCCAACATTTATTTTGGTGCTAAAGGAACTCTCAACCAATAAAAACTATAATTCGACATCAAAGCCAAACAAAAGAAACCAAAACAAAAAAACACATCATAGTTTGTTAGTCCCTTTCAACTATGATTCCATTTTTTTCCTATCATTTTTCATTAACAAGAAAATTTCTCATGTATTGAAACTCTTTTTCTTTCCTAAACAAAAAAGAAGAAGATACATTCTTTGTTATTGTAGGAAAAAAAATAGAAAAAAAGAGGAAGAGTTTCATATTTGATTTGTATTTTTTGAAATTTAGTAGAAAGGAAGATCAAGAATTGGTTCAAAATGTTACAAAGAGCTGCAACTAATGCTTATTCATGGTGGGCTGCTAGCCATATTAGGACTAAACAATCCAAATGGCTAGAACAAAGCCTTCAAGGTATGTTTTATTTTTCAATATTCGAGAAATATTATGATAAGAGTTTTGAAACTCGATGGATAATGAGCATGCTTGTACCTTTAATGGGGTTATGATTAGTGATGAATAAAGAGTTTGTCCCTCTACCCTTAAATGAGGTTCTGAATACAAATATGAATAAGATCTATGTCTTTTTGCACCTAAAATTTTGTGTTGATAAATTTGCAAATTTTTTGTTAGAAATTTCAAGTACTTTCATTTTCTTATTGTTTATTTAGTTTCAAATTATAATAGGAAAATGTTATCAGAAATTTCATATGAATTGCACAATGTGTTATTAAGAAAAGATACAAAAATCCAAGGAGATTGTTGGTACCTATAGGTATAGGAATAACATCATATTGCCATTTTGATTTCTATGTTCTCTTGTAGTGTCATTCTATAAAAGTTTTCTTAATATGGTTTTGGCTCGTAACGACAACAACTTTATCTCAGTCCCAAGCAAGTTAGGGTCGAGTATATGAATCATCACTGACTATGTTCATTCCATTAAGCTCATCTCAAACCAATGGTTTTGGCTCGTTGAGTGTGGAAATCGATGGTAACTTGGGTCATTCTAAAAGTTTTCTTAACATGGTTTTGGCTGGTTACAACAACTATATCTCAGTCCCTAGCAAGTTAGGGTCGAGTATATGAATCATCACTCACTATGTTCGTTCCATTAAGCTCATCTCAAACCGGTTTTGGTTCATTGAGTGTGGAAATCAGAAGTTCTAATTGTACTTGTGTCATTCTAAAACTTTTCTTAACATGGTTTTGGCTCGTTACAACAACTATATCTCAGGTGGGGTCGGATGTATGAATCATCACTGACTATGTCGTTCCATTAAGCCCATGATTTTGGCTCGTTGAGTGTGTTTATCGGAAGTTCTAATTGTAAGTGTCATTGCAGATATGGAAGAGAAGGTAGAAGATGTGATCAAGCTCATTGAAGAAGATGGAGATTCATTTGCTAAAAGAGCAGAGATGTACTACAAGAAAAGACCAGAGCTAATAAACTTTGTGGAAGAATCTTATCGTGCCTATCGAGCATTGGCTGAACGATACGACAAGTTATCGAGGGAGTTGCAGAGTGCCAACAACACCATTGCAACACTTTTTCCAGAACAGATTCAACTAGCAATGGATGAAGAAGATGATTATGGTACTCCAAGAATGCCAAAGAACTTCCCTCAAGCACCAACAACTGGAGCAAATATACCAAATGTTCCTCCAAAGGCTCCTGTTAAAGACATGAAAGGTCTGTTGAAAACAGGTACACTGCAATTTCTAGGCAAGAAAACAGCTAACAAAGCAAGAGATGCAAACAAAGAAGCACCAAAATCTGGTTTGACTAAAGACGAGGCGCTTGAAGAGATTGACAAGCTCCAGAGAGATATACTGTCTTTGCAAACTGTGAAAGAGTTTGTGAAAAGTTCTTACCAAAGTGGGATTGCTAAGACGATGGAAATCGAGCACCAGATTGTTGAGAAGCATCAAAAGATTTGCAGTTTGGAGGATGAATTTGGTGAGGCACGGGTTATTGAGGATGATGAGGCTAGGACCTTGATGGCGGAAGCAGCACTAAAATCGTGTCAAGAAACGTTGGCTCAGCTCCAGGAGAAACAAGAACAATCTACGAATGAAGCAAAAGAGGAGTTCAAGAAGATTGATGAAGCTCGTATGAAACTTAAGTCATTCAGGCAAACGTACTTGGGTGATCCAGCTGATGAAAGAGAACCAGATGAAAAAGATGATGAATCTGCTGAAGTAACAGATGTATCATCACAATGCACGAGCCAAGAAGAAGCCGGTGAGCAAATGGAGTCGTTGCATGGCAAGATGAATGAGCAATTCGATGCAAGCTCTATGTCATCTCTAACAGTGACACAATTGGCAGAGAAGATTGATGAGCTTGTGAATAAGGTAGTCAGTTTAGAAACAGCAGTTTCAACACAAACTGTTCTTATTGAGAGATTAAGAACAGAAGCCTGTGGACTCCACACACAAGTTCGGACTTTGGAAGACGATAAGGCAGCTACTCTGACAGAGGACACACACAATCTGAACGTTAGAGTGACCATGCTAGAAGAAAAATTGAAGGGTATTCAGGATCTAAACAAAGACGTCGAAACTCAAAACAGCAGCCTTAAGACTCACTTTGCTGAAGCTCATACCAGTCTTGGCCAGTTATCGTTCAAATTGACGAGTGTGAAACCAGATGAAGAAGTTGATGAGTCGGATTCATCTCAAGATGAAGAGGAGGATCTTGCTGATATCAGGTCACGAAAGGAGCCAGAAAAGGAAAAAATCATGTTAGTGCAAGTGAAGTTAAGAAAGAACAAGATCATGCAAGTGCAAGTGAAGTTAAGAAAGAACAAGATCCTGTTACAGTTGTTAGTGATAAAGAAGTTCAGGAAGATACAAAATCCCCTAAGAAACACGTCGAACTTCTAGAGCCAGCAGTAGCTGAAAAAGGTGAAGAGAGAGTCTCATCTAAGTCTGAAAGTAGTGTTCATCATGAGCCAAAACCACAGGAAGACGAGGAGAAGGATGATGACCTTACATGGCAGCAAATGCTGTTGACTGGTTTGGAAGATAAAGAAAAGATCCTCTTAACAGAATATACAACAATTCTCAGGAATTACAAGGAATTAAAGAGGAAGCTAATTGAAATGGAGAAGAAAGAAAGAGACACTGAATTTGAAGTCACGTTGCAGATAAGAGAGCTTAAAAGTGCTATTTCAAAGAAGGATGAAGAGATAGAAAGTTTACGTCTAAAGTTGAGTCTTGTACAAGGAAATGCTTCTGAAAGTTCAGAGTCGAAAGAAGAAAAACAGCAAGATTTCAATCCTTCTGATGATCGAAGCTTAAAACCTGAGGACACGCCTAAAAAGGAAGAGAAGGATGAACAGGATGTCAAGATCATTTTGATTGATCAACGTTCATCCCTCTCACCAGTTGAAGAGAAACTCCGGATGGGCATTGATGCATTACTAGACGAAAACTTGGATTTCTGGCTAAGATTTAGCTCAGCATTTCATCAGATTCAAAAATTCAAGACCACAGCCCAAGATTTGCGGGGCGAAATAACAACACTCAAAGAAAAGGAAACAAAAGAGGGCAGCTCCAAAACAGACATGAAATCAGAAATCAGGCCAATATATAAACACCTGAGGGAGATTCAGAATGAGCTAACCGTATGGTTAGAACAAAGCTTGTCACTAAAAGATGAACTGAAACGTAGATTCTCGTCTTTATGCAGCATTCAGGAGGAAATCACAAAAGCACTAAAGGACGGCGTTGAAGAAGATGAAATCAGATTCAGTAGCCATCAAGCTGCAAAGTTCCAAGGTGAAGTTTTGAACATGAAACAAGAAAACAACAAGGTAAGAGAGGAACTAGAAGCTGGTGTAGAGCATGTAACTACACTTCAAGTAGATGTTGAGAAGACATTAAGAAAACTAGATCATCAGTTTGATGTTGGTGGAAATCAACCACAATTAACAAACTCAGCAAGTAGATCAAGGATACCTTTGAGAGCGTTCATCTTTGGAACGAAAGTAAAGAAGAGCAAACGTTCGTTTTTTCATCACAATAGGAAATACCAGGTCCTGAAAGGTGGAGTACCTTTATAGATGTCTGTTTTTTTTCTCTTTTTCCGGTTTTCCCCTTTGTTCTCATTCTTCTCCAGGTATTTTTTCATGTATCTGGATAGGCAAGAATGTTGGTTATACTTTTTTTTTTTTTTTTTTTTTTGGTTTTAAGTGAGAAGGCTTTGGGGATTGTATGTATGGTCTTGATGTGTAAGTTAGTGTAACAAAGAATTTATATAACAGTACCATTCTTCAAGTGCTTCATCTAAGCAAGAATTAATACAATACCGCGAAAATATTAGTAACTTAGGAACAACAAAAGTATAGCAGCACATTCAATTGAACAATCAAAGTTGTCTATAGACAAATTTATTTGACATCGAAAACGTGATAGTTAATACAATATGGAAGAAGTATTTAGTAGCTTTGGAACAAGCAGAGTTAGCTGCATATCCAACTGAACAAGAAAAGATGCCTATGGACATATTTATCTTTCTACTATAACTTAATATAAGACTACGCAAGCTAAGAAGATCTTCGTAAAGTCTGCAATAGCTGTAGCAGTGTCCTTCTGAGTTTCGAATGAGAGGTATGGATCTAAATCTCATTGTTCAAAGTTATGTCTCGCTGGTTGTCGTGTCAAATGAGATATGTGAAACTACTTTTGCTCCTCTTCCTTTGGCCATGTAAAGGCCTATGTGATGCATCAATTCCTACATAGCAAATGATGAGAATGGTGAAATTGTCAATAGACAATCGATATTTGTTCCCATGAAAAAGAAGAGTATCTAAGGTTCAAGTTTTTATGGCTAACAGCCCAATATACATATCAGCTCACCCGTGGATGAGGTAAAGCTCCTTTAATATTTCTGGCAATCTGGACTGGAAGATCAAAAGTAGCACAGCCAGGGGAATATACAATCACATCTTTCAGGGGGGAGAGAAATCCACGGTTCCGTGCAGATAAGACAGAACACACAAAATCAAGCACGCATATGTCCGCGCATATCCCTACAACCAATATCTAAACCAACATATTGATACTCACAACATCAGATAGAATGGAATGGAAACAAATTTTGATCAAATCATGAGATGTGGCGATACTTACAGTTTTAATCTCATTAGCTTTCACCCAATTTACAAAGACATTAGATCCATCTTTCTCAATCGATCCAATGAACCCATCAATACAATCCTTGCATCGCACTGTCACATTTGGTTCATTTTCCAACCACTGCAGAGCTGCAAATGATGACAGAAGACCACATTGATAAAACTCACTTTTAACCTGAAAGGACAAAACACGAAGGAAATACTAACCAGGAACCAACTCAGATTCATCTGTTCCAGTGATACAATGTGGAGGATGAGGTGGCTCAGGCACATCAGGATGATGAGAATCACGAAGAGCATAAATAGGCCATTTCTTCTCACAGAACACTTCTGCAAGTTTAACTGACTCATCAACCATTGCTGAAATTTGTCTATCAGGTGCCACCGGAGCCTATAGCAAAGCAAATGGCACAAAATCACAATCTAATTGAAAATGAACAATATGAGGAATAAGGATCACATTAATTGCTTAGTAGAAATAATGATTTAGCCACTACAGTCACTGAAATTATTGAAAAACAAACGTTGGAACAACATACGGATAGAAAGAGAGAGAGAGAGAATGAAACAACTCAAAGAAGATTACATAGATTGAACAAAGCTCCCTAGTGGAGTGCAAGGTTCGATTATCACACAAGATTATCTTCCCTGTGGATCCCGAATCCCAAGAAAGTACACTGAATTAAGGAAAAACAAAGATGATTTTCGAAGCATCGCTGTATTGAGCTAGAAATCATTTTTACATAAAACGGCAGTAGACCAACTTAATTACCAGCTCAAGTAATCCAGAAATCTAATAATAGCTTCATCTCTAACCACAAGTTCCTAACGTCACATGAGTTTGGCTTAACATACATTTAAATTTAAAACTACCATGAACAAATAACTGAAGAATGGCTACAAAGGCCTTAAAGTATAACTCTTCGAACATCCCATTTAAATTTCCATTTCTTGCTTTTACACTTCATATTTTGCTTCTTACACATGAACACAATTAAACTCACTTGTATGCATATATGTGTACCATAAGTCAAATTATACATTTTTTACCGTTTAGTCATGAATAATTTTCACTTATTTCCGAAAAACTGTTTGGACATAGAATTGTTATAATTTTTAACTCCTCCGAAAGGAAGGATGGCAATTTGATTCAGTTAAATTTCGGAATTTTCCAGAATTTGGAGAACTCCAAAAAGTTAAATTTTTGCTAAAAATCACTCACAAAAAATCGAAAACAATTCCCAATTTGTATGTATGTATAAACACAACTCCAGTTTCCAAATACCATTTTCCACTTGAAAAAAAATACTACTGGTACTTTTTTCCAAATTTCACAATTCCTATATCGAAATGCTTAAACTATGAATTCCAAAGTATTTCCTTCTTCTTCTTCTTTTGGTTGAGAAGGAAAAGTATGAGTTTTGAATCTTTTAACTTTAGTGAATAGAGTAAAACCGGTCATAGTCGAGTTGCGTCCAAATTGACCGGAAAATCATAATTATATATAAAAAAAAGTATGAATTTTGAAGTATTTCCTTCACAAATAGATCGATCCAAACAGAACACGACGGATGTAATTTGCAGATTCATCTAAATTTGTTTTTTGTGCCGTCTATTTCCTATATAAATCCAGAAGATTATATGCATCAATATGGAAGCTTAAAACTAGATTAAATGAATGTGATGATAAATTTACCAAATTGCCAGCTCCTACTGTGCAGAAGCCATTAACGATGTCGACGAGTACGAGACCGGTGTTAACGTCGCCGGAGAGAAGCAGCGATTCATCTTCCTCCACCGGAATCTCACTCTTCAGTAAGTCAATCGCCGCCTCTTGCGCCACCGTTCCCATCACTGATTTTTTTATTTCTTTCTCCTTCTCTATGCTCTATTTGATTGGTGGATGTTCTCAGTTAAAGTCACAACAAAAAGCTACTCCACTACAAACAAATACTCAAATTTTCTTTGTAGCAGGTAATACTCAAATTTTGTATTTTTAATAACCACGTTCAACTTTGAGTATGTATTTCTTTATGAAATAATCATTCGGTTTAAAATATTTTATTAAAATTAATGTATCACATCAGCATTTGATATGCATGATACATAATGAAGACGAATTATTGTGTCTAATTGTCATCAAGCACTCGTTCTCGTTGCTTCAACGTGTAGGATTTGATGAATTTACTCCATTTGTCTCATATTAATTAATTATTTTTCTTTTCACACACATATTAAGAAATCATAAATAAGAAAATAATTTTATTAATTCCCATTAAAAAAACTTTTTAAGAATTTTATGACACCTTCAAAAAAATTAATTACAAGAGTAATATAAGAAAAATTTTAAGTGTTTACTCGTTTGGATTGGAAAAATTGTTGATAAATAAAAGCGTTAGGCTAGAGAGAAAAAAAAACAAAAACGGAGTTAAATTCATTTTCTTTCCACCTTTTTTCTCCATTGAAGTTAAACATACGTACTACGTAGTATTGTAAAGATTGCCGTTAGAAAAAAGGCAATGAAAAGAGAAAAGAGGAAACAAGTAGGATCTCTCTACTCTTACAATAAAAAATCTATTTTTGTCTCAATTTATACATGAAATATCACCAAAGACTAGTGTATATTTTTGTCTCAACTGCTTGACAAAAATATGGTTATTTCCCTTTGCTAGCATCTGGTGGTAGCTGTAGACCCATAAGTCCAAGCAAGTTAGAAGCAGGTCCTGGAAGTCCATCTTGAGAAGAAAACGAATCCAGGAAATTCTTTACAAGATTGAAATCCACATCTACCGGAGTGAAATCCTCTTCCATGCTTTCTGCAGCAGTAGATGTTCCCTGATACATATATTTGTTCAATGAATGACCTTAGCGACATAGCCGTAAATAGAAATGCAATGAACCATAACAATTTCCATGTTTTCTGTCATAGCGGGGTATATCGAGCAACAAGCCACATGACTTTACAAGAACCCACTCTCTACCCACATAAAACAGTTTGTCAACGATGAACGATTTGGGGTAAATGAATCAACTGTAAATTTAGTATAGCAGGAATATTGCTACCAGCTGAAACCTCATCTCCAGGAAAGATCAGAAAACATGAGTGTAGACTAACCTCATCTTTCTTGACGGACTCTCCATTTGCACGGACAAGGGTATTACTTAGTGTGGTTCCTTTCAGTTCTTCATTCAGAGTGTCCGAATACGAATGCATGAAAGCGGCACCTCCCTCATCATTATCATCAAACGGCTCGGCAATATCACTCTCATCTTCAGATTCATCTGCATGTGCAATAGATGACAGTTTTTCTTCTTACTCAGCATTCTTTTAAAAGAGGGAGGGGGAGGACATGTACAAGGTGATTTTTTTTCCTTGTGATGTGCGAACATGTTATAGTTTTGAGCATCCCACCCACCTAAAAAAATAAAACTATAGTATTTTTAGCAGGACTGTAGAATAGGTGAAGGAGGAATACAAAAGATGAACTCACACCATTCACCAGTACTATGTTATTTCCTCCAGGAAGAGGGGAGAGACACTACCTGGTTGACTTCCCTATATAAGAGTGACTTATCAATATTGGACAGATTAAAATTGGACAGGTAAAAGCTGCCATGGAGGGTTAACTGAGCCTTCTTACTATCACTTTACCTACTCACCAAAAGAGGAAAATGACATGGCACCCCACTACCTTATCCCAACCAAGCCCAACCTATGGGAAACAAGCCTCACATCACACCGATAGCACAAATAAGCGACAAATTCTAATCTGCATGTAAAGTTAATACATAACATTCTACCAGTGCTACCAAAAAGATTGACTAATTGAAATTAAAAAAAATCTCACTCACCGAACTCCATATCCGATGATGATCCTTCTTCTATATCAACATCACTGCCAGTGTCTTCATTGCCCTGACGCCTCACAAACGATTCCATGTCTTTCATAAAGCGATCCACATCAAAGTCCACATCCTTTTCATTCCTATAGGAGACAGAGGATAAGCCATAATAAATTACTGGTGGAGAGGCACATGTTTTTTTTGTGGTGTAAGGGGTTTAATGATAAAAAGGAGGACATGCGTCCATCTTCCAGTCTGACTGATTGCATCCCTTTCAAAGAATGCTGCTAAAAAAGAATCTAGAGACGATTGGGTTAACCAAACTACCCCTCCTTAAACTTTAAATCTATTTTTTTAGTTGTTGACAAGGAAACCCGTAACCGCTACCCTTGGGGAGCACACAGGGTAAACCTCGCTTCAATGTAATGGCCCAATAACCACACTGAAGAGGTAAACTGCACTAGGCAAGCCCCATGTGATGAACTCCACCAAGAAAGCATGCAGAGGGTTTGAAACCAGTGACCCCCCCCCCCCCCCCCAATTTGGGAGATCACTTGCTCAACCAACTCAGCCACCCTCGTAGAGGAATCCATATCTATTATTACAAGGAACTTAATATTCATGACCAAATTGAGATAAAACATCAAGCTTCATAACTATCTGATCTAATTTTACCCTTGCACACCAGAATACGTACAAACCCATCACTATACTTAGCAAGTAAAATCAAAATAGCACAAACCCAAAATATAACTATAACTATAAGATGCTACAATGTAACCAAAAAAAAAAGCTTATGCCCCTCCACATGTTGAAATGACAGAAATGAAGGACAAAAACCTGTCTTCTGGAACCTCTGCACCTTCATAACTGGCCACTTTCGTGACAAATGCTTGCATAGACTTCGATATATCTTTTAGATCAAAATTATCAGAACTATTGCTGGGCCCATCCTGCTCTTTTGATTTCTGTTTCCTTTTTGAATTGTAAAGTTCCATCTCCTTTTGCCTCTCTTGAAGGGCAGCATTTAGCTCATCCTCCCCACCATAAAGCCATGAATCATCATCAGATGGTGGTAGCTCCTGATCCTTAAAGTCATCAGCCGACTCAGGAAGGGCGAGGATCTCATCTATTCTTCGCACTGGAGCACTTAGTGTAGCACTGCTTTTTCAATATTGGTTAGTAGCAGGTTAAGGAATGCTTATGACACACAAGGGCATCTCAGACAAGAATCATAAAAACAGTAATATCAGCACATTGAGCAATAAGAGCAGAAAATGGCAAATCAAGCAGAGAGAAAAAAGTACTATTGTAGTAAACAATATAACCATGTCACTTACATAGAATCTTCAAGCTTCCCATTCAGTAATGCACGAAGTAAATATTCAAAGACTAACAAGTTCTCCAGGAGATTCAGATCTTTCAAAATACAGTATCCTTTATGCATACACAAGTTTTCCTTTGACATCTAGGACACATAGGAAACTAGGAAAGTAAACAACAATTTGAACTCATTATTGAAATTCCATGGATGGGCAGTCATTAGATGTCATATCATCAACGAATATAGCTACACAAGAGACTTTTTAGCCTAGGACTCGTGAAGCTGCAAATGGCACCAGATAGATCCTAATAATGCAATGACCATATTTTATTTTTAACCCGATCTGCAGAAATTATCCTGATAATATGAATACTGAGAAATATTTTACCCAATCTGTAGATATTATCAGTGATAACCTAATGATGTCACCAACATTTTTGTTTGTTACTTAATAACAGTACCATTAAAACATGCCAGTGTGTAATTAGATACATATACACCAAAGTCCATATATCTAACCCCGTTGTACCAAATTCTAATCTGTCGTCAATGTGCATCATCTAGAATTTTACAAATAAAAAAAACTTTTATACAAACTAACACAACAGATACCTTTCCCTCGCATGCAGTGAACTATTCTTGTAATACTCCTCAGCATTCTGCATCAATCTTTTATACTCGTTCGATCCTGGCAATAGCCCTTCAAAGTACCCACTCCGTTCTAGACTCTGCCTAAACGCATCCCAAGTACTCCCTTTTCCCTCCATACCCTGCCTCTTTTTCAACTGATAAATCATCTCAAATCCACAAGCAATCTTCATTCCCAGCTCAGCTTCCATATAAGCACCCACATCACTCCTAGGTGGCAAAGCCGGATAACATTTCGGCGCCTGAAATGTCTGCTGCACCAACTGTGCATACATTGCCCTAGACATCCTAACCACAACTCGAACCAGCTCCTCCCCACTACCCCCATTCCCCAAAAACCTCTCCATCTTCGCTGCGAACTTCATTGTATCAATATCCCTATCGTAAAATCCTTCAACCGCAAGGGAAATCAAACAAGGCTCATGCTTTAACACTTTTGCAACTGACACCGGAACCCTAGCCCTAACCTTATGCACATTCTTCTCCGCTCTATCCGGATACTCCTTCAACCTATTCTCTAACTGACGCTGTACTCCTTCAGGTGCTCTAGTACTAATCTCATTTCTTAACAAATTTAACCCCTCATGGATAGATGGGGTTGTGGGTATTACCGAATTAGGGATAATATGAAGAAACCCACCTCGGATAAAAACCCGGTTCGTCGCTGTATCCGGGTTAACCCAACGGGGGAGATGAAATGCTGTTTCGATCAACAAGAACTCGCCGTCACTATCCCAAACACGAATTGACACATTAGGGAAGTGTTTTGAGGTTTGGAAAAGGAGGAATACAACGAACCATTCGTCTTCGAGGTTGTCGCCGTACCGGAGTTTGCCGGACAGATGGGGAGGGATGGGGGTGGGGGAAAGGGTGAGGTTGAAGGGTTCGTGTTGCCATATGTAATTGGAAGTGAAAGGGGAGAGAGTTTGGAGGATTTGGAGGTGAAGGGATTGGAGTTGAGAAGTTATGGTGGGTGGAGGAGAAGTGGGGTTTAAGGTAAAGTCTGGGTATATGGAGAAGAATACGGTGTCGTCGGCTGGACGGGAGTTTTTCTGGGAGAAGATGTTGGCGGAAGTGGCGGCGTAAGGGTCTTGCTCCGCCATGGTTGGATGTTGAGTCGCCGGGAAATTGACCGCCGGTGACGGTGAGGTTCTGGAATTTGGAAGAACAAGTAGAGACTGAAAGCTCGAAAATTCGGGAATTTTCCGTCCCGCCTAATATTGGTTTTGTTAGTTGTTTGGGTCGGGCTGGTCTGCTCGATTTTGGCGTTGTTTCACATATAAGCCACTCAAAAATAGTCTAATTACTTTTCATAACTATAATTTGATAATTACAATTCGTACCTACATGTTATAGGGAGGAGAGAAGCGAGCGAGACTGGGAGAGAGAGGAGAGAGGTGAGAGAGAGGGCAAAGAGTGGGAGAAAGGTGAATTGTATATGTATATCGGTTAGATAATTGTATATTATACATATGTATTTGTATATATGGCAAGCGAGATTGGGAGAGGGAGGAGAGAGGTGAGCGAGAGAGAGCAGAGAGTGGGAGAGAGGTAAATTGTACATGTATATCGGTTAGATAATTATATATTATACATAGAGGAAATACATAATTACCCTATGAAACTTATATCTTTTTTTTAAGTAAACACCTTAAGTTTGCGAGGGTCTTATTACCCCACGAAACCATCTAAAAGCACAATAAATACATCATTTTGACCCGTTTCATACCCATCAGTGTTGTCACGCAGGTTGGACGCGTCAAGGAATTAAAAAACAACATCCAACCAATGTTAAAATGCCATGCGGCATTCCCAATTTGAATTAGCTTCTTCATTAAATAGACCATCTTCCCAAAATTCTCCATTGTTAATCATTGGATTTCTGCAGTTTTTCATTTATTTATTATTTTTTTTTGTTTAAAATATGTGAAATCAATTTCATGTGATTAGGTTTTGAGGGAGAGATGTCAAATGCAAGCTTGAATCGCATTTGTAATGACGAGAACGATCCAATGTTGCATTTAACAATGCGATGCAAACATGGAGACTGGGAGGAGAGAGGCGAGCGAGAGAGGTGAATTGTATATATATATCGGTTAGATAATTATATATTATACATATGTATTTGTATATTCTGATGAATTATACATATACAAACGTGACTAATTATACAAACTTGAAGTCAGGCCACGTAATTAATGTATAATGTTAGTCGCGAATGGTAACTATAACAAACTATAGCTATGATGAGTAATTAAGTAATATAAGTTTGCTTAACCGCGTAATTTTCTCTTTAACTTATATTCATTTATTACGTTTGAGTGAAGTTCATGCATTTTAACTAAAGTTTATATAGAATGATCCAAATTTTGGTTAATTTATGTAAACTTCAGTAGTATGTGCATGAATTTTGGTCATAAAATAATAGAGAAAACACATAAAAAAAAAAAATCCCTAAACTTAGCAGCACAACTTACTTTAGCACTTAAATTATACGAATGGATAAATACCCCCCTTAGCATCTTTCAAGTTATTAAAACACCCCCTGAGGATTGATGTGGCAGAGAGAGTGAGTGCACTCTCCTGAAAGTGCGTGAAAACAGAGAAAAAAAAAGTTAATTTTTTAAAGCCCTACACATGACCTTTTTTTGTTGGTCTATATATAACAAATTATTTAAATAATTTTTTTTATATATTAAATCTTTAAAATATGTAAATTTTCTTAAGAAGAGGTAAATGAAATTAGTGGGTCCCCTTTTTAATTTCTTTAATTTTTTTTTCTTTTCATTTTGTTGTCTTCCTCGGTCCACATCTTTCTCCATTGAAACACCTCTTCCTCTATCTTCATCCCCCACCTTCAGTGGCGGAGCCAGAATTTTCAATAAGAGAGTTTAAAATCTAAAAAATAGACACACGAAGTAGCCGAAGGGGGGTCAACATCTACTATATATACCTAAAAAATTATTTTAACCATGTATAAATCATATAATTTTTCGCCGAAAGAGGTTCAGATGAACCCCTTCATACTAGGGTGGCTCCGCCACTGCCCACCTCTATCCACTATTTTCATTCCACTAGTCTTTTACTAATCCGTAAAATTCACTACCAATGTCATTTTATTAACGTCGATTTCACTCTATATTATTGGTGTCGATTTGGCAAATATAAACTTTCTTAAATTTTGAGTGACCCATTTTGATTTCTAGATCCATTCAAACATTTCTCATAAAAATTATATTTTTTTTTGGATCAACTTTCTTATGCAATCTTCATTTCTTATTTGAGTTGTCAAGAAAAAATTGGCTTTAAAAAAATCCATTCTCCAAGTGGGTAAATTTGTTGGGAGGGTTCGAAGAAGATAATGTGAATATTATAGTAAATTTTCTTCTTTGAAGTGACTTAAAAAATTGTTGAATAGTGAAGAATAAGAAGAAAAGAAAGTATTGAAGGTTGGAATATGGTGAACAACAAGGAAGAAGAAAGAGAGGGGTGGGAGTGGGGGTATGCATTTATAAATTAATCAATTTATATAATTAATTTTAGAAAGTGTTTAAGAAAAAATAGTGAATAAGTAAAAAATAAATAAAAATTAATGACATGGTGCCTACAGGTTATGATGTGGTGCTTACAAGGCTATAATGTGGCGGGTGAGAGTGGTGTTATAGTCTTAGGGTGGAAAAAAATCACTTCAAAGATGTTAAGGGGGTATTTAAACGTCTGTGTATTTTAAGTACTAAAGTAAGTTATCCGACCAAATTCGGGGGGTTTTATGTATTTTCTCGAAAAAATATTAAACAAATCGTGAGTTCTCAAATTAGAAAAAATTATATGATCTAATGCATAATTTCATTACGATTGAAGGATCAAGGACAAACAAAATTACGAAAGAATTGAATTCACGTCTATTATTCAAAATAATAAATAAGTAGTATTTAATTGACCTCCCATTTTTCTTCAAAATAATAATAACTCTCCTTCATATGGTCATTGTTACCAAAACACCTCCAATAATTATGACCATCATCTTCACTTTGATAATCACAAATAACATAGTCATAAAACATGACTCCACTACTAATTATGGCCATCACATAAATGGGAAATACCAGCCAAAAATCCAAAAAGTGGATAAAATTGATAAACAAACCCAAAATAAATGGAAGAAAATAAGAACCATATAGCAAATCCCAACAAATTCTTCTCCAATGTCTTATTTTTCTTTGGTAAAAGACTTCTAGCTATAGACGATAAGTAGTTGGCCAAGAAGTAACTGAAATATACGAATGAGATAAGAAATAAAGATAAATATTGACGGTTAGAATACTCTCGATTTATGATCAAGAAGGTTAGAACACAAAGTAATGTGAATAGCGTAAAAGTAGTTAATGGAGGAGAATTTTTTCTTCCTTTTTTCATTTCCATAGCAATAATGATGATTGTTGTTGATTGTTGTATGCATGAAGTTTGAAAATGAAATATGAATAGAGAAATTAAGAGTCAAAAAGACTTTAATTTGAAAACTAAAGTTGGGTTCTTGTGATGTAATTTATTATTTGTATAAAATTGTATATAACTATATATAGGGTGGGGGGGGGGTGGGGGCGGGTAATAAAGAATAAATGGACAAATTTTATGTCAAATCACTTGACAAAGACTTTTGGGAATTTTCTTTGCACTCCCTTGGAAGATGCCTCATATAATGGTTGAAAGTTGTGCATTGTTGCTTCTTGGTGGGTTCATGGAAATTCACTACTACTTTTCATAAGGGAAATATGGTAAATAAATATATCCATGAATAGCGTAACAGATTATTTTTCTTACACATTGTCAGTATATTTTAATTTGTTATAAAAAAAATTCTTTTTATTTAGATTACAGGTTAATGTTTCAAGAAAATTACCTATAATTATCTTATAAAAGATTTAAAAATTCAAATCATTTTAAACTATTGATATACAAAATTTTTACTCATAAGAAAATAGCATATGACCAAGAAAAACGTAGAAAAACATCCAAGTCCTCTATCAAATGAATTTGTATTGTATACATATAGTGATGTGGATAGTAATTGATAGAAATTTTAGCTCTTTCCGAATAAAACATAGAAAATCATCCAAGTCCATTTGTCAAATTAATTTGTATGGTATATGTATTGATAGCGATTGATAGAGATTTATATTATTAGTAAAATTTAATTTATTATAACATGTTACATGTTGATCAATATGCCCCAAAGAATTATCGGGTATTCCTTAATGTCATGAGAAAAGGAGGAGACAAGCTAAGAACATTTGGTTAATGTTTACACATGATCCGCAGAATGATTTCTAGTGTTCATTAATATCTATATATGAGTTGTATATTATAACATTTTCAAATTTAACTTATATAACAAATATATAGAAACCACTATATCTTTTATTTAAGATTTTGACTTAGATAAATCAAATTCTTGTATGTCACAAACTACATCATATTTATATCTACTTCTGTTACTAAATGTTTTTTTTTGTTTTCTCAAATAAGTCCACGTGTTTATGTTAAATCATATTAATTTATTATGATTAAATCATAAATTAAAGTGATAATGTATGTTAATTATATTTACTACACTCAAAAATTTTGTGATCGCACACTCTTCTCTATTAGAGGCGATATCGGAATTTGAAATTTATAAATAGTCAAGTTTATTAACTCATACATTATTGGGCTCACCAAACCCCTGCCTAATATTATAGCTCTTGCTCCCTACTGTGGGAAGTTCAAATTAGCTTTGTCATTGTTCTCTTGAAAAACAATTTGTTTAATTTACATCTTAACCTTTTTAAAGTCATTTGATTTTTAGTTAATATATAATTATTGGATTTGAAGAGCTTTAATTTGGATTCATTTTCAAATTTACATATAATTGTCTTTCTCAAACTGATTTTGGGAAATTTAACACATAACATTGAGATTGGTACTCTGTGTACAAACAAACATGCCTTATTACTTTTTAATAACTCAAAACATTTTTAGGTAATACTGCGTACAATATATAAACCTTAGTGATTCGGTTCTATCTCGAATTCCGTACATAGAATTTTGAAATGTCCTTAGTAACTCAAACTTTTTCCCAAATGACCTCCCATCTTTCTTCACAATAACTCGTCTTCATTTGATCATTGCTACTACCATAATACCTAAAATTATGACCATTATCTCCATCTTGATTATCACAAATAACATAGTCATAAAACACAACTCCACTGATAATTATGGCTATAACATGAATAGGAAGACCAGCCCAAAATCCAAAAAATGGATAAAATTGATACACAAACCCAAAAATAATGGAAGAATACAAGAACCATATAGCAAATCCCAACAAATTCTTCTCCAAAGACTTATTTTTCGATGGAAGGCTTCGATATATCGACGATAAGTGATTTGCCAAGTAAGCACCAAAGTATATGAAAAAGATGAAAGCTAAGAACGAATATTGACTATTAGAATATGCTCGATATATTGAAGCAATAAAATTGAATATGATCAACAAGGTTTGAACATATTGTAATGTGAATGGTGTAGAGTTTGTCATGAAAGTAGTTGGAGTTCTTCTTTTACAATTAGTTTGTGTATACATGAATTTGTGTGTGTGTGTGTGTGTTATCTTTGTGCATTAGATATATATATATATATATATAGAAGGTAAAGAATGTGAAGGGACAAAATGTCATGTCATGTCAATTATTTTAGTGAGACTTTTTGTCAATTGAAATTATGATGTAGCTCCAATGAACCTTCTTGGAAAATACACTTTGTGGAAATTGCTTCTTGTTTTCTTGGTTTGTTCCTGGAAATAATGTGTTACTGTAGTGGATATTACTAAGAAATTTTACTTTATGACGTAGTCGTAGGGTCCGTGTATAATCTATTCTTGAAGTTTCATATAGCATCAACAATTATAATTGCAGAAATTCACCCTTGAACTTGTTTTTAAAAGTTAGTTATATTTTTAAATTATCATTTGACCAATTACACCCAAATACTATTCAAGAGTAAATTTATTTACCTATAAGACGTATAACACTATTCTCACAATGTGAGGTGTATCATACTTGTGTCATGTCAATGTCATCTCACTACCACATTAGATGTCCTGTTAGATTTCAAAAAAAAATCTACATGTCATTCAATTATTTCTTCTTCAAGTTACACCGCCATGGAACCACCACCATTACCATCATATTAGTACCAGATTCATATATTTCACCATCAAAAATTAAAGTGGACACCACAAATTTCCCCACATACGATCAAACCCACCATCGGAGTCACACTACCACCATCATCCCCACAAAACTTGTAAAGAACCACCACAAAATTCAACACCAATAACTAAACTCATCGCTAATATCACATCATCGCCATTAAAAAGTACAAAATCCACGTTCAAATATCACTTCCACCGTTATCAATTTCAATTTTTTTTCTTCACCACCTTCAATTCCCTCTTCTTTGCCACCTACCATCCATCACCAATAAATCCACCATATTTTTTTTTTAAAACTCAGACATCAATTTTATCAACCACCAACAAAATTTAAGAGAAAAATAGAATATAATATATATGGTAAAATTGGAGAAGAATTAAAACAGTATATGATTGAGGAGGGGAGGGGAAGATGATTCTGGGGAGGTGGGGTGATGTGGATGAAAATAGGGTATGAAAAATAAAAGAATAAAAATGAAGAATAAGAAGAAGATATAGGTGGGGTGTGAAAAAGAAGAAGAGGGGCTGGAAAAAGGATTTGATTAATTTATTTATCTTTCTCAAGTGAGTTTTTTTTTTCTTTAAAAGTGTATAATTGATCGTTATAATAGTTTAAATGTGTAACTAATTTTTTGAAATAAATTCAAAAATAAATTATGTCTTTTCCCTATAATTGTCATATATAACTTGATAACAATAATAACAACATAATACTCCGTAAATTTCCACAAAATGAGATTTAAAATACATGATCTGATATTATATTGAATACTATATTACTGCCATCGTATTTAAATCAAACTCGAATATTAATTTTGTGAGAAATTCATTAGCGTGAGATTTACAATAGTTAAAAGGGAAAAAGGACAAATATACCCCTGAACTACGACAAATGGTACGTACATACCCTTCGTTATACTTTAAGGTTGCATATACCCTTACCGTTACTCTTTTGGGTTGTGTATACCCTTAAAACTAATGGATGGACACGTGACTTCATCTCAACAATTCACCCGATTTTATTTATTTTTTACCTAAAATTAAAAAACCCACCCATCTTTCATTTACCCACCCATGACCCAAATTAAAACACCATGACATTTTAAATTAAAATAAAAACAAAGAGCCCTCCTCCATTAAAACATAACCCAAAACCTTTTAAATCAAACAAAACACGAAATTGTTCTTCAATACATCTTCATTTTCAGCTCATTTTCAAATCTCATTAAACAAAGACACAGTAGCTTGTTATTTCATTGAAAAACAAGAGACTCATTTTAATTTGTTGTTCAAATCGATTTGTTGTTGAATGGGGTTGGAAATACCATCACCATTGATGGACGAAACTTCAAGTTTAAAAGTGGGTCTTCAATAGAATAAAAAATTTCGAATTTAAATTGTTTTGTTGTTGTTGAAAGGGGTTGGAAATACTATCACCATTGATAGACAAAGCTTCAAGAAAAGTGGGTTTGCAATCAAATAAGAAAATTTTAACTTAAATTAATTAGTTGTTGTTGAAACGGGTTAAAAATACTACCACCATTGACGGATAAAGCTTCAAGCTTTAAATTAAATTTGCAATTGAAAAAAAAATAAAATTGAGCTCAAATTGATTTGTTGTGATTAAAAGGGTTCAAAAATATTCTTGAAATAGATTTTGATGAAATGAACCAAGTGCACCATATTTTTGTGTTGGAAAGCTTTTGATTTTAATTTTGCACAAAGTTGAAAAAATTGTCTTGTTGAAAGCGGTTGATTCATTGTTATTGTCTAAACTTTAAGGAGGATGCATTAAGTTTATTCTAGATGAATTATTTTTATTTTTTTTATTTTTTATTTTTTGGATTAGCAAGGAATCAATGATATTCTCTCACAAAAAAGATGAAGGGTATTTGGTTGTGGGTCGGGTGAATTTTTTATTTTAGGTAAATAAATAAATAAAATCGAGTAAATGGCTGAGATGAAGCCACGTGTCCGTCCGTTAGTTTTAAGGGTATACACAACCCAAAAGAGTAACGGTGAGGGTACATACAACCTTAAAGTATAACGAAGGGTATTAACATACCATTTGTGATAGTTCGGGGTATATTTGTTCTTTTTCCCTAGTTAAAATTGAGGGTAAAATATTGACACCCTTCAAATAAAATTTAACAAAAAATCACTCAAGTAATAAAGGGTGAAATTTATTAGATTGATTAACTCATATATAATGTTAAAGATCATAATCTCGAAATAACTAATTATAAAATAAGTTATCTCGTAATTTTACCGAGCCCTTACACCTTTCCTAATTCTCGTTTTTAAATCACAAGTTCCTAACACTACTCCAAATTTCCCAATCAAAATGTGTTACGGCGGTCAACGATTACCGTCAAAAGACGACTTAACCGACCCGACCCGCCGGACCCGAACTTTACCGGCGGCGAACGAGAACGCCGTGGTAGTTGAAAACCTCCGGGACCGGTTAGCTGAGACAGAGGCGCGGTTGGAGCGAGCTAGGGCTCGGGAAGCGGAGCTGAGCCGGCAGCTGGAGGAGATGAAGAGGTACGTCTGCGTTATGGAAATTCTGGAATGTTACCTCAAGCGCCGATACAGAGAACAGCAAGTCAGAACCCTAGCAGTGGTAAATTCGAAGTAAAGATGATTTATGTGGTTAAAATGGATTTTTAGGGTTTCATGCTTTATGTAATCATGTGTGTTGTAATTGTATATTCTTCAGTGTGATATAGAATTGTTAATCAATTGAACTTGGAATACTCTTCAATTTTATTGTTCTATGTGTTAAGCTTGGTGTTAATCTGGATTATAAATTTCGAATAGTGGAACTAAGCAGTATAGTAATTTATAATAAAGTTCCTCGAGGTCGAGGAGCTGAATGGAAATTGGTTGTGCAATGGCTTGCTGTTAAAAGTTGATATTTTTGTTTGTAAGAAAGCTATTTCAGCTGCAATAGTTTAGGTATATATCATCTACACACCCAAACCAACTCTATGAGTGTGATTTGTGTTCTCGCTAACAGCAAAATTGATATGAGGAAATGGTGGCACATGCTGAAAGGCGTAGTCTTTCAAGAAAACTTCAATGATAAACTAGTTGGAGTTGATGTGTACCTTCCACTCTAGTTGGAGCCATTTCTTTTCGTAATGTTTTAGTGTCAGCAGAAAAAAGTAGTAGAATACTGATTTTGCTGCGTGAATTGTTAGTTTGTAATTTATATTTTTGGGGTTGAGTATAATGGTTTTGAGCTTATCCCTGAATAACGTTTAGATGAATCAAATAGTAGAAGTGGATGTTCTGTGTGCATTGGATGTGTGATCTGCCATAAGGTTTTCACTGTTTTATCTGCAGCCTTTGAGTTTGTCGTATTCTGTAAGACTCAAGAAATTTGGGGTTTCTTGACATATGCTGTATTGTAGTACCTATGCTGCCCTGGCACCCGTTGTCAGAAATTGCATATAAGTGAAGCAGAAGCTGAACACTAGATGCTTAGTTATGGCCTAGAATAGGATATCTGAGTAGTTGTTTAGTTCTTTCTGTTAGTACCTTTGATTCTGAAGAAGGAAGTCTCTAAGGGCAAATTGAATGCATGTAGTAGACATTTCTCAGTCAGAGCCATTGCAAGCTTGATATGCCTTAACTTCAGCAATTTATGCTATGTGATAAATTTCTATCCAAGTATAGAATTAGTTATCTAGTTATGGTCCAAGTAGATACTGATTGTCTCATATGTTTACATTAAAATTTTAAAAAGTTTTGTATGTATGGAGAAGGATCTGTATGGTGGTGATTTAAAAGGCAAAGGCAAATGCTTTTTGAGTATATGTTTTCTTTCTTTTGATTGTAAAGGACTCCATAACGATATGAAGATCGAGTACAATTAGCTTGAAAGTTGAGGACAAATTATAGAAAATGAGAAGTGATAGGTTATTTCTCTGTATTGCTTATTTAAAAACTTCACGACAAAATTTCTATGTTCCCTAACATGTACAGTTGTATGGCGCACTAATATAGACCTTATTGACTATGTTTCCATTTGCAACTATCTCCTTTTTGTATCATGTACTAACACCTGACACATAAAGCCATATATCTTATACTTGAAGGTTGTATGCCTTACCTCTTTTGTACCTCTGTGTCTACCATACTGCCTTGTGCAATTGACAGTCAGATCCTAACTATCTCTTAAGGAGTTTCCTTTAAGCACATGTAGGACATAGGTATATTCTGCCAGTATTAAGGCTTGGGTACTTAAACTCAATATGAATGAGTGCATAGAATTATTCTAAAGGTTGTTATGTGTTACTAACATCATTGAATCGTTAAAATGGTTCATGCATCATGTCAAATATCGTAGGATATTGAAAATGTGCAGTTGAGTTCTCTAGGAAGTCATATAGGACACACACTAAGAGATCTTATGATGATTTTTATTGAAGATGACTTTGCAAGTTTTCTTACGTCCAAATTACTATCTTTTTCTGAAGTTGTTGTTGGTTCACTAGAACTTATTGATGGAGTAATATGTGATTCAGTAGCGTAAAAGTACATGTAACACATATTGTTCGATAGTAGATATTCTGCAATCAGCCAATCAGTGATACAGTTGTGTTTTCTTCGATACGACAAAATGTGTTCTTGAGAAGGCATGTGGTCTTTTCTGCTAGTGGTTTATGATTGACATAGCTTCCACATATTTGGCAGTTCCATGTTGCTTCATTTTTCTAGTAGGCATGATGTTATTAACTCTTACTTGTTTATGGTTGTTCTTTGCCACTGATTTTGGACGCAGTATCATAATGATTTTGCTTCCATTCTGAGCCTAAGACATGCGGCTAGCTCTACTTTTATCTTTTGTTTTCTTGCTCTAGCATCATAAATAGTCTTTCAATACTTCTTTTTAGTCATGTTTGGTGTCCTGACCAACTTACGCATACCTTCACTGATCCACCAGACAGTCTGTCAAAGCCCACGAACAGGCAAGTTGCCAAGGTAATCTTGTTCGCCATATACAAGCAGGTGGAATGGTAACACACCAAGTATTGTTGTCTGGGTTTCAACCTTGATGGCTCAACTATTTAGCCATCTCATGGAGATTGAAAAACTCCTTTCTTAGGTTACAGTTCTTATCTAATCATATACTACAATTATTAGCTTTCAAGAGAAGCTTCAAATTCTCATTGGCATTGTATATATGGGATGTCAGAGGTTTTGTGAAATGACTAAGCATGGGCTGTTGTTGCCTTGAAATATATAAAATGTTGCACATGATCTTTCTTGTGTTCTGGAGTCTGAATCACTCTTCATCTCCTTTATGTGTACACACACACACACACACAACTTTTAGAGTCCAATCTTTATATCACAAAAGCACATCTTTATCATACTTTTGCACTAGGCCAAGTCAAAATTACTTATATTCTCTTATCTAGAGTTATGTTCTCGATAAACTGCGGGTGAGTCATGTTTGGTCTAAATTGTAGCAAAACTTAAACATGATACAAAGAGATTTGAGGAAAGATGAGGATCTTAAAAAGAGAGCACTAAAGTAAGCTTTACTCCAATCAGACATTTGCAGGATATTAATTGTGAAGTTTACTGTTTAGAATCTGTGAAACTTTTATCTGGCTTTAATAGTAATTTTTTTAATCTTATGTTTATCTGATCTCTAAAAGGCAGTTTCTTGCATTGGAAAAGTATTAAAAGGATAAACTTTCTAAATTATTTGTCGAGGAAAAAAGAGTAATTATACTTTTGCAATAATTTTAAGGGAGAAAATGAAAATCCAAAGTTCCAATGGATTTTAGCTTGGATGTGAAGGAAAACCATTCGAAATTGATCATGTTGCGGCAAGCAAAAATATTAGGCGATTTCTTTCCTATTTGTCCAAACATTAGAGGATAGAATTACTTTGTATCTTTAATCAGACTTTGTAGAAGATTTTGACTTGAATTTGAATTAATCAGATTTTAAAATAAATATCGAAAACTGAGTTAAAAAAAAAGAGGAGTCCAAGGAAATGAGAAGTAGAAGCAAAGACAAGATGATGAAGTCAAAGAACTTTTGTTTGGTTATGCATCATCGTCATCAACAATTCCCAAGTGTCAATCTTATCTTGTTTCTTAAGATTGTCAAAAAAACATATAATTAGTATATACTAATATAGATTGTAATTATTAGGATCCCATTCTTAAATAAACTTAGAGAAATCTGATTGGTTTGATTTCTTTTCAAGATGTAAAATCCATAGTGAATCTTGTTGGTAGAATAGACTTCACGTTTTACCCTTTTTCTTATTAGACATTTGATATTTATATTAGAGCAGGATTAATTTTAAATTTGCGATAAAAAATCGAATAATTGATGATGATTCCATATCCTGGGTACAACCCCAAAAGCCAAAATGCCAAGATATCTATATAAAGATAAATGAATACTTATTACTCCGTCACAATTCTTATAGGCAAATAAACTTCATTTTATTTAACTTTCTTGCCTTACTTTTTTCAAATAAACACTTCCATTAAGGCCTTTGAATTTTATGCTTTCTTTCACTAATAATAACACTTTATTTCTTGTTAAACTTTATTATCACCTATTAATTTCTAGCCAACCAAATCATGACAATTAGCCTATTGTTTAAATACTTATTAGTGCTACTTTTGCACATGGCTTACTACTATATATTATTTTCTTTTCAAATTTATTATTGCACATTAAAAGCTCTTGTGTCCATTTCACTTCATGTAAGAAATAATTTTTAAATACAAAGTTTGGTACATCTCAGTGAGTTGTCAATATCAATCACTAAACAGAATTAAAATTAGAGAAAATCAATATTAGGGAAATCACTTAAATCTCCTTTCTTTATGTAAATTTTGATTAGCGCTTTGTCTTAAAACAAGTATGGAACACTTTTATTAGGGAGCACCCCTATTTCAAATATGAGATTTTTCATGCAAATTTCAACGTATTCGATTTTAATGTACTTATTAGATACAAAAAAAATTAAAATAAATATCCTATCTTTTTAATCATAATTTTCTTACCTGATTCTAATAAACTAATTAAACAATGTAAAAATTACTTGTTATTTGTGCTAAGAGGTAATACGTATCGATAAATTAATTGACACATAAATTTGTTTGAACATCATTATGAAAAAAAGGAGGAAGACTTAATACATAGTTAATCCCTTAAGATTGTTATGATATTTCATTTAAACATTCGAAAAGTCATGTTTCAATTGCATATCTCAACTCTTAAGAAGTCTTTCAGTTAGACACTTTAGTTTAAATTTCGAAAAGAAAATTTGACATGTTTTAATACATATCTTAATTTGAATATCTAAATAAAATATTTTGACAAATTTAATCAACCGAAACCGAAAAATATGTGCTTCTCAACAAAATATGACAATCATCATTCATCAGTTCATCAAGTCCATGAATCACTCAAGAGAACAGACAAATTGTTTTCCTTTTACAAGGTAAAGACAACATGAACTCACTAAGGGACAACATGCTTGAAAACTAAGGGAGCCAAAACACATAATTTTGAAAAAGGGACATAATTGTATACTCTCGCCATTTTAATTTATTTGTTCGATTTTAACTTAATATGAAATTTAAGAAAATACGGACCAGTAGTAACCCTCCAATGACAAATCTCACTATGTATTTCTCAACGGCAACTTACATAATTGTGTCGTTCTTGTCTTTACAGTCCACGCCATCCCAAGAAGAAACTTCAGCTTGTTTGATAGCAACAGCTGAGCAGTAGTTTTTTGAGCTCTTACTGGCTAAGCAGTAGCCATTAATGGTTTGAAAGAGCTCAGAAAAATCATGTTAACTTCACTCTGACAACCCCATTAGTGCATTATTAGAAACTTCAGTTCTTTTTTTGCTTAAAGATTTGTTCTTTTTTTGTTTTTGGGTTGTGGGGGTGAGAGAAACAGAGGAAAGAATTGATTTTGTTGGTGTTTTATTGACACCTTTTTATTGCATTATCAGAAACTTCAGTTCTTTGCTTTAAAGATTTGTTCTTTACTTGTTTTTGTGCAGTGGGGGTGGGTGAAACAAAAGAATGATTTGATTTTGTTGGTGTTTTATTGACACCCTTTTATTGCATTAGTTGAAACTTCAGTTCTTTGCTTTGAAGATTTGGTCTTTTCTTGTTAGTGTAGTGGGGGTGAGAGAAACAGAAGAAAGAATTGATTTTGTTGGTGTTTTCTTGATACCCATTTGAGGAAATAGTGAAATGGAAGGTGGGTCAAACTCAGAAATGAAAGGAAGAATGGAGAGGCAAAAGGGGGTAAATCCAAAGATTGAGCCTTTTGTACCAAAGAAAGGTTATGATCCTAGAGAGTTGAAATCTTGGGCTAAGAGGACTGGTTTTGTGTCAACAACTTTTTCTGGTGAGACTGAAAGAGGTGGTGGTCATAGTAGGAGGGATTTTGATAATGGTAGAGATCTGAATGTGAGTAGTAATGAGAATGTTGGATTTGATTTGGAAAGAGGGGTTGATAAAACTGAAACTGTATCTCCAAAGATTGAGCTTGATCCTATTTTAGGAAGGGCAAGGAATAGAGGGGTTGAAATTGAGCCAATTTCGGGGTCTACCGACCAGGGTTTGAGAAATGGAAGAGGAAGAGGAAGAGGTGAAAATCTTGGGAGGAGAACTGAGATGGAGCCTATTTTGAGAGGTCATAATGAGGAGAGGAAAGATGCTAGGAATGAGAATGGCAATGATGGTAATAGTGCTAATGGAGCTGTTAATGGGAGTGGGAATGGACACATAGCTCAAGCAGCTACTCCAGTTACAGAAGTACCAAGGAAGGATGATGGCAATGTGGATGAAGAAGTGGGAATGGGCGTATATCCCGATGGTGAGGATCCTAGTTATGGAGGGTGGCATCAGTCTCCGCGGATGAAATGTGGATTAAGGGAAAATCCGGGTGTTGGTTAGTATTTATTCTGCTTCTAACATTGTTGTGTGGTCACTGACTTGAACTAATCATTTTTCCCTTACACTTCGTTGTGATTCTTATTTTAGTGTCTATATGTCAAATGATTTTAGCGAAAATTTAAGAATCTTTTAGAATAGCATCACTAAGAAGAGACTGTTCCGTGACCATCTAAGTAGAGTACAAAGTGAAGCAGGGAGAAGTATCTCAGTCTATGTTGCTCGGACTCACCAAAATGCTGCCTCACCCGTGTCAGATCCTCCAGGAATGCATTATTGTTGGAGGATCTGACATGCACCTGTTGATATATTTGAAGGGTCCAAGCAACATAGATCCTAGTAATGTAGGGAGTCAATGTAGGCGAATCAGTGAAATTTGAATGGGTGTCTTTTTATTTATTTATGTGCAATCACAATAACGCATTCAATCCTTGATGCAAGGAGCTGTAATCAGGTGTCTTGCTTAAATTTGTACAGATTGTTCCTTCTGAAAACACAAGAGGTTAGTGGCCTGTGAGCTCTAAATTGAGTAGACTTAGTTTGATTTAGTCGACTGAAAACTGAGATAAATAAGCTGCATAACAAACTCATTAGTTTTTCAGTTGAACAAGTATGAAGATAAATTGCAGGAAAGTAAAGGAGCGGAGGAATTTTTATGCTGGTTCATATCACAAATATTGTGCCTGCTCGAGTCCCCTTGGAACACAAGGGAGTTATATCTCAAGCATTTTGAAGTTCTATAATCTGAGTACAATCTGTGTTTTCTAGCATTCACTACCAACACTGCTGAGTTGGTTTTCACTCTTATCACCAAAAATGAAAAATGCCCTTTGTTTTTTCATTCGATCACCAATTATATGAACAAACACCTTTTGGTTTTTACACGATCACCAAATAAAGGTCACCCACACCTCTCTTTCTTTTTCTCACTTTGCCTTTAAACACTGAAGTACACTGCTATATTGCTAGATTGCCTTGTTTGATCCGAATTGAAAGCTATGTTGCTTGAACTCTTCAAAAATGTCGATG